>NW_028143003.1:0-608273 GCF_977018435.1 Lepisma saccharinum
AAACGGCATACACTACAGATCAGTCAGTCTCGTGAGAGCAGCCGAAGAGTACGGACGTCCTGTTGCAGTGCTCCTTGTTTTTTGTAAAAAAATAGGTATTTAATTTTCTTTGAAGCTACATACCATCTATTATTTCAAGTTCAAAGGTGTTTCACGTGGTTTTTCATAGTAATTTCGACCAGATTGAATTTTGACGTGATCGTGCATTTTCTATTTCACCTCAAGAAATTATATATAAATAACATACCTGAAAATTGTATCGCTATATACTAGATTTTTTTGATTTCTGTGATTTTCGAAAAAGCAATGGCATCCACCACCAGTTTCAATTGTAAAAATGATAAAACTGAATGTGTTACTTGTGGGAAGCTAATCTCAAGGAACAATTTATCGGTACACAGGGCAAGATGTAGCGAAACAGGTTCGAGAATTAATCGTTCGTTACCTTCTAAGCCTTGTGCTCGATGCGGAAAAATGATCAGCATTGCAAATTTAAGTAAACACCTCAAAATTTGCAAACCATCGACCGGACAAGCATCGAAAAGAAAAATCGATAATGCAGATACGGAAGCTTCCACTTCCAAGCAAATTAAATTATCCAATGAACGCAAACCAATTAGATCTGCATTTAACGACCAACTCCAGGATTTTTCAATTAAGTCAGAACCAGGCCGTGACATTCTTAGTTTCTTGGACGAAACGAAAACACCTGTACTAAATATTTTGAAAGATAAACTTGAAAACAACTCTATAAAAGTATATGTTGTTCTGTTTTCCGAATACGAGAAAGTCGATGGCACAACGAGTATTTTTTATCATTGTACAAAAAACCAGACTCTTTATTTTGCTGACGTCGAAAATTTGGACAACTTCTATTATAAAGTTTCCAACGAGCTGGTTAAGAAACACGACGATTTCGAGGCTAAAGGGTCGGGATGGTCTTTGTGTGGAAGTCCTCACACGTTAACTGTTTACGTGAACCGATTCTCGCCTCTTCGAGCTTCCAGCTACATTCCTCTTCCACCGAACATTCAACACAAGAGGGCCGTGTTAAATATACAGAACAGCGATAACAAGTGTTTTCTCTGGTGTGTGTGGGCTGTACTGCATCCTGTTCATTGCAAAAATAATCCACAGTGGGTTGGACATTACAAACAATACGAGACCGACTTTCAAAGTGTAATGTCTGGCATTGAATACCCGGTGACATTGTCGGATATAACAAAGTTCGAAAATCGTACAGGAAAACGCATCGCTATTAATGTGTATTCCTTCACGTCAGATAAATATCTCGTGCATCCCGTCAGGATAAGCGATATCGACGATGACGATGCTTGTGTAATAAATCTTCTTCTTATTTCCAACGAGGATGTTCATCATTACACGCTAATTCGTTCTCTATCACGTTTGGTCAGAAGTCAAACTACCAAGTATGCAAACAACATCGAAGTTTGCCCGAGATGCCTAACCACGTTCGACGATCGTGACCGACGTGATCATCAAAATCTTCATAGTCGTCAAATTGCTCTGGAGAAACTTGCCGAACATAAAATTTATTGCGGTGACAACAGACCGGCTAGAATGTTGATGCCCGAAACGAACGAAGTCGAAGAATTCAAAATGCACAAGGCATTGTTGGAACATCCCGCAATCATCGTCGCAGATTTCGAGGCATTCCTCAAACCACTCTCCTATTGCGAACCGGATCCTGAAATTTCCTCCACAACGCCGTACCAGCTTCATCAACCTAATAGTTTCGGCTATGTTGTTGTGCGACGTGATAAAATAAATGAAGCATATATATACCGCGGGCCAAATGTAATCGAACACTTCCTGGAAAAAATGGTGGAGGAGGTTGAGGTAATTGGTAGCGTACTGCTTACATCAAAACCGATGGCACCTTTAACTGAAAATGAACTTCAAAATTACAATTCCACTGAGGTGTGTCCGGTATGTGATCAAAGTTTTACTGATGAGAACAAAAAAATATTCCACCACGATCATTTCAGCGGAAACTACATAGGTGGAATTTGCAACACGTGCAATCTTAAAATCCAGAAACCTAAATTCATCCCCATATTCTTTCACAACGGAAGCGGATATGATTTTCACCACCTGGTGAGACATCTTGGCTACGATCCGAAACGTATAGGTGTCTTGGCCGAGAATGAAGAACGCTACATTAGTCTCAGCAAGCAAGTGTCGATTCCGGGAACGAAAAATACAATCGAGATGCGCTTCCTGGATTCGTATAGATTTCTCTCTGCAAGTCTGGATGCTTTAGCGAACAAACTCACCGACGATCAATTTAAAATAACTGGAGCTAGTTTTCCCAACGTAGACATAGAACTCGTTAGACGTAAAGGGATTTATCCTTACGAATACGTTAGTGATAATTCTAAATTTAACGACGACGCTCTTCCACTTCCAAGAGAATTTTACAGCAGACTCAGAGAGAAAGGAATCACGGACGAAGAATACCAACACGCGCAACTCATGTGGGAGAAATTAGGATGTAGGACACTCGGAGACTACCACGATGCCTACTTAAAATTAGACGTGACGATACTCGCGGATGTTTTTCAAGCGTTCAGGAAAACGGCAACGAATATTTATAAATTAGATCCAGCGTATTTCTACAGTCTACCGGGATTAGCGTGGTCGGCAATGTTATTCCAGACAAAGGTCAAGCTGGAACTGATATCGGACGTTGACATGTTGCTATTTATCGAAAGAGGGATACGAGGTGGAATGGTGCAATGCGTACAGAGACATGCGAAAGCTAATAACGTACACATGAAAGAAGATTACGATTCAAATCGAGCATCGAATTACATCTTCTACTCTGACGTTAATAATCTCTACGGACATGCCATGGTACAGAAACTTCCTTACGGGGGATTCGAATGGTTAGATCCCACTTCGATAGATATTATTTATTTCGACGATAGCGAGTGTGGTTTCTTCGCAGAGGTAGATCTCCAATTCTCCGACCACCTGCACGACACGTTTTCGGATTTGCCTCCGACTCCCGAAATCAAATGTCCACCCGACTCGGTTCAAGACAAGCTTTTGTTAACATTGGACCCCTAAACAGAGATACGTCGTCCACTACAAGAATCTCCGGTTTTTGATTGGGAAGGGTGTTCAGATAGTAAATGTTAGAAGAATACTAAAGTTTAAACATTCCACGTGGTTAAGACCTTACATAGAAACTAACACACAACATAGAACAGCTGCCACTTCCGATTTAGACAAGGACTTCTTTAAATTAATGAACAATGCGGTGTACGGAAAGACCATGGAGAATGTTAGAAAGCACGTAGACGTGAAATTAATTTCCGATAAGAATAAATGTCGGAAGTGGATAGCCGATCCTAGATTCAAGTCGAGAAAAATTTACAACGAGAATTTGGCACTTTTCAATCTAGATATAAAATTGATGAAATTTAGAAAACCAATTTACGTTGGCGCAACGGTTCTCGACTTGTCGAAACTTTACATGTTCGAATTTCATTACGACGTGATGAAACCCTTCTACAATGATAAGATATCACTTTTGTACACGGACACCGACAGCTTCATTTACAGCATACAAACACCTAACCTATACGAAGACATAAAAAATCCTTCCATGCTCGAGTATTTCGATACTTCTGCGTATCCTCAACCCAACAGATTTGGGATTCCATCTCGTAACAAAAAAGTCCTAGGTAAACTGAAAGATGAATGTAACGGTGATATTATTGTCGAGTTCGCGGGTTTGCGTTCGAAGATGTATGCCATGAGAACAGAGAGTAGCGTCACGAAGAAAGCAAAAGGTGTGGGCAAGAATACGGTGGAGAACAAACTCACCTTCTACGATTACATCGATTGCCTTTACTCACAATCGACGATACTAAGTATAGAACAAAGAATCCAAAGTGTAGACCACGTGATTACAACAAACGAAGTTAGGAAAGTAGCATTAGATCCGCATGACGATAAAAGATGTATTTTGTCTTGTGGAATCCACACGTTGCCTTGGGGACACTATCGTTTAGAAAATAGTAAAAATTGTAGGCAATGCAATTGAAAAAAAACTTTAACTGTCTCACATACACAATAAATAACTAGCAAGGACAATGAATTTCTTTGGTTTCCGAAAGCAAACAATGGAGAAACGTTTCTCACAACGTTGCAACGTTTAGAAAGTCGTTGATTTTGTTTCTGTATTTTCCGTCGTTGGGTTTCCTCGTCATGTCGATCGTCGCGAATCCGAAATCGTCCCTGTTCCAGCAAGAAGAGCAGCGTTCCGAAAATTGATTGATCAACAGGCCGTTGAGTTTAGATAACATGGAAGGTAGAAATTCATGATCTGCCTTGCGGTGTACAGTCTCCATTGAAGCTGTCGGTGTCCGTGTACAAAAGTGATATCTTATCATTGTAGAAGGGTTTCATCACGTCGTAATGAAATTCGAACATGTAAAGTTTCGACAAGTCGAGAACCGTTGCGCCAACGTAAATTGGTTTTCTAAATTTCATCAATTTTATATCTAGATTGAAAAGTGCCAAATTCTCGTTGTAAATTTTTCTCGACTTGAATCTAGGATCGGCTATCCACTTCCGACATTTATTCTTATCGGAAATTAATTTCACGTCTACGTGCTTTCTAACATTCTCCATGGTCTTTCCGTACACCGCATTGTTCATTAATTTAAAGAAGTCCTTGTCTAAATCGGAAGTGGCAGCTGTTCTATGTTGTGTGTTAGTTTCTATGTAAGGTCTTAACCACGTGGAATGTTTAAACTTTAGTATTCTTCTAACATTTACTATCTGAACACCCTTCCCAATCAAAAACCGGAGATTCTTGTAGTGGACGACGTATCTCTGTTTAGGGTCCAATGTTAACAAAAGCTTGTCTTGAACCGAGTCGGGTGGACATTTGATTTCGGGAGTCGGAGGCAAATCCGAAAACGTGTCGTGCAGGTGGTCGGAGAATTGGAGATCTACCTCTGCGAAGAAACCACACTCGCTATCGTCGAAATAAATAATATCTATCGAAGTGGGATCTAACCATTCGAATCCCCCGTAAGGAAGTTTCTGTACCATGGCATGTCCGTAGAGATTATTAACGTCAGAGTAGAAGATGTAATTCGATGCTCGATTTGAATCGTAATCTTCTTTCATGTGTACGTTATTAGCTTTCGCATGTCTCTGTACGCATTGCACCATTCCACCTCGTATCCCTCTTTCGATAAATAGCAACATGTCAACGTCCGATATCAGTTCCAGCTTGACCTTTGTCTGGAATAACATTGCCGACCACGCTAATCCCGGTAGACTGTAGAAATACGCTGGATCTAATTTATAAATATTCGTTGCCGTTTTCCTGAACGCTTGAAAAACATCCGCGAGTATCGTCACGTCTAATTTTAAGTAGGCATCGTGGTAGTCTCCGAGTGTCCTACATCCTAATTTCTCCCACATGAGTTGCGCGTGTTGGTATTCTTCGTCCGTGATTCCTTTCTCTCTGAGTCTGCTGTAAAATTCTCTTGGAAGTGGAAGAGCGTCGTCGTTAAATTTAGAATTATCACTAACGTATTCGTAAGGATAAATCCCTTTACGTCTAACGAGTTCTATGTCTACGTTGGGAAAACTAGCTCCAGTTATTTTAAATTGATCGTCGGTGAGTTTGTTCGCTAAAGCATCCAGACTTGCAGAGAGAAATCTATACGAATCCAGGAAGCGCATCTCGATTGTATTTTTCGTTCCCGGAATCGACACTTGCTTGCTGAGACTAATGTAGCGTTCTTCATTCTCGGCCAAGACACCTATACGTTTCGGATCGTAGCCAAGATGTCTCACCAGGTGGTGAAAATCATATCCGCTTCCGTTGTGAAAGAATATGGGGATGAATTTAGGTTTCTGGATTTTAAGATTGCACGTGTTGCAAATTCCACCTATGTAGTTTCCGCTGAAATGATCGTGGTGGAATATTTTTTTGTTCTCATCAGTAAAACTTTGATCACATACCGGACACACCTCAGTGGAATTGTAATTTTGAAGTTCATTTTCAGTTAAAGGTGCCATCGGTTTTGATGTAAGCAGTACGCTACCAATTACCTCAACCTCCTCCACCATTTTTTCCAGGAAGTGTTCGATTACATTTGGCCCGCGGTATATATATGCTTCATTTATTTTATCACGTCGCACAACAACATAGCCGAAACTATTAGGTTGATGAAGCTGGTACGGCGTTGTGGAGGAAATTTCAGGATCCGGTTCGCAATAGGAGAGTGGTTTGAGGAATGCCTCGAAATCTGCGACGATGATTGCGGGATGTTCCAACAATGCCTTGTGCATTTTGAATTCTTCGACTTCGTTCGTTTCGGGCATCAACATTCTAGCCGGTCTGTTGTCACCGCAATAAATTTTATGTTCGGCAAGTTTCTCCAGAGCAATTTGACGACTATGAAGATTTTGATGATCACGTCGGTCACGATCGTCGAACGTGGTTAGGCATCTCGGGCAAACTTCGATGTTGTTTGCATACTTGGTAGTTTGACTTCTGACCAAACGTGATAGAGAACGAATTAGCGTGTAATGATGAACATCCTCGTTGGAAATAAGAAGAAGATTTATTACACAAGCATCGTCATCGTCGATATCGCTTATCCTGACGGGATGCACGAGATATTTATCTGACGTGAAGGAATACACATTAATAGCGATGCGTTTTCCTGTACGATTTTCGAACTTTGTTATATCCGACAATGTCACCGGGTATTCAATGCCAGACATTACACTTTGAAAGTCGGTCTCGTATTGTTTGTAATGTCCAACCCACTGTGGATTATTTTTGCAATGAACAGGATGCAGTACAGCCAACACACACCAGAGAAAACACTTGTTATCGCTGTTCTGTATATTTAACACGGCCCTCTTGTGTTGAATGTTCGGTGGAAGAGGAATGTAGCTGGAAGCTCGAAGAGGCGAGAATCGGTTCACGTAAACAGTTAACGTGTGAGGACTTCCACACAGAGACCATCCCGACCCTTTAGCCTCGAAATCGTCGTGTTTCTTAACCAGCTCGTTGGAAACTTTATAATAGAAGTTGTCCAAATTTTCGACGTCAGCAAAATAAAGAGTCTGGTTTTTTGTACAATGATAAAAAATACTCGTTGTGCCATCGACTTTCTCGTATTCGGAAAACAGAACAACATATACTTTTATAGAGTTGTTTTCAAGTTTATCTTTCAAAATATTTAGTACAGGTGTTTTCGTTTCGTCCAAGAAACTAAGAATGTCACGGCCTGGTTCTGACTTAATTGAAAAATCCTGGAGTTGGTCGTTAAATGCAGATCTAATTGGTTTGCGTTCATTGGATAATTTAATTTGCTTGGAAGTGGAAGCTTCCGTATCTGCATTATCGATTTTTCTTTTCGATGCTTGTCCGGTCGATGGTTTGCAAATTTTGAGGTGTTTACTTAAATTTGCAATGCTGATCATTTTTCCGCATCGAGCACAAGGCTTAGAAGGTAACGAACGATTAATTCTCGAACCTGTTTCGCTACATCTTGCCCTGTGTACCGATAAATTGTTCCTTGAGATTAGCTTCCCACAAGTAACACATTCAGTTTTATCATTTTTACAATTGAAACTGGTGGTGGATGCCATTGCTTTTTCGAAAATCACAGAAATCAAAAAAATCTAGTATATAGCGATACAATTTTCAGGTATGTTATTTATATATAATTTCTTGAGGTGAAATAGAAAATGCACGATCACGTCAAAATTCAATCTGGTCGAAATTACTATGAAAAACCACGTGAAACACCTTTGAACTTGAAATAATAGATGGTATGTAGCTTCAAAGAAAATTAAATACCTATTTTTTTACAAAAAACAAGGAGCACTGCAACAGGACGTCCGTACTCTTCGGCTGCTCTCACGAGACTGACTGATCTGTAGTGTATGCCGTTTCATATAATAAAAATATGGACCGTATTGAAAACATTTGTAATAATTAACCAATCAGAAGACGCCACGTTAGATATGACTCATCACATTACGTCATAACTTGTTGCAATATGTTGTGTAATAGTTTACCCCCTTATAGTTAATACAACAAAAAACATTAGATATGAGTCATCACAATATTACGTAATAACTTGTTGCAAAAACATTGTGCAATAGTATACCCTTATAAGTAATACAATTAAGAGGTGTTTAATATGAGTCATCACAATATTAGTTACATGGTTCGAGTTAGGATGATGATTTGTTTTGGTTTGTTGGATAGGGGTTGAAGAAGACTATTTGTTGTAGTAACCACAGTATTGTTTTTTTTGTTTTTTTTGTGTTTTCTGTTCTCTTACGAGAATTAATATAAGTTGCCATAGAACCCTCCAATTCATGACTTAGGAAAAATCTGTTTGCGGATTCATCACGTACGCCTATACGTGAGTAAAATATGAATAGAACCTATGTTCGGAAATCCAAAATAGCAACCGGCAGTAGGATTATCTTAGAAACAGTAAGACTTAGGAAAAATCTGTTTGCTGATTCACCACGAACGCCTATATGTAAGTAAAATATGAATAGAACCTATGTTCGGAAATTCAAAATAGCGACCGGAAGTGGGGTTATCTTGGAAACGGTAAGACTTAGGAAAAATCTGTTTGGTGATTCATCGTGTACACATATATGTGAGAAAAAATATGAATAGAAGCTATGATCGGAAATCCAAAATGGCGACCGGAAGTGGGGTTATCTTGGAAACAGTAAAACTTAGGAAAAATCTGTTTGCTGATTCATCACGTACGCCTATATGTAAGTAAAATATGAATAGAACCTATGCTCGGAAATCCAAAATAGCGACCGGAAGTGGGGTTAGGGGGCAAGAATCTTAAAAAAAATATTATTTGTTTGTTTGTTTGCGTCACAATATAGGCGTGCACGCGCGTGTGTATGGCACATCGTTCCCGAGAGAGAGGTTTACAAAAGTCACGATATACAAACATTTGACCGGGGCTTGGAAAATTACGATAAGATGCATTCATCCTTCAAGAATAAGAGACTGCATTATTTACTCATCACGTTGTGTCAGCGCAATAAATAAGGCGCTGAACATAGAGAAAAAATAAAAATTTTTGAGGTTTGGTGAACCTCAATTAATAAAAATAAGTTTTTGAGGTTTTAGTGAGCTCCAAATAATCAAAATAAGTTTTTGATGTTTTGGTGCTGTTTTCTACGCTGTGAAACATCGTCAGCGCAATAAATAAGACGCGAAACATGGAGAAAAAATAAGTTCTTGAGGTTTGGCGAGCCTCACCGAGCCTCACCGAGCCTCATTTTCGGGCTTAGAACCGGCTTAATTGCACTACTAGTTATCTTGGAAACGGTGAGACTTAGGAAAAATCTGTTTGCGGATTCGTCATGTACGCCTATATGTAAGTAAAATATGAATAGAACCTATGCTCGGAAATCCAAAATGGCCAAAATTGCCAGCCCCTTGCTTTAGGTTAGGTTAAACCAAAAACCTTGGTGATTTTTTCGAGTAAGATGTTGGCAACACTGCAAGAAAAAACTTGCCAGCTCCTTGTTTTAGGTTAGGTTACCCCAAAAACCTTGGTGATTTTTTCGAGTAAGGAGCTAGCAACACTGCGCTATCAAATAGAGCTCATGCCTTACGATAGAAATCCATTAAGGCGAGCTCACCACTTCAGCTCACCACAAGATGTTTCAGAACTCTCTAAACTGGACTACTAGTTATCTTGGAAACGGTGAGACTTAGGAAAAATCTGTTTGCGGATTCGTCATGTACGCCTATATGTAAGTAAAATATGAATAGAACCTATGCTTGGAAATCCAAAATGGCGACCGGAAGTGGGGTTATCTTTGAAACAGTAAGACTTAGAAAAAATCTGTTTGCGGATTCGTCACGTACGCCTATATGTAAGTAAAATATGAATAGAACCTATGTTCGGAAATCCAAAATGGCGACCGGAAGTGGGGTTATCTTGGAAACTGTAAAACTTAGGAAAAATCTGTTTGCAGATTCATCAGGTACACCTATACGTGAGAAAAAATATGAGTAGAACCTATGTTCAGAAATCCAAAATAGCAACCGGAAGTGGGGTTATCTTGGAAACAGTAAGACTTAGGAAAAATCTGTTTGGGGTTTCATCATATACACCTATACGTAAGAAAAAATATGAATAAAACCAATAGTGTTCGGAAATCATGCAGGTTTGGACGTGACGACGCAGTTCAATAACATAGGTTAGACCAAGAAAAAAACCTTGGTGATTTTTTCGAGTAAGAAGCTGGCAACACTGCCAGAAAATAGGGCTCATGCCTTACAAGAGCAAACCATTAAGGCGAGCCTCACCGAGCCTCACTTCGAGCCTCACTTTCGGTTGCAGCTCTGTCTTTATGGTTCTACTCTAAAGTAGGTCAAAGCACGTAGAGGCTCTCGTGTAGTTTAGCACGAAAAAAAAATAAATAGGTTAAGTTATATCACGTAAGATCGTGGCATTCGTACCAAGTACGAGTGGGAAAAAAGGGAAAAATAGGAAATTTTACAAAAACATCGCTAAACACTAAAACATCGACAAAAATTTGTCAAAATATGTCAAAAACTGATTTTCAATTGATAAAAAAAAAGCTACAAATGCATACCTACCAAGTACGAGTGGGAAACAAATGAGATACGGTGAAAATTGCACTGAAAAATCGTCAAACGCTAAAACATCGACAAAAAATTGTCAAAATATGTCAAAAAAATAATATTCAATTGGTAAAAAAGACAATACCTACTAAGTATTATTTTGAAACAATCCAATTACACTACTATTTGCTGGAACGGTGACGATTTCGGATTCGCGACGATCGACATGACGAGGAAACCCAACGACGGAAAATACAGAAACAAAATCAACGACTTTCTAAACGTTGCAACGTTGTGAGAAACGACGTACATAAATAACGTCATGACGAAACGAAAAATCGAAGACGAAAATCTCAAGTTGCGAAAATACCTCGCGAAACGCTTCAAAGGTTGGAAATCCGAGAATCGCGGATTCTACGAAGAGAAGAAACGTCAGGATCAACCTGTGATCGATGCCATCAGCGGTCTAGGTAAAGAAATTAAAAGTGTCACGGAACAAAATAAAAATTTGATCAACGAACTCGTACCGCTCGCAGCTAAAAGTTACGCCGTACCCACGCCCATTTCGAGTATTCCTTCGACGCCGTTCGAACTGAATGATGCACCGGCACGACGTCGAGCCATAGGTAGCACGTCGTCGTCTTCGGATAAAATCGAGTTGGGACCTTTGGCACGAGACTACCTGAGTACGGGGAAATTCGACAAGGATGAAGTGTTCGGATTGTATCCCAGCATGGAAACCAGCGAAGGCGGTGGTGTGGTGTGGAAGATTGGGAAATCGAAGGTGACCTTCGAAGGCAACGACATTAAAGTTAATTTAGGCGAGAAGGATAGTTGGACCAGGTATCCGGGTACGGTGGGACTGTGGGAACTCGTTGCCAAAAAGCAGCCGAAAGATTACACCGACGAAGATTACCAGAGTTACAAGGAAATTTTGATCATGACGGATGCCTTGTACCAAAACAACGACGCCTCGCAGAATAGGGTGAAATCGAGCAGCGGCGAGAAGTACAGGAATCTCATCAAACCGATTTGGAACCAGGTCAAAACAGGCAGCGGCGTCAAACGCTACAACACGCTACCCAAAGAATTCGTTTGGGTGGACGACGTTAGGAAACTCGTGGACCGATTGTTGGTGATAGCCGGCGAGGAGAATGCAGGCAACCGTAATTTCTACAACGAGAAGGTTGGCATCGTGGACATGATCAGCACGAAACTTTCCAACTTCATCGTGAACGACGACAAGGGCATAGGTTACCTGATCAAAATCATCAACACGCTGCCTCCGAAATTTTGGAACGTGGCCGAAGGAAAAGGACTCGTGAACGACATCATCAACAAGTTACCTTTTGAGATGCATTTACCTGGCTACCAGTACTGCGGACCGGGTACCAAACTCGAGAAAAGATTGGAGAGAGGAGACAAGGGTGTGAATCCGTTGGACGCCGCATGCAAAGATCACGACATCGCCTACAACACCACGCAGACGGATCTGGACGCACGTCACGAAGCAGACAGAAAATTGGAGCATGCAGCTTTCGAAAGGTTCGTGAGCAGAGACGCATCGCTGGGTGAACGGGTCGCCGCACTGGGTACCACCATCGCCATGAACACGAAACAAAAATTGGGGTGGGGTATATAAATAACATAGAGTAAAAAACAACATGGCTTGCATAACTGATTTGCCGCCAGAGCTACTATGTAAAATATTTAAACATGCAGTAAACGGCGATTGTGAGGATGTAGGCGCAAGTCTAAGCAGGAGACGCAAGATATCATTACGCACATCATCGCGTTTTTCCGAAGCACGGATTTTCTTCCTCTGTTAAAAAAATAATAATATATATACGTGTCAAAAAAAACTTGATATATAAATAACACACATCATAAAAAAATAATCTTCGGTATATATAAATAACACACATAGTGAAAAACAATTAAATTTCTCTCTAACACTCTGAAATTTTTTTGATATGACGACTAAAAAAATGAGCGATCTCCAAGCATTAAAACAAATGCTAAATTTGTCAGTCGAGTATGTAAAAATTCAGGAATTGGAAGTCGACAAACCTTACACGATAACTTCCGGTTCAATCGTTTCTACCCAGTATGGTCCCAAGGTACGCCTGTTGCTCAACGCACAATACAGTCTATTTTTACCAGATCGATACGCTAACATGTTATCCGACGAGAAGCTATCTATTTTAATCGAGAACAAAACTCGAATTGTGTACAAGGGGACAAAGGAACTTCTTGGCAAGAAAACGAAGCACGTAATAGAATTTGTGTAACGACTGCGAGGCCGTGAAAAAAAATCTCGGAACATTTATATATAAATAACATACCGTAAAAAAAACTACACGAGAAAAATCTCAGAATATATATATAAATAACATACCGTAAAAATAACACATAGAGCATCAACATGAAGCCCAAGGGTGTCGTGTACCAGATACCATACTCCAATCTTAAAAATCTAGGTGTCCTCGATGGGTTACTCACCAAGAAACAACGCGAGAAGAAACGTTCTTGCTTGAGCAAAGGACACGGAATGAAATTACTTCTCAGCACACCTCAATTGAGACGCTTGCAGCGTTCGCGGAAACAGCAAAAGGTCGGAGGTTTCATATTCAGCATCCCGGCCATCCTGGCAGCATTGGGGGCCGTTGGAAGTTTAGCCGGCCGTAGCGCCGCCATCGCGAAAACCGTCATCGACTCGAAGAAGAACAAGGCGGAATTGGAAGAACAGAAACGTCACAACCTGGCCATGGAGAAGAAAGTGGGGAAGGGCGTGATGAAAAAGTTTTAAAAAAAGAAACAACGGCACTCACCAACCGAGATATTGAATCTCTGATCGAACCGTTACAAATCAAACACTTCAGAGGAGTTTTCATGTCCGACTCGTTACCTTCAAGCGTTAAAAGAAGAGAATGCGGAGTAGTCAACTTGGACGGTCAAGAAAATCCAGGCACGCATTGGATATGTTACCACAAAAATAATGATAAAGCATTCGTTTTCGATTCTTTCGGAGGTGTTCCACCTACAAATTTAATTCATTATCTGAAAACGAACAAAACCTCTATATACTACAACGACGAACGCATTCAAAATTTCGAAGACGTGAACTGCGGTCATCTCTGCCTCTCCGTGCTCGCGTTTCTCTCTAAAATAAATAACCCTACGATCGAGGATTTCCAGAAAGCATTGTGGAACCTCAAACAGCATCACTAGGATGGGCGTGTTCCATCTCACGAGCGAATCTTCAATCTTGAAACTCACGCTGCACGACGACATCGTCTATCCTAAATCCGTGGCTCTGCGTGCATTCTACAGCATGTACCTCATACCTAACGTCACGCAGCACAACAACAAAATTAGCGTCGGAAGCGAACACATCGTCGTCACGCCAGGCCAATACAATCTTTCCACTTTGCAAGCTCAATTACCCAAAGGCACGTACCTTTCTCAAAATTCGGTCACGCACAGAGTGGAAATCCTATCCGCGACGGAGACCGTGGACCTGGGCACCATGGGAGAACTTTTAGGTTTCGAGAACAACCACCCAAAACTCGAAGCTGGCATCAAGCACGTAGCAACCAACATTCCTAAATTCTTGGCCATAGAGACTCTGAACGTACACTGCAACGTGGCGGAAGGCATGATCACGAAATCTTCGGACGGATTATTAGGAAGTCACAAGCAGACGGGAATCATAGCCACTTTCAAACCAAGTTCCGAGTTCATGGAACCGATCATCTACACGCCCTCTTCGCCGATCTATTTTCCAGTATGTCGCAACCGCATAGACGACATAGAGTTGGTGGTGACGAACGAGAAAGGAGACGTGGTGGATTTCGCAGGTGCCACTACGACGGCCATCGTGGAGATCAACGTATAATAAATAACACACATAGTGAAATGGAGCAAATCGAAAGTTACGAATTGCAATCTTTCCCTCCCAACCGTCGCACGTTCGCCAATCTCAACGAAGCGAACAGGGAGATCGAATACGACGTGGACGTAGGGGATGGGTTTGTTCATCCTCACAGAGCGGACCTCTACCTTCAATTCGACGTGGTGAAGAAGGAAAGCGGAGACGCGTTTCCCGCAGCAGCAAACTTGATACTCGTGGACAACTTCGTGCCTCACCTGTTCGCGCAGGTGGAGGTGAGGAAACACAACACCGTCATCGACAGAATAGATTATCCAGGCATCACGTCGACGGCAGTGGGAACGTTGAAATTATCCAAAACGGACGCAACGTACTATCAGGCCGGGGGATTCGAAGCCGGGACCAAAATATCGACGACAAGTCACACGGTGCTCTTTCCCATGCGTCTGCTGCCTGGTTTCTTCTCGGACTACAAGGAGATTATGTGGAAGGGAGGACTGCGCGTCACGTTTCGAAGAGCGGCCAACGACAACGACGCACTGATGCGATACGCTACTTTGGGTCCGGACGGCACCACGCCGCTGCCCAACACTTTACCCGAAGCGGCCAAGTGCGTCATCCGGAGCATGGAATTGAGAATGCCGGTGGTGGAATACGAAACGAACTACGCCCTCAAGTACAAAGCGGAGATCTTGAAAAGTCCGCAGGTGCCGATTCACTTTCACGGTTACCAGTGCGTGCAGAAGATGGCGTCGGGAAGTCACATGGAATTCGACGTGACGACGCAGTTCAACAACATACAGTTCGACATGCCAGATTTCGTCGTTGTGCTCTTTCAGACCGGACGCAATAACGATCAGGAAAAAGATTCCAGCAAGTTCGACGACTGCAAGATCAAGAACGTTTATCTGAAGAACGGTAGGAACGAAGTGTTCCCGCGCGAGAATTACAACCTCGACATGACCAAAAACGATTACCTCAAACTTTACGAAGCTTACACGGCTTACAAACGCGTGACCGAGGGAAGCGTGGACGTGTACTACGCGCCCAGCGAATTCAAAACACGCAGGCCGATGTTCGTCATCAACACATCTAAGAGAAAGCAGGTGGTGGTCAACGATCGAACCAACATCAAGATCGTGTGCGAGTACCACGACGCGCTGCCTGCCGATACTCTGTGCAGCGTCATCCTGATTGCAGAGAAGTTTTTTGTGTATGATGTCAAAAATGAAAGAGTGACCGAACAGTTTTAAGTAAAAAAAAAATCACATAATTCTCAAAAAATTATACTGACCGCAGGTTCAAATATTAGATTAACCTGCAACGCAATGTTTAGGATGTACTGCGAGGAACACCTTCTTACATTTGTGAGAATAATCTGGAATAAAAAAATAATAAAAAAAAACAAATTAATTTTGATGCATTTATAATAAATCACACTTGAACGCACAAAGGAACTTCCCCTTTGGCCCTGCGTGTGCCCCATATTCACCCCGTAGGGCGCGGCAGGGAGTTAGTCCCGCTAAAAATTCCAAACCTCCACCTGTTTTTTTTTCGCATTTGAAGATAAACAAAATATTGTTTATATTTTGGCTATATTAAATTAGAACTTCTGTTACATGAATTGTTTTTTTTTTCATACATACATGCCATTTACCACATTCTAAGCTAATTTCTAGATGATGGTGGCCCCATGGGAGCGTGTGAATCCCACATTTCAGAACGCACCTCTTGTCGTCGCGTGCGTCCAGGGCAACCTTTCTCACCTGGTTGGTTGTCAACACATGGTCGACGCTCTGGATGCGCTGCTCCACTCCTGCAATTGACGTCCCATTTATAAGGGCTTTGACGTAATCCGCGAACTTGAGTAACTCTCGGACGACCCGCCTGTCCACACCCTTAGCCTTTTTCGTGATGGATCCTTCTGCCCGAATAGCATAGGTTTTGGAGCGAAGACCGGCATCCTCGAGAGGCACATCACCTTTCTTCTCGTCTTTGAGTTTGCCGGGCACCTTCTTGTTGCGAGCCAGGATGCCGTATCGGTTCGGCTGGGGATAGTTTGAGGTGTCGAAAAGGTTAACCAAAGATGGAACCGTGGCCATGTCCTTGTACGCGTCGGCTGTGTGAACCTGATATATTAAACTGTCCGTGTCTATGTAGAGAAGCGAGATGTTGGGGCCGTAGTGTGCACGTAATATGTCGTAGTACGTCGCGAACATGTGTAGCTTGCTCAGATCCAGAACCGTGACTCCAACGTAGATTGGTTTGTTGAGCCTCACCTCACCTCGATTCATGTGAATCAGAGCCAGCTGCTCATTGTAAATGGTCCCTGATTTGAATAACGGGTTTGCTACGAGCCTGCAACATTGTGCTTTGTTTGATATTAACCTCACATCCACACGATTTCGCACATTCTCCATAGTTTTCCCGAACACCGCATTGTTCATTAACTTGAAGAAATCGCGATCGAAATCAGAAGTGGCGACTGTACGATGTTCGGTGTTGAGCTCGATGTATGGCCTCATCCATGGAGAATGCTCGAACATCAAAACTCGATGTACCGTGCGGACGGTAACCCCTCGCTTCATCAACCACCGGAGGTTTTGGTAGTGCAGGACATAACGCTCTTTGGGCACGAAGTCCATGATGAGCTTTGCTTGGTTAGAGCCGGGTGGGCATTTGAATTCCGGGACTGGCGGAAGATCGCAGAACAAATCCTGCACCTTCTCGGAGAACTCGATGTCCACCTCGGCAAAAAATCCGCGTTCCGAATCGTCGAAACCTTCAACGTCGAAGTTGGAGGGATCGGCCCACTCGAAGCCTCCAAAGGGGAGTGGCTGCATCATGCAGTATCCGTAGAGGTTGTTGACGTCCGTGTGCATGATGTAGCTGGACGGTTGCGAAGGGTCGTAACCGGTGGCCATGTGGTGATGGTTGGAGCGTGCGTATCGCAGCGGCACCAGGACCATTCCACCCCGCACGGCACGTTCCACGAACAGCATCATGTCCACGTCCGAAAGAAGCTCAAGCCTGATTTTCGTAAGAAGAAGCATGGCCGACCAAGCCAGTCCGGGAAGACTGTAGAAGTATGCAGGGTCCAGCTTGTAGATGGTCTTCGCAGTTGCACGAAACGCCTGGAACACGTCGGCGAGGAGCGTCACATCAAGTTTGAGGTACGCATCGTAGTAGTCCCCGAGATTTTGGCAATCCAGCTCGCGCCACATGGACTGAGCATGGTTATAGTCATCCTCAGATATGTCCGAGCCTCGCAGCTTGCTATAGAAGTTTGCTCGAGGAGGTAGCGACGTCTCCGCGAACTTGGTAGGGTCCGTGACGTATTCGTAGGGGTAGACCCCCTTACGCCTGAAGAGACCGGCGTCCAAGTTCGGAAAATTCGCAGAGGTGATGAGTGTTTGCTCGTCGCTGAGTTTCCCCGCGAGAGCATCGAGGCTTGCCGGGAGGAACCTCAGGGAGTCGAGGAAGCGAAGCTCGACGGTAGAGCGTGATCCCGGGATCGACACTCGTTTGCTCAAGCTAATGTAACGCTCCTCGTTCTGCGCCAGGACGTTGATTCGCATGTCGTCGTACCCCAAGTGATGCACCAGATGGTGGAAGTCGTATCCCGAGCCATTGTGAAAAAACACAGGGATGAAGCGCGGGTCCCGGGCCATTAGGTTGCATCCGTTGCACCAAGGACCAACATACCTACCGTTAAAGTGATCGTGGTGTTGGACTTTACGGTTGTTGGCAGTGTACTCCTCGACGCAGACAGGGCAAGCGATGGTCTCGTCGTGTCTACGTTGATCGTCGGGGGACAGTGGGAGCATAGGCTTGGGGGCCAACAGTACCTTCCCTATCTCGATGGCCTCGACAACCATCCTGTCGAGGAAGTGTTTCACGGCGTCGGGGCCGCGATACAAGTAGGGCTCGGGGGCGACGTGCTGGTCTCGTCGCACCACAACGTATGCGAAACTGGATGCCTCGTGGAGTTGGTAAGGGGTGGTGGAGGAAACTTCGGGATCGGGATCGCAAGTGGACAGGGGCTTGAGGAAGGCCTCGAAGTCCGCGATGATGATAGCGGGGTGCTCCACCATAGCTCCGTGCATGTGGAAACGCTCCACGGTGCCAGGTTTGGGCAAGACTGCCACCCCAGGCTCGTTGGCATCGCAATAAAGTTTGTGGCGAGCGAGCTTCTCTGCAGCGATGTTGGGACCTCTGATGCGCTGGTAATCCTGCTGTTCTCGATTATCAAATATGGACAAGCACCTGCGACAAACTTCTATGTGGTGTTCGTGTTTGCTCCGTTGACTCGAAACAAGTCTAGAGAGGGAGCGAATGAGGGTGTAGTGGTGATGGGTTTCATCCTTGATGAGCAGAAGGTGAATTTCCCGAGCATCATCGTCGTCTACATCGTTCACCCGGATAGGGTACATCACATTTTTGTCGGTGAGGCCGTAAACGTTGATGGCCAACCGAGGGTTGTGTGTACGGGCCTCGAACTTGCGAATGTCCCGGACCTCCACCGGGTAGTCGATCCCAGCCATAGCATCTTTCAGTTCCGACTCGTAGGGTAGGTAGTGGTTAACTCGATGTGGTTGGTTTTTCCAGTGGACAGGGTGCAAAGCTGCAAGCACACACCATACGAAGCACTTGGCGTCACTGTTCTGAATGTTCAGGACGGCCTTCTTTGCCGCGATGGAAGGTGGTAAGGGGACGTAGCTGGAGGCGGAGAGAGGCGTAAACTTGCAAAGTTTGACGCACAGTTCGTGAGGCCCGCCACACAGCGAACCCCCCGAGCCCTCAGCTTCATGTTCTTCTTGTTTAACCACCAGCTCCTCGGCAAACTGGTTGTAGATGACCTCGAGGTTGTCGACATCCGCCAGATGCAGCGTCTTCGCCTTGGTGTTGTGGCAGAAGCTGTAAATTTCATCGGACGGCTTCTTGTACTGGCAACGTAGCGATGCGTAGAATTTGGTGGAGTGCGTTGCAAGCGCATCACCGAGGATGGAAATTATCTCTGCTCGCTTCTCCTATAAAAAGCTACGAACGTCGCATAAGCCCTCCGAAGTGAGGACAAAATCCTCCAACAAACGCTCGAAAGCAGATTGGTTCGCTTTCGTCATACGCTTGACGCGTTTCGTGGGTGGTGCATTGATGGAGGCTGCTTCTGCCTTCCTCTTGGTGGAGGTCGAAGGCTGAGCCCCAGATGTACTTTCGCTTAGACAAGTAAGCTTATGCTTCTTGGCATACGCAATTGTGAAGCGTATATTGCATCCGGAACACAGTTCAGTGGCAGCCAAATGCTTGCCTGGCACGCAGGTGCGACAATGTCTTGCAAAATTTTTGCTTGATATGTTTGTTTTTTTGCACACAGGGCAACTTTTCATGGAGCGCATTTTTTTTGGGGTATGTTTATTTATATGTGATCTGTTGGTGGTAGAGTGTTTACGAAAAAATATCTTATAAGAAAAATTTTGTAAGCTAATTCTAATTAGCGTTAGTTTGGGGGGTTTATTTATATATGGGTGGTGCTTATTTTTGCTACAAGTAAGTGTAAGTGGCAAGTAAGCTGGTGTCGCTTGAAGTTGGCAATAGAAATATTTTTCCCACACTTTAGAGCACAGTTTGGTCGCACATATTTGTTTTCCCGGCACACAAGTACGACAGTGCCTTTGAAAATATTTACTTGACACAGCAGTTTGGTACGTAGGGCAATTTTTTACAGAACGTATAATGCAGAGATTTTTTGGGGGTATGTTATTTAATATCCAATGCTGTGCAATGCAAAATATAATTGTTCACTTTTTTTTTTAACTATTCTCTATGACCTTACTTGGGTTTTTTGTTTTTTTTTTTTGCCAAATTATATGCTTCTAGTCTCCTATACAATACAATATACGTACAATATTGTCAACAGTATCATATTTGAGCAGGTCGCTTGTCACCTAAACACTACAGCTCACAGGTCGGTAAAATCTGACATGAAAGCAGATAATACGCTTATGTCTTATTTATATATAATTTTCACGGGCGTACAATATTGTCAACAGTATCATATTTGAGCAGGTCGCTTGTCACCTAAACACTACAGCTCACAGGTCGGCAAAATCTGACATGAAAGCAGATAATACGCTTATGTCTTATTTATATATAATTTTCACGGGCGTACAATATTGTCAACAGTATCATATTTGAGCAGGTCGCTTGTCACCTAAACACTACAGCTCACAGGTCGGCAAAATCTGACATGAAAGCAGATAATACGCTTAAGTCTTATTTATATATAATTTTCACGGGCGTACAATATTGTCAACAGTATCATATTTGAGCAGGTCGCTTGTCACCTAAACACTACAGCTCACAGGTCGGTAAAATCTGACATGAAAGCAGATAATACGCTTATGTCTTATTTATATATAATTTTCACGGGCTTACAATATTGTCAACAGTATCATATTTGAGCAGGTCGCTTGTCACCTAAACACTACAGCTCACACGTCGGTAAAATCTGGCATGAAAGCAGATAATACGCTTATGTCTTATTTATATATAATTTTCACGGGCGTACAATATTGTCAACAGTATCATATTTGAGCAGGTCGCTTGTCACCTAAACACTACAGCTCACAGGTCGGTAAAATCTGACATGAAAGCAGATAATACGCTTATGTCTTATTTATATATAATTTTCACGGGCGTACAATATTGTCAACAGTATCATATTTGAGCAGGTCGCTTGTCACTTAAACACTACAGCTCACAGGTTGACAAAATCTGACATGAAAGCAGATAATACGCTTATGTCTTATTTATATATAATTTTCACGGGCGTACAATATTGTCAACAGTATCATATTTGAGCAGGTCGCTTGTCACCTAAACACTACAGCTCACAGGTCGGTAAAATCTGACATGAAAGCAGATAATACGCTTATGTCTTATTTATATATAATTTTCACGGGCGTACAATATTGTCAACAGTATCATATTTGAGCAGGTCGCTTGTCACCTAAACACTACAGCTCACAGGTCGGCAAAATCTGACATGAAAGCAGATAATACGCTTAAGTCTTATTTATATATAATTTTCACGGGCGTACAATATTGTCAACAGTATCATATTTGAGCAGGTCGCTTGTCACCTAAACACTACAGCTCACAGGTCGGTAAAATCTGACATGAAAGCAGATAATACGCTTAAGTCTTATTTATATATAATTTTCACGGACGTACAATATTGTCAACAGTATCATATTTGAGCAGGTCGCTTGTCACCTAAACACTACAGCTCACAGGTCGGTAAAATCTGACATGAAAGCAGATAATACGCTTATGTCTTATTTATATATAATTTTCACGGGCGTACAATATTGTCAACAGTATCATATTTGAGCAGGTCGCTTGTCACCTAAACACTACAGCTCACAGGTCGGTAAAATCTGACATGAAAGCAGATAATACGCTTATGTCTTATTTATATATAATTTTCACGGGCGTACAATATTGTCAACAGTATCATATTTGAGCAGGTCGCTTGTCACCTAAACACTACAGCTCACAGGTCGGTAAAATCTGAGATGAAAGCAGATAATACGCTTATGTCTTATTTATATATAATTTTCACGGGCGTACAATATTGTCAACAGTATCATATTTGAGCAGGTCGCTTGTCACCTAAACACTACAGCTCACAGGTCGGTAAAATCTGACATGAAAGCAGATAATACGCTTATGTCTTATTTATATATAATTTTCACGGGCGTACAATATTGTCAACAGTATCATATTTGAGCAGGTCGCTTGTCACCTAAACACTACAGCTCACAGGTCGGTAAAATCTGGCATGAAAGCAGATAATACGCTTATGTCTTATTTATATATAATTTTCACGGGCGTACAATATTGTCAACAGTATCATATTTGAGCAGGTCGCTTGTCACCTAAACACTACAGCTCACAGGTCGGTAAAATCTGACATGAAAGCAGATAATACGCTTATGTCTTATTTATATATAATTTTCATGGGCGTACAATATTGTCAACAGTATCATATTTGAGCAGGTCGCTTGTCACCTAAACACTACAGCTCACAGGTCGGTAAAATCTGACATGAAAGCAGATAATACGCTTATGTCTTATTTATATATAATTTTCACGGGCGTACAATATTGTCAATAGTATCATATTTGAGCAGGTCGCTTGTCACCTAAACACTACAGCTCACAGGTTGACAAAATCTGACATGAAAGCAGATAATACGCTTAAGTCTTATTTATATATAATTTTCACGGGTGTACAATATTTTTAAGAGCGTCAGTTTCCGTAGAGCTCTCTTTTCCATCTTCCCTCTATACAGTGAAGCTGTAGAAGACACAATTAGCTAACCTAGCATACAACATACTTTCCTAATTAATATGGATATTGTCACACATTCCTCTTATTTTATACTGTTGTAAATGGAAAAGATTATGTACGGTAAATATTTTGTACATTATAGGGAAAAAATGCAAAATATCCCCCAACTTTAATTCGATCCACCTCTGAATCGAATTTTTACATATTTTCACGCCGGCACATATGTTCTATTTTGCTTCTTTTACTTGCCTTGCTTAATTAACTCTCGCTAATTAGCATTTATTTGGAAGAAGTCTACTAGAACAACATATGGCGGTATGAGAAATATGCAAATCAAAGAATATTTTAGTAATATAAGGGCCCTAGCAATTAGCTTCGTCGACTAAGAGTACTCTTTTAAACATCTTCAGCTATCGTATTACTACGTGAAGACGTTTAAAATGTTTGGGTGTTGAAAAAGTTTGACCCTACTTTTTATTTCTATTGTTTGCTAATAGATGGCGCTGATAGTACCTCCTCTCTCTCTCCCCCCTCTTCTCCTCTCCCCCTCCTCCTGTGGGTAGGCAACACCGACGAGCATCAAATAATAATTTCGAGCCTCAAATAATAATTCGAGCCTCGTCAGTGTTGCCAATTCCTATTTGTAAACCTTTACTTTTTTTTTGGTTGGGCACCACGCACTCCTGGCGGGGTTATGGAGGACAGGAATCCTAAAAACAACAATTATTATTATTTTGTTTGTTTGTTTGTGTTATAATATAAGTGTGTGTGCGCGCGCGCATGTGTGTGTGTGTGCGTGTGTGTGTGGCACATCGTTCCCCCGAGAGAGGTTTACAAAAATCACGATATACGGAGTTGGAAAATTACGATATGGCGCATTCGCTTATTACTGTTGCCAGCCATAAATCTCTCTCTCTCTCTTCATCTTACAGCAACGTTGGCATCTCTATTTTTTTTAGTTGGAAGTAAATTGCCAACACACTCTAGTTAATAATGCTACATATTATACACACACACGCACACACGCACACACACGCGCGCGCTTGTGTTGCCATCCACCCACCTCTCTCTCTTTTACGGCAGTACCAACTCTCCTTGTTTAGTATATGTAGGTTGGCAAAAATTGCTTTATGTACTGTAAGCCAAGCCTCAAGCAAAGTTGCCAGCTCCTTGCTTTAGGTTAGGTTAGACCAAAAAAAGTTGTAGGTAGGCTGTCGGTTGTTTATCTCTTCCCTCTCTTTCTCTCCACTCTCTTTTTTTGTAAAAAGCTATGGCAAAACCACCAGGTTGCCAGCTCCTTGCTTTATGCACTGTAAACCAAGCCTCAAGCAAAGTTGCCAGCTCCTTGCTTTAGGTGGTTAGACCGAAAAAAAACCTTGGTGATTTTTTTTCGAGTAAGGTGTTGGCAACACTGCGAGAAAATAAGGCTTATGCCTTACAAGAGCAAACCATTAAAAAACCTCAAGCAAGATTGCCAGCTCCTTGCTTGAGGCTAGGTTAGACCCAAAAAAAAAACCTTGGTGATTTTTTCGAGTAAGGTGTTGGCAACACTGCGAGAAAATGAGGCTCATGCCTTACAAGAAAAATCCATTAAGGCGAGCCTCACCGAGCCTCATTTTCTGTTGGTGCTCCGGCCCACTACCACTACTTCCCGAAGACTTCACATGCAACTGTTACTTTTATTCTGTGAACGACGCGTGCACATTAAAGAGACGTAATGAGATAAAGCATATTGGCTGAATTGAATATAATCAGTGAGAAGAGAATTTATACTTTTGCAGGTGAGCAGCGAAAGATGAAGCAATAAAGACAAACCACTCGAAAAGCAAGTTTACAGCACCGCGGCTTGTGTCCAAGTTGGATAAGTATCAGCTTTGCAAGCTGAAATCCTAGGTACGATTCCCCGCGTCTCCATTTTTTTTATCAAATGGGTGCTACATAATGTATTTTATTTCTCAAGTTCCTGAGCTTCGAATTGATAAGAAATTACGCGGGACTGGAATTGAGAGGAGAGAGGAAAAATCATCGCAATCAAATCAGGGGCAATCTTAGCTGCAGATACATGTCATCATGAATCTTATGACTTTGCCTATACCAAATTCTCAAGCAAAATTTCTGCTCACGGCAGCACTGTACAAAACTGTCTATGTCTTTTGGTGAATGCATTTCCCCCACATATAATATAACTTCTCGGTTCCGTCTTCTGTTTTTACAGATTTTTACTTTCTTGAAAGCAGACATTTCGACTGTAATACCTAATAGCGAGTATACACGTATGTTATGATGTCCTTCTGAACACTCCCACGTACTTCACCTCAGCAACTGCAGTCTTGGAGACCAACGAGAATCTAGCCTAAGTGCTGATGCTCCCACAATTTTAAAATCAAATTCAAAAAAATTCAAACCAACGAGGATCTGGCGTAGAACCTCTTCGACCAACACAATCCTTTGTAGGTCGTTTCATTTGAGATTTTCTTTTTAAGTCCACGTTATGCACCGATAGGAAAATCCAGAGTGGTCCTTCAGTTTGAAGTGGGATCCGAACCACTTTGTGCCTCCACAGGGTATCGAACTCGGGTCCCCTTGATCACAAGGCGATGACGTTACACTAAGACATCGGGGAGGCTACCCTTGTATGGGTGTATGTGTATTGCTCATAGGAATATATGTGCTGAGTGATTCAGTACCGCCTCAGTTTTTAAGTGTACCCTGGGTAAGGAGAGATTTTAGACACACGCATGGAGATTTCTCATATGATATGAGGGGTTAAAATAGCCTAAGTGTTGACGCATACAAAGTTTTAATTTCAATCAATCAATAACATTCTTCCATGAACATCTGTAATAATTAAACAAAATTAATGGCTGGTTACTGCTACAACAAAACAACTATTATTATTAATAATAATAATAACAATACTAATATCAATTATTCTGATTATTATTAAATGTTATTACATGTATATAACAATAATATACTATTCAATAGTCAATACCAGTTACAATACGTGTAATTAAATAGGACTAAGGATACATGCTACTAGAAGAATTCGATGCACACACTACATAATTCATTTGTTTTATATGAATTCTAAGGTGAAAACCAACAAGTATAATATGTCAAATTAAAGACAAGCGTTTACGCTACAATGTTCGTTTTGAACATTTTCTTCTCACATGCCTAGATTATTAATAAATTAATGATAAATATAAAATTAATAGTAAAAAATACGGATTAGTTTTACTAATCCGTGATTAACTACTTAAGGGTTGCTTCTATCGAAAAACTAAAGATAATTTGAAATTTGAATTTAAAATTTTGGGAGCGTCAGAACTTAGGCTATTTCGCTCCCGTCACATTATACGGGGGGTGTAAGGGGTACCTTCCACGTAGGCGTCCAGAAGCCAACCTAGTTGTATTGGTACTATTATAAAACCGAGAAAGTATGAGCCCCCCTCAGGCAGATTTGGCTACACTTAAAACTAGCTCAAGATGTGCATATGAGCTTATTGCTCAAGTGTGGTACTCTGTCTAACCCAAGATTTTTGTAAAATTGCCCTCGGGAATTTCCTGTGAAAGTATGACCCCCCCTCAGATTAATTTGCCTACACTTACAAAAGCTACATCTGTGAGATTGTTGTCCATAAGCTTGTCAAAAATATGCCCTTCTTGATATTGTTTTTTTTTTTAGAATTTAAAATTTTGGGAGCGTCAGCACTGAGGCTATTTTGCTCCCGTCACATTATATGGGGGCCAGCCCCTTATCATTACAAATAACAACTCTAACGTTGTATCACTAAAAATCTTTAAATGTTCGGACTTCTGTTAAAAGCTGAGGCTGTAAACGGGCACTCAGCACACACAAGGACAAAAAACAGGACAACACACACAAAATTATACTGGCCATAATGCCAGTCGCCAGAGCCTCGTTAGTCTTTAGTCCAGGGTGCACTACGTGGAAGTGAGGTTGACTTTTGGGCGCCTTAGAAGAAGGCCGCCCCTTACACCCCTTCTTGATATTGTTATGGCTACACTTAAAACTAGGGCAAAGAGGCACCTACACCCACCCACAACCACACATATTTACTTCCGGTCCACTTCCGGCCCACTTCCGGTTTAAGTTCAATTGGACACCAGGCCCAACTTGCATATCTAGTACTAAGACAATGCATTTTGCAGAGGCTTTCTAGAATTGCTCTGTGACTCTCTCATTTCTTAGAGGAGAGGAGGGTATTATGGAATAGTCGGGAAATATGGAATACCAAGGTTTTGGCTCTATTCGGTGCTGCTATCACGTGAGAATACCATGAACTACTCAAGAAAGACTCCCATGATGCAGTGCAGTGAGAGCTGACCGCTTGTTGTTGTGTTACCACTCGCTACAGAACAAACTGTGTTTCGTGATTTTCAAGAGTTTTTGCAGGTAAGTTTTCAAACATTTTAACCTACTAGTACACATGGGACTGGAACATTGATGTTAAGCATAATATACACTAAAAGAATTGTAGTTTGTTATACTGTGGTCGTTTTTTAGCTGACAATGTTTTGTCCATCCGTTTAAAGGTTCATTTTCCAAGATGGTGTGTCGGGTATTATAGAATACTAGGTATTTCATATAACCCGACGTAAAAGTATAGTATTCCATATAACCCGACAAAATATACTGAATAAAAATTTAGTTAAAAAATGAGTTCTGCGTATAATATTGATAGCTAAACAATAATTATTACTACTTACATAAATAGTAATATAGCCTAATTTAAAACCAAAGTACATTTTTTAAAAGCTAAATCCATTTGAATGAGTTGAGTTTGAGTTGGTGTTTTAAGTCCACTTTATGCACAGTAAGGCTAATCGGGACTGGACCTACAGTTTAAAGTGGGATCCAAACCGCTTGTGCCTCCACCGGGTATCGAACCCGGGACCCCTTGATTACAAGACAATGACGCCACCACTACGCCATGGGGAAGGCCCTCATTTGAATGAAAACAAAACACAATTTTTCTGTTATTTGAAAATTAGTCTACAGTCTAGACCTACAAATAATTTGTTTTAAGATGTGTTTTATCTATTTAAACCTACCCCCTCTTTAGTTGCAAGAGTTCTAAATAGTCTGTTTTTTTTTTTTCAGATATGCCTAGAAAGAAGGAAGATGAGGGAAAGAAGCGAAAGCTTTGGTGTGAGACGCAGATGGCTAAGGCTATAGAAGCTGTTCGTGAGAAGAAGATGGGGTACCTTAAGGCGTCCAAGGAATTCCAGGTTCCCAGAGCGTCTCTCTTCCGCCTTGTCAACAGTAAGGAGAAAAATGCAAAGGTAGCAGCCTCAACTACTCTTGGCCGTAAGCCAGTTTTTCCTAAACAACTAGAAGACAAGTTACAAACATATTTAGTTGAGATGGAGGCCATGTTCTATGGGCTCACAAAAAGGGATGTCTGCAGTCTTGCATATCAACTTGCGGTTCGCAATAACATACCCCATCCATTTAAGGACGAAACTGCTGGCAAAGACTGGTTCTACGCTTTTATTAAAAGGAACCCGAAACTTTCAGTTCGTAAACCCATGGGTACATCTTTTGCCAGGGCCAGGGGATTTAATAAAGAAGAAGTAGACAAGTTTTTTGACCTGATCGATGTTGTTTTCAAAAAACACAACTATCCTCTTAACAGGATATTTAATGTAGACGAAACTGGTTTGTCTGTGGTGCAAAGTAAAGTTCCTCATCTAGTAGGCCTAAAAGGAAAGAGACAAATTGGGTCCCTTACTTCAGCCGAAAGAGGTTCTCTCGTAACCATCATTCCCTGTATGAGTGCAGGAGGTGACTTTGTCCCGCCTCTTGTGATATTCCCGAGGAAGAACATGAATGAACAACTTCTTAGAGGTGCTCCACCAGGGACCATCGCATCGTGCCACCCGTCTGGTTGGATACAGACAAACATTTTTACTAAATGGTTTAAACATTTCATTGATGTAACAAAACCCTCAGCTGAGTCACCTGTCCTGCTTCTCCTTGACGGCCACACAACCCACAAGCGTAACATTGACGTAATTAGTTTAGCAAGGGAAAGTCATGTTACGATTGTATGTCTACCTCCCCACTGTTCGCATAAAATCCAACCATTGGATAAAACCTTTATGAGTCCATTAAAGTCTCACTATAGTGAGGAAGTGAGATCTTTTTTAAGGTATTTTTGATATGATGGAACTGTTTGGCAGGGCCTACCTTAAAGTACAACGTGGGGACATAGCAGTAAACGGCTTCAAAGTGACTGGTATTTATCCTGTCAATAGAAATGTTTTCAGCAGTGAAGATTTTATTGCTTCTACACTCACTGTTCCTAGGCCTCAGACTATGACACCCACAACTGACCCTCTTCCATGTTCGTCTACCAGCTCTGATTCACCTCAACCCTGTTCTCCCAAGAGTCCTGATGTGGTTGTCCCTGGTACGTCTAAGTCAACAAATTTTGTCCTACCCATAGAGATATCACCACCACCTCCAAAAAAGCAAAAGTCAAATAGAGGCAGGAAAGCTGGATCTTCTTCTATAATAACCTACTCCCCATATAAAACACAGTTAGAGGATGAACTGAAAGAAAAGGACAAAAAGAAGGAACCAGAAGCTTCAAAACAACAAAACAAACCGAGCATTCAAAGACCCCCCGTTCAGAAATTAAACTTAGACCGACCTTCTAGACCTAAACCTAAAAGAGATGACTCCAGTGTTAGCAGCGATGCATCGATCCATTCTGATGTATCATCTGTAATGGACTTCATGCCCTCAACTAAAGAACCGGAAAACAAAGACGCTGAATGTATCTTCTGTAACGGAACATTCTCCGAAGATCAACGCGGGGAAATTTGGATTCAATGCTTCAGCTGTTCTCTGTGGGCTCACCTTGACTGTACCGGAGCAGAGAAAGAAGATTATATCTGTGAATTTTGTAAATAGACTCGAAGCAGAAATGAGTTGCACATAATCTTAGAAATATGGTTTTTATAGTTCAAAATAACTATGTTTTATGAAGTCTCATTAGTTTTTCAATGGTTTAAACCACCTATTCCATATTACCCGACTATTTCATATTAGCCTCCATTTGTAACTTTTTTTAAAATATGTTTTTTTTATAACAGCAAAATAGTATTTTTCTTACAAGTGACACTTCATTACAATTAGTTACAGTATGTACTCATGATGATTTTGGGTATTTTATTCAAAAACTAGTGCAGTTATTTTTAGAAATGTAAATGGTATTCCATAATACCCTCCTCTCATCTACATCATAAATATATGATTTTTCACCTATAAGAATAACACTACATATGGTGTCATCAGGGAGTGCATCATGGAATTCACAGATAATTTTAATGTTTGTCCTGTCATTAACCACAACTTGTTTCCTTTTTGAGGTGTTGATGACAAACCTGGGTCTCTGTGCTTTGAATTCATCTGGTGTGTAATACATGTCTGTATTGCCAGTGGTGACCCTTTTGTATGCTGTAAATGCCTCGTATAATTTGAGGAAATCATCCTTGGACATGTTTAAATTATAATTTTCTCTAGGAAACACCTCATTTCTGCCATTTGAAGATATATGTTCTTGATGTTGCAGTTATCAAATTTACTTGAATTTTTTTCCTGATTATTGTGTCTTCCAGTCTGAAACAGTACCACCACAAAATCTGGCATGTCATATTGTATACTGGAGAATGAATTTGTAGCATCAAATTCATAATAGCTAACAGTGGCAGGCTTCTGCACACATTGATATGTATAAAATTGTAAAGGCACCTTTGGATTTTTTAGAATATCTGCTTTATATTTAAGAGCATAACTGGCTTCATATTCAACAACTGGAATTCTTAGCTCCATAGTCTGAATAATGCATTTGCCTTCATCAGGTAGGGTATTAGGCAGAGCTTCCCCGGTAGAGTTTAATGTACTGTACCTCATCAAAGCATTATTATCATTGGCAGCTCTTCTAAATGTGATTCTTAAACCACCCTTCCACATAATATCTCTGTAATCTGAGAAGAATCCTGGCAACAGGCGCAAAGGGAACAGCACTGTGTGACTCTTAGATAATATTTTATCACCAGCCTCAAACCCACCTATTTTGTAGTAAGAAGCCTCGGTTTTGGATAATTTTAATGTGGCCAAAGCTGTAGAGGTAATGCCAGGGTAATCTACTCTGTTTATAACAACACCATGTTTTCTGATCTCAATTTCAGAGAACAGATGTGGCACAAAATTGTCTACCAATCTTATATTTGAATTTGCCGGATAATCTGTACCATCGAGCTTTACAACATCAAACTTGATGTATAGATCTGCTCTGTGAGGGTGTATAAAGCCATCCCCTACATCAAGATCAACCTCAATCTCTGTGTTGGGTTGATTTAAATTTGCAGAGGTCCTCCTGTTTGGGGGGAATGATTGTAGCTCATAATTCTCAATATTTTCCATTTTTTTGTATGTATTTTTATTTAAATATTAATTTCTATGATTGCAGTTGTTGTGGCTCCAGCAAAATCAACTAATTCTTCTTTTTCATTAGTGACCATCAACTCAATGTAATCTATTCTATTATGGCACACAGGAAAATATAGAATTTGAATTTGATTTTAAAATTGTGGGAGCGTCAGCACTTAGGCTATTTTGCTCCCGTCACATTATACGGGGGCCAGCCCCTTATCATTACAAAGAACAACTCTAACGTTGCGTAATTAAAAATCTTAAAACGTTCTGACTTCTGTTAAAAGCTGAGGCTGTAAAGGGGCACTCAGCACACATAAGGACAAAAGAACAAAATTATACTGGCATTGTGGCCAGTCGCCAGAGCCTCGTTAGTCTTCAGTCCAGGGTGTACTAACGTGCAAGTGAGGTTGACATTTGGGTGTACTACGTGGAAGGTCACCCCTTACACCCCACAGGAAAATATAATGTTGGTGATGGAGTGTAGATGATGGGCTCCATAAATTCAGAGTTAGGTTTGAATGTTGCAATGATGCCAGTTTGTTTGTGAGTGCCTATGCCATTTGATTTGGTGATCATACCTTCGGCCACATTACAGTGAATATTTAGAGTTTCTATGGCTAAGAATTTGGGTATATTAATAGCAATGTGTTTGATGGCTGGTTCAAGTTTTGTGTTGTTCTCAAAGCCTAACAGCTGTCCTATAGTACCGAGATCCACTGTTTCTGTAGCAGACACAATCTCAACTCTGTGAGTGACAGAATTTTGAGTTCATACTATACCTCTGGGTAACTGAGCATTTAAAGTAGATAGATTATATTGCCCTGGAGTGATGACAATTTTTTGATCCCCAACTGCAATTGTGTTGTTTTGGTGTGTAATATTGGGGATTAAGTACATGCCATAAAATGCTCTGAGAGCTATTGTTTTGGGATACACTATATCATCATGTAATCTAAGTTTCAATATTGAATTTTGGCTGGTGAGATGGAATACTCCCATGATGTTTCAGATACCACAGGGCCTTTTGAAAATCTTCAATTGATGGTTTATTTATTTGAGACAGATATCTAAGAACAGATAAACACAGATGTCCACAATTAACATCTTTGAAATTTTGAACACGGGCATTATTGTAATAAAGATTAGTTGATTTTAGATATTTTACTAAATTTTCAGGTGGAATACCTCCAAATGAATCAAACACAAATGCCTCATCTTTTAAATATTTAAGATAACAGATCCAGTGAGTGTACTTATCCAAATTAACTATGCCACACTCTTTGTTGAGTGGTTGTTCTGGTAAAGAATCAGACATGTACACACCTCTAAAATTTTTGATGCCCAGTGGCTTGATTAAAGCTTCAATATCTTGGTTTGTAAGCGGCTCTTGTTTTTTTTAAACTTATTCATGGCGCTTTATTTCATCTAATTCTGCCTTATTCTTCTTGGCATCTATTACTGTTTTTGCTATAGCAGCTGATCCCCCAGCCAAGCTCCCAACAGCACCAAGTGCTGCTAAGATGGCCGGGATAGTAAATATGAAGCCACTCACATGGGATATTTTCCTAGATTGCTGTATTTTTTTTAATTGAGGGGTACTAAGTAATAATTTCATACCATGGCCCTTGGCAAGACAAGAATTTTTTTTCTTGCGCTGCTTTTTGGTTAAAAGACTATCAATAGTTTTAAGAGATTTAAGACCTGCATAAGGTATCTGATACATGACACCCTTGGCCTTCATCCTAGGTTTATTATATACATATTCTGGGATTACATAGCTTAATTAAGTGGCTTAAATTTATTTAGACTATCACAACCCCACCCCAGTTTTTGTTTGGTGTTCATAGCTATGGTGGTCCCCAATGCTGCTATTTTTTCACTTAAAGAAGGATCTTTGCTTACAAATCTACCAAATGCAGCCTCTTCTAATTTCTTGTCTGCAACATGTCGCCTATCAAGATCAGAATGTATGTTGTATGCTATGTCATGGTCTCTACAAGCAGCATCTAGGGGATTAACACCAGGGTCATCTCTGTTTAATCTATGGTCTAATTTTGTACCGGGACCACAATACTGATAGCCTGGAATATGTAGTTCAAATGGCAGCTTGTTTATGATGTCATTAACCAACCCCCGACCCTCTGAAATATTCCAAAATTTAGGTGGTAGAGTATTAATAATTTTTATAAGATATCCAATGCCCTTAGTGTCATTCACTATAAAATTAGACAATTTGGTGCTTATCATGTCCATAATTCCAACCTTTTCATTGTAAAAATTGTGGTTGCCAGCATTTTCTTCCCCAGCTATGACCAGCAACCTATCTACAAGTTTCCTGACATCATCAACCCAGACAAATTCTTTAGGCAGGGTGTTGTATTGTTTGATTCCACTACCAGTCTTGATCTGTGACCATATGGGCTTGATTAAGTTGTTATATTTTGCTCCACTGCTGGACTTGACTCTTTTTTGTGTGGGATCATTGTTCTGGTGTAGAGCATCTGATTTTATTAATATTTCTTTGTAATGGTCATAATCTTGATCTGTATAGCTGCCAGGGCTTTTCCGAGTCATCAGTTCCCACAATCCAGGTGTTCCAGGGTACTTAACAAAAGCACCTCTTTCTCCAAGATGAGATTCTGAATATACAATCAGATCATCTCCCATAAATGTTACTCTGAAATTGCCAATTCTATGTATGATGCTACCATCACGCTCTGTGCCAGCATATAGGCCAAAGACCTCATCTTTGTTGTCTTTAGGTGTGCTTAAATATTTTTGAGCAAGAAGACCCAATTCAATAGGATCCTGAGTAGCTTCAATTCTTCGAGGGGCAACAGGACTAGGTGTATGAATACTAGAAAGTGGGGGTGATTGGATAATCTAATATGTTCCTAGCAGCTACAGGTACAAGCTCTGTGATCAAATTTTGATTTTGCTCTGTAACAGTTTTGATATTTTTACCTAATTCACTAATAGCATCAATAATAGGCTGTTCTGTGCGCTTGTGTTGTTCATAGATTCCTCGGTTCTCTGATTTCCATCCTTTAAATCTTTTTACAAGATAATCTCTTAATTTAAGATCATCAATAATTGGCCTTTTCATGGTTATTTATATATAATTCAATGTCTAGAAAATTGTTAATTTTATTTCTGTATTTGCCACTATTAGGTTTCGTTGTCATATCAATTGTGACAAACCCATAGCTGTCCTGGTTCCAGCACCTACTGCAAAACTTGGAAAAATCATTGTAGCTCAAGTCACCACCTACATATTCATCATGTATGTGTTTGAGGTTGGTATGATCTTGATGAAACACACATATAAAATTGCTGTTGTCTCGGATCAGCTGCTTCGGTATTTTAGAAAACGTCTGTGGTAGGTAGAAGCAATCTATGTTTTTGTGTCGGCCCTGTGTAAAGAAATTTCTAACCTTGTTTTGATTATCCAGTATAATGTCATCAAACACAACAACAGAGTTATCGAGACATTCATGGAGTGGCTTAACATCTGGTTCAAAAGTGGCTATATCCAGTCCATCATATAGCTTCATCAGCTGCTGATATTTTAATTGTTCCAAGCTCTTAGAGAAAACATACAAGTGCCTGTTTTTCCAGTCTAACCAGTTGGGTGCCAATAAAAACTTATCAATCATTAGTGTAGTTTTACCACAAGCCGATGGCCCAACAATAAGACATCTAATATTATCAGGCAGCAGCTTGCCATTTCTCTTAATCTGCTGTTCAGGCTCTGACAGCCTCTTTATAACATCCCTGGTGTTCATAGTATCACTTTGTCTGCCTCGATCCAGCTGTGTTCTGGGAGTCCTAGCCATTTGACAAGTCAATTTTATATGTGTGTTAAATCAAGATCATACCAACCTCAAACACATACATGATGAATATGTAGGTGGGGACTTGAGCTACAATGATTTTTCCAAGTTTTGCAGTAGGTGCTGGAACCAGGACTGCTATGGGTTTGTCACAATTGATATGACAACGAAACCTAATAGTGGCAAATACAGAAATAAAATTAACAATTTTCTAGACATTGAATTATATATAAATAACCATGAAAAGGCCAATTATTGATGATCTTAAATTAAGAGATTATCTTGTAAAAAGATTTAAAGGATGGAAATCAGAGAACCGAGGAATCTATGAACAACACAAGCGCACAGAACAGCCTATTATTGATGCTATTAGTGAATTAGGTAAAAATATCAAAACTGTTACAGAGCAAAATCAAAATTTGATCACAGAGCTTGTACCTGTAGCTGCTAGGAACATATTAGATTATCCAATCACCCCACTTTCTAGTATTCATACACCTAGTCCTGTTGCCCCTCGAAGAATTGAAGCTACTCAGGATCCTATTGAATTGGATCTTCTTGCTCAAAAATATTTAAGCACACCTAAAGACAACAAAGATGAGGTCCTTGACCTATATGCTGACACAGAGCGTGATGGTAGCATCATACATAGAATTGGCAATTTCAGAGTAACATTTATGGGAGATGATCTGATTGTATATTCAGAATCTCATCTTGGAGAAAGAGGTGCTTTTGTTAAGTACCCTGGAACACCTGGATTGTGAGAACTGATGACTCGGAAAAGGCCTGGCAGCTATACAGATCAAGATTATGAGCATTACAAAGAAATATTAATAAAATCAGATGCTTTATACCAGAACAATGATCCCACACAAAAAAGAGTCAAGTCTAGCAGTGGAGCAAAATATAACAACTTAATCAAGCCCATATGGTCACAGATCAAGACTGGTAGTGGAATCAAACAATACAACACCCTGCCTAAAGAATTTGTCTGGGTTGATGATGTCAGGAAACTTGTAGATAGGTTGCTGGTCATAGCTGGGGAAGAAAATGCTGGCAACCACAATTTTTACAATGAAAAGGTTGGAATTATGGACATGATAAGCCCCAAATTGTCTAATTTTATAGTGAATGACACTAAGGGCATTGGATATCTTATAAAAACTATTAATACTCTACCACCTAAATTTTGGAATATTTCTGAGGGTCGGGGGTTGGTTAATAACATAAACAAGCTGCCATTTGAACTACATATTCCAGGCTATCAGTATTGTAGTCCCGGTACAAAATTAGACCATAGATTAAACAGAGGTGACCCTGGTGTTAATCCCCTAGATGCTGCTTGTAGAGACCATGACATAGCATACAACATACATTCTGATCTTGATAGGCGACATGTTGCAGACAAGAAATTAGAAGAGGCTGCATTTGGTAGATTTGTAAGCAAAGATGCTTCTTTAAGTGAAAAAATAGCAGCATTGGGGACCACCATAGCTATGAACACCAAACAAAAACTGGGGTGGGGGTTGTGATAAATTAAATAAATTTAAGCCACTTAATTAAGCTATGTAAACCCAGAATATGTATATAATAAACCTAGGATGAAGGCCAAGGGTGTCATGTATCAGATACCTTATGCAGGTCTTAAATCTCTTAAAACTATTGATAGTCTTTTAACCAAAAAGCAGCGCAAGAAAAAAAATTCTTGTTTTGCCAAGGGCCATGGTATGAAATTATTACTTAGTACCCCTCAATTAAAAAAATTACAGCAATCTAGGAAAAAATCACATGTGGGTGGCTTCATATTTACTATCCCGGCCATCTTAGCAGCACTTGGTGCTGTTGGGAGCTTGGCTGGGGGATCAGCTACTATAGCAAAAACAGTAATAGATGCCAAGAATAAGGCAGAATTAGATGAAATAAAGCGCCATAATCTAGCTATGGAAAAACAAGGCAAAGGTTTTAAGAGAGCCATGAATAAGTTTAAAAAAAAACAAGAGCCGCTTACAAACCAAGATATTGAAGCTTTAATCAAGCCACTGGGCATCAAAACTTTTAGAGGTGTGTACATGTCTGATTCTTTACCAGAACAACCACTCAACAAAGAGTGTGGCATAGTTAATTTGGATAAGTACAAAAATCAGGGCACTCACTGGATCTGTTATCTTAAATATTTAAAAGATGAGGCATTTGTGTTTGATTCATTTGGAGGTATTCCACCTGAAAATTTAGTAAAATATCTAAAATCAACTAATCTTTATTACAATAATGCCCGTGTTCAAAATTTCAAAGATGTTAATTGTGGACATCTGTGTTTATCTGTTCTTAGATATCTGTCTCAAATAAATAAACCCCCCCTCCATGCAGGACTGCCTTGACGGGGCGAGGGGGCTTAGTAGGGAGGTCAATTTCATCTCATCATTTCACCCATTCTTCATATCCATATCTCACGTTTTTTCACCATTCCATCACGTCATTCATCTCCATATCTTTGACCTCCCTCTAAGAAACTTATGTAGGGAGGTCATTTTCATCTCATCATTTCACTCATTCTTCACATCCATATCTCACGTTTTCACCATTCCATCACGTCATTCATCTCCATATCTTTGACCTCCCTATAACTAAGGGTCCTGCTAGAGGAGACAACCTCGATAAAAAACCCCTATCCCAAGGTGTGAGTTGCACGTGCCGATGGGACAGTGTTGGCTGCAGGGGTAGGTGCAGTCGCGAACGTGGCCTCGGGGATTTCGGTTTGGTCCTCGAGTAGCCTCCATTTTTGGGGGTAGGCCTTCCTCGGCATAGAGGGCATGTCGAGGCGACAATTTATGGACCCTCCACCATAAAATAATTTTGTATATGGGTACAAAAAACAACTCAAACGGGGGGAAAGCCCCAAAACGAGCGCGGCCTTCGAGCCCGCTCCAAGTAGTGGAAAAGACAAGTAACGTGCCACGTTACCTTGTTGTCAGTATTGTTGAGAAGACCGATAGTAACGATGTTTCTGCAACAACAAAGAAACACGGAGCTGCTACATTGAAGGACTTGTCACCATTCCTTATCAAGAAACAGCTAGACTACGCCGCTGGTTCCGATGTTCCAGAAATAAAGAAGCTGAGAAACGGGAGTCTACTTATCCAGACCAGCACAGATCGCCAGACCAACAACCTGTTAAAGTTACGATCTTTGGGCCATTTCACTGTTACTGTTGAACCCCATCGTCAACTTAACAGTAGTAAAGGTGTGATTCGCCACTGGGATCTGCTAAATGCTGAGGAGGAAGAGATCCTTGAAGCACTCTCAGACCAACATGTCACCGCAGTGCAGCGAATAAAGACGCGAAAATCCGGAGAACTTGTGCCAACTGCTTCTATTATATTAACGTTCCAAACGACCACTCTCCCAGATATTGTACGGGCTGGATATTTGAGACTAAAAGTCCGACCATACATCCCTAACCCGATGCGATGTTTCAAATGCCAGCACTTTGGGCACACTCAGCCTTCCTGCAAGGCCACTACCGCCCTTTGTGGTAAGTGTAGTCTGCCTGATCATGGGACCGAACCCTGTTCTTCAGGTCCCAAATGCATTAATTGCCAAGGCGAGCACCCAGTCTGGCATCGTGACTGCCCCTCTTTCCAACAAGAGAAGAAAGTCAGAGAGTTGGTCGTCACAGAGAAAATCTCTGCTGGCGAAGCAAAACAACGTCTCCGGGAAAGTATACGCACCACTTTACCTGTGCCATTCGCTACAGTTGCTGCAGCTGCTCTTACCCGCCACAGTGTGGGTGTACAAACCAGCGACGTGTCAACTCAAACACCAACGATTCCCGTAGTAGCCCGCCCTGCTTCGAGGAAACCAGCAACCACTCCTCGCACCACAGAGAGGAAGTTCAAGCAGGTGCATAACAAGGATTACTTTCTCAAGTCCAGTAGCTCTCCAGTGCGGGTGGCGGCCACCACCCTGAAACTTAAGGCGCAGCTGAAAGCTGCCCGGCGGGCGCTCAAAGCACCCGCCCCCACTCCCCCTTCTTCATCCCCTTCGCCCTCTGTGTCCTTACCCGAGGACATGATACAGGACGAAGCCGCGGATGAAGAATTTATCAAGGTGACAGGGCCTAGAAACAGAGTACGCCTCAAAAGGTAACTATAATACCTCCCGCTATGGCTTATTGTCTCCAATGGAACCTTAACGGTTTCCGTATGCATCTCGAGGAACTGCAAATCTTAATATCTGAATTTGACCCTGCCATCATATGTCTCCAAGAGACACATTTTCGCCCAAATGAATCAGTGATTCTCAACGGATACACGCTTTACCGCACCGACAAGCTTCCTGAGGGTCGTCGTGCACACGGTGGTGTTGCAATCGGTGTTCGAGATAACATCCACTCAACGCCAATCTTTCTCACCACCCCCCTCCAAGCTGTCGCCGTGCAGGTCCATCTACCACAGCCAATATCTGTGTGCTGTGTCTACATCACAAGGGAGGAGCGATTCTCTCTTGAGGACCTCCTTGCTATATTCGAACAACTTCCGTCTCCTGTAGTTCTTTTGGGCGATTTTAATTCCTACCATCGTTTGTGGGGCTCCGTTCGTACAGAACCCCGGGGTCAAATTGTAGATCAATTCCGTGAGGCATCAGATTTAACGTTGCTGAATGATGGGACTCCCACATATTTCAGCCCTTCCTCTGGCACATATTCTGCGTTGGACTTGTCCTTCTGCAGTCCCAGCCTTGCTCCTACCACATCTTGGAGCGTTCATCCTGATCTCTGTGGGAGTGATCACTTCCCTCTCATTCTTACCTTCGAACATCTTCAGCAATCACGTGAACAACACCCTCACTGGAATCTCAGTCGGGCCGACTGGGAAGCCTTCGAGCGTGCAGTGGACCTTGAAGTCGATCTTGCGTCGACTTTACCACCAATCGACGCCTTAGATGTCTTTGTGTCAGGGGTGCATGATGCTGCACGCACCTCCATTCCACATCCCAGTGGACCTGCGAGGCGACGCCCAGTCCCCTGGTGGACTGCGGAGATCGATGCAGCCATCAAGGACCGCAATCATGCTTTCGATCGATTTAATAGTAAACACACTGCCGCAAACCTCGAGCAGTTCCGCATTAAACGTGCCCGTGCCCGTCAGCTCATTCGAGCCAGTAAGAAGGCGTGCTGGGTCCAATACGTGTCTTCTCTGACGAAGCAGGCTTCGTCGAAAGCCGTTTGGACCAAAGTACGTCGCATCCAGGGGGGTGCATCTACTCCTCTGAGCGCTCTGGAGCACGATGGGACGTTGTACACAGATACCGGAGACATAGCTAATATCTTGGCCACGCAGTTTTCTGATGCGTCTTGTTCTGAAAACTATGAACCACGTTTCCGCCGTGAGAAGGAACGTCAGGAACGACGCCCTCTCGTTTTTCGAAGTCATAACACCGAGCCATACAACTCTCCATTCACTGAACGGGAGTTCGATCAGGCACTTCGAGATTCTAAGAACACAGCTCCTGGAGTGGACAAGATCCACTATGAGATGCTTCGTCATCTGCCCATTGGAGCCAAACATTTCCTTTTGGCGGTATTCAACAGGCTTTGGTTGGAGGACTCTTTCCCCACTTCCTGGAAAGAAGCTATTATTGTTCCCATCCTGAAACCAGGTAAACAACGCACCGCAGCCTCGAGTTACAGGCCTATTGCCTTAACTAGCTGTGTGTGCAAGTTGATGGAACGCATGATCAACAAGCGTCTCACCTGGTTTTTGGAGGAAAACTGCTTGATAAGTAATTTTCAATGTGGTTTTCGCTCCAACCGTTCCACACTGGACCATCTGGTTCAGCTGGAAACACACATTCAGGATGCATTCCTCAACAAGGAACATTTAGTTGCAGTTTTCTTTGACCTCCAAAAAGCATATGACACAACGTGGCGTTTTGGCATCCTAAAGCAGCTCCATTCTTGGGGCGTCCGTGGCCATATGGCGTACTTTATTAAAAACTTTTTATCTGATCGTTTTTTCCGGGTACGTGTTGGGAACTCCTTTTCGGATCTTCAAGAACAAGATTGATTGATTGAGTTAAAATTTATGGGTGCGTCGGCACTTAAGGCCATTTCGCACCCTTCTGTATATACGGGGAAATGTCCCCTTATCTAAAATTCTGACAGATTTAAAAAAGGGGTGTAGATAGCCCCTTGGGAAAAAAACTAAAAGTGCAAGGTTGTAAAGAGACCAGCACGAGACAAACACGACACATTAAAAAGTCAGAATAAACTAAAAACCTCCTTACAGACGGGGGAAGAGTCCAGCTCTTCGCAAAAAACTAAAAACACGTGATAAAATACTGCTGTCATCACCCAAGAGGGATGACAAACAGCCGGAAAGGTTAAAAGTCTGCCGGAGGTAAGCAAGATCGACACATTCAACGAGAATGTGTCGAATGCTTAATAAAACATTACAAGTACGACACAACGGAGGGTCCAGCCCTTGCAGTAGGTGACCATGCGTGAGACGGCTGTGTCCTATACGCAGGCGGGTAAGAATAACGTCTTCTCGCCGAGAGGGACGAGACGAGGAACGCCAAACACCTATGGTGGGCTTAACAGAGTGAAGCTTGTTCCCCGTTTCCACATCCCACTCGGTCTGCCAAGTGTCAAGAAGGCGAGAACGGAACACATTCTGCAGGTCGCTAGCAGGCAAAAGGTGGACGAGAACGTCGCCATCTGCATCAGCAGACTTGGCGGCAGCATCAGCTGCTTCGTTCCCCTGGATGCCCACGTGGCTAGGGACCCAACAGAAGTGTACATCTGTGCTGGCAGATAAGGACACAAGCCGTCTCAATATGCGTTGCGCTACTGGATGCCGGGAATACGGCGAATTCAGGGTCTGCAACACGCTGGTCGAATCACAGCACACAAGGACTTTCTTCAGCCCATTGACGTCTGCAAAGTCCAGTGCCTTTAGAATGGCGTACAACTCTGCCGTAAAGATGGAACAGGCAGGATGTAGCGAGAAACTGGAACTTTGAGAGTCTAGGACGAAGGCGCAACCAACTGATTCCAATGTCTTGAACCCATCCGTGTAAAACACATTAAAATTGGGGTGCTTCGCACGAAGTTCTAAAAACCGTTGCTGGTATACAACCATTGGTGTCTCTGACTTTGGAAGAGCAGTCAGAGAAAAATCGATAGAAGGTGCAGGAAACTCCCAGGTAGGGAGAGGCGAAATGAGTGGAGAGACGCCAGGAAGATCACTGTCAACACCAAGTGCTGACAGGATCTCGTCTGCACGAACACGAAATGGTCTAGTGACACTAGGGTGGAGCCGATACCTTGCCAGCCTACCCTCGTCTGAGATGGTGTGGAATGAAGGATGTGAAGGCATCGAGCGAAGATGGAGGAAGTAGTTAACTACCAGCCGCTGTCTTCGCAGAGACAGCGACGGCTCAGATGCCTCTACATACAAACTTGCGACTGGACTGGTCCGAAAGGCACCAGTGCACACACGTATACCAGCATGGTGGACAGTGTCTAGGATGCGAAGTCTAGATGGGCGAGCAGAAGAATACACAACACATCCATAATCTAGCTTCGACCTGATGAGTGCACGGTATAGGCGAAGCAATACCGTCCTATCAGCACCCCAAGAAGTATGAGATAAAACGCGTAAAAGGTTGAGAACTCGAAGACAAGAGAACTTTAACTGGCGAAGGTGAGGTAGCCATGTTAATTTCTTATCGAAAATGAGGCCCAGGAAGCGGACCTCATTCACGAAGCACAGGGGAGACTTCCCCATGTACAGGTCAGGATCTAAATGACATGTACGCTGACGACAAAAGTGAACACACACGGATTTCTCGGATGAGAAGGTGAAACCTGTTTGGGAGGACCACTCAACCAAACGGTTTATCGTCAGTTGGAGTTGACGAGAAGCTGACGCGAGATTCCGTGAGCGACAAAAGATCGTGAGGTAGTCGACATAGAGGAGGCCATGTACAGGGGAAAGAATGTTTGCCATAACACTGTTTACGGCTATGGCAAACAGAGTCACACTAAGTACGCTGCCCTGCGGGACACCGTTCTCTTGTTCGTGAAGATCCGAAAAGGAGTTCCCAACACGTACGCGGAAAAAGCGATCTGATAAAAAATTTTCAATAAAGTACGCCATATGGCCACGCACGCCCCAAGAATGGAGCTGTTTTATGATGCCAAAGCGCCACGTTGTGTCATATGCCTTTTGGAGGTCAAAGAAAACTGCAACTAAATGTTCCTTGTTGAGCAATGCATCCTGAATCTGTGTTTCCAGCTGAACCAGATGGTCCAGTGTGGAACGGTTGGAGCGAAAACCACATTGAAAATTACTTATCAAGCAGTTTTCCTCCAAAAACCAGGTGAGACGCTTGTTGATCATGCGTTCCATCAACTTGCACACACAGCTAGTTAAGGCAATAGGCCTGTAACTCGAGGCTGCGGTGCGTTGTTTACCTGGTTTCAGGATGGGAACAATAATAGCTTCTTTCCAGGAAGTGGGGAAAGAGTCCTCCAACCAAAGCCTGTTGAATACCTCCAAAAGGAAATGTTTGGCTCCAATGGGCAGATGACGAAGCATCTCATAGTGGATCTTGTCCACTCCAGGAGCTGTATTCTTAGAATCTCGAAGCGCCTGATCGAACTCCCGTTCAGTGAATGGAGAGTTGTATGGCTCGGTGTTATGACTTCGAAAAATTAGAGGGCGTCGTTCCTGACGGTCCTTCTCACGGCGGAAACGTGGTTCATAATTTTCAGAGCTAGACGCATCAGAAAACTGCGTGGCCAAGATATTAGCTATGTCTCCGGAATCAGCGTACAACGTCCCATCGTGCTCCAGAGCGCTCAGAGGAGTAGATGCACCCCCCTGGATGCGACGTACTTTGGTCCAAACGGCTTTCGACGAAGCCTGCTTCGTCAGAGAAGACACGTATTGGACCCAGCACGCCTTCTTACTGGCTCGAATAAGCCGACGGGCACGGGCACGCTTAATGCGGAACTGCTCGAGGTTTTCGGCAGTGTGGTTCCTATTGAATCGATCTAGGGCATGATTGCGGTCCTTGATGGCTGCACTGATCTCCGCAGTCCACCAGGGGACTGGGCGTCGCCTCGCAGGTCCACTGGGATGTGGAATGGAGGTGCGTGCAGCATCATGCACTCTTGACACAAATATATCTAAGGCGTCGATGGCTGGCAAAGTCGACGCTAGATCGACTTCAATGTCCACTGCACGCTCGAAGGCACCCCAGTCGGCCCGACTGAGATGCCAGTGAGGGTGTTGTTCACGTGAGTGCTGAAGATGTTCGAAAGTTAGAAGCAGTGGGAAGTGATCACTCCCACAGAGATCAGGGTGAACGCTCCAAGATGTGGTAGGAGCAAGGCTGGGACTGCAGAAGGACAAGTCCAACGCAGAGTGTGTGCCTGAGGAAGGACTGAAATATGTGGGAGTCCCATCATTCAGCAACGTTAAACCTGATGCCTCACGGAATTGATCTATAATTTGACCCCGGGGCTCTGTACGAACGGAGCCCCACAAACTATGGTAGGAATTAAAATCGCCCAAAAGAACTACAGGAGACGGAAGTTGCTCGAATATAGAAAGGAGGTCCTCAAGAGAGAATCGCTCCTCCCTTGTGATGTAGATACAGCACACAGATATTGGCTGTGGTAGCTGGACCCGCACGGCGACAGCTTGGAGGGGGGTGGTGAGAAAGATTGGTGTTGAGTGGATGGTATCTCGAACACCGATTGCAACACCACCGTGTGCACGACGACCCTCAGGAAGCTTGTCGGTGCGGTAAAGCGTGTATCCGTTTAGAATCACTGATTCATTTGGACGAAAATGTGTCTCTTGGAGACATATGATGGCAGGGTCAAATTCAGATATTAGAATTTGCAGTTCCTCGAGATGTGTACGGAAACCGTTAAGGTTCCATTGGAGACAATAAGCCATAGCTGGAGGTATGGGTGTTACCTTTTAAGGCGTACTTTATTTCTAGGCCCTGTCACCTTGATAAATTCTTCATCCGCGGCTTCGTCCTGTATCATGTCCTCGGGTAAGGACACAGAGGGCGAAGGGGATGAAGAAGGGGGAGTGGGGGCGGGTGCTTTGAGCGCCCGCCGGGCAGCCTTCAGCTGCGCCTTAAGTTTCAGGGTGGTGGCTGCCACCCTGACTGGAGAGCTAGTAGACTTCAGAAAATATTCCCTTGTATGCACCTGCTTGAACTTCCTCTCTGTGGAGCGAGGAGTGGTTGCTGGTTTCCTCGAAGCAGGGCGGGCTACTACGGGAATCGTTGGTGTTTGAGTTGACACGTCGCTGGTTTGTACACCCACACTGCGGCGGGTAAGAGCAGCTGCAGCAACTGTAGCGAATGGCACGGGTAAAGTGGTGCGTATACTTTCCCGGAGACGTTGTTTTGCTTCGCCAGCAGAGATTTTCTCTGTGACGACCAACTCTCTGATTTTCTTCTCTTGTTGGAAGGAGGGGCAGTCACGATGCCAGACTGGGTGCTCGCCTTGGCAATTAATGCATTTGGGACCAGAAGAACAAGGTTCGGTCCCATGATCAGGCAGACTACACTTACCACAAAGGGCGTTAGTGGCCTTGCAGGAAGGCTGAGTGTGCCCAAAGTGCTGGCATTTGAAACATCGCATCGGGTTAGGGATGTAAGGTCGGACTTTTAGTCTCAAATATCCAGCCCGTACAATATCTGGGAGAGTGGTCGTTTGGAACGTTAATATAATAGAAGCAGTTGGCACAAGTTCTCCGGATTTTCGCGTCTTGATTCGCTGCACTGCGGTGACATGTTGGTCTGAGAGTGCTTCAAGAATCTCTTCCTCCTCAGCATTTAGCAGATCCCAGTGGCGAATTACACCTTTACTACTGTTAAGTTGACGATGGGGTTCAACATTAACAGTGAAATGGCCCAAAGATCGTAACTTTAAAAGGTTGTTGGTCTGGCGATCTGTGCTGGTCTGGATCAGTAGACTCCCGTTTCTCAGCTTCTTTATTTCTGGAACATCGGAACCAGCGGCGTAGTCTAGCTGTTTCTTGATAAGGAATGGTGACAAGTCCTTCAATGTAGCAGCTCCGTGTTTCTTTGGTGTTGCAGAAACATCGTTACTATCGGTCTTCTCAACAATACTGATAACAAGGTAACGTGGCACGTTACTTGTCTTTTCCACAAATTGGAGCGGGCTCGAAGGCCGCGCTCTTTTTGGGGGTTTCCCCCCGTTTGAGTTGTTTTTTGTACCCATATACAAAATTATTTTATGGTGGAGGGTCCATAAATTGTCGCCTCGACATGCCCTCTATGCCGAGGAAGGCCTACCCCCAAAAATGGAGGCTACTCGAGGACCAAACCGAAATCCCCGAGGCCACGTTCGCGACTGCACCTACCCCTGCAGCCAACACTGTCCCATCGGCACGTGCAACTCACACCTTGGGATAGGGGTTTTTTATCGAGGTTGTCTCCTCTAGCAGGACCCTTAGTTATAGGGAGGTCAAATATATGGAGATGAATGACGTGATGAAATGGTGAAAACGTGAGATATGGATGTGAAGAATGAGTGAAATGATGAGATGAAAATGACCTCCCTACCTTAGTTTCTTAGAGGGAGGTCAAAGATATGGAGATGAATGACGTGATGGAATGGTGAAAAACGTGAGATATGGATATGAAGAATGGGTGAAATGATGAGATGAAATTGACCTCCCTACTAAGCCCCTCGCCCCGTCAAGGCAGTCCTACATGGAGGGGTTCAAGAACAAGAGAACGGTGTCCCACAGGGCAGCGTATTAAGTGTGACTCTGTTTGCCATAGCAGTGAACAGTGTTATGGCGAGCATTGTTGCCCCTGTACATGGTGTTCTGTATGTAGACGACCTCACGATCTTTTGTCGCTCACGGAATCTCGCGTCAGCTTCTCGTCAACTCCAACTGACGATAAACCGTTTGGTTGAGTGGTCCTCCCAAACAGGTTTCACCTTCTCATCCGAGAAATCCGTGTGTGTTCACTTTTGTCGTCAGCGTACATGTCATTTCGATCCTGACCTGTACATGGGGAAATCTTCCCTGTGCTTCGTGAATGAGGTCCGCTTCCTGGGCCTCATTTTCGATAAGAAATTAACATGGCTCCCTCACCTTCGCCAGTTAAAATTATCTTGTCTTCGAGTTCTCAACCTTCTACGCGTTTTATCTCATACTTCTTGGGGTGCTGATAGGACGGTATTGCTTCGCCTATACCGTGCACTCATCAGGTCGAAGCTAGATTATGGATGTGTTGTGTATTCTTCTGCCCGCCCATCTAGACTTCGCATCCTAGACACCGTCCACCATGCTGGTATACGTGTGTGCACTGGTGCCTTTCGGACCAGTCCAGTCGCCAGTTTGTATGTAGAGGCATCTGAGCCGTCGCTGTCTCTGCGAAGACAGCGGCTGGTCGTTAACTACTTCCTCCATCTTCGCTCGATGCCTTCACATCCTTCATTACACACCATCTCAGACGAGGGTAGGCTGGCAAGGTATCGGCTCCACCCTAGTGTCACTAGACCATTTGGTGTTCGTGCAGACGAGATCCTGTCAGCACTTGGTGTTGACAGTGATCTTCCTGGCGTCTCTCCACTCATTCCGCCTCTTCCTACCTGGGAGTTTCCTGCACCTTCTATCGATTTTTCCCTGACTGCCCTTCCAAAGGCAGAAACACCAATGGTTGTATACCAGCAACGGTTTTTAGAGCTTCGTGCGAAGCACCCCAATTTTAATGTGTTTTACTCGGATGGGTCCAAGACAGTCGAATCAGTTGGTTGCGCTTTCGTCCTAGACTCTCAAAGTTTCAGTTTCTCGCTACATCCTGCCTGTTCCATCTTTACGGCAGAGTTGTACGCCATTCTAAAGGCACTGGACTTTGCAGACGTCAATGGGCTGAAGAAAGTCCTTGTGTGCTGCGATTCGACCAGCGTGTTGCAGTCTCTGGATTCGCCGTATTCCCGGCATCCGGTAGCGCAACGCATATTCAGACGGCTTGTGTCCTTATCTGCCAGTGCGGATGTACACTTCTGTTGGGTCCCTAGCCACGTGGGCATCCAGGGGAACGAAGCAGCTGATGCTGCCGCCAAGTTTGCTCATGCAGATGGCGACGTTCTCGTCCACCATTTGCCAGCTAGCGACCTGCAGAACGTGTTCCGTTGTCGCCTTCTTGACACTTGGCAGGCCGAGTGGGATACGGAAACGGGGAACAAGCTTCACGCTGTTTGGCCCACCATAGGTGCTTGGCGTTCCTCGTCTCGTCCCTCTCGGCGAGAAGAAGTTATTCTTACCCGCATGCGTATAGGACACAGCCGTCTCACGCATGGTCACCTACTTCAAGGGCTGGACCCACCGTTGTGTCGTGCTTGTAATGTTTTATTAAGCATTCGACACATTCTCGTTGAATGTGTCGATCTTGCTTACCTCCGGCAGACTTTTAACCTTTCCGGCTGTTTGTCATCCCTCTTGGGTGATGACAGCAGTATTTTATCACGTGTTTTTAGTTTTTTGCGAAGAGCTGGACTCTTCCACCGTCTGTAAGGAGGTTTTTAGTTTGTTCTGACTTTTTAATGTGTCGTGTTTGTCTCGTGCAGGTCTCTTTACAACCTTGCACTTTTAGTTCTTTCCCAAGGGGCTATCTACACCCCCTTTTTTAAATCTCAGTCAGAATTTTAGATAAGGGGACATTTCCCCGTATATACAGAAGGGTGCGAAATGGCCTTAAGTGCCGACGCACCCATAAATTTTAACTCAATCAATCAATCAATCAATCAAATAAATAAACCATCAATTGAAGATTTTCAAAAGGCCCTGTGGTATCTGAAACATCATGGGAGTATTCCATCTCGCCAGCCATAATTCAATATTGAAACTCAGATTACATGATGATATAGTGTATCCCAAAACAATAGCTCTCAGAGCAATTTATGGCATGTATTTAATCCCCAACATTACACACCATAACAACACAATTGCAGTTGGGGATCAAAAAATTGTCATCACTCCAGGGCAATATAATCTATCTACTTTAAATGCTCAGTTACCCAGAGGTACAGTATTAACTCAAAATTCTGTCACTCACAGAGTAGAGATTGTGTCTGCTACAGAAACAGTGAATCTCGGTACTATAGGAGAGCTGTTAGGCTTTGAGAACAACACAAAACTTGAACCAGCCATCAAACACACTGCTATTAATATACCCAAATTCTTAGCCATAGAAACTCTAAATATTCACTGTAATGTGGCCGAGGGTATGATCACCAAATCAAATGGCATAGGCACTCACAAACAAACTGGCATCATTGCAACATTCAAACCTAACTCAGAATTTATGGAGCCCATCATCTACACTCCTTCACCAACATTATATTTTCCTGTGTGCCATAATAGAATAGATTACATTGAGTTGATGGTCACTAATGAAAAAGAAGAATTAGTTGATTTTGCTGGAGCCACAACAACTGCAATCATAGAAATTAATATTTAAATAAAAATACATACAAAAAAATGGAAAATATTGAGAGTTATGAGCTACAATCATTCCCCCCAAACAGGAGGACTAAATCAACCCAACACAGAGATGGAGGTTGATCTTGATGTAGGGGATGGCTTTATACACCCTCACAGAGCAGATCTATACATCAAGTTTGATGTTGTAAAGCTCGATGGTACAGATTATCCGGCAAATTCAAATATAAGATTGGTAGACAATTTTGTGCCACATCTGTTCTCTGAAATTGAGATCAGAAAACATGGTGTTGTTATAAACAGAGTAGATTACCCTGGCATTACCTCATTACCTCTACAGCTTTGGCCACATTAAAATTATCCAAAACCGAGGCTTCTTACTACAAAATAGGTGGATTTGAGACTGGTGATAAAATATTATCTAAGAGTCACACAGTGCTGATCCCTATGCGCCTGTTGCCAGGATTCTTCTCAGATTACAGAGATATTATGTTTTGACTAGAATTTGAATTTAAAATTTTGGGAGCGTCAGCACTTAGGCTATTTTGCTCCCGTCACAGTATACGGGGGCCAGCCCCTTACCTCTACAAATAACAACTCAAACGTTGCATAACTAAAAAATTTAAAATGTTCTGACTTCTGTTAAAAGCTGAGGCTGTAAAGGGGCACTCAGCACACATAAGGACAAAAGAACAGGACAATACAAACAAAATTATACTGGCCATGGGGCCAGTCGCCAGAGCCTCGTTAGTCTTAAGTCCAGGGTGCACTAACGTGGAAGTGAGGTTGACATTTGGGTGTACTACGTGGAAGATCACCCCTTACACCCCAGAGATATTATGTGAAAGGGTGGTTTAAGAATCACATTTAGAAGAGCTGCCAATGATAATAATGCTTTGATGAGGTACAGTACATTAAACTCTACCCTACCTGATGAAGGCAAATGCATTATTCAGACTATGGAGCTAATAATTCCAGTTGTTGAATATGAAGCCAGTTATGCTCTTAAATATAAAGCAGATATCCTAAAAAATCCACAGGTGCCTTTACAATTTTATACATATCAATGTGTGCAGAAGCCTGCCACTGGTAGCTATTATGAATTTGATGCTACAAATTCATTCTCCAGTATACAATATGACATGCCAGATTTTGTGGTGGTACTGTTTCAGACTGGAAGACACAATAATCAGGAAAAAATTCAAGTAAGTTTGATAGCTGCAACATCAAGAACATATATCTTAAAAATGGCAGAAATGAGGTGTTTCCTAGAGAAAATTATAATTTAAACATGTCCAAGGATGATTTTCTTAAATTATATGAAGCATTTACAGCATACAAAAGGGTCACTACTGGCAATACTGACATGTATTACACACCAGATGAATTCAAAGCACAGAGACCCATGTTTGTCATCAACACCTCAAAAAGGAAACAAGTTGTGGTTAATGACAGGACAAACATTAAAATTATCTGTGAATTCCACAATACACTCCCTGATGACACTATATGTAGTGTTATTCTTATAGGTGAAAAATCATATGTTTATGATGTAAGAAATGAGAGAGTCACAGAGCAATTCTAGAAGGCCTCTGCATATTACATTGTCTTTGTACTAGATATGCAAGTTGAGCCTGGTGCCCAATTGAACTTAAACCGGAAGTGGACCGGAAGTAAATATGTGTGGTTGTGGGTGGGTGTAGGTGGCTCTTTGCCCTAGTTTCAAGTGTAGCCATAACAATATCAAGAAGGGCATATTTTTGACAAGCTTATGGACAACAATCTCACAGATGTAGCTTTTGTAAGTGTAGGCAAATTAATCTGAGGGGGGGTCATACTTTCACAGGAAATTTCCGAGGGGATTTTTACAAAAATCTTGGGTTAGACAGAGTACCACACTTGAGCAATAAGCGCATATGCACATCTTGAGCTAGTTTTAAGTGTAGCCAAATCTGCCTGAGGGGGGCTCATACTTTCTCGGGTTTATAATAGTACCAATACAGCTACTAACCTCACTTCCACGTAGTGCACCCTGGACTAGACTAACGAGGCTCTGGCGACTGGCACTGTGGCCAGTATAATTTTTTGTGTGTTGTCCTGTTTTTTGTCCTTGTGTGTGCTGAGTGCCCATTTACAGCCTCAGCTTTTAACAGAAGTCAGAAGATTTGTTGTTATCTGTAATGATAAGGGGCTGGCACCCCTATAATGTCACGGGAGCAAAATAGCCTAAGTGCTGACGCTCCCAAAATTTTAAATTCAAATTCAAATTCAAATTATACGGGGGCCAGCCCCTGTAGCGATTTATTGCGATTCAAATCGCAAAATCTTACAACTTCCAACACTGTGTGTTGGAAATTGCTCCGCTCAAAAATAGAGATAAAAAACGACTCATCATTTAATTCACGGAACTTCCGACAGATGGCACCACTGACTATTTGCGAAATATTTCGTTGTTTCACGCCATCTGAATCTCTGAAGTTACAGGAAGTGAAGGCAGTGTGTAGGTATGTGCGTGAGCACAGAACAGTTGCGTCTTGTGCTTGGTATCGGCAATACACGTAATTCACGCGCTCCACTGCAAATGTCTCTCGGGATACGTAGTTTGGACTTTGCCGTTTTCAGAAACTCGCGATAAATTGCCGAAATTTGTTGAACATTAATCAAGAGTCTTCGATGTAAAAAATAGACATAGCTACGCTTGGAATATGGTGCCTGTTGCAGAATTGAAGCATAGGAAGGAACGAGTCATTTGACAGTTTGTATGCAGCCAGCGATATGGAGAATGGAAGAGTGAGGTACTTCGGTTTATTACCACGAGGCACGTGCACCCAAGAGTGAAGGAAGTCCTCCCTTGTCAGAACCTATAAGTTGCGACGCAAAAAACGAAGGTAGGAAAGTGAAATTGTAGTTTTTTTTGGTGAATTGGAGTGCGAGTTAAAAAAGGTGCCGATTTTTTACTCGGCAAAAAACTACTCGATTTTTCGTAACTGTTGCTTCAAAGTGCTAAAAATAACTATTTTTTTAGAGGGCAAATTCTGTTTTACGTCGTGCATATATGTATATGCGATTGCTAGAGAAGTGACAGGATTGAATCCTGTAATTGATACCAAAGACGTAACTTCAGTGCAGCACAAAGGAAAATTAATGATGTGTCACGTGTTTGTTAGGAACCTAGTACATTTGAACAAATGGAGGAAGTTTAAAATGGCGATCTTAATCATCGCATACAAAACTGTTTATAATTGCCGTCCTTTAGCGTGTTCGTTATTTTGCGGAAAGACTTGTAGCATTTTTTTTAACACGTCACAAATAGTTACATTAACTAATCGCGACGACGTCATTAAACAACGCAGTTCCACCTTTTCTCCCCCCTTTATTGGGATTCCTTCAATTTACTGGCGAATATGGCAAAGTAGTTAAATTACTTGGGATTTTGAATGAGCATCTAGGAGGGTACCTTGTACAAAATAGTTGTGAAATTGTCGCAATTTCTTGGTATGGTTTTTCGCAGTTTATCCGCCTATGATAATGATGACTGTGTTTTAAAATATTGAAATCATTGGATTTAATCTTCGTCTCAGAAAATGATTGAAGCATAGATGCTAAAGTAAGTTAACAATATTGTAGATTTCACGAATTTTGCTTATTTCCAAATTTTGAACATTTTCTTTTTTTTTATTTGTTTGTTGGATAGTTGCTTAACATTTTTGAAGTACAAATATAAGCATAGTGATAAATGTGGTACCAAAAAATGGTTCAAACAAATTGTTGCTAGTCAACGTCGAAAGGGGCGTAATTGGTTGCTTGTTTGGGGTTAGCCAATATTATCTTAATGTTATGGGGGCCTTGTTAATGATTTACTTAACGAAATCTTGTTGTGGCAATTGTAAAAAAACTATATTCATTTTGTTGTAAAAATTTAATTGTTGAATAAAATGAGTCATTGAATTATTGAAAATTGGGCATCTGTTTTTGACGTAGTATAAACTTAATTTTTCCTTTACCACCGAGCGGTCAAAAATGCCAAAAGAACAGTAAAATAGGCATACGTAGTTGCATGCAATTGTTGTTTTTGGTGGAGGTGAATAATTCTAGATTGCAATAAGGTTACTGTAGCGTTTAACGCATTTTGGAAGTTTCTTCTAGTACCTCTTTCTTAATTTTCCAGGATAAATCCGTAAACGGCAACATTCTCGTGTTTTCCCCCCTCCTTTCCTCAAATTGAAATTAGGAATTGTGAAGTTCGTAGTCAACTTTGAGGCGCCGTGAACAACGTGGCAAATAACCTCCGCCCCACAATTGATTTTGTAAGTTCGTACCAAGGTGCTTTAAACTTTACCACGGCCTTTGAGGTAGCATAAAAAATCAAGCCCAGTCACGACTTTGGAAATAAAAAGCATCTTGCAAACTTGAACCTTACACCCCTTACCATTACAAATAACAACTCTAACGTTGCATAACTTAAAATCTTCTGACTTCTGTTAAAAGCTGAGGCTGTAAATGGGGACTCAGCACACACAAGGACAAAAAAACAGGACAGCACACACAAAATTATACTGCGCATAGTACCAGTCGCCAGAGCCTTGTTAGTCTTCAGTCCAGGGTGCACTACGCGGAAGTGAGGTTGACCTTTGGGCGCCTACGTGGAAGACACCCCAAAACAAAAGATAACATTAAATATAGAACATACATTAAACTTTAATTTAAAAGAAAGTTCGTTGATATCGGGCCATTGGTTTCAGAGATATAGTGACTTTTTCAAATGTTAACATCCACCATCTTGGATTGGCCGCCATTTCTATTAGCTACCACTTTGAGATGGCAAGCATGGTTTCTTTGTATCCTTAGACACCCATTTAACTGTGGTATAGAGGAAAATTAATACCCCCAAATTATACCCCGTCACATTTGTAAATTCCTCATCCACAGCATCGTCCTCTTCTATCATGTCCTCGGGTAAGGATTGATTTGATTTGAATTTTAAATTTTGGTTGATTGATTGAGTTAAAATTTATGGGTGCGTCGGCACTTAAAGCCATTTCGCACCTTTCTGTGTATACGGGGAAATGTCCCCTTATCTAAAATTCTGACAGATTTAAAAAAGGGGTGTAGATAGCCCCTTGGGAAACAACTAAAAGTGCAAGGTTGTAAAGAGACCAGCACGAGACAAACACGACACATTAAAAAGTCAGAACAAACTAAAAACCTCCTTACAGACGGTGGAAGAGTCCAGCTCTTCGCAAAAAACTAAAAACACGTGATAAAATACTGCTGTCATCACCCAAGAGGGATGACAAACAGCCGGAAAGGTTAAAAGTCTGCCGGAGGTAAGCAAGATCGACACATTCAACGAGAATGTGTCGGATGCTTAAAATTACATTACAAGCACGACACAACGGAGGGTCCAGCCCTTGCAGTAGGTGACCATGCGTGAGACGGCTGTATCCTATACGCATGCGGGTAAGAATAACGTCTTCTCGCCGAGAGGGACGAGACGAGGAACGCAAAGCACCTATGGTGGGCTTAACAGAGTGAAGCTTGTTCCCCGTTTCCACATCCCACTTCGTCTGCCAAGTGTCAAGAAGGCGACAACGGAACACATTCTGCAGGTCGCTAGCTGGCAAAAGGTGGACGAGAACGTCGCCATCTGCATCAGCAGACTTGGCGGCAGCATCAGCTGCTTCGTTCCCCTGGATGCCCACGTGGCTAGGGACCCAACAGAAGTGTACATCTGTGCTGGCAGATTAGGGCACAAGCCGTCTGAATATGCGTTGCGGTACCGGATGCCGGGAATACGGCGAATCCAGAGACTGCAACACGCTGGTCGAATCGCAGCACACAAGGACTTTCTTCAGTCCATTCACGTCTGCAAAGTCCAGTGCCTTTAGAATGGCGTACAACTCTGCCGTAAAGATGGAACAGGCAGGATGTAGCGAGAAACTGGATTTTCTTCTCTTGTTGGAAAGAGGGGCAGTCACGATGCCAGACTGGGTGCTCGCCTTGGCAATTAATGCATTTGGGACCAGAAGAACGAGGTGCGGTCCCATGATCATGCAGACTACACTTACCACAGAGGGCGGTAGTGGCCTTGCAGGAAGGCTGAGTGTGCCCAAAGTGCTGGCATTTGAAACGTCACATCGGGTTAGGGATGTATGGCCGGACTTTTAGTCTCAAATATCCAGCCCGTACAATATCTGCGAGAGTGGTCGTTTGGAACGTTAGTATAATCGAAGCAGTTGGCACAAGTTCTCCGGATTTTCGCGTCTTGATTCGCTGCACTGCGGTGACATGTTGGTCTGAGAGTGCTTCAAGGATCTCTTCCTCCTCAGCATTGAGCAGATTCCAGTGGCGAATCACACCTGTACTACTGTTAAGTTGACGATGGGGTTCAACATTAACAGTGAAGTCGCCCAAACATCGTAACTTTAAAAGGTTGTTGGTCTGGCGATCTGTGCTGGTCTGGATAAGTAGACTCCCGTTTCTCAGCTCTTTATTTCTGGAACATCGGAACCAGCGGCGTAGTCTAGCTGTTTCTTGATAAGGAATGGTGACAAGTCCTTCAATGTAGCAGCTCCGTGTTTCCTTGTTGTTGCAGAAACATCGTTACTATCGGTCTTCTCAACAATACTGATAACAAGGTAACGTGGCACGTTACTTGTCTTTTCCACTAATTGGAGCGGGCTCGAAGGCCGCGCTCGTTTTGGGGGTTTCCCCCCGTTTGAGTTGTTTTTTGTACCCATATACAAAGAATATTTTAAGTGGAGGGTCCATAAATTGTCGCCTCGACATGCCCTCTATGCCGAGGAAGGCCTACCCCCAAAAATGGAGGCTACTCGAGGACCAAACCGAAATCCCCGAGGCCACGTTCGCGACTGCACCTACCCCTGCAGCCAACACTGTCCCATCGGCACGTGCAACTCACACCTTGGGATAGGGTTTTTTCTATCGAGGTTGTCTCCTCTACCAGGACTTTTAAATTTTGGGTGCGTCAGCACTTATGCTATTTTGCACCCGTCAGATTATACGGGGTCTAGCCCCTTATCATAACTAAAATAACGCAATTGTTGTGTCGTGTAACTAAAATATTCTGACTTTGGGTAAAAACTAAGGCTGTAAAGTAGCACTCAACACACATAAGGACAAAAACAAAGGACAAAACACTGAATTATACTGGCCGTAGGACCAGTCCCGATTTCCTCGTTAGTCTGCAAAATGCAGTCCAGGGTGTACAATGCAGTCTAGGGTGTACTACGTGGAAGTTAAGGTTGATTAATTTGATTTGATTTGATTTTAAAATTTTGGGTGCGTCAGCACTAAGGCTATTTTGCACCCGTCACACTATACGGGGTCCAGCCCCTTATCTTTACACATAATAACTCTAACGTTGCTTAATTAAAATCATAAAATATTAAAATGTTCTGACTTTCGTTAAAAGCTGACTGCAAAGAACACTCAGCACACATAAGGACAAAATTGATTTTGATTGAGTTAAAATTTATGGGTGCGTCGGCACTTAAGGCCATTTCGCACCCTTCTGTATATACGGGGAAATGTCCCCTTATCTAAAATTCTGACTGAGATTTAAAAAAGGGGTGTAGATAGCCCCTTGGGAAAAAAACTAAAAGTGCAAGGTTGTAAAGAGACCAGCACGAGACAAACACGACACATTAAAAAGTCAGAATAAACTAAAAACCTCCTTACAGACGGTGGAAGAGTCCAGCTCTTCGCAAAAAACTAAAAACACGTGATAAAATACTGCTGTCATCACCCAAGAGGGATGACAAACAGCCGGAAAGGTTAAAAGTCTGCCGGAGGTTAGCAAGATCGACACATTCAACGAGAATGTGTCGAATGCTTAATAAAACATTACAAGTACGACACAACGGAGGGTCCAGCCCTTGCAGTAGGTGACCATGCGTGAGACGGCTGTGTCCTATACGCAGGCGGGTAAGAATAACGTCTGCTCGCCGAGAGGGACGAGACGAGGAACGCCAAACACCTATGGTGGGCTTAACAGAGTGAAGCTTGTTCCCCGTTTCCACATCCCACTCGGTCTGCCAAGTGTCAAGAAGGCGAGAACGGAACACATTCTGCAGGTCGCTAGCAGGCAAAAGGTGGACGAGAACGTCGCCATCTGCATCAGCAGACTTGGCGGCAGCATCAGCTGCTTCGTTCCCCTGGATGCCCACGTGGCTAGGGACCCAACAGAAGTGTACATCTGTGCTGGCAGATAAGGACACAAGCCGTCTGAATATGCGTTGCGCTACTGGATGCCGGGAATACGGCGAATTCAGGGTCTGCAACACGCTGGTCGAATCACAGCACACAAGGACTTTCTTCAGCCCATTGACGTCTGCAAAGTCCAGTGCCTTTAGAATGGCGTACAACTCTGCCGTAAAGATGGAACAGGCAGGATGTAGCGAGAAACTGGAACTTTGAGAGTCTAGGACGAAGGCGCAACCAACTGATTCCAATGTCTTGGACCCATCCGTGTAAAACACATTAAAATTGGGGTGCTTCGCACGAAGTTCTAAAAACCGTTGCTGGTATACAACCATTGGTGTCTCTGACTTTGGAAGAGCAGTCAGAGAAAAATCGATAGAAGGTGCAGGAAACTCCCAGGTAGGGAGAGGCGAAATGAGTGGAGAGACGCCAGGAAGATCACTGTCAACACCAAGTGCTGACAGGATCTCGTCTGCACGAACACCAAATGGTCTAGTGACACTAGGGTGGAGCCGATACCTTGCCAGCCTACCCTCGTCTGAGATGGTGTGGAATGAAGGATGTGAAGGCATCGAGCGAAGATGGAGGAAGTAGTTAACTACCAGCCGCTGTCTTCGCAGAGACAGCGACGGCTCAGATGCCTCTACATACAAACTTGCGACTGGACTGGTCCGAAAGGCACCAGTGCACACACGTATACCAGCATGGTGGACAGTGTCTAGGATGCGAAGTCTAGATGGGCGAGCAGAAGAATACACAACACATCCATAATCTAGCTTCGACCTGATGAGTGCACGGTATAGGCGAAGCAATACCGTCCTATCAGCACCCCAAGAAGTATGAGATAAAACGCGTAAAAGGTTGAGAACTCGAAGACAAGAGAACTTTAACTGGCGAAGGTGAGGTAGCCATGTTAATTTCTTATCGAAAATGAGGCCCAGGAAGCGGACCTCATTCACGAAGCACAGGGGAGACTTCCCCATGTACAGGTCAGGATCTAAATGACATGTACGCTGACGACAAAAGTGAACACACACGGATTTCTCGGATGAGAAGGTGAAACCTGTTTGGGAGGACCACTCAACCAAACGGTTTATCGTCAGTTGGAGTTGACGAGAAGCTGACGCGAGATTCCGTGAGCGACAAAAGATCGTGAGGTCGTCGACATAGAGGAGGCCATGTACAGGGGAAAGAATGTTTGCCATAACACTGTTTACTGCTATGGCAAACAGAGTCACACTAAGTACGCTGCCCTGCGGGACACCGTTCTCTTGTTCGTGAAGATCCGAAAAGGAGTTCCCAACACGTACGCGGAAAAAGCGATCTGATAAAAAATTTTCAATAAAGTACGCCATATGGCCACGCACGCCCCAAGAATGGAGCTGTTTTATGATGCCAAAGCGCCACGTTGTGTCATATGCCTTTTGGAGGTCAAAGAAAACTGCAACTAAATGTTCCTTGTTGAGGAATGCATCCTGAATCTGTGTTTCCAGCTGAACCAGATGGTCCAGTGTGGAACGGTTGGAGCGAAAACCACATTGAAAATTGCTTATCAAGCAGTTTTCCTCCAAAAACCAGGTGAGACGCTTGTTGATCATGCGTTCCATCAACTTGCACACACAGCTAGTTAAGGCAATAGGCCTGTAACTCGAGGCTGCGGTGCGTTGTTTACCTGGTTTCAGGATGGGAACAATAATAGCTTCTTTCCAGGAAGTGGGGAAAGAGTCCTCCAACCAAAGCCTGTTGAATACCTCCAAAAGGAAATGTTTGGCTCCAATGGGCAGATGACGAAGCATCTCATAGTGGATCTTGTCCACTCCAGGAGCTGTATTCTTAGAATCTCGAAGCGCCTGATCGAACTCCCGTTCAGTGAATGGAGAGTTGTATGGCTCGGTGTTATGACTTCGAAAAATTAGAGGGCGTCGTTCCTGACGGTCCTTCTCACGGCGGAAACGTGGTTCATAATTTTCAGAGCTAGACGCATCAGAAAACTGCGTGGCCAAGATATTAGCTATGTCTCCGGAATCAGCGTACAACGTCCCATCGTGCTCCAGAGCGCTCAGAGGAGTAGATGCACCCCCCTGGATGCGACGTACTTTGGTCCAAACGGCTTTCGACGAAGCCTGCTTCGTCAGAGAAGACACGTATTGGACCCAGCACGCCTTCTTACTGGCTCGAATAAGCCGACGGGCACGGGCACGCTTAATGCGGAACTGCTCGAGGTTTTCGGCAGTGTGGGTCCTATTGAATCGATCTAGGGCATGATTGCGGTCCTTGATGGCTGCACTGATCTCCGCAGTCCACCAGGGGACTGGGCGTCGCCTCGCAGGTCCACTGGGATGTGGAATGGAGGTGCGTGCAGCATCATGCACTCTTGACACAAATATATCTAAGGCGTCGATGGCTGGCAAAGTCGACGCTAGATCGACTTCAATGTCCACTGCACGCTCGAAGGCACCCCAGTCGGCCCGACTGAGATGCCAGTGAGGGTGTTGTTCACGTGAGTGCTGAAGATGTTCGAAAGTTAGAAGCAGTGGGAAGTGATCACTCCCACAGAGATCAGGGTGAACGCTCCAAGGTGTGGTAGGAGCAAGGCTGGGACTGCAGAAGGACAAGTCCAACGCAGAGTGTGTGCCTGAGGAAGGACTGAAATATGTGGGAGTCCCATCATTCAGCAACGTTAAACCTGATGCCTCACGGAATTGATCTATAATTTGACCCCGGGGCTCTGTACGAACGGAGCCCCACAAACTATGGTAGGAATTAAAATCGCCCAAAAGAACTACAGGAGACGGAAGTTGCTCGAATATAGAAAGGAGGTCCTCAAGAGAGAATCGCTCCTCCCTTGTGATGTAGATACAGCACACAGATATTGGCTGTGGTAGCTGGACCCGCACGGCGACAGCTTGGAGGGGGGTGGTGAGAAAGATTGGTGTTGAGTGGATGGTATCTCGAACACCGATTGCAACACCACCGTGTGCACGACGACCCTCAGGAAGCTTGTCGGTGCGGTAAAGCGTGTATCCGTTTAGAATCACTGATTCATTTGGACGAAAATGTGTCTCTTGGAGACATATGATGGCAGGGTCAAATTCAGATATTAGAATTTGCAGTTCCTCGAGATGTGTACGGAAACCGTTAAGGTTCCATTGGAGACAATAAGCCATAGCTGGAGGTATGGGTGTTACCTTTTAAGGCGTACTTTATTTCTAGGCCCTGTCACCTTGATAAATTCTTCATCCGCGGCTTCGTCCTGTATCATGTCCTCGGGTAAGGACACAGAGGGCGAAGGGGATGAAGAAGGGGGAGTGGGGGCGGGTGCTTTGAGCGCCCGCCGGGCAGCCTTCAGCTGCGCCTTAAGTTTCAGGGTGGTGGCTGCCACCCTGACTGGAGAGCTAGTAGACTTCAGAAAATATTCCCTTGTATGCACCTGCTTGAACTTCCTCTCTGTGGAGCGAGGAGTGGTTGCTGGTTTCCTCGAAGCAGGGCGGGCTACTACGGGAATCGTTGGTGTTTGAGTTGACACGTCGCTGGTTTGTACACCCACACTGCGGCGGGTAAGAGCAGCTGCAGCAACTGTAGCGAATGGCACAGGTAAAGTGGTGCGTATACTTTCCCGGAGACGTTGTTTTGCTTCGCCAGCAGAGATTTTCTCTGTGACGACCAACTCTCTGATTTTCTTCTCTTGTTGGAAGGAGGGGCAGTCACGATGCCAGACTGGGTGCTCGCCTTGGCAATTAATGCATTTGGGACCAGAAGAACAAGGTTCGGTCCCATGATCAGGCAGACTACACTTACCACAAAGGGCGGTAGTGGCCTTGCAGGAAGGCTGAGTGTGCCCAAAGTGCTGGCATTTGAAACATCGCATCGGGTTAGGGATGTAAGGTCGGACTTTTAGTCTCAAATATCCAGCCCGTACAATATCTGGGAGAGTGGTCGTTTGGAACGTTAATATAATAGAAGCAGTGGGCACAAGTTCTCCGGATTTTCGCGTCTTGATTCGCTGCACTGCGGTGACATGTTGGTCTGAGAGTGCTTCAAGAATCTCTTCCTCCTCAGCATTTAGCAGATCCCAGTGGCGAATTACACCTTTACTACTGTTAAGTTGACGATGGGGTTCAACATTAACAGTGAAATGGCCCAAAGATCGTAACTTTAAAAGGTTGTTGGTCTGGCGATCTGTGCTGGTCTGGATCAGTAGACTCCCGTTTCTCAGCTTCTTTATTTCTGGAACATCGGAACCAGCGGCGTAGTCTAGCTGTTTCTTGATAAGGAATGGTGACAAGTCCTTCAATGTAGCAGCTCCGTGTTTCTTTGGTGTTGTAGAAACATCGTTACTATCGGTCTTCTCAACAATACTGATAACAAGGTAACGTGGCACGTTACTTGTCTTTTCCACAAATTGGAGCGGGCTCGAAGGCCGCGCTCTTTTTGGGGGTTTCCCCCCGTTTGAGTTGTTTTTTGTACCCATATACAAAATTATTTTATGGTGGAGGGTCCATAAATTGTCGCCTCGACATGCCCTCTATGCCGAGGAAGGCCTACCCCCAAAAATGGAGGCTACTCGAGGACCAAACCGAAATCCCCGAGGCCACGTTCGCGACTGCACCTACCCCTGCAGCCAACACTGTCCCATCGGCACGTGCAACTCACACCTTGGGATAGGGGTTTTTTATCGAGGTTGTCTCCTCTAGCAGGACCCTTAGTTATAGGGAGGTCAAAGATATGGAGATGAATGACGTGATGAAATGGTGAAAACGTGAGATATGGATGTGAAGAATGAGTGAAATGATGAGATGAAAATGACCTCCCTACCGTAGTTTCTTAGAGGGAGGTCAAAGATATGGAGATGAATGACGTTATGGAATGGTGAAAAACGTGAGATATGGATATGAAGAATGGGTGAAATGATGAGATGAAATTGACCTCCCTACTAAGCCCCCTCGCCCCGTCAAGGCAGTCCTACATGGAGGGGGACATAAGGACAAAAGAACAGGACAATACAAACAAAATTATATTGGCCATAGGGCCAGTCGCCAGAGCCTCGTTAGTCTTCAGTCCAGGGTGCACTAACGTGGAAGTGAGGTTGACATTTGGGTGTACTACGTGGAAGATCACCCCTTACACCCAACCTCGGGTAAGGACACGAGGGCGAAGGGGATGGGAAAGGGGGACTGGTGGCGGGTGCTTTCAGCGCCCTCCGAGCAGCTTTCAGCTGCGCTTTAAGTCCCAGGGCGGTCGATACCGCCTGACTGGAGAGCTACTGGACTTCAGAAAGTATTCTTTGTATGTACCTGCTTGAACTTCATCTCTGTGGAGCGAGTAGTGGTTCCTGGTTTCCTCGAAGCAGAGCAGGCTACTCCGGGAAACGATGTTGTCTGAGTGGATTTGATTTGAATTTAAAATTTTGGGTGCGTCAGCACTAAGGCTATTTTGCACCCGTCACATTATACGGGGTCCAGCCCCTTATTGTTACACAGAACAACTCTAACGTTGTATAACTAAAATCATAAAATATTAAAATGTTCTGACTTTCGTTAAAAGCTGAGGCTGTAAAGGAGCACTCAGCACAAATAAGAACAAAACACAGGACAACACGAACAAAATTACACTGGCCATGAGGCCAGTCGCCAGAGCCTCGTTAGCCTGCAGTCCAGGGTGTACTACGTGGAAGTGAGGTTGACTATTGGGTGCACTATGTGGAAGGAGCACCCCTTACACCCCATTTTTGTCTGAGTGGACATGTTGCTGGTTTGAACGTCAATACTGCGACGGGCAAGAGCATGAGAAGCAGCTGTAGCGAACGCCACAGGTAAAGTAGTGCGTATAGGACAAAACACACAAAATTATACTGGCTATAGTGCCAGTCCCCAGAGCCTCGTTCACCTGCAAAATGCAGTCCAGGATGTACTACGTGGAATTCCACACCTTACACCCCAAGAGAGAAATTACTCTCTTGTCCTTGTATGTTTTTCTTGGATAAGGAACGGTGCTGTAGGTTGGTAATGAAACATTTGGATTTGGAATTTGAAATTTTTGGTGCGTCAGCACTGAGGATATTTTGCACCCATCACGTTATACGGCTTCCAGCCGCCTCACCCTTACCAATAACAACTCTAACATTGCATAACTAAAATATTCTGACTTCCATTAAAAGCTGAGGCTGTAAAAGGGCACTCAGCACACATAAGGACAAAAAACAGACATATTGGTCACAGGGTCAGTCGCCAGAGCCTCGTTCGTCTGCAAAATGCAGTCCACACTGTACTACGTGGAAGTGAGTTTGACAATTGGGTGTACTACATGGAAGCTTCACCCCTGACACCCCGCACCCTTCACACTATACGGAATCCAGACTCTTAACAGAAATAAAATAACCTAAGTATAATGTTGTGTCGTTTTAATTTGAATTTAAAATTGTCACTTAGGCTTTTTTTTGCACCAGTCACTTTATACGGGGTCCAGCCCCTTACCTAAACTAAAATTTAACTAATAACATAACTGTAACGTTCGAAGACTAAACAATTCTGACTTAGGTTAACAGGACTAAAATAAACAATACTTTTGATGAAAGTCAGAACATTTTAATATTTTATGATTTTAGTTCTGCAACGATAGAGTTGCTATTTGTAACGATAAGGGGCTGGACCCCGTATAATGTGACGGGTGCAAAATAGCCTTAGAGCTGACGCACCCACAATTTTAAATTCAAATTCAAATTCAAATAAACAATACTGTAATGTCGTGTTGTAACTAAAATATTAATATATTCTGACTGGTTAAAAGCCGAGGCTGTAAAGAGGCACTCAGCACAGATAAGGACAAGACACAGAATTATATTGGTCATAGGGCCAGTCGCCAGAGCCTCATTCATCTGGAAAACTAGTCCAGGGTGTACTATGTAGGAGTGAGGTTGACAATTGGGTGTACTACGTGGAAGGTCACCCTTACACCCCTTGAAACATTTGAAAAGCACACAGCGGTGTTCAGTCAAGGTGCAAATTCACGGCTTTCAGCCTTGGTTTTTCAGTTCCATCCAGTGTTTGTACAAGTACAATTATCCGAGTTGTCTTTTGACCATCGATAAGAAATATGGAAACAAAGAAAACAGAATCATGCAGGCGGCCTTTCACAAAATATGAGAGGTCGCGTGCAACAAATCTGGTGAAGTTCGCGTCAATAATTGAAAACAAAAAAAAATGGATGCTGTTTCATCGAAAATGAAGAATGAAACATGGATCAAGATATGCTACCTATTTAATGAAGATATGCGCATCGACTGTTCAGTAAGTAAAACATGTGAAGTGTTCCTTATTCTTGTACGTACTTATCTGTGTTAATAAGAAAAAGTCTATTGTTACTAAGAAACAAAGTCTGTTAAAATTCCAGAGAATTTAGTTTTTTTTAATGTGATTCTTTGTTAGGCATGGTCTGGAGCATTTCCACATTGCAATTTATTATTTGAAATTTTGTACATATTAATAATAAAAATTAATATTATACAAAAAGCTATCGATGAAAGCAATTCACCTTACTTGTTTGCATTGACTTTTCAAAAGCTTTCGATTGCATAAACCATGAGGTTCTACTCCGTAAATTACATAGCAGTAGGGTTACTGATATTACCTACAATTGGTTTTCATCATACTTTTCTGGGAGAAAGCAGTGTGTAAAAATCGGAGGCAAAAATAACTGCTCTTCTGGCTGGTTAAACATTCGTAGTGGGGGTCCCCCAGGGAAGCATCCTCGGACCTCTTCTTTTCTCCATTTTTGTAATGGACTTGAATAAAGTCTCTCACATGTTCAGTATCACCAATACTCAAGTACGATATCCCAGCTAAAAAAATAATTTGAATTTACAATTTTGGATGCGTCAGCACTAAGGCTATTTTGCACCCGTTATATTATACGGGGTCCAGCCCCTTATCGTTACACATAACAACTCTAACGTTGCAGAACTAAAATCATAAAATATTAAAATCTTCTGACTTTTGTTAAAAGCTGAGGCTGTAAAGGAGCACTCAGCACAAATAAGGACAAAACACAGGACAACACAAAAAAATTATACTGGCCATGGGACCAGTCACCAGAGCCTCGTTAGTCTGCAGTCCAGGGTGTACTAGGTGGAAGTGAGGTTGTCTATTTGGTGGACTACCTGGAAGGAGCACCCCTTACACCCCGATTAACCTTACTGTTCATAAAGTGGACTTACAAGCAAATTCTCATTGACATTCTTACTTAAGTTACTTCTAAGAAGTTAATTTAAATTAAAATTTGGTGCGACTGCTACTGTCACCAGGTAGTGAGAATAGCAGAAAGTGCTGAAAACCATAAATTACATGACCAGGTATGGAGAAGTGTTTACAGAAATAATTTTAATGCTAACAGCCCTAAATCTGACATGCCTAACCTAAGAATGAAAGCATTTAGGAATGTAATAAGTTATTACTAATAACCCTTCATACTTACGTCTTGTGACGCACTACCAGCACCAGTTCATATTGAAACACCTTGCAGTATTTTTCCCACTTCACAGTGTAGAAATAGTACTTGTTGTCCATACGAAAACAAATGCAATCTGTTACAACCTTACTTGTTTTGTAACTTTGCAATTACATGTTAAAAGACAAATTGATATAGTCTTACCTCGAGTTCTTGTTAATGCCTATGATACTACATGTTGTATGGCTGAGGTTGTGACGCAAATATGAACACGCCAATCAAGGCGTTGTCGAACTAGTGTATTAACCTTTCTGTAGCAATCTAATGTAGTTAACTCGCTTAAGACAACGGGCATTTATTATGATGTAAATATAAATTCGCCAAAGATTATCAATGCTTGATGAACTAACCTAATTGTAATTAAATAATGGCGGAACATTTAAATTTTGTATATTTGCAGAATGTAAGATTTCATCAATGTTAAATAAATAATTATTAACTCAAATGAATACGTAAACTATTCATAGCCAAACTATGTATTTTTCCATCCTTCTGATATAATTTGGAATATTGTAATAAGAAATTACCTAAAGGCAGGTGTTCGAGGCTGGAACTTTGGGTATAAATACGAAGCAGTTTGGCCTGTTCTGGTGTCAGTCTAGGAAGAAGTGAATAGATGTAAACCGCTCTTATGTAATACCTAGACTGGCCAAATAGGAACGGTCTAATCTAGGAAGAAGTGAACAGGTGTATGCCGGTCTTCTGTAAAACCTATGTTAGCCAAATGGGATGTAAGTTCCAATTTAGGAAGAAGTGAACAGGTGTTAGCCGCTCTTCTGTAAAAGCCCAAATTGGCCGTATCGGGTGATAATTCCAAGTCTGGGAAGAAGTGAACAGGTGTATGCCGCTCTTCTGTAAAACCTAGGTTTTAAATTATCTACTAACAAAGGATCTTCAAGTTCCAGTTACGAGTTACCTAACCACTGGCTGTAAGTACTCAAGCGGTAAATAAACATTTGATTAGAACTTCACGACTTTAGTTGGATTTGTTCTACACCTACCCTGAAGATAAGTTCAGTGTAGACCTTTAGAGCCTCAATGCTCCCGACTATAGGATTTAAGGGTGAGGAAAGTTACTAGGAACGTAACAACGCCGATATAAACTTTATACACATCAACAACTAAAGAACGCACACATGCGTGTAGTAGACTAGGTTGTAGATCATGCACATGCAAGGTTTAAAATCTGGTGAAAATAGCTCAAAAGCTAGCTTGATCACCTGGGGAAAATAGTCACTCTGTATTATTATATTCATGCCGTGAGACAATTTGATGAGTTCGCTTTAAGTCCACTTATGCTCAGTCAGGCAAATCAGGACTTGACCTATAGCTTGTGATATATTGCTGTTTAATTTATTTTCGCGATGAACCATGTGTACATGTAGAAATATCATACGTATTATTTCTACAGGCATCAGTGGGCCAGCTGAAACGTTTATGGACAAACATAAAATATGAAGCGGGAAAAAAATGACTAAAATAAAACAAAACGCTTTGGCAACTACTGGTGGCGGCTCACCACCAGAAGAAGTACAGAGTATTGTACCTCTTCTTGTAACCCCCCCCCCCCCCCAGGTTTAATGTCCCGTGTAACGTAAGTCGAGGCTCCGCCTAACGCGTAAAGCGCTACTTTATCACGAAATCGAAGAACACTGCGCAGCCAATGTGGTGGGGTCTTCATCAGCTGTTTGGGAATTTCTAATCAACTGTGTTTCGTAGGTGGTGTGATATTCTCTTTATTTTGCATTGAGAGCACAATCTTGACTTGCTCTATCTTCGGAATTCATTGTAATACGTAAATCAGGAAATGTAGTCTTCAAGTGATGAGGGTGAATTGTTGGAGATACTTCAACATTTGGATGGAAGAATTCAACGACCTCGTCGTGTGAAAATGAGACCAAATTATTTTGAAGAATTAGATGAACTTGAATTCTTTTCTCGATTTCGTCTAAAAAAGAACACTGTTCTGCAGATCCTTGGTGAAGTGGAAGATTGTTTAAAAACCGTAACGACCAGGTAACTTCATTTTATATATCTTCTATAAATGTTCGAACATGTAAACAGAAACTTGGGATGAATGAAATTCGGAATGCTGATTGTACACAAATGTATTTCTGAATTCCTTACGATGGGTAAGTTTTGCAAGTTTTGCGTGAGAATATAGAATGCATTTTTAACCTTTCGTCTGCACACATATATTTTTGTTACATGATTTGTACTCTGAGACCTTGTCATTGTATCCAGTCTTTGGATTGTCATAAATGCGGAAAATGTGCTAGAATTGTTGAAATGACAACATGAAATGCCAATGTTGACCATCATCAATAATTAAACATTAGAAATATAGATTAGTCCATACACATTCATGGCCGTGACTATTTTCACCAGGTGCTGAGAACAGCGTATGTGGCTATTTTAACCATCAAAATACTTACTGAATCATACCATAACATTACTTTTTATCTCATTTTATTATATCATTGGCAGTGTTGTTGAACTTGCTGCTAAGAAGTTATTTTAAATTAAAAATCGGTGTGACTACTACTGTAACCAGGTAGTGAGAATAGTAGAAAGTGCTGAAGACAGGAAAGTACATGATTAGGTGTTGGGAAGTATTTACCGAAGTAATTTTAATGCTAATAGAATAGCCCTAAACCTGACCTGCCTAACCAGTCCATATCAGAACACTGTGCGGTATTCTCCCAACTACATGGCATACAGAAAAAAAAGATCATGTACTAGAGAGAGGTCCGATAATAAGGAAAAGTGAGAAACTCTAGAATTAAAAGGTTTCACTGATAAAAAGAGATACCAATAATTATTACATAAAGGTCTAAGTCTGGCTCGAAATTCTTTAAAAAGCGAGATTATGATAAACGGTCAAGCATTACCGTATCAAGATTGTTAGAAAACTAACATGGCTGAACAACAGAGCTCTGCTATTGAGATGACCAAAGTGTTAAGCTCAGCAGAACAACAAATTGAGGACTTCGACAAATCCTACAAACGGTTCTTTCAGCAATCCACCGCTTGGACTTCTGACAATGAAAGATTAGAGGGATATTTGGAGGACCTTACAAAAGTTTTACCTCAGTGTTGATCCAAACTAGGCGAAAAGAAAATGAACGACTACAGGATACCTTTAGGAAGATTGAAGCCGAGCAGAGGCAGCATAGAACCGAACTAAAAGACATGCTAAACAAATTTTCCTCTAATATTGAAACAGTCTCTAAGAAAGTTGGAAATGACAAAATCCTTAACGGAGTAACCTGTAACGAGCTAGTGGACGGCCTTCCTGTTGAAACTTTGATAACCCTAGTGCGCAAGGAATTAGTAAACATCCCTGAACTGATTAGTGACAATTTTTATGATGATCAACTTGCCCATCTAGTTCCCAGTCCCAAGAAGGATGACAAGGTTCCTCAAAAGAATGTCCCTGATTGGTAAGGATGGTTCTTGGAGCTAAGCCCTGAAGTAAGAAGGAACAAGAAGATTTTCCTCCAACTCTTGGCAAAGAAACTAAAGTTAAGTCGAAACGATGCCAAGCGAGTGATAAAGAAGTTGTTTAGTTGGAACGGGAAGCGGTTTATTTTAAAGGAAACTTAATGATTAGTGAAATAGCTTATAAGTGAACATCACCATAATTACTACCATAACAGGAAATAATTAATCAAGTGACAGATACTTATTTTAACTAAATGTGTGTAACCTTGATTGTTCTATGAAGATAAGCATTATATGTTCAGTGCTTTGGAAAGTTTTGTTATTCAAGATGGCGGATGGTAGACGGAGTACGTTTCTTCGCTCCTCAAGTTTAGTCTGTGTTCTTGTAGTGTTTTCTGCCAATTGTGTATTACAATGTCATGAAACCGTGAAGTTGCACCCTGCCTCGTCATTGTGGGCTAGGATTCGTGTGATCACCAACTGGGTACTTGGTTACAAAAGTTACTTTGTTCCAGCCATTCAAATCGTTCCCGATCTTTCTGCAGCCATGTCTCGGCCGCCGGTACAATGGGACCTGCACCCTCGAGGTAAGTCAACAACCCTCGCCAGCTACCGTCACTTCCTGTGCCTCGCACTCCTGTGGTGACGTCCATCTGAATCCCGGGCCCATCCAAAGGAACGCTACCTCCCTCTCAGTTTACTACAAAAATGCTCAAAGCATAATAAATAAACTCACCGACTGCACTACTCATCTGACGGAGCTGTTGAACTACGATTGCTTGGTGTTTACGGAGACCTGGCTGAACGATATTGTTCCAGACAATGAACTGCCTTTTGCGAATTACTTCAATATTTTTCAAAAGGATCGGTCTGTTGGAAGGGGAAGGGGTGTGATGGTGTGTGTAAATGTGAAGTGGAAAAGCAAAATTCGAAATGATCAGAACCGTGGTTGTGAAATCGTGTGGGTTGAACTTAACATGGAAAAAGGTACGAAAATTTTAATTGGCTTGTATTATCGAGCAAACAAAAACTCTCGCGTGCAAATTCTAGAAACCTGCAGGGATTCAGTTTTGTCAGCCTGGAACAGGCAGGATGTAGCGAGAAACTGGAACTTTGACAGTCTAGGACGAAGGCGCAACCTACTGATTCGACTGTCTGGGACCCATCCGTGTAAAACACATTAAAATTGGGGTGCTTCGCACGAAGTTCTAAAAACCGTTGCTGGTATACAACCATTGGTGTTTCTGTCTTTGGAAGGGCAGTCAGGGAAAAATCGATAGAAGGTGCAGGAAACTCCAGGCGGAATGAGTGGAGAGACGCCAGGAACATCACTGTCAACACCAAGTGCTGACAGGATCTCGTCTGCACGAACACCAAATGGTCTAGTGACACTAGGGTGGAGCCGATACCTTGCCAGCCTACTCTCGTCGGAGATGGTGTCAAATGAAGGATGTGAATTCATCGAGCGAAGATGGAGGAAGTAGTTCACTACCAGCCGCTGTCTTCGCAGAGACAGCGACGGCTCAGATGCCTCTACGTACAAACTAGCGACTGGAATCGTACGAAACGCACCACAGCACAAACGTATACCAGCATGGTGGACGATGTCAAGGATGCGAAGTCTAGATGGGCGGGCAGAATAATACACAACACATCCATAATCAAGCTTCGACCTGATGAGTGCACGGTACAGGCGAAGCACCCCAGGAAGTATGAGATAAAACACGTAGAAGGTTGAGAACTCGAAGACAAGAGAACTTTAACTGGCGAAGGTGAGGTAGCCATGTTAATTTCTTATCGAAAATTAGGCCCAGGAAGCGGACCTCATTCACGAAGCACAGGGGAGATTTCCCCATGTACAGGTCAGGATCGAAATGACATGTACGTTGACGACAAATGTGAACACACACGGATTTCTCAGATGAGAAGGTGAAACCTGTTTGGGAGGACCACTCAACCAAACGGTTTATCGTCAGTTGGAATTGACGAAAAGCTGACGCGAGATTCCGTGAGCGACAACATTTGAATTTGAATTTAAAATTGTGGGTGCGTTAGCACTAAGGCTATTTTGCACCCGTCACATTATACGGGGTCCAGCCCCTTATCGTTACAAATAGCAACTCTATCGTTGCAGAACTAAAATCATAAAATCTTAAAATGTTCTGACTTTCGTTAAAAGCTGAGGCTACAAAGGGGCACTCAGCACACACAAGGACAAAAGAACAGGAAAATACAAACAAATTATACTGACCATGGTGCCAGTCGCCAGAGCCTCGTTAGTCCTCAGTCCAGGGTGTACTAACGTGGAAGTGAGGTTGACATTTGGGTGTACTACGTGGAAGGTCACCCCTTACACCCCATGTGAGCGACAAAAGATCGTGAGGTCGTCTACATACAGAAGACCATGTACAGGGGCAACAATGCTTGCCATAACACTGTTCACTGCTATGGCAAACCGAGTCACACTTAATACGCTGCCCTGCGGGACACCGCTCTCTTGTTCGTGAAGATCCGAAAAGGAGTTCCCAACACGTACGCGGAAAAAACGATCAGATAAAAAGTTTTTAATAAAGTACGCCATATGGCCACGGACGCCCCAAGAATGGAGCTGCTTTAGGATGCCAAAACGCCACGTTGTGTCATATGCTTTTTGGAGGTCAAAGAAAACTGCAACTAAATGTTCCTTGTTGAGGAATGCATCCTGCATGTGTGTTTCCAGCTGAACCAGATGGTCCAGTGTGGAACGGTTGAAGCGAAAACCACATTGAAAATTACTTATCAAGCAGTTTTCCTCCAAAAACCAGGTGAGACGCATGTTGATCATGCGTTCCATCAACTTGCACACACAGCTAGGCACATAACTCGAGGCTGCGGTGCGTTGTTTACCTGGTTTCAGGATGGGAACAATAATAGCTTCTTTCCAGGAAGTGGGGAAAGAGTCCTCCAACCAAAGTCTGTTGAATACCGCCAAAAGGAAATTTCTTGCTCCAATGGGCAGATGACGAAGCATCTCATAGTGGATCTTGTCCACTCCAGGAGCTGTATTCATAGAATCTCGAAGTGCCTGATCGAACTCCCGTTCAGTGAATGGAGAGTTGTATGGCTCGGTGTTATGACTTCGAAAAACTAGAGGGCGTCGTTCCTGACGGTCCTTCTCACGGCGGAAACGTGGTTCATAATTTACAGAGCTAGACGCACCAGAAAACTGCGTGGCCAAGATATTAGCAATGTCTCCGGAATCTGTGTACAACGTCCCATCGTGCTCCAGAGCGCTCAGAGGAGTAGATGCACCCCCCTGGATGCGACGTACTTTGGTCCAAACGGCTTTCGACGAAGCCTGCTTCGTCAGAGAAGACACGTATTGGACCCAGCACGCCTTCTTACTGGCTCGAATGAGCTGACGGACACGGGCACGTTTAATGCGGAACTGCTCGAGGTTTGAGGCAGTGTGGTTCCTATTATATCGATCGAGAGCATGATTGCGGTGCTTGATGGCTGCACCGATCTCCGCAGTCCACCAGGGGACTGGGCGTCCTCTCGCAGGTCCACTGGGATGTGGAATGGAGGTGCGTGCAGCATCATGCACTCCTGACACAAAGACATCTATGGCGTCGATTGGTGGTAAAGTCCACGCAAGATCGACTTCAAGATCCACTGCACGCTCGAAGGCTTCCCAGTCGGCCCGACTGAGATTCCAGTGAGGGTGTTGTTCACGTGATTGCTGAAGATGTTCGAAGCTAAGAATGAGAGGGAAGTGATCACTCCCACAGAGATCAGGATGAACGCTCAAAGATGTGGTAGGAGCAAGGCTGGGACTGCAAAAGGACAAATTCAACGTAGAGTATGTGCCAGAGGAAGGACTGAAATATGTGGGAGTTCCATCACTCAGCAACGTTAAAGCTGATGCCTCACGGAATTGATCTACAATTTGACCCCGGGACTCTGTACGAACGGAAGCCCACAAACGATGGTAGGAATTAAAATCGCCCAAAAGAACTACAGGAGACGGATGTGTCTCTTGGAGACATATAATGGCAGGGTCAAATTCAGATATTAAGATTTGCAGTTCCTCGAGATGTGTACGGAAACCGTTAAGGTTCCATTGGAGACAATAAGCCATAGCTGGAGGTATTATAGTTACCTTTTGAGGCGTACTCTGTTTCTAGGCCCTGTCACCTTGGTAAATTCTTCATCCGCGGCTTCGTCCTGTATCATGTCCTCGGGTAAGGACACAGAGGGCGAAGGGGATGAAGGAGGAGTGGGGGCGGGTGCTTTTAGCGCCCGCCGGGCAGCTTTCAGCTGCGCTTTAAGTTTCAGGGTGGTCGATGCCACCCTTACTGGAGAGCTACTGGATTTCAGGAAGTATTCTTTACTGTATACCTGCTTGAACTTCTTCTCTGTGGAGCGAGGAGTGGTTGCTGGTTTCCTCGAAGCAGGTCGAGTCACTACGGGAAGCGTTGTTGTTTGCGTGGACACGTCGCTGGTTTGTACCCCTATACTGCGACGGGTAAGAGCAGCTGCAGCAACTGTAGCGAATGGGACAGGTAAAGTGGTGCGTATACTGTCACGGAGACGTTGTTTTGCTTCACCAGCAGATTTTCTCTGTGACGACCAACTCTCTGATTTTCTTCTCTTGTTGGAAAGAGGGGCAGTCACGATGCCAGACTGGGTGCTCGCCTTGGCAGTTAATGCATTTGGGACCAGAAGAACAAGGTTCGGTCCCATGATCAGGCAGACTACACTTACCACAAAGGGCGGTAGTGGCCTTACAGGAAGGCTGAGTGTGCCGAAAGTGCTGGCATTTGAAACATCACATCGGGTTAGGGATGTATGGCCGGACTTTTAATCTCAAATATCCAGCCCGTACAATATCTGCGAGAGTGGTCGTTTGGAACGTTAGTATAATCGAAGCAGTTGGCACAAGTTCTCCGGATTTTCGCGTCTTGATTCGCTGCACTGCGGTGACATGTTGGTCTGAGAGTGCTTCAAGAATCTCTTCCTCCTCAGCATTGAGCAGATTCCAGTGGCGAATCACACCTTTACTACTGTTAAGTTGACGGTGAGGTTCAACATTAACAGGGAAGTCGCCCAAAGATCTTAGCTTTAAAAGGTTGTTTGTCTGGCGATCTGTGCTGGTCTGGATCAGTAGACTCCCGTTTCGCAGCTTTTTTATTTCTGGTACATCTGAACCAGCGGCGTAGTCTAGCTGCTTCTTGATCAGAAATGGTGACAAGTCCTTTAATGTAGCTGCTGGATGTTTCTTGGTTCTTGCAGATTCATCGTTACTATCGGTCTTCTGCACTATACTAATTACAAGATAACGTGGCACGTTACTTGTCTTTTCCATTACCTGAAGCGGGCTCGAAGGCCGCGCTCGTTTTGGGGGTTTCCCCCCGTTTGAGTTGTTTTTTGTACCCATATACAAAGAATATTTTAAGTGGAGGGTCCATAAAATGTCGCCTCGACATGCCCTCTATGCCGAGGAAGGCCTACCCCCAAAAATGGAGGCTACTCGAGGACCAAACCGAAATTCCCGAGGCCACGTTCGCGACTGCACCTACCCCTGCAGCCAACACTGTCCCATCGGCACGTGCAACTCACACCTTGGGATAGGGGTTTTTTATCGAGGTTGTCTCCTCTAGCAGGACCCTTAGTTATAGGGAGGTCAAAGGTATGGAGATGAATGACGTGATGGAATAGTGAAAACGTGAGATATGGTTGTGAAGAATGGGTGAAATGATGAGATGAAATTGGCCTCCCTACTAAGCCCCCTCGCCCCGTCAAGGCAGTCCTACATGGAGGGGGACATTCGTGAATGGCATTGGTTTGAAGCAATTCAACATGCATAAGACACGTGGTGATACAAATTAGACTACGTCCTGGCAACACTGCCTGATCCAGAAATAAGCCCGGAAAGAAACATTTTACCATCAGACTACGACTCGCTATATGTCCTTGTGTACATGCCCCCCGTGGAGAAGAGAAAGTCTCGACCGCAAGAGCAGCCTTATCGCCTGTGGCAGAATGCACCCTGGGAGGACATTCGACGAGCTCTTCGTTTCTACCTTTGGTGTCTGGTGCAGGATGATGACGTCAACAAATCAGTGGAGATGTTTGTGGACGTACTGCATGCCGTGATTAACGACTTCGTGCCGACCAGGAAACCGAAATCTACAAAATATCCGAAAACAAAAATGAAGCCTGGAATCTGAGGAAATGTAACCCCAATGTACGTACATACACACCAAACCTTCTGTAGCATCAGACGTCACTCCAAGTATTTACTTAGGAAGAAATACAAGGACTACGTAGACAACGTAACAGCACAGTGCCTTACCAATCCAAAGAAATTATTTACATTGCTAAATTCAAGAAAGCATAAATCACGCATCCCCATGGAAATCTAGTACAAATTGGAAACAGCCTGTGGAGATAAAAGAGTGCACTTATTAAACAGTTCCTTTCACGAAAACTTCACCTCGCATGCTACAACCAACCCACTCCCTAAGGTGCAGTCTGTCTTTTCACTACATCTCATTACAAAGCTTTTCCTTCTGAATTTAATTGATATAAAAGATGCACTAGTTCATGGAATGAATCAGGATATAATACGTAATTAGAACATGAAGCAGACAGTAGTGCAGAACATATTGAGTGAGTATAAAATAATACTTTTTGAAACACATATACATATATATCTAAGGGGGGAACCTCCCGAAGTAGCTCGCCTCCACCTGCGTACTTTCGAGGGTATGCTCTTAATGTCCTGGTACCTTTAAATAAACCAGGACGTCAGTTTCCTGAATTTAAACGGTTCCCCCGCCTTTTTATCCTACTTCTTCTCGTCTTTATTTTTGATACATAAAATACAAATACAAGTACAAAAAAGAAAAGAAAATACATGGAGATTTGTAACCGATCTTGACGCACCCCTATAAAAGTTGACCCGCCCTCGCTGGGGGGAAAAAGGGAGGCAAGAGAAGTTAACGTCTTTTCGAGTAAACGGTTGATGTGCGTTGCAGAGAAGACAGTCCGGCTCAAACATTGATACGGTTAGGATCCGTGTTACGTTGGTTATTGGTTTCGCGAGCCGTGAAAAACTGTAATGGCATGATCTCTGCCGGAAAGAGAGATAGTGTCTAAAGAACAAACTGTAAGTGAACTAACGGTCATGATTTCAGCCGGAAAGAGAGATAGTGTCTAAAGAATAAACTGTGAGTGAACTATCGGCCTGTGCAGTATCTCTACCAGAACCTGAGAAAAGGTTACTAAAGAAGAGAGGCTACAGGTTTATTATGAACCAACGACAGGAGGATTAAAAGATTGAAGACGTCGAACTCGGTATCACGTTAGTATTTTTCAGCGTGTTTATCGCCAAGTGAAGTAAATACCTAAGTAGTTACATCGAAGACGTTAGGTGGTAGACAAGCAACAGCTGAACCTCGCCCAGCAATAAAGTCAATTCAATTCAAAGTACTCTGTGAAATAACCTCTAAGAACTAAGTTTGGTCTAATATCTCAACAAATTCACACCGGGAGCTGACTAATCTGTGTATTCCGGAATCGTTTGTAAACCACAGACGTCAAGTGCCTGGGCCTTTTATAAATATTAATACTGTATTTAGTGGTGTATAAATACTTAGATAGTTAAATATAAAAATTCACTGCTGGTCTCCTTTTGTGTTATTGACGTTGTTCGACGGCAGAATAAAAAAAAATGCACTAGCAAAACCGAAGAAAAAACGATACATGGTGCCGGAACCCAGGAAATCCTTCTGGTTATTTGTTGAGATACTATGTTAAATTTAAGAAATCATGTTAATATTGGATTATTTGTGTGTAAAATATTGGTGTTCTACATAAGAAAATGGAAGAAAAAGCAGTACTGGTTGATTGGAAGAGCAGGTTTCTTTTTTTCTTTTCCCTCTCGCTGCAGCTGTAAGGGATTAAGGGATTAGCAAACTAGCGATAAGTAAGTCAGTGGTGCGAACATGGTTCGAACAATATGGAAAGGTCCTTTTTGCGTCAAGTTGAGGATTTCAAACGGCGGAATAGTTTGTTCAGTCTGTAAACAAATGTTCCACAGATATTGTGTGGGAATGAACAAATGTGAATTCAAAGATGATCAGGCTGATTTTTGCTGTGAACAATGTAAGAGTCCTGCTGGCAAAGAAAATATCAAGGTAGTAAAAGTAGAAGAAAGTGCACACTGTGTTCCAAAATTAACTGGTGAAAATGAAGAGAATGTTAACCTGACGACACTTTTGTTATTTATGAAGCAGAATAGGCAAGAACAGGATAAGAAATTGGATAGCTTATGTCATACTATGGAGAAGAATAAACAAGAGCAGAATAATAAATTTGACATGTTGTACCAGAATGTGGAGGAAAGTAAACGAACCATGCAAGAAATGAGCGTCCGGCTGGAAGATAGATTGGATAAGTTAGAAATTAAAGTATCTAAATTGGAAGAGTTATGTAGTTTACATGATCATAAGCATTCTTGTCAGATTATGCATGAAGAATCAAAGACGAGTTCAGAATTCAAAGAGGAGGTTTTTGAAAGTCCAGTGAAGACTCGACACGAACAAATGAGTGTATCAGAAACAATACTGAGTAAAGTTGAGGATATATTACCCAATTAGATGCAGCGAAATAATGAGCTGATAAAAAATGGAAATGAAGGTATTCCTAGAGCAACGAATGCGAAAAAATGATGATCTGTTCTCAAACCTGAAAGGATGTGTAATTTCAGACAGAACTTCTCAGGAAATGATTATGATCAATAAGAGGAAGAAAAATAGAGCAAGACTTAGATATGGTTTTGTAGAAGAACTGAAAAAACTGAATCGAAAGAAACTGAAGGTGGCTAAGAATTTAAAGAGAGCTGAAGAATCGTCGGAGAAAGAAATGGGGAAAAGTAGCGAAGGATCTAACAATGCCAACACAGATAAATCAGATTCAGACACTACGTTGCCGGAGGAAAGTAAGAAGAAGGTGAAACAGAAAAAGCAAGGAGTGTATGTATTTTATGAAGATGTTGAGCATGATGCGAAGCCCCGAGAGAAGCTAGACTGGAAGAAGAGAAAGAAGAAATTAGTTTCTCTACTTGAAGAAAGTTGGAAGAAGAGGAAGAAGAAAAAGGTTGGCTTAGAAAAAGAAAGAACAACAAGCTCTAAATATCGAACATAAATTTGTGATTGTTGTATTATGTGTATGAAAAGCTGTTAATGGTTTTTACGATTAGAATTTGAATTTGATACTAAAACTGTGGGAGCCGCAGCACTTAGGCTATTTTGCTCCCGTCACATTATACGGGGGCCAGCCCCTTACCATTACAAATAACAACTCTAACGTTGCATAATTAAAAATCTTAAAATGTTCTGACTTCTGCTTAAAAGCTGAGGCTGTAAAGGAGCACTCAGCACGAATAAGGACAAAACACAGAACAACACAAACAAAATTATACTGGCCATGCGGCCAGTCGCCAGAGCCTCGTTAGTCTTCAGTCCAGGGTGTACTAACGTGGAAGTGAGGTTGACATTTGGGTGTACTACGCGGAAGGTCACCCCTTACACCCCAAGCTGTTAATGGAAATAAGCTACTATAAATGTTATCAAGAGTCAAGTATAATGTAAACTATAAATATATATATATATTCTTTGATAGTTGTTTGAACTAGTTATGGTTCAATAAGAAACTGTTCTGTTACTCATACTTTTGGTAGAAGCACTGGTTGCTATTATCTCAATAGACATTTGAACGAGTGAGTATATTATGAAATTGTTAAAGTAGTTTTGAGATTTAATATTTCATTTAAAAAAAATATGCGAAGAGTAAGATTTAAAAATGTAAGTAAACCTCTAAATTATCTATGATTATGCACAGATAGAGTGAACAACGACTGAGAAAGAAGATTGAACATTTACGCTCAAAGGAGATACACTTGGGAAGTTCTCCAGAATGAAAGATGATATAGTGTTAATGGAATGATAAATAGCATTAATAGAAGAAAGAGGTAACGAGAGTTCTTGACCATACAGATGATAAAAAAGTCAGTGTGAATTAAGAGAAAACGAAAGTGCGAGAGATGCACAAAAGTTGAAAATAAGGTCGAAGGCGAACCGGAAAATAGTTGTTTAAAATAAGGTCGAAGATGGACCGGAAATTATTACAGTTGTGTATTAAAGTACATGCTGATGTGAAGTAAATATGAATGTTCAAGATTATGTTACTAGTCATAGAAGATATATGCTATTAAACGGTGAATCGTAAAGAAATTGGAAATTTCCCAAAATTAGTGATCTGGGCTTGATGATACTTTGTATAAGAGAAAGGAAAGTAGAGGTTATGACAAAAGCAAGACGGTTTACTGTTAAGATTATTTTTTTTAAGTAAGGTGATATTTTTTAAAGACAAAAGCAATAAAGTTATTTTTGGAACAATTCTATCGAAGCTCGCTCAAGTGTTTATGAGGATGATGTAGTAAAATTAAAATAGAATTGAAAAAGAGTTTATATGTAAAATAAATAGAACAACCGATGAAGGGTTGAAGAACAGTCTGAAAATTGTTCAAAGGATTATGTAAAATAAAACAAAAGAAAATACTAGAATGTTAAATATATGAAAAGAAATATATTATTTGAATAATTTATGAAAGAAAACTGGTTCAAACAAAGGTGATGATAATGGTGATGTAATGGCAATCTACAGCAATAATTCATTAAGTATTGTCTTGTTACTAGAGAAAAGCTGCTTTTGATAAATATTGTTTGAGAATGTTTTCTAAATTTGTGTAAGCATACTAGTGTCTATGTAATTATATTGTATGTGGAGTATATATGATCTGTACTTGATTGAATAATTGGTTTAATATGTAAGATGTTTAAGTTGGGAGTGGAAAAATGTTTGATTTGTAAGTTTCGCAGTTACCTAGATTAGCGCCAGAATGCCACCTTGCGTATTGGATAAGTAAAGTAACAAGAGAAACAATTTAATCTCTAAAGATGTTTTATAAAAGTAAATATGGTTTGTACTCTCAAAAAAAAAAAAACTAAGAGAAAATTGTATGTACGAGGTGTTGCTTAGAATGGTAATAGTTATTAAGTTATTATCTCTCATAAATGTCCATATAATAACTTTTTGGAGGAGGGGGCTGTTGTAACTGATCTTAACGCACCCCTATAAAAGTTGACCCGCACTCGCTGGGGGAAAAAATGGCGGCAAGATAAGTTAACGTCTTTTCGAGTAAACGGTTGATGTGCGTTGCAGAGAAGACAGTCCGGCTCAAACATTGATATGGTTAGGATCCGTGTTACGTTGGTTATTGATTTCGCGAGCAGTGAAAAACTGTAATGGCATGATCTCTGCCGGAAAGAGAGATAGTGTCTAAAGAACAAACTGTAATTGAACTAACGGCCATGATCTCTGCTGGAAAGAGAGATAGTGTCTAAAGAATAAACTGTGAGTGAACTATCGGTCTGTGCAGTATCTCTACCAGAACCTGAGAAAAGGTTACTAAAGAAGAGAGGCTACATGTTTATTATGAACCAACGGCAGGAGGATTAGAAGATTGAAGACGTCGAACTCGGTATCAGGAAGATTTGTGCTTTCCCCCCAACTCCCCCTAAGTGTTCAACGTTAGTGTTTTTCAGCGTGTTTATCGCCAAGTGAAGTAAATACCTAAGTAGTTACATCGAAAACGTAAGTACTCTGTGAAATAACCTCTAAGAACTAAGTTTGGTCTAATATCTCAACAAATTCACACCGGAAGCTGACTACTCTGTGTATTCCGGAATCGTTTGTAAACCACAGACGTCAGGTGCCTGGGCCTTTTATAAATATTAATACTGTATTTAGTGGTGTATAAATACTTAGATAGTTAAATATAAAAATTCACTGCTGATCTCCTTTTGTGTTATTGATGTTGTTCGACGGCAGAATAAAAAAAAATTGCACTAGGAAAACCAAAGAAAAAACGATAAAGATTCTATACATAGCTACATTTAATAATTTTTAGTTTGTATTATTTTAATAGACCGTTCTGGTGACCGGAACAAGTCTTAAGATTTCTTGTAAATTTACTGTGCATTTGTATGATTGGTAATTAATTAAACTTGTTAATAGTAGTTATGGATTAATTTGTGTTAGTTTATTGGTTAGTTTTAGTTGTTGTATAGATAGTGGGAAATGCTATGTACAGGAAGGACAACCTTTCTGGTATCCAAAACTGTTTTATGCTTAAGGGGAGAGTATGATGGGGTGAATGATGGCTTGGATTAGTCTTCACGGACGCAAGTTCCGTGTCTGGTTTCCAGATCAGGCTTTATTGTAATGTATGGCGAGTTTGAGTTTGAATTTAAAATTTTGGGTGCGTCAGCACTAAGGCTATTTTGCACCCGTCACAGTATACGGGGTCCAGCCCCTTATCATTACAAATCACAACTCTAACGTTGCAGAATTAAAAACATAAAATATTAAAATGTTCTGACTTTCGTTAAAAGCTGAGGCTGCAAAGGGGCACTCAGCACACAAGGACAAAAGAACAGGACAATACAAACAAAATTATACTGGCCATCGGGCCAGTCGCCAGAGCCTCGTTAGTCTTAAGTCCAGGGCGTACTAACGTGGAAGTGAGGTTGACTATTGGGTGCACTACGTGGAAGGAGCACCCCTCACGCCCCGTAATGTATGGCGAGAATTTGCTATTTGGAAGGAAGTAAAGTGCACTGAAATACTGGACTAGTTCATTAATTTAGTGGATATCGATTCCTAATATACACGTACTGTAAGAGGTTTTGTAGTTTCTTATTTATCTTGCCGTTGTTGCAGTTATGTGTTGAGGACACACGCTCGATAAGACACCGGCGTCAGGACTCCGTGTCAACTTGGTTATGCGACACGAAGCTGACTCTGCATTCCACGCTAGCGACAGTGGCCGTGCGAGGTTCATGTCCGTGCAGACTGAAGCTGCTATGAGGTCTCAGAACGAAATCACAGCCGCACAATTTAACGTGAATCAGTAATACTGTTTTGATAGCATGCTAACTATGCGGAAACTGTAATTGTTAGATATGTAATATGACATAAAATACGCAAATAATTATATGTAGACTTGATGATAATAATAATAATAATTATAAAAAAGGGAAAAAGATAAACTTTTATATTACATATTAATTAATAATAAGTACATAAATCTATGTTCATGGTTTTTACTACACTTACATTGTTAAAAAATTAATTTTAATTTAATTTGTTTGTGTTTTCGAAATTTCCTTTTATATTAAGTCTCTTTGGTGCCTACTGGATTCCAGCAGATTCCAAGTCTAGCAATTTTCAAGTTAAATTTCTAAGAGTTTAATAATAAATCCAAGATGAGGGACCATAAAGAAACTTTAGTCACGATTTAATGTGGGGTTCTGATATTACTTTTAAACAGGTTTTTTTCTTTTTCGTTATTATGCTATTGTATTATTTTATCCCTAGAGATGGTTTTTAGGTCATTCTTCATCTTCGATGACTTCTCTCCGGGCAACCTTCATGGCTCTCTCCAGGCTGATTGGGCAGACGTAACCCTCTCCTGGCGGCGGCTCCTCGTCTCCCAGTGGACACTGAAGTTTCTCCTTTGGGATGAATCGTATGGTGCCGACTCCTCTTCTTCCTCTGTTATCTGCTCCCGACGCGATTGTGACGGTCTCCGGGGAGGGGGTGTGGGGACTTGGTTTCGTATCCTGCTGCATCTGCGGGGCTCCTGTTGAGGAGGGGGAGGGGGGCTGGTGGACACCGGGTTTCCGGTTCCGTCAGGTACCTCCGAAACTCGACATTGGACACTAAGTCTGCGAGATCGCATAACTTCTTTACATGTTCGCTCCTTATCAGTTCGAAGATGTTGTTATTCGGAAGGTCTATTCTGGCCGATTTTATCTGTTCATCAGAGGCGGTGCAGGAAAAAACTCTATGTTCTGGCGTGTCTCTTTCCATCCGGCAGTCTCGGCATACATCGGTTCTCCTTTTACCTATTTTTGTGAGGTAACTCCCGTACGGTCCGTGCCCTGTTAAAAGATGTATGAGCCCTCTGGATGGTGTGACTTCCCTGTTAAAAACGTTCTCCTGCGTGTAGGGGAGGAAGTTATGCAGTCTTCTACCCTTCTCGCACTCGTCCCATTCTCGCTGCCAGTCTCGATGAATCTTCGCCTTGATCTCCTGGACGGTGGGGAGGAATTCTCCCATTTGTTCGGTTATCTCCCTCTCGTTCCCATGTTTGAAGTGATAAGTCATTGCACTCAGCTTAATTTGATAATCAATTGGCAAAGTTCCCATTATGACAAACAGAGCTTCCGACGAAGTAGTTTTAAAAGCCCCGGTAACTCTGAGAATTACTTTCCTGTAAGAAGATCTTAGCTTACGAACGTACGTTATTTTGCGCAATGACGACGAGGCCAACGCCGATGCCCCGTAAGTGATGATTGAAAAGTAGATGGACACTAGATAAGTTCTAATAACTGACAGAGGAAGTCTGTAGCTGTTTGATGCAATGGTAGCTATTTTGTTCATGAGAGCTTACCCTTTGGAGGTTATTTTCTCAATGTGGGTTTTGAAAAGTAAGCCCTCTTCCAGCGTCACTCCCAAGTATTTAATCTCCGTTACCCTTTTTATTGATTTGCCTTTCATTCTTATTAATGGATTCCGATGTTGGCTAAATTTTCCTTTCAAAACTATGTATTTGGTCTTTGTATCCGATAATTTTAATTTAGCTTTATCACACCATTCTGTCAATTTTTGTAACGCGGTGGTAGTATTTTTCTCAATTTCTGCTCTTGAGTTTCCTGTGATGATAATTATCAGATCATCGGCGTAGGTTATGCACTTAACTACTTCCCGTGTTTCTTGCAAGGTTTTGATGCAAGGTTCGAAGTCTGCGTTTCATAGATGGGGTCCCAAAACGGAACCCTTTGGGGAACCCTTTGTCATAGTTTTAGCGATATCTTGGTCCGGAATATGTAGGGTGACTTTTCTATCCCTGAAATAGTCCTCCAGAATTCTATACAGGGTGCCCGGGAATTTCATTTCTCTGAGAGTAGAGAGTAAGTGAGGCCACCACAGATTATCAAACGCCCCAGTTATGTCCGCCAGTGTTGTCACCACGTATTTCTTTTCGTTCGAACCGACTGTGTTTAATAAAGTATTTACTGCATCCTCCGTGCATCTTCCTTTTGTGAAGCCGTATTGGATTTGATTTGAATTTAAAATTTTGGATGCGTCAGCACTTAGGCTATTTTGCTCCCGTCACATTATACGCAAATAACAACTCTAACGTTGCATAACTAAAAAAATTAAAATGTTTTGACTTCTGTTAAAAGCTGAGGCTGTAAAGGGGCACTTAGCACACATACGGACAAAAGAACAGGACAATACAAACAAAATTATACTGGCCATGGGGCCAGTCGCCAGAGCCTCGTTAGTCTTCAGGCCAGGGTGCACTAACGTGGAAGTGAGGTTGACATTTGGGTGTACTACGTGGAAGGTCACCCCTTACACCCCGAAGCCGTATTGGAGTTCTGTATTTGGTTTCAAAGCACGGAATTCTAATAATCTTTTTGTTATCATTTTTTCAAAAACCTTTCCCAGAACATTTATGAGACAGATTGGGGGTATGATCTCGACTGCGTTTCGTCACGATCAGCATCCTTTTGTATTATAATAACGTTAGCCTCCTTCCAGGGAGTGGGAAATTTTTGGACTTCCAAGCATCTGTTAAAAAAGGACGTTAGGTTTGGAATGAGCTTCTGCGCCGCCATCTGGATTATTTCTGCTGGAATATTATCCGCACCCGGCGATTTTTTTCTTTTCAAAGTCATTATCTGGAGAGCTACTTCTTCCTCCACGAAAGGCAGAATTGGATCATTGTTGTAAGTCTCCTGGACTTTCAATCTTGTATTTGTGTGGTAGTCGTCCTCATTCTCCATCGCATCGTCCGGCAGGAGTCCATGCAGTAATTGTTCTGCCGTCTCTCGCAAATCTATTGTGTGTTCCATCTTCCTTCTCTAGTGTTGAGAAAGCTTTTCCTAATTTAATTTTCCCAGGCGTGATTTTATACGGCAGTCCCCATTTATCAATTGTTAATTTGTGTGTAACGAAATTTTTCCAGTGTTTACATTTGTAGGATCTTAGTTCATTTTCATATATTTTTTTGGTCGCCATGTATAATTCCAAGTTTTTAATTCTCATTTCATTAATGTTTGTTTTTTGATAAATTTTCTGTGTTCTTCTCATGAATGCTCTGAGCTTAGTTAGCCTTTTCTTCCACGACTTGTTGTTATGTTTAATCTGTGTTTTAGGCGTTGCAATTTCTATTGCGTTTTGTATCGTTTCTGTCACCGCTCTAGCCCATTCGTTTATCGTTTTCGTGGAGACCGCCTGTTGCGGGAGGTGTATTGATTCAATTAAAAGTTGTTGATTTGTTCTTCCCCAGTCATATCTTATTTCTGGTGACCTTTCTTCCCTTGAATTTTTGGATATTTTAAAAGTAATCACATTGTGATCGCTAGTACTTTTCATGTCATTCACTTTCCATTCTTTTACTTTTCCCAGTAATCTATTGTTGGACAAAGTTACGTCGATGTTACTGGATGCCCCCGCCCTGCCTCTTATAAGTTGGAGTGTTGTCTGGTAGATTCTCCACGAACAGATTATTTCCTGCCACGAATTCCTCCACCAGCTCCCCGTTGGGATTCGTCTCACGCCCGCGCCACCACGGGGAGGAGGAATTCGCATCCATTGTTATTAGGAGACCTTTGTTGTTATAGATGTTGCACGCGTCGCCCATTTTTTCCAGAAACTGTTCGATATTATGGCTATATTGGCAATAGCATTTTATAATTATGAATGATAAGTTTTCCAAGGATAATTCTACACAGTTAATGTGACTGGTAGAAAATTGAGCGATTTTAATTGGTACAATCTCTCTGTTTAGAATAACTATTGCAGATTTGGCATTTTGATGATGCATTATAATTCTCGCCCCTATCGGTGCAGATGGAATTTTGTTTTTAAAAATATATGGTTCCTGCAAGGCCAGAATATCCAATTTTTTGTTTTTAGCCAAGTCAAAAATTTCCGCGGTTGGCAGTTTTGCCCCCATTAGGTTTGCCTGTGCAACGCTTACGTACCTTTCCATTAAGGGTGTCTCGCTATCTGAAAGCACTCCGGCCATTCTTTCCTTGGGAGAAACACCAGCCTCCCGTGAGCCCTCGCGAAGTCTGAGTAAATTTCGTTTATAACCAGGGAGACGCCTCGGCGAGCAAAAACTGTTTCCAGCAATGATGATAATTCCTCCGTTTCATTAGAAATATTGTGAGACTTTAGAGATATCATGTCGACCGCCCCCGGGTACGGGAAGGTGATAGATTTTCCCTTTTCGTGTTTATTTCTAATTAAAATCCTCAAAGCCGTGACCAAATTTTCTTTTTCCTCCAGCCTGCTTAGTCTCAGCGCTTGTTCAAAGTTGTTGTAGATTTCTGCTGGATTTATTTTACATTTCTCTTCTACGACCAGACCCGAAGGCGGTTCAGCACTCGCCGCAGAGAATGGCGGATGAAGAGTCTGCGGTTTACTGAAATTACTATACTTGATCTCCGGATGAAAGGCACAGGCGTTCGGATTTAATTTCGTCGTTTTCTTCTCTGACATGTTAGTGTAAGTGGGGCCTGCGTCGCTCACTCCTGGATGTTGATCTCTCTCTGTGCTTGTTACTATTATTTCCTCTTGTTGAGAAAGTTGAGTTGAATTTAAAATTTTGGGTGCGTCAGCACTAAGGCTATTTTGCACCCGTCAAATTATACGGGGTCCAGCCCCTTATCGTTACAAATAACAACTCGAACGTTGCAGAATTAAAATCATAAAATATTAAAATGTTCTGACTTTCATTAAAAGCTGAGGCTGCAAAGGGGCACTCAGCACACATAAGGACAAAAGAACAGGACAATACAAACAAAATTATACTGGCCATGGGGCCAGTCGCCAGAGCCTCGTTAGTCTTCAGTCCAGGGTGTACTAACGTGGAAGTGAGGCTGACATTTGGGTGTACTACGTGGAAGGTCACCCCTTACACCCCTATTTCCTCTTGTATCCCACTTCCAATTTCGTTATTGAGCGGGAAGGGTGGTTCGGAAACTACTGGGTATCTAAAGAGTCTTTCATTAGGAGGCGATTCTGGAGGGGTTACAAAGGGGTTGTGCAGAGTTATGCCACCAGGTAAATAGGTAAAACACTTGCGGGAAGGTTGGGTATTTTTGAGCTAAGTAGAGGCTGTAATGATTGTACTGGTGTTTTAATGTGGTTCGAATCTAGATATATTTTGTTCTTTAATATGAAATTTATGGTTCTTTCATTTCACTGCGTCGTGAAGGCAGAAGATTCTATATGTTCGAAAAACGTTTCTGGTAGTTTTATGTGTCGTTCTTGACGGTCCTTCTCACGGCGGAAACGTGGTTCATAATTTTCAGAGCTAGACGCATCAGAAAACTGCGTTGCCAAGATATGAGCTATGTCTCCAGAATCGGTGTGCAACGTCCCGTCGTGCTCCAGAGCGCTCAGAGGAGTAGATGCACCCCCCTGGATGCGACGTACTTTGGTCCAAACGGCTTTCGACGAAGCCTGCTTCGTCAGGGAAGACACGTATTGGACCCAGCACGCCTTCTTACTGGCTCGAATGAGCCGACGGGCACGGGCACGCTTAATGCGGAACTGCTCTAGGTTTGCGGCAGTGTGGTTTCTATTAAATCGATCGAGAGCATGATTGCGGTCCTTGATGGCTGCACTGATCTCCGCAGTCCACCATGGGACTGGTCGTCGCCTCGCAGGTCCACAGGGATGTGGAATGGAGGCGCGTGCAGCATCATGCACTCGTGACACAAAGACATCTAAGGCGTCGATTGGTGGTAGAGTCGACGCAAGATCGATTTCAAGGTCCACTGCACGCTCGAAGGCATCCCAGTCGGCCCGACTGAGATGCCAGTGAGGGTGTTGTTCACGTGAGTGCTGAAGATGTTCGAAGGTAAGAATGAGAGGGAAGTGATCACTCCCACAGAGATCAGGGTGAACGCTCCAAGATGTGGTAGGAGCAAGGCTGGGACTGCAGAAGGACAAGTCCAACGCAGAGTGTGTGCCTGAGGAAGGACTGAAATATGTGGGAGTCCCATCATTCAGCAACGTTAAAGCTGATGCCTCACGGAATTGATCTACAATTTGACCCCGGGGCTCTGTACGAACGGAGCCCCACAAACGATTGTAGGAATTAAAATCGCCCAAAAGAACTACAGGAGACGGAAGTTGGTCGAAAATAGAAAGGAGGTCGTCAAGAGAGAATCGCTCCTCCCTTGTGATGTAGACACAGCACACAGATATTGGCTGTGGTAGATGGACCCGCACAGCGACCGCTTGGAGGGGGGTGGTGAGAAAGATTGGCGTTGAGTGGATGTTATCTCGAACACCGATTGCAACACCACCGTGTGCACGACGACCCTCAGGAAGCTTGTCGGTGCGGTAAAGTGTGCATCCGTTGAGAATCACTGATTCATTTGGACGAAAATGTGTCTCTTGGAGACATATGATGGCAGGGTCAAATTCAGATATTAAGATTTGCAGTTCTTCGAGATGCATACGGAAACTGTTAAGGTTCCATTGGAGACAATAAGCCATAGCGGGAGGTATTATAGTTACCTTTTGAGGCGTACTCTGTTTCTAGGCCCTGTCACCTTGATAAATTCTTCATCCGCGGCTTCGTCTTGTATCATGTTCTCAGGTAAGGACACAGAGGGCGAAGGGGATGAAGAAGGGGGAGTGGGGGCGGGTGCTTTGAGCGCCCGCCGGGCAGCTTTGAGCTGCGCCTTAAGTTTCAGGGTGGTTGCTGCCACCCTGACTGGAGAGCTACTGGTCTTGAGGAAGTATTCTTTACTATGTACCTGCTTGAACTTTTTCTCCGTGGAGCGAGGAGTGGTTGCTGATTTCCTCGAAGCAGGACGAGCTACTACAGGAAGCGTTGTTGTTTGAGTGGACACGTCGCTGGTTTGTACACCTACACTGCGACGGCTAAGAGCAGCTGCAGCAACTGTAGCGAATGGCACAGGTAAACTAGTGCGTAAGCTGTCACGGAGACGTTGTTTTGCTTCACCAGCAGAGATTTTCTCTGTGACGACCAACTCTCTGATTTTCTTCTCTTGTTGGAAAGAGGGGCAGTCACGATGCCAGACTGGGTGCTCGCCTTGGCAGTTAATGCATTTGGGACCTGAAGAACAAGGTTCGGTCCCATGATGAGGCTTACTACACTTACCACAAAGGGCGGTAGTGGCCTTGCAGGAAGGCTGAGTGTGCCCAAAGTGCTGGCATTTGAAACACCGCATCGGGTTAGGGATGTACGGACGGACTTTGAGTCTCAAATATCCTGCCCGTACAATATCTGGGAGAGTGGTCGTTTGAAACGTCACTATGAGTGAAGCAGTTGGTACTAGTTCTCCGGACTTACGCGTCTTTATTCGCTGCACTGCGGTGACATGTTGGTCTGAGAGTGCTTCAAGAATCTCTTCCTCCTCAGCATTTAGCAGATCCCAGTGGCGAATCACACCTCTACTACTGTTAAGTTGACGGTGAGGTTCAACATTAACAGGGAAGTCGCCCAAAGATCTTAGCTTTAAAAGGTTGTTTGTCTGGCGATCTGTGCTGGTCTGGATCAGTAGACTCCCGTTTCGCAGCTTTTTTATTTCTGGTACATCTGAACCAGCGGCGTAGTCTAGCTGCTTCTTGATCAGAAATGGTGACAAGTCCTTTAATGTAGCTGCTGGATGTTTCTTGGTTCTTGCAGATTCATCGTTACTATCGGTCTTCTGCACTATACTAATTACAAGATAACGTGGCACGTTACTTGTCTTTTCCATTACCTGAAGCGGGCTCGAAGGCCGCGCTCGTTTTGGGGGTTTCCCCCCGTTTGAGTTGTTTTTTGTACCCATATACAAAGAATATTTTAAGTGGAGGGTCCATAAAATGTCGCCTCGACATGCCCTCTATGCCGAGGAAGGCCTACCCCCAAAAATGGAGGCTACTCGAGGACCAAACCGAAATCCCCGAGGCCACGTTCGCGACTGCACCTACCCCTGCAGCCAACACTGTCCCATCGGCACGTGCAACTCACACCTTGGGATAGGGGTTTTTTTTATCGAGGTTGTCTCCTCTAGCAGGACCCTTAGTTATAGGGAGGTCAAAGATATGGAGATGAATGACGTGATGAAATGGTGAAAACGTGAGATATGGATGTGAAGAATGAGTGAAATTATGAGATGAAAATGACCTCCCTATCTTAGTTTCTTAGAGGGAGGTCAAAGATATGGAGATGAATGACGTGATGGGATGGTGAAAACGTGAGATATGGATGTGAAGAATGGGTGAAATGATTAGATGAAATTGGCCTCCCTACTAAGCCCCCTCGCCCCGTCAAGGCAGTCCTACATGGAGGGGGGGTGACGCCGATGTTTGTGCGTAGGAGGGTTTAGCGTTGCGTTCTGTCTTTGCTGCACTTTGAAGTAAGCGACAGGCGGTTTTTAGTGATTTGTTTTCAGCCACCGTCTCTTGATGAACCTGACCCATTTTTGCTACTATTTCCAGGATTGTTGATTTATTTTCAGGAGGATGTTTCTATCTTTAGCTATAATGGTATTTAATTCGAGGGACATCTTGATAAACAAGCCCAGTTGGATATCAGCTGTATCTGGGATATTATCCATTGCAACGTTCATTGTATCTTGACCAGCAGGAGCACCAACACTTGGGGAAGGGGGGTCTGGGAGCCGCCACTCCTCACTAAGTTTTTTCTCTTCCTGGGATCCTCTAGAGTTTCTGGGGATCGTTTCCTTTTATCGTTCATCCCATTAAACACGAGTAAGTTCGAACCAGATCGGTCCGAAACCGGGGTGCAGTCTGTCTGTTCACACTCTCTATCCACTATCAAAACCTCTTCTCAAGAAGTTAAATCTCTCCTTGCATCATTATCCATACACCGCACCGCTCTTTAGGGCCAGATGAAATTCCCACGATTTTCCTCCGTAACACTGCCGACTTCTTGGCTCATCCTCTCTCTCTCTTGCTAAATAGGTGCTTCTCTGAAGTGTTTCCTCAGATGTTCAAGAAAGCCAACGTTGTACCCATTCACAAATCTGGAGATAAAAATAGTGCTACATCATACAGACCAATATCACTCCTGTCACCTCTGTCTATAATCTGTGAAAAAATCATTAAGGACAGATTATTCAGATTTACATCTCCGCATATCAGTACTGTCCAACACGGTTTTCTTCCAGGTAGCTCTTGCTTGACTAATCTTTCAGATCTTCTTTCCAAAAATTCCCAGCTAGATATGATATACTTGGATATTTCAAAATAAACCATGCTGCTCTTATTCACAAATTACGAACTAGATTTAACATACATGGCATATTTCTCTCCTTAATCCAGGATTATCTACACTCACGTACACAGCGTGTCACTCTTTCAGGCGTCGTTCTGATTTTCTTTCTGTCTTGTCTGGGGTGCCACAAGGGAGCATCTTGTGCCCTCTCTTGTTCATCCTATACATGGATGATCTCCCTCAAATACTTCCCTCACTTCCTGTCAATATACTCATGTTTGCTGAGGACTGTAAACTTTTCAAAGAAATCTCAACCACACAAGATGCTGTGATTCTCCAGAATGCTCTTTCCGAACTTGTCACATGGTGTAAGCAGTGGAATCTACAACTTAACCCGCGGAAATGTTCCTCCCTCACAGTCTCTTTAAAAAAGAACAAAATACATTCTCATTATGTTCTTGAAAACACTTATATTACTACAGTTCCGACCCAAAAAGATCTAGGTGTTATCATAGATGAAAAACTGAACTTTAAGGAACACATCGCAGCTACAACTAAAAGTGCAATGCGCCTCTTAGGCCTCCTCTACAGATTCACTGAAATAGATACTCCAACTTCTCTTAGCCTATTTTTCAAGTCATTCATTTCTCCGATTCTCGAATTCTGCTCTCCAGCCTGCGCTATGGCTTCGAATACAAATCTTTCTAGCATGGATTCTGTCCTCAGCTTCTTTACCGCCGTTCGTCATAGAATTCCTTCTCTGCAGCATCTTCAGAAACCTGACTACTTTGAACATCCAGTTACTGCAGACGTGACGCGATATGGCCGATATGAAATTTTTCTATAAAATCATCAATGGAAAATTAAGATCTGAATTTCTGCTTACAGAATTCAACTTCAGAGTTCCCTCTTTGATTTGATTTTGAATTTAAAATTTTGGGAGCGTCAGCACTTAGGCTATTTTGCTCCCGTCACATTTTACGGGGGCCAGCCCCTTATCATTACAAATAACAACTCTAGCGTTGCATAACTAAAAATGTTAAAATGTTCTGACTTCCGTTAAAAGCTGAGGCCGCAAACGGGCACTCAGCACACACAAGGACAACAAACAGGACAACACACACAAAATTATACTGGCCATAGTGCCAGTCGCCAGAGCCTCGTTAGTCATTAGTCCAGGGTGCACTACGTGGAAGTGAGGTTGACTTTTGGGGGCCTACGTGGAAGGTCACCCCTTACACCCCAGAGTTCCCTCTTGATCGACCCGAAACACTGAATTGTTCCACAACTCTACCGCTAGGCTTTCCCTTATACAGTGTGCTCTATTCCACAAGCTTCCCCAGTTCTATAATAAACTACCCACAAACATAGATATTTTTGCCCCTTAAAGTATTTTCCGATCTTCCCTAAAAATTAATATGTAAATCTTTGTATGTGTCATTTTTTTATTTGAATTTGAACATAAATTTGAATTTAAAATTTTGGGAGCGTCAGCACTTAGGCTATTTTGCTCCCGTCACATTATACGGGTGCCAGCCCCTTATCATTACAAATAACAACTCTAACGTTGCGTAACTAAAAATCTTAGAATGTTTCGACTTCTGTTAAAAGCTGAGGCTGTAAAGGGGCACTCAGCACACATAAGGACAAAAGAACAGGACAATACAAACAAAATTATACTGGCCATAGTGCCAGTCGCCAGAGCCTCGTTAGTCTTTAGTCCAGGGTGCACTACGTGGAAGTGAGGTTGACTTTTAGGCGCCTACGTGGAAGGTCACCCCATACACCACGAAAAATTTATATTGTGTTACCTCGAGTTCTTGTTAATGTCTATGATACTACATGTTGTATGGCTCAGGTTGTGATGCAAATATGAACACGCCAATCAAGGCGTTGTCGAACTAGTGCATTAACCTTAACCTTTCTGTAGCAATCTAATGTAGTTAACTCGCTTAAGACAACGGGCATTTATTATGATGTAAATATAGATTCGCCAATCAAAGATTATCAATGCTTGATGAACTAACCTAATTGTAATTAAATAATGGCGGAACATTTAAATTTTGTATATTTGCAGAATGTAAGATTTCATCAATGTTAAATAAATAATTATTAACTCAAATGAATACGTAAACTATTCATAGCCAAACTATGTATTTTTCCATCCTTCTGATATAATTTGGAATATTGTAATAAGAAATTACCTAAAGGCAGGTGTTCGAGGCTGGAACTTTGGGTATAAATACGAAGCAGTTTGGCCTGTTCTGGTGTCAGTCTAGGAAGAAGTGAATAGATGTAAACCGCTCTTATGTAATACCTAGACTGGCCAAATAGGAACGGTCTAATCTAGGAAGAAGTGAACAGGTGTATGCCGGTCTTCTGTAAAACCTATGTTAGCCAAATGGGATGTAAGTTCCAATTTAGGAAGAAGTGAACAGGTGTTAGCCGCTCTTCTGTAAAAGCCCAAATTGGCCGTATCGGGTATTAATTCCAAGTCTGGGAAGAAGTGAACAGGTGTATGCCGCTCTTCTGTAAAACCTAGGTTTTAAATTATCTACTAACAAAGGATCTTCAAGTTCCAGTTACGAGTTACCTAACCACTGGCTGTAAGTACTCAAGCGGTAAATAAACATTTGATTAGAACTTCACGACTTTAGTTGGATTTGTTCTACACCTACCCTGAAGATAAGTTCAGTGTAGACCTTTAGAGCCTCAATGCTCCCGACTATAGGATTTAAGGGTGAGGAAAGTTACTAGGAACGTAACAACGCCGATATAAACTTTATACACATCAACAACTAAAGAACGCACACATGCGTGTAGTAGACTAGGTTGTAGATCATGCACATGCAAGGTTTAAAATCTGGTGAAAATAGCTCAAAAGCTAGCTTGATCACCTGGGGAAAATAGTCACTCTGTATTATTATATTCATGCCGTGAGACAATTTGATGAGTTCGCTTTAAGTCCACTTATGCTCAGTCAGGCAAATCAGGACTTGACCTATAGCTTGTGATATATTGCTGTTTAATTAATTTTCGCGATGAACCATGTGTACATGTAGAAATATCATACGTATTATTTCTACAGGCATCAGTGGGCCAGCTGAAACGTTTATGGACAAACATAAAATATGAAGCGGGAAAAAAATGACTAAAATAAAACAAAACGCTTTGGCAACTACTGGTGGCGGCTCACCACCAGAAGAAGTACAGAGTATTGTACCTCTTCTTGTAACCCCCCCCCCCCCCCAGGTTTAATGTCCCGTGTAACGTAAGTCGAGGCTCCGCCTAACGCGTAAAGCGCTACTATAACACGAAATCGAAGAACACTGCGCAGCCAATGTGGTGGGGTCTTCATCAGCTGTTTGGGAATTTCTAATCAACTGTGTTTCGTAGGTGGTGTGATATTCTCTTTGATTTGCATTGAGAGCACAATCTTGACTTGCTCTATCCTCGGAATTCATTGTAATACGTAAATCAGGAAATGTAGTCTTCAAGTGATGAGGGTGAATTGTTGGAGATACTTCAACATTTGGATGGAAGAATTCAACGACCTCGTCGTGTGAAAATGAGACCAAATTATTTTGAAGAATTAGATTTAACTTGAATTCTTTTCTCGATTTCGTCTAAAAAAGAACACTGTTCTGCAGATCCTTGGTGAAGTGGAAGATTGTTTAAAAACCGTAACGACCAGGTAACTTCATTTTATATATCTTCTATAAATGTTCGAACATGTAAACAGAAACTTGGGATGAATGAAATTCGGAATGCTGATTGTACACAAATGTATTTCTGAATTCCTTACGATGGGTAAGTTTTGCAAGTTTTGCGTGAGAATATAGAATGCATTTTTAACCTTTCGTCTGCACACATATATTTTTGTTACATGATTTGTACTCTGAGACCTTGTCATTGTATCCAGTCTTTGGATTGTCATAAATGCGGAAAATGTGCTAGAATTGTTGAAATGACAACATGAAATGCCAATGTTGACCATCATCAATAATTAAACATTAGAAATATAGATTAGTCCATACACATTCATGGCCGTGACTATTTTCACCAGGTGCTGAGAACAGCGTATGTGGCTATTTTAACCATCAAAATACTTACTGAATCATACCATAACATTACTTTTTATCTCATTTTATTATATCATTGGCAGTGTTGTTGAACTTGCTGCTAAGAAGTTATTTTAAATTAAAAATCGGTGTGACTACTACTGTAACCAGGTAGTGAGAATAGTAGAAAGTGCTGAAGACAGGAAAGTACATGATTAGGTGTTGGGAAGTATTTACCGAAGTAATTTTAATGCTAATAGAATAGCCCTAAACCTGACCTGCCTAACCTAACAACAAAAGCATTAACGAACGTAATGCCCCATCGATTGATTGATTGATTGATTGAGTTAAAATTTATGGGTGCGTCGGCACTTAAGGCCATTTCGCACCCTTCTGTATATACGGGGAAACGTCCCCTTATCTAAAATTCTGACAGATTTAAAAAAGGGGTGTAGATAGCCCCTTGGGAAAAAAAAAAAACTAAAAGTGCAAGGTTGTAAAGAGACCAGCACGAGACAAACACGACACATTAAAAAGTCAGAATAAACTAAAAACCTCCTTACAGACGGTGGAAGAGTCCAGCTCTTCGCAAAAAACTAAAAACACGTGATAAAATACTGCTGTCATCACCCAAGAGGGATGACAAACAGCCGGAAAGGTTAAAAGTCTGCCGGAGGTAAGCAAGATCGACACATTCAACGAGAATGTGTCGAATGCTTAATAAAACATTACAAGTACGACACAACGGAGGGTCCAGCCCTTGCAGTAGGTGACCATGCGTGAGACGGCTGTGTCCTATACGCAGGCGGGTAAGAATAACGTCTTCTCGCCGAGAGGGACGAGACGAGGAACGCCAAACACCTATGGTGGGCTTAACAGAGTGAAGCTTGTTCCCCGGTTCCACATCCCACTCGGTCTGCCAAGTGTCAAGAAGGCGAGAACGGAACACATTCTGCAGGTCGCTAGCAGGCAAAAGGTGGACGAGAACGTCGCCATCTGCATCAGCAGACTTGGCGGCAGCATCAGCTGCTTCGTTCCCCTGGATGCCCACGTGGCTAGGGACCCAACAGAAGTGTACATCTGTGCTGGCAGATAAGGACACAAGCCGTCTGAATATGCGTTGCGCTACCGGATGCCGGGAATACGGCGAATCCAGAGACTGCAACACGCTGGTCGAATCACAGCACACAAGGACTTTCTTCAGACCATTGACGTCTGCAAAGTCCAGTGCCTTTAGAATGGCGTACAACTCTGCCGTATAGATGGAACAGGCAGGATGTAGCAAGTAACTGGAACTTTCAGAGTCTAGGACGAAGGCGCAACCAACTGATTCCAATGTCTTGGACCCATCCGTGTAAAACACATTAAAATTGGGGTGCTTCGCACGAAGTTCTAAAAACCGTTGCTGGTATACAACCATTGGTGTCTCTGACTTTGGAAGAGCAGTCAGAGAAAAATCGATAGAAGGTGCAGGAAACTCCCAGGTAGGGAGAGGCGAAATGAGTGGAGAGACGCCAGGAAGATCACTGTCAACACCAAGTGCTGACAGGATCTCGTCTGCACGAACACCAAATGGTCTAGTGACACTAGGGTGGAGCCGATACCTTGCCAGCCTACCCTCGTCTGAGATGGTGTGGAATGAAGGATGTGAAGGCATCGAGCGAAGATGGAGGAAGTAGTTAACTACCAGCCGCTGTCTTCGCAGAGACAGCGACGGCTCAGATGCCTCTACATACAAACTTGCGACTGGACTGGTCCGAAAGGCACCAGTGCACACACGTATACCAGCATGGTGGACAGTGTCTAGGATGCGAAGTCTAGATGGGCGAGCAGAAGAATACACAACACATCCATAATCTAGCTTCGACCTGATGAGTGCACGGTATAGGCGAAGCAATACCGTCCTATCAGCACCCCAAGAAGTATGAGATAAAACGCGGAAAAGGTTGAGAACTCGAAGACAAGAGAACTTTAACTGGCGAAGGTGAGGTAGCCATGTTAATTTCTTATCGAAAATGAGGCCCAGGAAGCGGACCTCATTCACGAAGCACAGGGGAGACTTCCCCATGTACAGGTCAGGATCTAAATGACATGTACGCTGACGACAAAAGTGAACACACACGGATTTCTCGGATGAGAAGGTGAAACCTGTTTGGGAGGACCACGCAACCAAACGGTTTATCGTCAGTTGGAGTTGACGAGAAGCTGACGCGAGATTCCGTGAGCGACAAAAGATCGTGAGGTCGTCGACATAGAGGAGGCCATGTACAGGGGAAAGAATGTTTGCCATAACACTGTTTACTGCTATGGCAAACAGAGTCACACTAAGTACGCTGCCCTGCGGGACACCGTTCTCTTGTTCGTGAAGATCCGAAAAGGAGTTCCCAACACGTACGCGGAAAAAGCGATCTGATAAAAAATTTTCAATAAAGTACGCCATATGGCCACGCACGCCCCAAGAATGGAGCTGTTTTATGATGCCAAAGCGCCACGTTGTGTCATATGCCTTTTGGAGGTCAAAGAAAACTGCAACTAAATGTTCCTTGTTGAGGAATGCATCCTGAATCTGTGTTTCCAGTTGAACCAGATGGTCCAGTGTGGAACGGTTGGAGCGAAAACCACATTGAAAATTACTTATCAAGCAGTTTTCCTCCAAAAACCAGGTGAGACGCTTGTTGATCATGCGTTCCATCAACTTGCACACACAGCTAGTTAAGGCAATAGGCCTGTAACTCGAGGCTGCGGTGCGTTGTTTACCTGGTTTCAGGATGGGAACAATAATAGCTTCTTTCCAGGAAGTGGGGAAAGAGTCCTCCAACCAAAGCCTGTTGAATACCTCCAAAAGGAAATGTTTGGCTCCAATGGGCAGATGACGAAGCATCTCATAGTGGATCTTGTCCACTCCAGGAGCTGTATTCTTAGAATCTCGAAGCGCCTGATCGAACTCCCGTTCAGTGAATGGAGAGTTGGATGGCTCGGTGTTATGACTTCGAAAAATTAGAGGGCGTCGTTCCTGACGGTCCTTCTCACGGCGGAAACGTGGTTCATAATTTTCAGAGCTAGACGCATCAGAAAACTGCGTGGCCAAGATATTAGCTATGTCTCCGGAATCAGTGTACAACGTCCCATCGTGCTCCAGAGCGCTCAGAGAAGTAGATGCACCCCCCTGGATGCGACGTACTTTGGTCCAAACGGCTTTCGACGAAGCCTGCTTCGTCAGAGAAGACACGTATTGGACCCAGCACGCCTTCTTACTAGCTCGAATAAGCCGACGGGCACGGGCACGCTTAATGCGGAACTGCTCGAGGTTTGCGGCAGTGTGGTTCCTATTGAATCGATCTAGGGCATGATTGCGGTCCTTGATGGCTGCACTGATCTCCGCAGTCCACCAGGGGACTGGGCGTCGCCTCGCAGGTCCACTGGGATGTGGAATGGAGGTGCGTGCAGCATCATGCACTCTTGACACAAATATATCTAAGGCGTCGATGGCTGGCAAAGTCGACGCTAGATCGACTTCAATGTCCACTGCACGCTCGAAGGCACCCCAGTCGGCCCGACTGAGATGCCAGTGAGGGTGTTGTTCACGTGAGTGCTGAAGATGTTCGAAAGTTAGAAGCAGTGGGAAGTGATCACTCCCACAGAGATCAGGGTGAACGCTCCAAGATGTGGTAGGAGCAAGGCTGGGACTGCAGAAGGACAAGTCCAACGCAGAGTGTGTGCCTGAGGAAGGACTGAAATATGTGGGAGTCCCATCATTCAGCAACGTTAAACCTGATGCCTCACGGAATTGATCTATAATTTGACCCCGGGGCTCTGTACGAACGGAGCCCCACAAACGATGGTAGGAATTAAAATCGCCCAAAAGAACTACAGGAGACGGAAGTTGCTCGAATATAGAAAGGAGGTCCTCAAGAGAGAATCGCTCCTCCCTTGTGATGTAGATACAGCACACAGATATTGGCTGTGGTAGCTGGACCCGCACGGCGACAGCTTGGAGGGGGGTGGTGAGAAAGATTGGTGTTGAATGGATGGTATCTCGAACACCGATTGCAACACCACCGTGTGCACGACGACCCTCAGGAAGCTTGTCGGTGCGGTAAAGCGTGTATCCGTTTAGAATCACTGATTCATTTGGACGAAAATGTGTCTCTTGGAGACATATGATGGCAGGGTCAAATTCAGATATTAGAATTTGCAGTTCCTCGAGATGTGTACGGAAACCGTTAAGGTTCCATTGGAGACAATAAGCCATAGCTGGAGGTATGGGTGTTACCTTTTAAGGCGTACTTTATTTCTAGGCCCTGTCACCTTGATAAATTCTTCATCCGCGGCTTCGTCCTGTATCATGTCCTCGGGTAAGGACACAGAGGGCGAAGGGGATGAAGAAGGGGGAGTGGGGGCGGGTGCTTTGAGCGCCCGCCGGGCAGCCTTCAGCTGCGCCTTAAGTTTCAGGGTGGTGGCTGCCACCCTGACTGGAGAGCTAGTAGACTTCAGAAAATATTCCCTTGTATGCACCTGCTTGAACTTCTTCTCTGTGGAGCGAGGAGTGGTTGCTGGTTTCCTCGAAGCAGGGCGGGCTACTACGGGAATCGTTGGTGTTTGAGTTGACACGTCGCTGGCTTGTACACCCACACTGCGGCGGGTAAGAGCAGCTGCAGCAACTGTAGCGAATGGCACAGGTAAAGTGGTGCGTATACTTTCCCGGAGACGTTGTTTTGCTTCGCCAGCAGAGATTTTCTCTGTGACGACCAACTCTCTGATTTTCTTCTCTTGTTGGAAGGAGGGGCAGTCACGATGCCAGACTGGGTGCTCGCCTTGGCAATTAATGCATTTGGGACCAGAAGAACAAGGTTCGGTCCCATGATCAGGCAGACTACACTTACCACAAAGGGCGGTAGTGGCCTTGCAGGAAGGCTGAGTGTGCCCAAAGTGCTGGCATTTGAAACATCGCATCGGGTTAGGGATGTAAGGTCGGACTTTTAGTCTCAAATATCCAGCCCGTACAATATCTGGGAGAGTGGTCGTTTGGAACGTTAATATAATAGAAGCAGTTGGCACAAGTTCTCCGGATTTTCGCGTCTTGATTCGCTGCACTGCGGTGACATGTTGGTCTGAGAGTGCTTCAAGAATCTCTTCCTCCTCAGCATTTAGCAGATCCCAGTGGCGAATTACACCTTTACTACTGTTAAGTTGACGATGGGGTTCAACATTAACAGTGAAATGGCCCAAAGATCGTAACTTTAAAAGGTTGTTGGTCTGGCGATCTGTGCTGGTCTGGATCAGTAGACTCCCGTTTCTCAGCTTCTTTATTTCTGGAACATCGGAACCAGCGGCGTAGTCTAGCTGTTTCTTGATAAGGAATGGTGACAAGTCCTTCAATGTAGCAGCTCCGTGTTTCTTTGGTGTTGTAGAAACATCGTTACTATCGGTCGTCTCAACAATACTGATAACAAGGTAACGTGGCACGTTACTTGTCTTTTCCACAAATTGGAGCGGGCTCGAAGGCCGCGCTCTTTTTGGGGGTTTCCCCCCGTTTGAGTTGTTTTTTGTACCCATATACAAAATTATTTTATGGTGGAGGGTCCATAAATTGTCGCCTCGACATGCCCTCTATGCCGAGGAAGGCCTACCCCCAAAAATGGAGGCTACTCGAGGACCAAACCGAAATCCCCGAGGCCACGTTCGCGACTGCACCTACCCCTGCAGCCAACACTGTCCCATCGGCACGTGCAACTCACACCTTGGGATAGGGGTTTTTTATCGAGGTTGTCTCCTCTAGCAGGACCCTTAGTTATAGGGAGGTCAAAGATATGGAGATGAATGACGTGATGAAATGGTGAAAACGTGAGATATGGATGTGAAGAATGAGTGAAATGATGAGATGAAAATGACCTCCCTACCTTAGTTTCTTAGAGGGAGGTCAAAGATATGGAGATGAATGACGTGATGGAATGGTGAAAAACGTGAGATATGGATATGAAGAATGGGTGAAATGATGAGATGAAATTGACCTCCCTACTAAGCCCCCTCGCCCCGTCAAGGCAGTCCTACATGGAGGGGGGTAATGCCCCATCATACTCATGTGACATGTTAGCAGCACCAGTCCATATCAGAACACTGTGCGGTATTTTCCCAACTCCATGGCATACAGAAAAAACGTACTTGTCTCCTTCAGGGAAAATAATTGCACATCGACATAAGATTTATACACATCAGCAACTAAAGAATACACACATCCATGTAGCAGGCCAGGATGTAGATCATACACATGCAGTTTCAAATCTGGTGAAAATAGCTCAAAAGCATGTCTTCCTGGTGAAAATTGTCACTCTTCACATTTATCGGTAAAACTTTGGTAGCGTCCCAACACCTCTCACTCGTTTATTTCGTCATTTTTAACATTCGTAATTACCTATTCTGCATTGCGAAAGATTCTTCAAGGTGCTACTTTGCTTTTTTCATGAAAAAAGTTCAACTTTGACAAAGAGTAATTATTAAACCATTGACGTTAGCCCCAAAAATTCACGATAGCCCCACTAACCATCAAGGGGACGTGGTATGCCTACGAGGTTAGGTTAGGCCGGTTAGGTTAGGTTCCATTAGCACTCATTTCGTTCAATTTAGCATATACGGACAACATCAGTTTTTCTCGAAGAAAGAAAACACCAAGAACTTCTAAATGCTACAGAAACTCATTTCGGTAAGTAGTTTCTTGCGTAAAAATGAAGAAATCCGTTGAGACGCTATCGAAGTTTTAGTCCTTTTTTTTACGTGGTTTAATTAAAATAAGAAATGCATGAATACTGTTGAAACGACAATGGTTAGCACTCACATTTGACGTAGGTTCAATTCCCTACAAGCTCAAAGATTTTGATGTTCACCAATCATCATGAATACGATTGGAAGTAAAAGCAACAGATACCATTCTTTAAAGTCAGAAAACAGGGGCAGTAGGACTTTATGTGCTGACCATCAATCATCTGATAAAAACCTGTTTGTCATCAAAGGCAAAACACCAATTTTATTTATGTGTGTCATACTAGGTTCTTTCTAAAAAACAATGTTATTAAAATCTGCTTGGTAGGCCTTCCGCCCAAATGGGCTGCTGTGCCATGGAGTTTAATTAATTAATAATTTTGGGAGCGTCAGCACTTAGGCTATTTTGCTCCCGTCACATTACACGTTGCATAACTAAACATCTTAAAATCTTCTGACTTCTGTTAAAAGCTGAGGCTGTAAACGGGCACTCAGCACACACAAGGACAAAAAACAGGACAACACACACAAAATTATACTGGCCATAGTGCCAGTCGCCAGAGCCTCGTTAGTCTTTAGTCCAGGGTGCACTACGTGGAAGTGAGGTTGACTTTTGGGCACCTACGTGTGCCCCGCCATGGAGTTTAGTTTATTTATATGACTAGTATGGGAGCTAATTTTTGTATTGTACCTGCTTCATAAATTTAATTATTGCATTATTACTATTCCTATTTCAGAAATGATGCTGTCTTGCCACTACACCAGCTACTAATTACATTAAGATTTTATGCTACAGGATCAATGTATATTACAGTTGGAGATTTTGCTGGCATCGATAAATCAACTGTATGCCGTATAATACATTGTGTAAACCAATGCATTGCCAATCTTGCACTTCGATATATAAAATTTCTCAGTACAGATGTCAGAAAAAGAATGACGCAGACAAGATTTTATCATATTGCAAGATTCCCACGAGTAATTGGAGCTTTGGATTGTGCAAATGTACGGATCATGTCTCCAGGTAAGTTGCAGATTGTTCTCAATGGTGTTATGACAAAATTATAAACATTTTCCTTCTTACTAGCATCACAAAGGCTGAAGCCTGAATCACACGGAACTGATTTCCAGTAGGAATGCCCTAGTTGGTGTTGGACTGGCTACCCATTTGCTTGTTTTTGCGTGACACAATACTTGTTACTGAACTTGTCGATAAGACTTTTGTTCCCATAAGACATTGCGCACAGCAGACAATCTGTAAAGATGGACGAGCAATTTGAAGATTGTTGTAGGAGAATTACTGCTTTGTGCTTTTATTAAGGCGATCTCCTACCCCGGCGAAGGTCTGAGCATTTTCTATGTCATTGCCTTGTAATCAAGGGGTCCCGGGTTCGATACCCGGTGGAGGCACAAGTGGTTCGGATCCCACTTTAAACTGTAGGTCCAGTCCCGATTAGCCTTACTGTGCATAAAGTGGACTTAAAACAACAACTCAAACCATTTTCTATGTAAGCTTATGTGATGTTTTCGGTATTTTGGTCACGATTATCTCGAGAACCAGTCGACAAAAATTTTCCAAATTTTGATTGAACACTGAGAAAGGATGTTTCTAGAGACCCACTGATTAATATTTTCATTTTGTGCATCAACGTCCCGAAAATTAATTAATTCATTTTACTCTATTTTCACTTTTCTTGACACAGCAACCCTGCAGAGCCCAGTCGCCTGGCTCTTCACGGACCCTCGTTCACGACTAATGAGCCGGGAGGAGAAGGGAGGGAGGCCCGAGGATAACTCACCAGATGTTTTCGAGCTGTAGAAATCTGCTTCAGGTATAAATATTTGGGGAGGAAAGCTCTCGGAAGATTTAACTGAGTATTTTTGAAATTATAGGGCTAACTTGAAAATGGACAAAAGAAAGTGTTCAGGAATGCGAATAGAATCAGCACAGATATATATTCACTTAGTCTGGAGTATGAAATTTCTCGAAGTACCGGGGTGCCGAAAGTATGCTGTAAAGTATTGCTGTTCTCAAGGAGGGGTTGAGGGCAGCATATTCCCCAGTATCTCAGATGTCAAGAAGAGAAATAAATTACACAATGTCCATTTCAAGAATATTTCGGCAAAAATAAAGCGCAGGTTAAGTAGTTCATGAATATCTGGATAATGAACTTCTAAGAATTGTATAGATCAGTCCCACCCCATCCATGACCAATAGCGCGTCCCCCTTTAGATCATGCCATAATTCCCATAAAGTATTTTATTGCGACACTCTCCTATTACTGAAAGTCATTTTTTAAGATTTACTGAATAATTTACTTGATCTGCCCCTTCTCCAAATTATTCCTTTTCTTCATCTTGGAATCAATTATAGTGAGTTGAATTAATTACTAATCAAGTATGTTCCTCTCCGCCTCATCGCACACATTGCACAAAGATGTCCTTTTTATATATATAAGTAGATAGTAAATATGCCTTTGAGATCAACCCTGATTTTTTGACCCCTAAGAAAAACGCACCAAAATCTCAAAAACTCACTTTCTCTCCACGTTCCGCGCCTCATTTATTGCGCTGACGATGTTTCACAGCGAAGAAAAGCAGTGATGAGTGAATGCACTTTCTCATCCTTGAAGGATGAATGCGCCTTATCGTAATTTTCTAAGTCCGGCCATGTTTATATATCGTGACCTTTGTAAACCTCGGAACGATGTGATAGTTCTGCCACACACACGCGCGCCTCTCATTATTTCTGTATTGTGACTCAAATACACGAGCGTTTCTCCCTTTTGGATTTTTTTTTGGACGTGATCTCGATCATCTGCATGTGATCGTTCCAAATCAGCGTCGGCGTGCCGAACAGCCACTGCAGCATCTTGTAGCCTTGGATGCTGAGCAAGCGGGAATCCACTTGGGCACTTCTACTCTTGAGAAAACGTTCCCACTGACACGAGGCGCCGTACCCATTGAAGTAATTGCACGTTTCGCAAGGACAATTTATCGAAGAGAAAATTTGCTCCAGATGGTTGGGTGTGAACCATGAGAACCCGACGGACGCGAGGAAGTGCATAGAGTTTTTTTTATTTTGGGGGAAGTCGTCGCGTCAGGTGCTGCTGCTTCGTGTCTATCCAACAGTTCGAGAACGTCATCGAAGGAAAAACAAGTTTGGCCTTGAGTGAAACACTCGGCACAGTAATTGTTGAGCCGGTCTAAAACCTCTTCGAGTGCGTAGCTCGGTAAGAAAATCCAACTACTTGAAACACGTGTAGGAAACATAGTAAGAAACTCTCGCCGTGTCCTTCTTGAGAATCGCCAAAGAATCGGAAGCCCAAAAATTGATTGGTGAACATACCGCAGATGTAAAGCATCCCCGTTGAAACATCAGGTGGGTTCGTGTAAGCCGAATGAATTTCCGGCACGACGGATGTCGTCGTGACGTTTTTTTGGACTATGTCTTGACTTGACTTGATTTTAAAATTTTTGGGTACGTCAGCACAAAGGCTATTTTGCACCCGTACACTATACGGGGTCCAGCCCCTTACCGTTACACGTAACAACTCTAACGTTGCTTAATTAAAATCATAAAAGATTAAAATGTTCTGACTGTTGTTAAAAGCCGAGGCTGCAAATAACACTCAGCACAAATAAGGACAAATCACAGGACAACACAAACAAAATTATACTGGCCATGGAGCCAGTCGCCAGAGCCTCGTTAGTCAAGTCCAGGGTGCACTACGTGGAAGTGAGGTGGACTTTTGGGTGTACTACGTGGAAGGTCACCCCTTACACCCCTTTTGGACTATGTGATCGCCGTCGTAATCCAAAAAAAATTGCTGCTCGGTCGCCATCTGCATGAGCAAACTTGGCGGCAGCATCAGCTGCTTCGTTCCCCTGGATGCCCACGTGGCTAGGGACCCAACAGAAGTGTACATCCGCACTGGCAGATAAGGACACAAGCCGTCTGAATATGCGTTGCGCTACCGGATGCCGGGAATACGGCGAATCCAGAGACTGCAACACGCTGGTCGAATCGCAGCACACAAGGACTTTCTTCAGCCCATTGACGTCTGCAAAGTCCAGTGCCTTTAGAATGGCGTACAACTCTGCCGTAAAGATGGAACAGGCAGGATGTAGCGAGAAACTGAAACTTTGAGAGTCTAGGACGAAAGCGCAACCAACTGATTCGACTGTCTTGGACCCATCCGTGTAAAACACATTAAAATTGGGGTGCTTCGCACGATGCTCTAAAAACCGTTGCTGGTATACAACCATTGGTGTTTCTGCCTTTGGAAGGGCAGTCAGGGAAAAATCGATAGAAGGTGCAGGAAACTCCCAGGTAGGAAGAGGCGGAATGAGTGGAGAGACGCCAGGAAGATCACTGTCAACACCAAGTGCTGACAGGATCTCGTCTGCACGAACACCAAATGGTCTAGTGACACTAGGGTGGAGCCGATACCTTGCCAGCCTACCCTCGTCTGAGATGGTGTGGAATGAAGGATGTGAAGGCATCGAGCGAAGATGGAGGAAGTAGTTCACTACCAGCCGCTGTCTTCGCAGAGACAGCGACGGCTCAGATGCCTCTACATACAAACTGGCGACTGGACTGGTCCGAAAGGCACCAGTGCACACACGTATACCAGCATGGTGGACGGTGTCTAGGATGCGAAGTCTAGATGGGCAGGCTGAAGAATACACAACACATCCATAATCTAGCTTCGACCTGATGAGTGCACGGTATAGGCGAAGCAATACCGTCCTATCAGCACCCCAAGAAGTATGAGATAAAACGCGTAGAAGGTTGAGAACTCGAAGACAAGAGAATTTTAACTGGCGAAGGTGAGGGAGCCATGTTAATTTCTTATCGAAAATGAGGCCCGGGAAGCGGACCTCATTCACGAAGCACAGGGGAGATTTCCCCATGTACAGGTCAGGATCGAAATGACATGTACGCTGACGACAAAAGTGAACACACACGGATTTCTCGGATGAGAAGGTGAAACCTGTTTGGGAGGACCACTCAACCAAACGGTTTATCGTCAGTTGGAGTTGACGAGAAGCTGACGCGAGATTCCGTGAGCGACAAAAGATCGTGAGGTCATCTACATAAGTAGACCATGTACAGGGGCAAGAATGCTTGCCATAACGCTGTTCACTGCTATGGCAAACAGAGTCACACTTAATACGCTTCCCTGCGGAACACCGTTCTCTTGTTCGTGAAGATCCGAAAAGGAGTTCCCAACACGTACGCGGAAAAAACGATCGGATAAAAAGTTTTTAATAAAGTACGCCATATGGCCACGCACGCCCCAAGAATGGAGCTGTTTTATGATGCCAAAGCGCCACGTTGTGTCATATGCTTTTTGGAGGTCAAAGAAAACTGCAACTAAATGTTCCTTGTTGAGAAATGCATCCTGAATGTGTGTTTCCAGCTGAACCAGATGGTCCAGTGTGGAACGGTTGGAGCGAAAACCACATTGAAAATTACTTATCAATGAGTTTTCCTCCAAAAACCAGGTGAGACGCTTGTTGATCATGCGTTCCATCAACTTGCACACACAGCTGGTTAAGGCAATAGGCCTGTAACTCGAGGCTGCGGTGCGTTGTTTACCTGGTTTCAGGATGGGAACAATAATAGCTTCTTTCCAGGAAGTGGGGAAAGAGTCCTCCAACCAAAGCCTGTTGAATACCGCCAGAAGGAAATTTCTTGCTCCAATGGGCAGATGACGAAGCATCTCATAGTGGATCTTGTCCACTCCAGGAGCTGTATTCTTTGAATCTCGAAGCGCCTGATCGAACTCCCGTTCAGTGAATCGAGAGTTGTATGGCTCGTTGTTATGACTTCGAAAAACTAGAGGGCGTCGTTCTTGACGGTCCTTCTCACGGCGGAAACGTGGTTCATAATTTTCAGAGCTAGACGCATCAGAAAACTGCGTGGCCAAGATATGAGCTATGTCTCCAGAATCGGTGTGCAACGTCCCGTCGTGCTCCAGAGCGCTCAGAGGAGTAGATGCACCCCCCTGGATGCGACGTACTTTGGTCCAAACGGCTTTCGACGAAGCCTGCTTCGTCAGGGAAGACACGTATTGGACCCAGCACGCCTTCTTACTGGCTCGAATGAGCCGACGGGCACGGGCACGCTTAATGCGGAACTGCTCTAGGTTTGCGGCAGTGTGGTTTCTATTAAATCGATCGAGAGCATGATTGCGGTCCTTGATGGCTGCACTGATCTCCGCAGTCCACCATGGGACTGGTCGTCGCCTCGCAGGTCCACAGGGATGTGGAATGGAGGCGCGTGCAGCATCATGCACTCGTGACACAAAGACATCTAAGGCGTCGATTGGTGGTAGAGTCGACGCAAGATCGATTTCAAGGTCCACTGCACGCTCGAAGGCATCCCAGTCGGCCCGACTGAGATGCCAGTGAGGGTGTTGTTCACGTGAGTGCTGAAGATGTTCGAAGGTAAGAATGAGAGGGAAGTGATCACTCCCACAGAGATCAGGGTGAACGCTCCAAGATGTGGTAGGAGCAAGGCTGGGACTGCAGAAGGACAAGTCCAACGCAGAGTGTGTGCCTGAGGAAGGACTGAAATATGTGGGAGTCCCATCATTCAGCAACGTTAAAGCTGATGCCTCACGGAATTGATCTACAATTTGACCCCGGGGCTCTGTACGAACGGAGCCCCACAAACGATTGTAGGAATTAAAATCGCCCAAAAGAACTACAGGAGACGGAAGTTGGTCGAAAATAGAAAGGAGGTCGTCAAGAGAGAATCGCTCCTCCCTTGTGATGTAGACACAGCACACAGATATTGGCTGTGGTAGATGGACCCGCACAGCGACCGCTTGGAGGGGGGTGGTGAGAAAGATTGGCGTTGAGTGGATGTTATCTCGAACACCGATTGCAACACCACCGTGTGCACGACGACCCTCAGGAAGCTTGTCGGTGCGGTAAAGTGTGTATCCGTTGAGAATCACTGATTCATTTGGACGAAAATGTGTCTCTTGGAGACATATGATGGCAGGGTCAAATTCAGATATTAAGATTTGCAGTTCTTCGAGATGCATACGGAAACCGTTAAGGTTCCATTGGAGACAATAAGCCATAGCGGGAGGTATTATAGTTACCTTTTGAGGCGTACTCTGTTTCTAGGCCCTGTCACCTTGATAAATTCTTCATCCGCGGCTTCGTCTTGTATCATGTCCTCAGGTAAGGACACAGAGGGCGAAGGGGATGAAGAAGGGGGAGTGGGGGCGGGTGCTTTGAGCGCCCGCCGGGCAGCTTTGAGCTGCGCCTTAAGTTTCAGGGTGGTGGCTGCCACCCTGACTGGAGAGCTACTGGTCTTGAGGAAGTATTCTTTACTATGTACCTGCTTGAACTTTTTCTCCGTGGAGCGAGGAGTGGTTGCTGATTTCCTCGAAGCAGGACGAGCTACTACAGGAAGCGTTGTTGTTTGAGTGGACACGTCGCTGGTTTGTACACCTACACTGCGACGGCTAAGAGCAGCTGCAGCAACTGTAGCGAATGGCACAGGTAAACTAGTGCGTAAGCTGTCACGGAGACGTTGTTTTGCTTCACCAGCAGAGATTTTCTCTGTGACGACCAACTCTCTGATTTTCTTCTCTTGTTGGAAAGAGGGGCAGTCACGATGCCAGACTGGGTGCTCGCCTTGGCAGTTAATACATTTGGGACCTGAAGAACAAGGTTCGGTCCCATGATCAGGCAGACTACACTTACCACAAAGGGCGGTAGTGGCCTTGCAGGAAGGCTGAGTGTGCCCAAAGTGCTGGCATTTGAAACACCGCATCGGGTTAGGGATGTACGGACGGACTTTGAGTCTCAAATATCCTGCCCGTACAATATCTGGGAGAGTGGTCGTTTGAAACGTCACTATGAGTGAAGCAGTTGGTACTAGTTCTCCGGACTTAAGCGTCTTTATTCGCTGCACTGCGGTGACATGTTGGTCTGAGAGTGCTTCAAGAATCTCTTCCTCCTCAGCATTTAGCAGATCCCAGTGGCGAATCACACCTCTACTACTGTTAAGTTGACGGTGAGGTTCAACATTAACAGGGAAGTCGCCCAAAGATCTTAGCTTTAAAAGGTTGTTTGTCTGGCGATCTGTGCTGGTCTGGATCAGTAGACTCCCGTTTCGCAGCTTTTTTATTTCTGGTACATCTGAACCAGCGGCGTAGTCTAGCTGCTTCTTGATCAGAAATGGTGACAAGTCCTTTAATGTAGCTGCTGGATGTTTCTTGGTTCTTGCAGATTCATCGTTACTATCGGTCTTCTGCACTATACTAATTACAAGATAACGTGGCACGTTACTTGTCTTTTCCATTACCTGAAGCGGGCTCGAAGGCCGCGCTCGTTTTGGGGGTTTCCCCCCGTTTGAGTTGTTTTTTGTACCCATATACAAAGAATATTTTAAGTGGAGGGTCCATAAAATGTCGCCTCGACATGCCCTCTATGCCGAGGAAGGCCTACCCCCAAAAATGGAGGCTACTCGAGGACCAAACCGAAATCCCCGAGGCCACGTTCGCGACTGCACCTACCCCTGCAGCCAACACTGTCCCATCGGCACGTGCAACTCACACCTTGGGATAGGTTTTTTTTTATCGAGGTTGTCTCCTCTAGCAGGACCCTTAGTTATAGGGAGGTCAAAGATATGGAGATGAATGACGTGATGAAATGGTGAAAACGTGAGATATGGATGTGAAGAATGAGTGAAATTATGAGATGAAAATGACCTCCCTATCTTAGTTTCTTAGAGGGAGGTCAAAGATATGGAGATGAATGACGTGATGGGATGGTGAAAACGTGAGATATGGATGTGAAGAATGGGTGAAATGATTAGATGAAATTGGCCTCCCTACTAAGCCCCCTCGCCCCGTCAAGGCAGTCCTACATGGAGGGGGGGTGACGCCGATGTTTGTGCGTAGGAGGGTTTAGCGTTGCGTTCTGTCTTTGCTGCACTTTGAAGTAAGCGACAGGCGGTTTTTAGTGATTTGTTTTCAGCCACCGTCTCTTGATGAACCTGACCCATTTTGGCTACTATTTCCAGGATTGTTGATTTATTTTCAGGAGGATGTTTCTATCTTTAGCTATAATGGTATTTAATTCGAGGGACATCTTGATAAACAAGCCCAGTTGGATATCAGCTGTATCTGGGATATTATCCATTGCAACGTTCATTGTATCTTGACCAGCAGGAGCACCAACACTTGGGGAAGGGGGGTCTGGGAGCCGCCACTCCTCACTAAGTTTTTTCTCTTCCTGGGATCCTCTAGAGTTTCTGGGGATCGTTTCCTTTTATCGTTCATCGCATTAAACACGAGTAAGTTCAAACCAGATCGGTCCGAAACCGGGGTGCAGTCTGTCTGTTCACACTCTCTATCCACTATCAAAACCTCTTCTCAAGAAGTTAAATCTCTCCTTGCATCATTATCCATACACCGCACCGCTCTTTAGGGCCAGATGAAATTCCCACGATTTTCCTCCGTAACACTGCCGACTTCTTGGCTCATCCTCTCTCTCTCTTGCTAAATAGGTGCTTCTCTGAAGTGTTTCCTCAGATGTTCAAGAAAGCCAACGTTGTACCCATTCACAAATCTGGAGATAAAAATAGTGCTACATCATACAGACCAATATCACTCCTGTCACCTCTGTCTATAATCTGTGAAAAAATCATTAAGGACAGATTATTCAGATTTACATCTCCGCATATCAGTACTGTCCAACACGGTTTTCTTCCAGGTAGCTCTTGCTTGACTAATCTTTCAGATCTTCTTTCCAAAAATTCCCAGCTAGATATGATATACTTGGATATTTCAAAATAAACCATGCTGCTCTTATTCACAAATTACGAACTAGATTTAACATACATGGCATATTTCTCTCCTTAATCCAGGATTATCTACACTCACGTACACAGCGTGTCACTCTTTCAGGCGTCGTTCTGATTTTCTTTCTGTCTTGTCTGGGGTGCCACAAGGGAGCATCTTGTGCCCTCTCTTGTTCATCCTATACATGGATGATCTCCCTCAAATACTTCCCTCACTTCCTGTCAATATACTCATGTTTGCTGAGGACTGTAAACTTTTCAAAGAAATCTCAACCACACAAGATGCTGTGATTCTCCAGAATGCTCTTTCCGAACTTGTCACATGGTGTAAGCAGTGGAATCTACAACTTAACCCGCGGAAATGTTCCTCCCTCACAGTCTCTTTAAAAAAGAACAAAATACATTCTCATTATGTTCTTGAAAACACTTATATTACTACAGTTCCGACCCAAAAAGATCTAGGTGTTATCATAGATGAAAAACTGAACTTTAAGGAACACATCGCAGCTACAACTAAAAGTGCAATGCGCCTCTTAGGCCTCCTCTACAGATTCACTGAAATAGATACTCCAACTTCTCTTAGCCTATTTTTCAAGTCATTCATTTCTCCGATTCTCGAATTCTGCTCTCCAGCCTGCGCTATGGCTTCGAATACAAATCATTCTAGCATGGATTCTGTCCTCAGCTTCTTTACCGCCGTTCGTCATAGAATTCCTTCTCTGCAGCATCTTCAGAAACCTGACTACTTTGAACATCCAGTTACTGCAGACGTGACGCGATATGGCCGATATGAAATTTTTCTATAAAATCATCAATGGAAAATTAAGATCTGAATTTCTGCTTACAGAATTCAACTTCAGAGTTCCCTCTTTGATTTGATTTTGAATTTAAAATTTTGGGAGCGTCAGCACTTAGGCTATTTTGCTCCCGTCACATTTTACGGGGGCCAGCCCCTTATCATTACAAATAACAACTCTAGCGTTGCATAACTAAAAATGTTAAAATGTTCTGACTTCCGTTAAAAGCTGAGGCCGCAAACGGGCACTCAGCACACACAAGGACAACAAACAGGACAACACACAAAATTATACTGGCCATAGTGCCAGTCGCCAGAGCCTCGTTAGTCATTAGTCCAGGGTGCACTACGTGGAAGTGAGGTTGACTTTTGGGCGCCTACGTGGAAGGTCACCCCTTACACCCCAGAGTTCCCTCTTGATCGACCCGAAACACTGAATTGTTCCACAACTCTACCGCTAGGCTTTCCCTTATACAGTGTGCTCTATTCCACAAGCTTCCCCAGTTCTATAATAAACTACCCACAAACATAGATATTTTTGCCCCTGAAAGTATTTTCCGATCTTCCCTAAAAATTAATATGTAAATCTTTGTATGTGTCATTTTTTTATTTGAATTTGAACATAAATTTGAATTTAAAATTTTGGGAGCGTCAGCACTTAGGCTATTTTGCTCCCGTCACATTATACGGGTGCCAGCCCCTTATCATTACAAATAACAACTCTAACGTTGCGTAACTAAAAATCTTAGAATGTTTCGACTTCTGTTAAAAGCTGAGGCTGTAAAGGGGCACTCAGCACACATAAGGACAAAAGAACAGGACAATACAAACAAAATTATACTGGCCATAGTGCCAGTCGCCAGAGCCTCGTTAGTCTTTAGTCCAGGGTGCACTACGTGGAAGTGAGGTTGACTTTTAGGCGCCTACGTGGAAGGTCACCCCATACACCACGAAAAATTTATATTGTGTTACCTCGAGTTCTTGTTAATGTCTATGATACTACATGTTGTATGGCTCAGGTTGTGATGCAAATATGAACACGCCAATCAAGGCGTTGTCGAACTAGTGCATTAACCTTTCTGTAGCAATCTAATGTAGTTAACTCGCTTAAGACAACGGGCATTTATTATGATGTAAATATAGATTCGCAAATCAAAGATTATCAATGCTTGATGAACTAACCTAATTGTAATTAAATAATGGCGGAACATTTAAATTTTGTATATTTGCAGAATGTAAGATTTCATCAATGTTAAATAAATAATTATTAACTCAAATGAATACGTAAACTATTCATAGCCAAACTATGTATTTTTCCATCCTTCTGATATAATTTGGAATATTGTAATAAGAAATTACCTAAAGGCAGGTGTTCGAGGCTGGAACTTTGGGTATAAATACGAAGCAGTTTGGCCTGTTCTGGTGTCAGTCTAGGAAGAAGTGAATAGATGTAAACCGCTCTTATGTAATACCTAGACTGGCCAAATAGGAACGGTCTAATCTAGGAAGAAGTGAACAGGTGTATGCCGGTCTTCTGTAAAACCTATGTTAGCCAAATGGGATGTAAGTTCCAATTTAGGAAGAAGTGAACAGGTGTTAGCCGCTCTTCTGTAAAAGCCCAAATTGGCCGTATCGGGTGATAATTCCAAGTCTGGGAAGAAGTGAACAGGTGTATGCCGCTCTTCTGTAAAACCTAGGTTTTAAATTATCTACTAACAAAGGATCTTCAAGTTCCAGTTACGACTTACCTAACCCCTGGCTGTAAGTACTCAAGCGGTAAATAAACATTTGATTAGAACTTCACGACTTAAGTTGGATTTGTTCTACACCTACCCTGAAGATAAGTTCAGTGTAGACCTTTAGAGCCTCAATGCTCCCGACTATAGGAGTTAAAGGTGAGGAAAGTTACTAGGAACGTAACAACGCCGATATAAACTTTATACACATCAACAACTAAAGAACGCACACATGCGTGTAGTAGACTAGGTTGTAGATCATGCACATGCAAGGTTTAAAATCTGGTGAAAATAGCTCAAAAGCTAGCTTGATCACCTGGGGAAAATAGTCACTCTGTATTATTATATTCATGCCGTGAGACAATTTGATGAGTTCGCTTTAAGTCCACTTATGCTCAGTCAGGCAAATCAGGACTTGACCTATAGCTTGTGATATATTGCTGTTTAATTTATTTTCGCGATGAACCATGTGTACATGTAGAAATATCATACGTATTATTTCTACAGGCATCAGTGGGCCAGCTGAAACGTTTATGGACAAACATAAAATATGAAGCGGGAAAAAAATGACTAAAATAAAACAAAACGCTTTGGCAACTACTGGTGGCGGCTCACCACCAGAAGAAGTACAGAGTATTGTACCTCTTCTTGTAACCCCCCCCCCCCCCCAGGTTTAATGTCCCGTGTAACGTAAGTCGAGGCTCCGCCTAACGCGTAAAGCGCTACTTTAACACGAAATCGAAGAACACTGCGCAGCCAATGTGGTGGGGTCTTCATCAGCTGTTTGGGAATTTCTAATCAACTGTATTTCGTAGGTGGTGTGATATTCTCTTTGATTTGCATTGAGAGCACAATCTTGACTTGCTCTATCCTCGGAATTCATTGTAATACGTAAATCAGGAAATGTAGTCTTCAAGTGATGAGGGTGAATTGTTGGAGATACTTCAACATTTGGATGGAAGAATTCAACGACCTCGTCGTGTGAAAATGAGACCAAATTATTTTGAAGAATTAGATTTAACTTGAATTCTTTTCTCGATTTCGTCTAAAAAAGAACACTGTTCTGCAGATCCTTGGTGAAGTGGAAGATTGTTTAAAAACCGTAACGACCAGGTAACTTCATTTTATATATCTTCTATAAATGTTCGAACATGTAAACAGAAACTTGGGATGAATGAAATTCGGAATGCTGATTGTACACAAATGTATTTCTGAATTCCTTACGATGGGTAAGTTTTGCAAGTTTTGCGTGAGAATATAGAATGCATTTTTAACCTTTCGTCTGCACACATATATTTTTGTTACATGATTTGTACTCTGAGACCTTGTCATTGTATCCAGTCTTTGGATTGTCATAAATGCGGAAAATGTGCTAGAATTGTTGAAATGACAACATGAAATGCCAATGTTGACCATCATCAATAATTAAACATTAGAAATATAGATTAGTCCATACACATTCATGGCCGTGACTATTTTCACCAGGTGCTGAGAACAGCGTATGTGGCTATTTTAACCATCAAAATACTTACTGAATCATACCATAACATTACTTTTTATCTCATTTTATTATATCATTGGCAGTGTTGTTGAACTTGCTGCTAAGAAGTTATTTTAAATTAAAAATCGGTGTGACTACTACTGTAACCAGGTAGTGAGAATAGTAGAAAGTGCTGAAGACAGGAAAGTACATGATTAGGTGTTGGGAAGTATTTACCGAAGTAATTTTAATGCTAATAGAATAGCCCTAAACCTGACCTGCCTAACCTAACAACAAAAGCATTAACGAACGTAATGCCCCATCATACTCATGTGACATGTTAGCAGCACCAGTCCATATCAGAACACTGTGCGGTATTTTCCCAACTCCATGGCATACAGAAAAAACGTACTTGTCTCCTTCAGGGAAAATAATTGCACATCGACATAAGCTTTATACACATCAGCAACTAAAGAATACACACATCCATGTAGCAGGCCAGGATGTAGATCATACACATGCAGTTTCAAATCTGGTGAAAATAGCTCAAAAGCATGTCTTCCTGGTGAAAATTGTCACTCTTCACATTTATCGGTAAAACTTTGGTAGCGTCCCAACACCTCTCACTCGTTTATTTCGTCATTTTTAACATTCGTAATTACCTATTCTGCATTGCGAAAGATTCTTCAAGGTGCTACTTTGCTTTTTTCATGAAAAAAGTTCAACTTTGACAAAGAGTAATTATTAAACCATTGACGTTAGCCCCAAAAATTCACGATAGCCCCACTAACCATCAAGGGGACGTGGTATGCCTACGAGGTTAGGTTAGGCCGGTTAGGTTAGGTTCCATTAGCACTCATTTCGTTCAATTTAGCATATACGGACAACATCAGTTTTTCTCGAAGAAAGAAAACACCAAGAACTTCTAAATGCTACAGAAACTCATTTCGGTAAGTAGTTTCTTGCGTAAAAATGAAGAAATCCGTTGAGACGCTATCGAAGTTTTAGTCCTTTTTTTTACGTGGTTTAATTAAAATAAGAAATGCATGAATACTGTTGAAACGACAATGGTTAGCACTCACATTTGACGTAGGTTCAATTCCCTACAAGCTCAAAGATTTTGATGTTCACCAATCATCATGAATACGATTGGAAGTAAAAGCAACAGATACCATTCTTTAAAGTCAGAAAACAGGGGCAGTAGGACTTTATGTGCTGACCATCAATCATCTGATAAAAACCTGTTTGTCATCAAAGGCAAAACACCAATTTTATTTATGTGTGTCATACTAGGTTCTTTCTAAAAAACAATGTTATTAAAATCTGCTTGGTAGGCCTTCCGCCCAAATGGGCTGCTGTGCCATGGAGTTTAATTAATTAATAATTTTGGGAGCGTCAGCACTTAGGCTATTTTGCTCCCGTCACATTACACGTTGCATAACTAAACATCTTAAAATCTTCTGACTTCTGTTAAAAGCTGAGGCTGTAAACGGGCACTCAGCACACACAAGGACAAAAAACAGGACAACACACACAAAATTATACTGGCCATAGTGCCAGTCGCCAGAGCCTCGTTAGTCTTTAGTCCAGGGTGCACTACGTGGAAGTGAGGTTGACTTTTGGGCACCTACGTGTGCCCCGCCATGGAGTTTAGTTTATTTATATGACTAGTATGGGAGCTAATTTTTGTATTGTACCTGCTTCATAAATTTAATTATTGCATTATTACTATTCCTATTTCAGAAATGATGCTGTCTTGCCACTACACCAGCTACTAATTACATTAAGATTTTATGCTACAGGATCAATGTATATTACAGTTGGAGATTTTGCTGGCATCGATAAATCAACTGTATGCCGTATAATACATTGTGTAAACCAATGCATTGCCAATCTTGCACTTCGATATATAAAATTTCTCAGTACAGATGTCAGAAAAAGAATGACGCAGACAAGATTTTATCATATTGCAAGATTCCCACGAGTAATTGGAGCTTTGGATTGTGCAAATGTACGGATCATGTCTCCAGGTAAGTTGCAGATTGTTCTCAATGGTGTTATGACAAAATTATAAACATTTTCCTTCTTACTAGCATCACAAAGGCTGAAGCCTGAATCACACGGAACTGATTTCCAGTAGGAATGCCCTAGTTGGTGTTGGACTGGCTACCCATTTGCTTGTTTTTGCGTGACACAATACTTGTTACTGAACTTGTCGATAAGACTTTTGTTCCCATAAGACATTGCGCACAGCAGACAATCTGTAAAGATGGACGAGCAATTTGAAGATTGTTGTAGGAGAATTACTGCTTTGTGCTTTTATTAAGGCGATCTCCTACCCCGGCGAAGGTCTGAGCATTTTCTATGTAAGCTTATGTGATGTTTTCGGTATTTTGGTCACGATTATCTCGAGAACCAGTCGACAAAAATTTTCCAAATTTTGATTGAACACTGAGAAAGGATGTTTCTAGAGACCCACTGATTAATATTTTCATTTTGTGCATCAACGTCCCGAAAATTAATTAATTCATTTTACTCTATTTTCACTTTTCTTGACACAGCAACCCTGCAGAGCCCAGTCGCCTGGCTCTTCACGGACCCTCGTTCACGACTAATGAGCCGGGAGGAGAAGGGAGGGAGGCCCGAGGATAACTCACCAGATGTTTTCGAGCTGTAGAAATCTGCTTCAGGTATAAATATTTGGGGAGGAAAGCTCTCGGAAGATTTAACTGAGTATTTTTGAAATTATAGGGCTAACTTGAAAATGGACAAAAGAAAGTGTTCAGGAATGCGAATAGAATCAGCACAGATATATATTCACTTAGTCTGGAGTATGAAATTTCTCGAAGTACCGGGGTGCCGAAAGTATGCTGTAAAGTATTGCTGTTCTCAAGGAGGGGTTGAGGGCAGCATATTCCCCAGTATCTCAGATGTCAAGAAGAGAAATAAATTACACAATGTCCATTTCAAGAATATTTCGGCAAAAATAAAGCGCAGGTTAAGTAGTTCATGAATATCTGGATAATGAACTTCTAAGAATTGTATAGATCAGTCCCACCCCATCCATGACCAATAGCGCGTCCCCCTTTAGATCATGCCATAATTCCCATAAAGTATTTTATTGCGACACTCTCCTATTACTGAAAGTCATTTTTTAAGATTTACTGAATAATTTACTTGATCTGCCCCTTCTCCAAATTATTCCTTTTCTTCATCTTGGAATCAATTATAGTGAGTTGAATTAATTACTAATCAAGTATGTTCCTCTCCGCCTCATCGCACACATTGCACAAAGATGTCCTTTTTATATATATAAGTAGATAGTAAATATGCCTTTGAGATCAACCCTGATGTTTTGACCCCTAAGAAAAACGCACCAAAATCTCAAAAACTCACTTTCTCTCCACGTTCCGCGCCTCATTTATTGCGCTGACGATGTTTCACAGCGAAGAAAAGCAGTGATGAGTGAATGCACTTTCTCATCCTTGAAGGATGAATGCGCCTTATCGTAATTTTCTAAGTCCGGCCATGTTTATATATCGTGACCTTTGTAAACCTCGGAACGATGTGATAGTTCTGCCACACACACACGCGCCTCTCATTATTTCTGTATTGTGACTCAAATACACGAGCGTTTCTCCCTTTTGGATTTTTTTTTTGGACGTGATCTCGATCATCTGCATGTGATCGTTCCAAATCAGCGTCGGCGTGCCGAACAGCCACTGCAGCATCTTGTAGCCTTGGATGCTGAGCAAGCGGGAATCCACTTGGGCACTTCTACTCTTGAGAAAACGTTCCCACTGACACGAGGCGCCGTACCCATTGAAGTAATTGCACGTTTCGCAAGGACAATTTATCGAAGAGAAAATTTGCTCCAGATGGTTGGGTGTGAACCATGAGAACCCGACGGACGCGAGGAAGTGCAAAGAGTTTTTTTTTATTTTGGGGGAAGTCGTCGCGTCAGGTGCTGCTGCTTCGTGTCTATCCAACAGTTCGAGAACGTCATCGAAGGAAAAACAAGTTTGGCCTTGAGTGAAACACTCGGCACAGTAATTGTTGAGCCGGTCTAAAACCTCTTCGAGTGCGTAGCTCGGTAAGAAAATCCAACTACTTGAAACACGTGTAGGAAACATAGTAAGAAACTCTCGCCGTGTCCTTCTTGAGAATCGCCAAAGAATCGGAAGCCCAAAAATTGATTGGTGAACATACCGCAGATGTAAAGCATCCCCGTTGAAACATCAGGTGGGTTCGTGTAAGCCGAATGAATTTCCGGCACGACGGATGTCGTCGTGACGTTTTTTTGGACTATGTCTTGACTTGACTTGATTTTAAAATTTTTGGGTACGTCAGCACAAAGGCTATTTTGCACCCGTACACTATACGGGGTCCAGCCCCTTACCGTTACACGTAACAACTCTAACGTTGCTTAATTAAAATCATAAAAGATTAAAATGTTCTGACTGTTGTTAAAAGCCGAGGCTGCAAATAACACTCAGCACAAATAAGGACAAAACACAGGACAACACAAACAAAATTATACTGGCCATGGAGCCAGTCGCCAGAGCCTCGTTAGTCAAGTCCAGGGTGCACTACGTGGAAGTGAGGTGGACTTTTGGGTGTACTACGTGGAAGGTCACCCCTTACACCCCTTTTGGACTATGTGATCGCCGTCGTAATCCAAAAAAAATTGCTGCTCGGTCGGATTCGTCGAAATACAATTCCTGATGTCGGAAAATGATCACCCTCTCTCTCATGTCAATTGCTCTCGGGTGAAAAAGTAGGAAGTAGCATTGTTATTTTGTACCAAGCCAAATATTCATGGGTGGTGGATCTGTCAACGATCATTTGTCATTTTTGGTCCAGAAACATCCGGTCCGCTGAAAAAGGTATGAAGTAGCATTGTCCTTTGTAGCAGACCAACGCCCAATGGGTAGATCGGCCAACGAACATTTGCCATTTGTCCCCCAGGACATGTGTGTCAAAGGTCTTGTTGAAAAAAATAGGAAGTATGGCATTGTTCATTGTACCATGACAACATGCATGGGTGGAACTGTCAACCCGTTCATTGCTATTTGTCCCCAGGACATGTGTGTCAAAAAGTCTTGTTGAAAAAAAAAAAGGAAGTATAGCATTGTTCATTGTACCAGGGCAGGAGTGAATCGGTCAACGGGGTACTTTGCCCGTTCATTGCTAGGACATTGACTATAGTGCTCATTGTGTTTTCACCAGGGGCGCGTGGGTGGGGTTCCTATATAACGCACCAGTTTCTCCTTTTGTACATCATTATCATAGTGAACGTTCATCGTGGTAGTTGTCTGGCAGTATACATATCATCGTGGAAGTTCAGTGAGCTACAAGTTTTTTTGAAGTGTCTCTTAAAAGGTAAGTTATTTTTTCAAGTGTGTTTTTTTTATTTTTTCATGATATTATTTTGTTTTGCGTCTGACACACACATATTCAGAGGAGTCATAAAAATTGACACACATGCCGCACATTTTTTTTCTTTTTAACTCATTTTTTTTACCTCCTACAACAGTGCACACACTGTTCGCGTCTAATATATATGCATTTTGTGGGAGGAAAATGTAAAACAAAAAAATGTCTAGCACTTTTCACCTTTTTTTATTCTATTTTTTTCCTTCTGTTTCAGTGCGCTTTCCCCACCACCCCCAAAAAATTTCGCGTATATATAAATAACATACATACATACATACATACAGGGTGACTGGTAATTAGATGTATTCCCTGAAAGGGGTTAAAGTAGAGACAATTTGCAATAAATTTGACCATATGATACGCCGTCCGAAAATTAGTAGTTTTCGAGATAATCGAGTTTATATTGTTTTTTTCTAAAAATGACAATTTTCCACATAAAAAGATGAATTGAGAAAAAACTGATAATTGTAGGGAACTTATTTAAGCGTTTTCTGATACTTAACAAACAAGTGGTTCGTTTAAAAAAAGTTTTTTTCCAAATAACAATCACATGTAAGTACCGGGTGGGTCTAAACTTACAAGTGATGATAAAAAAATGCACTATTAGTTTACTTGGCAACGTATTAATAACAAAAATGGTATGACACGAACCGTACAAATTACTTAAATTACTTCCTTGAGTCATCAGCTATCCAACAAGGTACAAATGTTGCTAACATTTACATTTGTGTACAAGAAATAATACTTCATTTATCTTCATGTGTATGGAATCAATGAACAATACAATTAAAGAACATTACACGTCTTGCTCAAAGTGGGCACCTCCGTTACGAATGCAGGCACGTAACTTTTCACGGACATTTGTTCTCTTAACTCGTGATGTGATGGTGTCCTAGATGTGTTGACCAGCTGTTAAGATCCTCTCCCTGGGATCTTCTTGCGAGTTTACCGGTGCCTTGTCATGTGGCTCCAAATGTAAAAGTCGCAAGGCGTCAAATCGATCGGGGGATGGAGCTGGGCAGTCATCATACTGATAAATCATGTCACGTCTTGTAGCTAGAGGCACATCCTCCAACAACATTGCCATCCCGTTCCGCAAAAAATGTTCATAAGTGATGCCATTTAAGATTTGGGGCAGGAAAAATGGCTCGATGAAATGATTGTTGATTACGCCACAGAACTTCCACCCCGGGAGGCATTTTATTCTCATCTCACGGAGGACGTCTGTTCCGAAGAGGACTACGAACACGCTCGTAGTGTGTGGATGGCCTTCAATTGCCAAACTTTTCGCGACCATCACGACCTGTATCTGTAATTGGATGTGACCCTTCTCATGGACATTTTCGAGTCGTTTCGCAATAGATGCATCGCGATCTACAAGTTTGATCCCGCGTATTTCTTCACGACGCCGGGATTGACTTCGGAATCTATCATGAAATAGACCAACGTAGAATTGGGGCTCATCGCAGAGAATTGATTGATGATGATGATGAGTTAAAATTTCTGGGTGCGTCGGCACTTAAGACCATTTCGCACCCTTCTATGTATACGGGAAAATATCCCTTATCTAAAATTCTGACTGAGAACGTAAAAAAGGTGTGTAAAGAGCACCTTGGGAAAAACTAAAAGTGCAAGGTTGTAAAAAGACTTGCACGAGACAAACACAACACATTAAAAAGTCAGAATAAACTAAAAACCTCCTTACAGACGGTGGAAGAGACCAGCTCTTCGCAAAAAACTAAAAACATGTGATAAAATACTGCTGTCATCACCCAAGAGGGATGACAAACAGCCGAAAAGGTTAAAAGTCTGCCGGAGGTAAGCAAGATCGACACATTCAACGAGAATGTGTCGAATGCTTAAAAGAACATTACAAGTACGACACAACGGAGGGTCCAGCCCTTGCAGTAGGTGACCATGCGCTGGACGGCTGTGTCCTATACGCAGGCGGGTAAGAATAACGTCTTCTCGCCGAGAGGAACGAGACGAGGAACGCAAAGCACCTATGGTGGGCTTAACAGAGTGAAGCTTGTTCCCCGTTTCCACATCCCACTCGGTCTGCCAAGTGTCAAGAAGGCGACAACGGAACACATTCTGCAGGTCGCTAGCTGGCAAAATGTGGACGAGAACGTCGCCATCTGCATCAGCAGACTTGGCGGCAGCATCAGCTGTTCCGTTCCCCTGGATGCCCACGTGGCTAGGGACCCAACAGAAGTGTACATCTGTGCTGGCAGATAAGGACACAAGCCGTCTGAATATGCGTTGCGCTACCGGATGCCGGGAATACGGCGAATCCAGAGACTGCAACACGCTGGTTGAATCGCAGCATACAAGGACTTTCTTCAGACCGTTGACATCTGCAAAATCCAGTGCCTTTAGAATGGCGTACAACTCTGCCGTATAGATGGAACAGGCAGGATGTAGTGAGTAACTGGAGCTTTGAGAGTCTAGGACGAAGGCGCCACCAACTGATTCCACTGTCTTGGACCCATCCGTGTAAAACACATTAAAATTGGGGTGCTTCGCACGAAGTTCTAAAAACCGTTGCTGGTATACAACCATTGGTGTCTCTGACTTTGGAAGGGCAGTCAGAGAAAAATCGATAGAAGGTGCAGGAAACTCCCAGGTAGGGAGGGGCGGAATGAGTGGAGAGACGCCTGGAAGATCACTGTCAACACCAAGTGCTGACAGGATCTCGTCTGCACGAACACCAAATGGTCTTGTGGCACTAGGGCGGAACCGATACCATGCCAGCCTATTCATGTCTGAGATGGTGTGAAATGAGGGATGTGAAGGCATCGAGCGAAGATGGAGGAAGTAGTTCACTACCAGCCGCTGTCTTCGCAGAGACAGCGACGGCTCAGATGTCTCTACGTACAAACTGGCGAGAGGGCTGGTCCGAAAAGCACCAGAGCACACACGTATACCAGCATGGTGGACGGTGTCTAGGATGCGAAGTCTAGATGGGCGGGCAGAAGAATACACAACACATCCATAATCAAGCTTCGACCTGATGAGTGCACGATACAATCGAAGCAGTTCCGTCCTATCAGCACCCCAGGAAGTATGGGATAAAACACGTAAAAGGTTGAGAACTCGAAGACAAGAGAACTTTAAGTGGCGAAGGTGAGGTAGCCATGTTAATTTCTTATCGAAAATGAGGCCCAGGAAGCGGACCTCATTCACGAAGCACAGGGGAGATTTCCCCATGTACAGTTCAGGATCGAAATGACATGTACCTTGACGACAAAAGAGAACACACACGGGCTTTCATGGAGAGTGCGATACGCGGTGGTATTGTCCAGTGTCCCCGACGCCATGGTCTCGCAATCAATCCTCATACGCCTGGTTACGATGCTTCGAAGCCCAACACCTACATTGTCTACTGGGATGTCAACAACTTGTACTGTCATTCCATGTCGCAGTGTCTTCCCATCAGCGGCTACGAATGGATGAACGAAGAGGAACTTGATTGATTGATTGAATTAAAATTTGTGGGTGCGTCGGCACTTGAGGCCATTTCGCACCCTTCTATGAATACGGGGAAATGTCCCCTTATCTAAAATTCTGACTTAAAATTTAAAAAAGGGGTGTAGATAGCCCCTTGGAAAAAACTAAAAGTGCAAGGTTGTAAAGAGACCTGCACGAGACAAACACGACACATTAAAAAGTCAGAAAAAACAAACTAAAAATCTCCTTACAGACGGTGGAAGAGTCCAGCTCTTCGCAAGAACCTAAAAACATGGGATAAAATACTGCTGTCATCACCCAAGAGGGATGACAAACAGCCGGAAAGGTTAAAAGTCTGCCGGAGGTAAGAAAGATCGACACATACAACGAGAATGTGTCGGATGCTTAAAATAACATTACAAGTACGACACAACGGAGGGTCCAGCCCTTGCAGTAGGTGACCATGCGTGAGACGGCTGTGTCCTAGACGCATGCGGGTAAGAATAACGTCTTCTGCCCGAGAGGGACGAGACGAAGAACGCCAAGCACCTATGGTGGATTAACAGAGTGAAGCTTGTTCCCCGTTTCCACATCCAACTCGGTCTGCAAAGTGTCAAGAAGGCGACAACGGAACACATTCTGCAGGTCGCTAGCTGGCAAAAGGTGGACGAGAACGTCGCCATCTGCATCAGCAGACTTGGCGGCAGCATCAGCTGCTTCGTTCCCCTGGATGCCCACGTGGCTAGGGACCCAACAGAAGTGTACATCTGTGCTGGCAGATAAGGACACAAGCCGTCTGAATATGCGTTGCGCTACCGGATGCCGGGAATACGGCGAATCCAGAGACTGCAACACGCTGGTCGAATCGCAGCACACAAGGACTTTCTTCAGACCATTCACGTCTGCAAAGTCCTGTGCCTTTAGAATGGCGTACAACTCTGCCGTAAAGATGGAACAGGCAGGATGTAGCGAGAAACTGGAACTTTGAGAGTCGAGGACGAAGGCGCAACCAACTGATTCGACTGTCTTGGACCCATCCGTGTAAAACACATTAAAATTGGGGTGCTTCGCACGAAGTTCTAAAAACCGTTGCTGGTATACAACCATTGGTGTTTCTGCCTTTGGAAGGGCAGTCAGAGAAAAATCGATAGAAGGTGCAGGAAACTCCCAGGTAGGGAGAGGCGGAATGAGAGGAGAGACGCCAGGAAGATCACTGTCAACACCAAGTGCTGACAGGATCTCGTCTGCACGAACACCAAATGGTCTAGTGACACTAGGTTGGAGCCGATACCTTGCCAGCCTACTCTCGTCGGAGAAGGTGTCAAATGAAGGATGTGAAGGCATCGAGCGAAGATGGAGGAAGTAGTTTACTACCAGCCGCTGTCTTCGCAGACAGCGACAGCTCAGATGCCTCTACGTACAAACTAGCGACTGGACTCGTACGAAAAGCACCAAAGCACAAACGTATAACAGCATGGTGGACGGTGTCTAGGATGCGAAGTCTAGATGGGCGGGCAGAAGAATATACAACACATCCATAATCAAGCTTCGACCTGATGAGTGCACGGTACAGGCGAAGCAGTACCGTCCTGTCAGCACCCCAGGAAGTATGAGATAAAACGCGTAAAAGGTTGAGAACTCGAAGACAAGAGAACTTTAACTGGCGAAGGTGAGGTAGCCATGTTAATTTCTTATCGAAAATGAGGCCCAGGAAGCGGACCTCATTCACGAAGCACAGGGGAGATTTCCCCATGTACAGGTCAGGATCGAAATGACATGTACGTTGACGACAAAAGTGAACACACACGGATTTCTCGGATGAGAAGGTGAAACCTGTTTGGGAGGACCACTCAACCAAACGGTTTATCGTCAGTTGGAGTTGACGAGAAGCTGACGCGAGATTCCGTGAGCGACAAAAGATCGTGAGGTCGTCTACATACAGAAGACCATGTACAGGGGCAACAATGCTTGCCATAACACTGTTCACTGCTATGGCAAACAGAGTCACACTTAATACGCTGCCCCGTTCTCTTGTTCGTGAAGATACGAAAAGGAGTTCCCAACACGTACGCGGAAAAAACGATCAGATAAAAAGTTTTTAATAAAGTACGCCATATGGCCACGCACGCCCCAAGAATGGAGCTGCTTTAGGATGCCAAAACGCCACGTTGTGTCATATGCCTTTTGGAGGTCAAAGAAAACTGCAACTAAATGTTCCTTGTTGAGGAATGCATCCTGAATGTGTGTTTCCAGCTGAACCAGATGGTCCAGTGTGGAACGGTTGGAGCGAAAACCACATTGAAAATTACTTATCAAGCAGTTTTCCTCCAAAAACCAGGTGAGACGCTTGTTGATCATGCGTTCCATCAACTTGCACACACAGCTAGTTAAGGCAATAGGCCTGTAACTCGAGGCTGCGGTGCGTTGTTTACCTGGTTTCAGGATGGGAACAATAATAGCTTCTTTCCAGGAAGTGGGGAAAGAGTCCTCCAACCAAAGCCTGTTGAATACCTCCAAAAGGAAATGTTTGGCTCCAATGGGCAGATGACGAAGCATCTCATAGTGGATCTTGTCCACTCCAGGAGCTGTGTTCTTAGAATCTCGAAGTGCCTGATCGAACTCCCGTTCAGTGAATGGAGAGTTGTATGGCTCGGTGTTATGACTTCGAAAAACGAGAGGGCGTCGTTCCTGACGGTCCTTCTCACGGCGGAAACGTGGTTCATAATTTACAGAGCTGGACGCACCAGAAAACTGCGTGGCCAAGATATTAGCTATGTCTCCGGAATCTGTGTACAACGTCCCATCGTGCTCCAGAGCGCTCAGAGGAGTAGATACATCCCCCTGGATGCGACGTACTTTGGTCCAAACGGCTTTCGACGAAGCCTGCTTCGTCAGAGAAGACACGTATTGGACCCAGCACGCCTTCTTACTGGCTCGAATGAGCTGACGGGCACGGGCACGTTTAATGCGGAACTGCTCGAGGTTTGCAGCAGTGTGGTTCCTATTAAATCGATCGAGAGCATGATTGCGGTCCTTGATGGCTGCACCGATCTCCGCAGTCCACCAGGGGACTGGGCGTCGCCTCGCAGGTCCACTGGGATGTGGAATGGAGGTGCGTGCAGCATCATGCACTCCTGACACAAAGACATCTAAGGCGTCGATTGGTGGTAAAGTCCACGCAAGATCGACTTTTAGGTCCACTGCACGCTCGAAGGCTTCCCAGTCGGCCCGACTGAGATTCCAGTGAGGGTGTTGTTCACGTGATTGCTGAAGATGTGCGAAGGTAAGAATGAGAGGGAAGTGATCACTCCCACAGAGATCAGGATGAACGCTCCAAGATGTGGTAGGAGCAAGGCTGGGACTGCAAAAGGACAAGTCCAACGCAGAATATGTGCCAGAGGAAGGACTGAAATATGTGGGAGTCCCATCATTCAGCAACGTTAAATCTGATGCCTCACGGAATTGATCTACAATTTGACCCCGGGGCTCTGTACGAACGGAGCCCCACAAGCAATGGTAGGAATTAAAATCGCCCAAAAGAACTACAGGAGACGGAAGTTGTTCGAATATAGAAAAGAGGTCCTCAAGAGAGAATCGCTCCTCCCTTGTGATGTAGACACAGCACACAGATATTGGCTGTGGTAGATGGATCCGCACGGCGACAGCTTGGAGGGGGGTGGTGAGAAAGATTGGCGTTGAGTGGATGTTATCTCGAACACCGATTGCAACACCACCGTGTGCACGACGACCCTCAGGAAGCTTGTCGGTGCGGTAAAGCGTGTATCCGTTTAGAATCACTGATTCATTTGGACGAAAATGTGTCTCTTGGAGACATATGATGGCAGGGTCAAATTCAGATATTAGAATTTGCAGTTCCTCGAGATGTGTACGGAAACCGTTAAGGTTCCATTGGAGACAATAAGCCATAGCTGTAGCTATGATTGTTACCTTTTAAGGCGTACTCTATTTCTAGGCCCTGTCACCTTGATAAATTCTTCATCCGCGGCTTCGTCCTGTATCATGTCCTCGGGTAAGGACACAGAGGGCGAAGGGGATGAAGAAGGGGGAGTGGGGGCGGGTGCTTTGAGCGCCCGCCGGGCAGCTTTCAGCTGCGCCTTAAGTTTCAGGGTGGTGGCTGCCACTCACTGGAGAGCTACTGGACTTGAGAAAGTAATCCTTGCTATGCACCTGCTTGAACTTCTTCTCTGTGGAGCGAGGAGTGGTTGCTGTTTTCCTCGAAGCAGGGCGGGCTACTACGGGAAGTGTTGTAGTTTGAGTGGACACGTCGCTGGTTTGTACACCTATACTTCGACGGGTAAGAGCAGCTGCAGCAACTGTAGCGAATGGCACAGGTAAAGTGGTGCGTATGCTTTCACGGAGACGTTGTTTTGCTTCGCCAGCAGAGATTTTCTCTATAACGACCAACTCTCTGATTTTCTTCTCTTGTTGGAAAGAGGGGCAGTCACGATGCCAGACTGGGTGCTCGCCTTGGCAGTTAATGCATTTGGGACCTGAAGAACAAGGTTCGGTCCCATGATCAGGCAGACTACACTTACCACAAAGGGCGGTAGTGGCCTTGCAGGAAGGCTGAGTGTGCCCAAAGTGCTGGCATTTGAAACACCGCATCGGGTTTGGTATGTACGGACGGACTTTGAGTCTCAAATATCCAGCCCGTACAATATCTGGGAGAGTGGTCGTTTGGAAGGTCACTATGAGTGAAGCAGTTGGTACTAGGTCTCCGGACTTACGAGTCTTTATTCGCTGTACTGCGGTCACATGTTGGTCTGAGAGTGCTTCAAGAATCTCTTCCTCCTCAGCATTTAACAGATCCCAGTGGCGAATCACACCTCTACTACTGTTAAGTTGACGGTGAGGTTCAACATTAACAGGGAAGTCGCCCAAAGATCTTAACTTTAAAAGGTTGTTGGTCTGGCGATCTGTGCTGGTCTGGATAAGTAGACTCCCGTTTCGCAGCTTTTTTATTTCTGGTACGTCTGAACCAGCGGCGTAGTCTAGCTGTTTCTTGATCAGAAACGGTGACAAGTCCTTCAATGTAGCAGCTCCATGTTTCTTTGTTGTTGCAGATTCATCGTTACTCTCGGTCTTCTGCACAATACTAATCACAAGATAACGTGGCACGTTACTTGTCTTTTCCAATAATTGAAGCGGGCTCGAAGGCCGCGCTCGTTTTGGGGGTTTCCCCCCGTTTGAGTTGTTTTTTGTACCCATATACAAAAAGATTTATTGTGGAGGGTCCATAAATTGTCGCCTCGACATGCCCTCTATGCCGAGGAAGGCCTACCCCCAAAAATGGAGGCTACTCGAGGACCAAACCGAAATCCCCGAGGCCACGTTCGCGACTGCACCTACCCCTGCAGCCAACACTGTCCCATCGGCACGTGCAACTCACACCTTGGGATAGGGGTTTTTTATCGAGGTTGTCTCCTCTAGCAGGACCCTTAGTGATAGGGAGGTCAAAGATATGGAGATGAATGACGTGATGGAATGGTGAAAACGTGAGATATGGATGTGAAGAATGAGTGAAATGATGAGATGAAAATGACCTCCCTACATAAGTTTCTTAGAGGGAGGTTAAAGATATGGAGATGAATGACGTGATGGAATGGTGAAAAACGTGAGATATGAATGTGAAGAATGGGTGAAATGATGAGATGAAAATGGCCTCCCTACTAAGCCCCCTCGCCCCGTCAAGGCAGTCCTACATGGAGGGGGGACCGAAAACAACGAATGGGGCTGTTTCTTGGAAGTGGATCTCGATTATCCCGAAACGCTTCACGAAAAACAACACGGATTGGCCCTGGCCCCCACCAAAGAGAAGCCACCTGGAGGATCGGAGCCAAAACTAATACTAAGCGTGGAAAACAAGCGGAATTACATTCTCCACTACAGACTCCTTCAATTCTACGTGAGTCACGGTTTGCAGCTCAAGAAAATACAAAGAGGATTGAAGTTTAGACAGAGAAAGTGGCGGAACCGTACATAGCTGAGAACACACAACGCAGATAACAATCAACATTTCCTGCAGACAAGGATCTGTAGAAACTATTCAACACCACCATCTACGGCAAGACGATGGAGAACGTGCGCAATTACATCGACGCAACGTTGGTCACAGACCAAAAGAAATTCGAGAAGATTGTCGCGTCTCCCTACTTCAAAAACTTCATCATTTTCGACGAGAATCTGATATTCGTCGAGAAGAACAAGAAGCAAGTGATGCTCAACAAGCCGATTGCCATATTTGCCACCGTCCTTGAACTATCTAAATTGCACATGTACCAATCCTACTACGATCAGTTTCAAGCCTTTTATGCAGATAACATTGAAATATGTTACATTGACACGGATAGCTTCGTTTTTCTAATCCAAACACCAAACCTCCAACATGATCTGACTTCGATGAAGCATCTTTTTGATTTTAGCAACTTACCATCAGGCCATCACTTGCATTCGGCAGAAAATAAAATGACGATTGGAAAATACAAGGATGAAGTTGGCGGGAAGTACATCAGCGAATTTGCGGGGCTTCGTGCCAAAATGTACTGCGTCAAGATTGCAGAAAAAGAGATCAGGAAAGCGAAGGGGGTGGGAAAAACAAAAAGCACTGGTAAATTCACCATGGAAGACTACAAAGAATGCCTGTTTCAAGGTAAAAGAAAACTCAGCACCGATCATCGCATTGCGAATACATTACACGAACTGTACACGACGCGCGTAACCAAGGTAGCATTGGATGCCAGAGACAAGTTACGTGTTCTTGATTGTCAAATCCACACAAGAGAGTGGGGCCACTGCAATGGAAGCGATACATGTGACGTGTGTGCACTCTAACCGCATAGCCATGAAGTTCGCTGTATTTTTCCGTCTTGCCTTCTCCAAAAACATAGAGAGGAAAAGAGGAAGGCCTCAGGCGATGAAAAGTGGAAGTCGTTATTATGTCATTACGCTAGCTCTAACGAGGCTCATTAAATTCAACTCTTACCTTTTTTTACTTCATCATGATCTAATGACATAATTACATGTTCGAGTTTTTTGAATTGCATCGCTGAACAACCTCAGAGAAAACCTTCTGATGAAATATATCTTTTTTTATTCGATCTACAAGGGAAAAATGTGGCACACCATAGAAATTTTATTTAAATACCTAGCAAGGACAATGAATCTTTTTGGTTTCAAAAAACAGATCATCATGGAAACTGTAAGTAGTGTAATTAGATGTACTACTGGCGCGAGAAAGTATGAGCCCCCATCAGACTGATTTGGCCACACTTAAAACTAGGTCAAGATGTGCATATGAGCTTATTGCTCAAGTGTGCTACTCTGTCTAATCCAAGACTTTTGTAAAAAAGCCATCGGGAATTTCCCGTGAAAGTATGACCCCCTCAAATTGATTTGGCTACACTTACAAAAGCTGCATCTGTCAGATTGTTGCCCATAAGCTTGTTAAAAATATGCCCCTCTTGATATTGTTTTGGCTACACTTAAAACTTAGCTAAGATGCTTATAAGAGCTTATTGCTTTTAGTGTAATACTCTGTAAAGCGTAATCGTATTAGCTACATCTACACCCACACCCACACATATTTACTTCTGGTCTACTTCCGGTTTACTTCCGGTTTAAGTTCAGAGTATTAATATGTTAACCTGAATATTTTAATTGGACACCAGGCCCAACTTGTTTATCTAGTACTAAGAGAATGTAATATGCAAAACTCTTCTAGAATTGCTCTGTGACTCTCTCATTTCTTACATCATAAACATATGATTTTTCACCTAAAAAATAACACTACATATGCTGTCATCAGGAAGTGTATCATGGAATTCACAGATAATTTTAATGTTTGTCCTGTCATTCACCACAACTTGTTTTCTTTTTGAGGTGTTGATGACAAACATGGGTCTCTGTGCTTTGAATTCATCTGGTGAGTAATACATGTCAGTATTCCCAATTGTGACCCTTTTGTATGCTGTAAATGCCTCATATAATATAAGAAAATCATCCTTGGACATGTTTAAATTATAATTTTCTCTGGGGAACACCTCATTTCTGCCATTTTTAAGATATATGTTCTTGATGTTGCAGCTATCAAACTTACTTGATTTTTTTTCTTGGTTATTGTGTCTTCCAGTCTGAAACAGTACCACCACAAATCTGGCATGTCATATTGTATACTGGAGAATGAATTTGTAGCATCAAATTCATAATAGCTACCAGTGGCAGGCTTTTGTACACATTGATATGTATAAAATTGTAAAGGCACCTGTGGATTTTTTTAGTATATCTGCTTTGTATTTAAGAGCATAACTAGCTTCATATTCAACTACTGGAATTCTTAGCTCCATAGTCTGAATAAGGCATTTGCCTTCATCAGGTAGGGTATTAGGCAGAGCTGCCCCAGTAGAGTTTAATGTACTATACCTCATCAAAGCATTATTATCATTGGCAGCTCTTCTAAATGTAATTCTTAAACCACCCTTCCACATAATTTCTTTGTAATCTGAGAAGAATCCTGGCAACAGGCGCATAGGAAACAATACTGTGTGACTCTTAAATATTATCTTATCACCAGCCTATTTTGTAGTAAGAGGCCTCGGTTTTGGATAATTTTAGTGTGGCTAAAGCTGTAGAGGTAATACCAGGGTAGTCTACTCTGTTTATAACACCACCATGTTTTCTGATCTCAATTTCAGAGAACAGATGTGGCACAAAATTGTCTACCAGTCTTATATTTCAGTTAGCCGGATAATCTGTAAGATCGTGCTTTACAACATCAAACTTGATATATAGGTCTGCTCTGTGAGGGTGTATAAAACCATCCCCTTCATCAAGGTCAACCTCAATCTCTGTGTTCGCTTGATTTCAATTTGCAAAGGTCCTCCGGTTTGGGGGGAATGATTGTAGCTCATAACTCTCAATATTTTCCATTTTATTTATTTATTTATTTTTGTATGTATTTTTATTTAAAAATTAATTTCTATGATAGCAGTTGTTGTGGCTCCAGCAAAATCAACTAATTCTTCTTTTTCATTAGTGACCATCAACTCAATATAATCTATTCTATTATGGCACACAGGAAAATATAATGTTGGTGATGGAGTGTAGATGATCGGTTCCATAAATTCCGAGTTAGGTTTAAATGTTGCAATAATACCAGAATGTGAGTGCCTATGCCATTTGATTTGGTGATCATACCCTCGGCCACATTACAGTGAATATTTAGAGTTTCTATAGCTAAGAATTTAGGTATATTAAAAGTGTCTTTAATGGCTGGTTCAAGTTTTGTGTTGTTCTCGAATCCTAATAGCTCTCCTATAGTACCCAGATCTACTGTTTCTGTAGCAGACACAATTTCTACTCTGTGAGTGACAGAATTTTGAGTTAACACTATATCTCTAGGTAACTGAGCATTTAGAGTAGACAGATTATACTGCCCTGGAGTGATAATTTTTTGGTCACCAACTGTGATTGTGTTGTTGTGGTGTGTAATATTAGGGATCAAGTACATGCCATAGAATGCTCTAAGAGCTATTGTTTTGGGATAAACTATATCATCATGTAGTCTGAGCTTTAATATTGAATTTTGGCTGGTAAGATGGAATACTCCCATGATGCTTGAGATACCACAAGGCTTTTTGAAAATCTTCAATTGATGGTTTATTTAATAGGAAGATATCTAAGAATAGATAAACACAAATTTCCACAATTAACATCTTTGAAGTTTTGAACAAGCTCATTATTGTAATAAAGATTAATTGATGTTAGATATTTTACTAAATTCTCATGTGGAACACCTCCAAATGAATCAAACACAAATGCCTCATTGTTTAAATATTTAAGATAACAGATCCAGTGAGTGCCCTGAATTTTATACTTATCCAAATTGACTATGCCACACTCTTTTTTGAGTGGTTGTTCTGGTAAAGAATCAGACATGTACACACCTCTAAAATGTTTGATGGCCAGTGGCTTAATTAAAGCTTCAATATCTTGGTTGGTAAGCGGCTCTTTTTTTTTAACTTATTCATAACTTTCTTAACACCTTTGCCTTGTTTTTCCATAGCCAGATTGTGGCGCTCTTGTTCATCTAATTCTGCCCTATTCTTCTTAGCATCTATTACTGTTTTTGCTATAGCAGCCGACCCCCCAGCCAAGCTCCCCACAGCCCCCAAACCTGCTAAAATAGCTGGGATACTAAATATAAATCCACCTATATGTGATTTTTTTCTAGATTGCTGTAATTTTTTTAATTGAGAGGTACTAAGTAATAATTTCACACCATGTCCCTTGGCAAGACAAGAACTTTTTTTCTTGCTTTGCTTTTTGGTTAGAAGACTATCAATAGTTTTATGAGATTTAAGACCTGCATAAGGTATCTGATACATAACACCCTTGGCCTTCATTGTTGGTTTATTATATACATATTCTGGGATTAACTAGTTCAATTAAATTGTAGCTATATTATTTAATTTATTACAACCCCCACCCCAGTTTTTGTTTCGTGTTCATAGCTATGGTGGTCCCCAATGCTGCTATTCTCTCACCCAAAGAAGCATTTTTGCTTACAAATCTACCAAATGCAGCTTCTTCTAATTTTTTGTCTGCCACATGTCGCTTGTCAAGATCGGTATGTGTGTTGTATGCTATGTCATGGTCTCTACAAGCAGCATCTAGGGGATTAACACCAGGGTCACCTCTGTTTAATCTATGGTCTACTTTGGTACCGGGACCACAATACTGATAGCCTGGTATGTGTAGCTCGAATGGCAACTTGTTTATGATGTCATTAACTAGCCCCCGACCCTCAGAGATATTCCAAAATTTAGGTGGTAGAGTATTAACAATTTTTATAAGATATCCAATTCCCTTAGTGTCATTCACAATAAAATTAGACAATTTGGTGCTTATCATGTCCATAATTCCAACCTTTTCATTGTAAAAATTGTGGTTACCAGCATTTTCTTCACCAGCTATCACCAGCAATCTATCTACAAGTTTCCTGACATCGTCAACCCAAACAAATTCTGGCAATTTATCCATCATAGCATAACCATACAAGTTGTTGGCATCCACATAAAGTATATAATTTGTTGGCAGTGCTGGATCATAATCAGGAATATATTTGTTATTAGCTCTGGCATATCGTTGAGAACATTAGTAATGTAATTGGACCTATAACCAGGACCACTAACAGGTGTACAAATGATGAGCTCATATAATTAAACAGCCCGATTTGCCCACACTTAAAATTATGCCAAGATCCTCTTATTCCCCATTTCTTCAAGTGTGATATGCTCTTAATTCCAAGAATTTTGAATCTTAGTGTACAAATGATGAGCCCCCTCAGATTGATTTGCCTACACTTATAAAAGGCACTTCTGTGAGATTGTTGTCCATAAGCTTGTTAAAAATATGCCCCTCTTGATATTTTTTTTGCCCACACCTAAAACTAGGCCAAAACGTATTAACACACACCCACACCCACCCACCCACATACACACACACACACACACACACACACACACACACACATACACACTAATATTTACTTCCGGCTTAAGTTCAATTGGGCATCAGGCTCAACTTGTATATCTAGTATTAAGATAATGTAATTCTTCTAGAATTGCTCTGTGACTCTCTCATTTCTTACATCATAAACATATGATTTTTCACCTATGAGAATAACACTACATATAGTGTCATCAGGGAGTGCATCATGGAATTCACAGATAATTTTAATGTTTGTCCTGTCATTAACCACAACTTGTTTCCTTTTTGAAGTGTTGATGACAAACATGGGTCTCTGTGCTTTGAATTCATCTGGTGTGTAATACATGTCAGTATTGCCAGCAGTGACCCTTTTCTATGCTGTAAATGCTTCATATAATTTAAGGAAATCATCCTTGGACATGTCTAAATTATAATTTTCTCTAGGAAATACCTCATTTCTGCCATTTTTAAGATATATGTTCTTGATGTTGCAGTTATCAAATCTACTTGAATTTTTTTCCTGATTATTGTGTCTTCCAGTCTGAAACAATACCACCACAAAATCCGGCATGTCATATTGTATACTGGAGAATGAATTTGTAGCATCAAACTCATAATAAGTACCAGCGGCAGGCTTCTGTACACATTGATATGTATAAAATTGTAAAGGAACCTGTGGATTTTTTATTATATCTGCTTTGTATTTAAGAGCATAACTGGCTTCATATTCAACAACTGGGATTCTTAGCTCCATAGTCTGAATAATGCACTTGCCCTCATCAGGTAGGGTATTAGGCAGAGCTTCCCCTGTAGAGTTTAATGTGCTGTACCTCATCAAAGCATTATTGTCATTGGCAGCTCTTCTAAATGTGATTCTTAAACCACCCTTCCACATAATATCTTTGTAATCTGAGAAGAATCCTGGCAACAGGCGCATAGGGAACAGCACTGTGTGGCTTTTAGATAATATTTTATCACCAGCCTCAAATCCACCTATTTTGTAGTAAGAAGCCTCGGTTTTGGATAATTTTAGTGTGGCCAAAGCTGTGGAGGTAATGCCGGGATAATGCACTCTGTTTATAACAACACCATGCTTTCTGATCTCAATTTCAGAGAACAGATGCGGCACAAAAATTGTCTACCAATCTTATATTTGAATTTGCCGGATAATCTGTTCCATCGAGCTTTACAACATCAAATTTGATGTATAGATCTGTTCTGTGGGGGTGTATAAAGCCATCCCCTACATCAAGATCAACCTCAATTTATGTGTTGGGTTGATTTAAATTTGCAAATGTCCTCCTGTTTGGAGGGAATGATTGTAGCTCATAACTCTCAATATTTTCCATTTTTTTTGTATGTATTTTTATTTAAATATTAATCTCTATGATTGCAGTTGTTGTGGCTCCAGCAAAATCAACTAATTCTTCTTTTTTATTAGTGACCATCAACTCAATGTTATCTATTCTATTATGGCACACAGGAAAATATAATGTTGGGGATGGAGTGTAGATGATTGGCTCCATAAATTCAGAATTAGGTTTGAATGTTGCAATGATGCCAGTTTGTTTGTGAGTGCCTATGCCATTTGATTTGGTGATCATACCCTCAGCCACATTACAGTGAATATTCAGTCTCTATGGCTAAGAATTTAGGTATATTAATAGCAGTGTGTTTGATGGCTGGTTCAAGTTTTGTGTTGTTCTCAAAGCCTAACAGCTCTCCTATAGTACCCAGATCCACTGTTTCTGTAGCAGATACAATCTCTACTCTGTGAGTGACAGAATTTTGAGTTAATACTATACCTCTGGGTAATTGAGCATTTAGGGTGGACAGATTATATTGCCCTGGAGTGATGACAATTTTTTGATCCCCTACTGCAATTTTGTTGTTGTGGTGTGTAATATTAGGGATCAAGTACATGCCATAAAATGCTCTGAGAGCTATTGTTTTGGGATACACTATATCATCATATAATTGGAGTTTCAATATTGAATTTTGGCTGGTGAGATGGAATACCCCCATGATGTTTTAAATACCACAAGGCTTTTTGAAAATTTTCAATTGATGGTTTATTTATTTGAGACATATATCTAAGAACAGATAAACACAAATGTCCACAATTAACATCTTTGAAGTTTTGAACACGGGCATTATTGTAAAAAAGATTAACTGATTTTAAATATTTTACTAAATTTTCAGGTGGAGCACCTCCAAATGAATCAAACACAAATGCCTTATTGTTTAAATATTTAAGATAACAGATCCAGTGAGTGCCCTGATTTTTGTACTTATCCAAATTAACAATGCCACACTCTTTGTTGAGTGGTTGTTCTGGTAAAGAATCAGACATGTACACACCTCTAAAATGTTTGATGCCCAGTGGCTTGATTAAAGCTTCAATATCTTGGTTTGTAAGCGGCTCTTGTTTTTTTAAACTTATTCATGGCTCTCTTAACACCTTTGCCTTGTTTCTCAATGGCCAGGTTATGGCGCTTCAATTCATCTAATTCTGCCTTATTCTTCTTGGCATCTATTACTGTTTTTGCTATTGCAGCTGATCCCCCAGCCAAGCTCCCAACAGCCCCAAGTGCTGCTAAGATGGACGGGATAGTAAATATGAAACCCCCCCCATGTGATTTTTTTCTCGATTGTTGTAATTTTTTTAATTGGGGGGTACTAAGCAACAATTTCATACCATGGCCCTTTGCAAGACAAGAGCTTTTTTTCTTGCGCTGCTTTTTGGTTAAAAGGCTATCAATAGTTTTAAGAGATTTAAGACCTGAATAAGGTATTTGATACATAACACCCTTGGCCTTCATTCTAGGTTTATTATATACATATTCACAGCCCCCACCCCAGTTTTTGCTTGGTGTTCATAGCTATGGTGGTTCCCAATGCTGCTATTTTTTCACTCAAAGAAGCATCTTTGCTTACAAATCTACCAAATGCAGACTCTTCTAATTTCTTGTCTGCAACATGTCTCTTGTCAAGATCAGAATGTGTGTTGTATGCTATGTCATGGTCTCTACAAGCAGCATCTAGGGGATTAACACCAGGATCACCTCTGTTTAATCTATGCTCCAATTTTGTGCCTGGACCACAATACTGATAGCCTGGAATGTGTAGTTCAAATGGCAGCTTGTTTATAATGTCATTAACCAACCCCCGGCCCTCAGAAATATTCCAAAATTTAGGTGGTAGAGTATTAATAATTTTTATAAGATATCCAATCCCCTTAGTGTCATTCACTATAAAATTAGACAATTTTGTGCTTATCATGTCCATAATTCCAACCTTTTCATTGTAAAAATTGTGGTTGCCAGCATTTTCCTCCCCAGCTATCACCAATAACCTATCTACAAGTTTCCTGACATCATCAACCCACACAAATTCTTTAGGCAGGGTGTTGTATTGTTTGATTCCACTGCCAGTCTTAATTTGTGACCATATGGGCTTGATTAAATTGTTGTATTTTGCTCCACTGCTAGACTTGACTCTTTTTTGTGTGGGATCATTGTTCTGGTATAGAGCATCTGATTTTATTAATATTTCTTTGTAGTGTTCATAATCTTGATCTGTATAGCTGCCAGGCCTTTTCCTTGTCATCAGTTCCCACAACCCAGGTGTGCCGGGATATTTAACAAAACCACCTTTTTCTCCAAGATGAGATTCTGAATATACAATGAGATCATTTCCCATAAATGTTACTCTGAAATTGCCAATTCTATGTATGATGCTACCATCACGCTCTGTGTCGGCATATAAGCCAAAGACCTCATCTTTGTTGTCTTTAGGTGTGCTTAAATATTTTTGAGCAAGAAGACCCAATTCAATAGGATCCAGAGTAGCTTCAATTCTTCGAGGAGCAACAGGACTAGGTCTATGAATACTGGAAAGTGGGGTGATTGGATAATCTAATATGTTCCTTGCAGCTACAGGTACAAGCTCTGTGATCAAATTTAGATTTTGCTCTGTAACAGTTTTGATATTTTTACCTAATTCACTAATAGCATCAATAATAGGCTGTTCTGTTTGTTTGTGTTGTTCATAAATTCCTCGGTTCTCTGATTTCCATCCCTTAAATCTTTTTACATGATAATTTCTTAATTTAAGATCATCAATAATTGGACTTTTCATGGTTATTTATTTATGTTTCAATGTCTAGAAAATTGTTGATTTTATTTCTGTATTTGCCACTATTGGGTTTTCTTGTCATATCAATTGTGACAAACCCATAAATGTCCAGGTTCCAGCACCTACTGCAAAACTTGGAAAAATCATTGTAGCTCAAGTCCCCACCTACATATTCATCATGTATGTGTTTGAGGTTGGTATGATCTTGATGAAACACACATATAAAATTGCTGTTGTCTCGGATCAGTTGCTTCGGTATTTTAGAAAAAGTCTGTGCCAGGTAGAAGCAATCAATGTTTTTGTGTCGGCCCTGTGTAAAGAAATTTCTAACCTTGTTTTGATTATCTAGTATAATGTCATCAAACACAACAACAGAATTATCGAGACATTCATTAAGTGGCTTAACATCTGATTCAAAAGTGGCAATATCCAATCCATCATATAGCTTCATCAGCTGCTATTTTAATTGTTCCAAGCTCTTAGAAAAAACATACAAGTGCCTGTTTTTCCAGTCTAACCAGTTGGGTGCCAATAAAAAATTATCAATCATTAGTGTAGTTTTACCACAAGCCGATGGCCCAACAATAAGACATCTAATATTTTCAGGCAGCAACTTGCCATTTCTCTTAATCTGCTGTTCAGGTTCTGGCAGCCTTTTTATAACATCCCAGGTGCTCATATTATCACTTTGTCTGCATCGATCATACTGTGTTCTGGAAGTCCTAGCCATTTGACAAATAACTTGTTGCCTTTTCTGCGGATGATTTTTTCTAGACCACCTACAGGTAATTGGTAATGATTTAAATTATTGTTAAATATGTACAATATTTTACCTGTTTCATCATCAACATCTGTAAGTATGCTGTTCAGATGAATAATTAACAAAGCACTTAGTTTAGATATTATATCAGAAGAGGGTTGTGCTGTTGGCAGGTCCATAATAGCCTGTTTTTTGAACCCAAATAAGTTCATAGGCATGTTTATTTATTTCAAATCATGCTCTGTAATTGGGCATTGATTGCTATTTTTCAAATCACAATGACCCCATGGTAGAGTATGTATGCCACATGATAAAATGCATCTCTTATCATCATGTGGGTCCAGAGCCACTTTTCTTACAATATTGCTAGTCAACAAGTGATCCACACTCTGAATTCTATTTTCTGATGTTCTGATTGTGCTACATGATTTGAGACAATTTTTGTAATCCTCAAATTCAAGCTCTTTGTCAACAATTACTCTGCCAATGCCCTTGGCCTTTTTGGCAACAGCGCCACTACATGTTTCAAGACTGTACATCTTGGCCCTTAACCCAGCAAATGACACAATAACATCACCAAGTGTCTCATCTTTTAACTTGCCAGGCACCTTTTTGTTGTGGTGTTGAATCTCTGTATGTTCACTGGTATCAAAATATTTAAACAATTCAGGCTGTGCTATATCTTTATAAACATCTTCTGTTTGAATATCAAGAACAAAACTATCTGTGTCCATGTACATCAGTTTTACACAATCACCATAAAAAGGTTTCAACACATCATAATACAACTTTAACATGTGTAATTTGGCCAATTCCAATATCACAGCCCCTACATAAATAGGCTTATCAAACTTAATCTTTGTTTTTTTCATGTTGAAAAGTGCCATATTTTCATCATAAATTCTTCTGTAATTGAAGTTGGGCTTTGCAATCAATTTTTTGCTCCGGCTGGGGTCAGTCATTATTTTAACATCAATATGTTTTCTGACATTTTCAATTGTTTTGCCATACACTGAATTGACCATCAATTTAAACAAGGTCTTATCAAATTGGCTCATTGCAGATGTTCGAAGCTCTGTGTTTGTATCAATATATGGTTTCAACCATCTTGAGTGCCTGAACCTCAAAACTTTTCCAACTTTGGTCACTTGAACACCATGTTTCATCAGGATTTTTGAAATTGAAATTGAATTTAAAATTTTGGGAGCGTCAGCACTTAGGCTATTTTGTTCCCGTCATATTATACGGGGGCCAGCCCCTTATCATTACAAATAACAACTCTAGCGTTGCATAACTAAAAATGTTAAAATGTTCTGACTTCTGTTAAAAGCTGATGCCGTAAACGGGCACTCAGCACATACGAGGACAACAAACAGGACAACACACACAAAATTATACTGGCCATAGTGCCAGTCGCCAGAGCCTCGTTAGTCTTTAGTCCAGGGTGCACTACGTGGAAGGGAGGTTGACTGTTGGGCGCCTACGTGGAAGGTCACCCCTTACACCTTATGTTTCATCAGGAACTGGAGGTTTTTGTAATATATAACATAATCCTCTTTCGACTCTAGTCATCATCAATTTCTTCTGTTTAGAGCCAGGTGAACACTTAACCTCGGGAATAGGGGGCAGATCAGAAAAGTTATTGTGTAAATCATCAGGAATTGACAGATCAACCTCTAAGAACAGGCCATAGTTACTGTCATCAAAATCCTTAAGATCTACAATATTGAAATCTTCAACCCACTCAAGCCCTGCATATGGCAGTTTTTACATCATAGCATAACCATAGAGGCTATTGGCATCTACATACAGTATATAGTTTGATGGCAGTGCTGGATCATAATCAGGAATATATTTGTTATTTGCTCTGGCATATCTCTGAGAACATTGCACCATGCCTCCTCTTATACATTGTTCCATAAACAGATACATATCTTGATCCTGGATCAGATCCAATTGCATTTTAGTTTAAAAACATTGCAGACCATGCTAGGCCCGGAGCACTGCAAAAATACATTGGATCCAGCTTATAATTTTGCATGGAAGATTTTCTAAATGCCTGAAGTATATCAGCTAAGAGGGTCACATCAAGTTTTAAATATGCCTTGTGATAATCACCAAATGTCTGGCATTTTAAATTGTTCCACATCAACTGGGCATGGTGATAATCTTCATCAGTGATTCCAGATCCTCTGATTTTGCTGTAAAACTCTTGTTGTGGTGGCAGAGAACACTCATCAAATTTAGAAAAATCTGTAATAATCATATGGATATACACCCTTCCGCCTAATTAATTTCAGGTCCTGATTTGGAAACAAAGCACATGTGATTTTGAATTGATCATCAGATAATTGAGTGGCCAGTGTAGCCAGGCTAGCCGATAAAATTCTGTATGAATCAAGAAATCTTAAGTGAATAGGAACACCATTAACTTTAATTATTTTGCTAATGGCAATATATTTCTCATTATTTTCATCTAAAATATTTAAATTCTGCTTGTCAAACCCCTCGTACCTGATCAAATGATGAAAATCATAATTGGATGCACCATGGCAAAATATAGGAACAAATTTTGGTCTCTGGATCTTAATATTACAGCTATTACACCGGGCCATTAAGAATTTACCATCTGTATGAGAATGGTGTTTCACCTTGATATTTGTATCTGAAAATTCAGAATCACATACCGGGCATTTTTCTGCATTGTTGAAATCTTCAATCTGATCCGCTGTTAAAGGCAACATGGGTTTTGATTTTAATAAAACATTAGATGCTATGTCATGGCACTCATTTTCTATTCTATGTGCAAATTCTTTGATGGCATCTGGTCCCATGTATAAATATTCTTTACTAACAACACCATCCTGTACAACAACATAATAAAAACTAGAAGGTTCATGTAACAGGTATGGTGTAATTGAAGATTCCTCAGGATCTGGGCTACAGAATGCAAGAGGTTTGAGATTTGATTCAAAATCACAGACTATATATGCTGGGTGTTCCAACAAGGCTTCAAACTTTTTGAATTTGGCATTTTCACTTGGCATTGGCATCACCATATGAACAGGTTTATGATTGCCACAGTATTTCAGATGCTCAATTAACTTGTTTTTAGCAATTTCTGCATTCTCTTCCCGAACCCCATTCACCATTTTTTGACCATCAAATACAGACAAACATCTTCTGCACAACTTGAATATTCTATGAGTTTTGTCTAGTTGTGTTCTGACTAAAGCTTCAAGACTGTGTATCAGAGTGTAATGATATGTGCCATCCTTTTTAATTAAGAGCAGATCAATCGGAACAGCAGAATCATCATCAAGTGTACTGATTCTGAGAGGATCTATCAAGCAATTGCCACGGCCAGTAGAACAAGTAAATACATCAATAGATAATTGTTTGCCATTGATATCCCGGGCCTTTTTTTCAAATTTATCAATATTCTGAACAGACATTGGATATTCTAAACCCTCCATTGCTTCATCGAAATTGTGTTCATATTGTTTATAATAACTTATTCGCTCAGGATGCCTTGAAACTGGAAACAAAGCAGCTAAAATACACCACAAAAAGCTTTTCTGGTCGGTATTTTCTATATTAACCACGGCTTGTTTGTTTTTAATATTGGCAGGTAATGGCAAATATGTAGATCCTTGTAATGGGCTGAATTCAGAAATATTAACATAGAACTTGTGTGAAGTTCCGCATAGGCTCCATCCAGACTATTTTGCTGCAAATTCAGTGTTTAATATTCAATTGATCTATCAAACTGCTTATTATTTTGTCTGAATTTGCATTTGAATATACCGGTACAGTTTCTGTTATGTGGGGCTGTATAAATTTTGTGCCATTTGGCTTCTTATATTGTGTAAACAATTTGAGAGACAGCTTATAAGAGCCATTTTGTGCATTTAGAATTGCCTGCACATCAGGATTTATACTGTTCAAAAAATTCTTAATATCACATCTTGGCTGATACAAAACGGTGATCCCTTAATTGGCCGTTAAAACTGCTATGGATGGGTTCATAGCGTGGCTGCTTTGCTGGTCCAGCATTAACAGGTGTTTCGTGCTTCCTTTTCAGACCAGATGTAGATGGTTGTGGGGGCAATGTTGATAACTGTGCAGAACAAGAACCCACATGTCTATTGAAATATGCCTTGCTAAATATTTTATGGCATTTAGGACATATTTTAGTGGGAGTTCTATATTTGCCTGGGTCACAATTCTTTTGGTGTCTGGCCCAATTGGGGCTGGATATATTCTTTTTACACTGATTGCAATATTTTTGATTTGGCATTTTTGTTGTTGGTTTATTATATAAGATTTCCTGGGGTTCAATTCAAAATTTTGTACTTAATATATATATATATTTTGTTCAGCTGTGTGCTTTGTTTATTTCTTGTGTATATTTAATAAGTTAATATTATTAATTTTTTTTCTCGGTTTATTATACAAAATTTTTTGGGTTTTAAATCAAAACTCTATGCTTATTATGACAGGTTGTAAAGCTAATAGCCTACAAGTGGAAAAAGAGAATAAATATTGATCTACACTGACCTTCCGCAAATGCCTGCACAGACATGCATGTCCTAGAAAGGCAATGACCTAGCACTGTGTTATGTATTGATTTTTGTATAACAGGCTGGGACAGATATAAGCCTGACTCTAAATAAGAGTGGATTACAACAAACAAGCTGGATGCAACAAATATCAGTTTTTTATACAAAATATAAGCCCTTTTTGTTCAATATACCAGAAATATATTTAATATGAATAATAAGAATTAAACCAAACAGGCCTGTAAGTATGAGAAGCACTGTAACAACACATCTGTTCTCCTCAGCCACTCTCACAATACTGGCTGAGGAGAAATGCAAAATCTCTTTATATACCCTAAGCATGGATTAAAACATCTGAAACAATAAAGCAATCAGAATATAACACATCATCACATTATGTCATAATTAACCAATCAGAAAACAACACATGCCTAATAATTTATTGGATAATAATTTGTTGCACAGCATGATGCAATAGAAATAAACCAGAAGTAAGCATGTATGTGTGTGGGTAGGTGTGTGGGTGGGTGGGGGTGGGTGGTGTGCGTGGGTAGGCGTGGATGTGCGTGGATGGCGTGGGTGGGTTTTTGGCTTAGTTTTAAGTGTGGCCAAAAAAAATACCAAGAGGGGCATATTTTTAACAAATTTATGGACAACAATCTCACAGAAGTGCCTTTTATAAGTGTAGGCAAATCAATCTGAGGGGGCTCATCATTTGTACACTGTAGCTTCGGGAAATTCCCGAGGGCATTTTTACAAAAATCTTGGATTAGACGGGGTTCCACACTTGAGCAAAAAGCTCATATAGGCATGTTGAGCTAGGTTTAAGTGTAGCCAAATCGGCCTGAGAGGGGCTCATCATTTGTTGTCCTCATTGTATCATCAATTACACTACTAACATTGCACCATGCCTCCTCTTATACATTGCTCCATAAAAAGATACATATCCTGATCTTGGATTAAATTCAATTGCATTTTAGTGTTTAAAAACATTGCAGACCATGCTAGGCCTGGAGCACTGTATAAATACATTGGATCCAGCTTATAATTTTCTATTGAAGATTTTCTAAATGCCTGAAGTATATCGGCTAAAAGAGTTACATCAAGTTTTAAATATGCCTTATGATAATCACCAAATGTCTGGCATTTTAAGTTGTCCCACATCAACTTGGCATGGTGATAATCTTCATCAGTGATTTCGGATGCCCTGAGTTTACTGTAGAATGCTTTTTTTTGGTGGCAAAGCACACACTTCAAATTTAGAAAAATCTGTAACATAGTCATATGGATATACACCTTTTCGCCTAATTAATTTCAAGTCCTGATTTGGAACCATGTCACAAGTAATTTTAAATTGATCATCAGATAATTGACTGGCCAGAGTAGCCAAGCTAGCCGACAAAATTCTGTATGAATCAAGAAATCTTAAGTGAATAGGAACACCATTAACTTTAATTATCTTGCTAATAGCTATATATTTCTCATCATTTTCTGCTAGAATATTTAAATTCTGCTTGTCAAACCCCTCGTACCTGATCAGATGATGAAAATCATAATTAGATGCACCATGGCAAAATATTGGGACAAATTTTGGTCTCTGGATCTTAATATTACAACTATTACAAACAGCTATTAAGAATTTACCATTTGTATGGGAATGGTGTTTCACCTTGATATTTGTATCTGAAAATTTAAAATCACATACCGGACATTTTTCTGTATTATTGAAATTTTGAATCTGTCCTTCTGTTAAAGGCATCATGGGTTTTGATTTTAATAAGATATTAGATGCTGTCATGGCACTCATTTTCTATTCTATGTGCAAATTCTTTGATAGCATTTGGTCCCATGTATAATTGTGGTTCACTAGCAACACCATTCTGTATAACTATATAACAAAAACTAGAAGGTTCATGTAACTGGTATGATGTAATTGAAGATTCATCAGGATCTGGGTTGCAGAATGCAAGAGGTTTGAGGTTTGATTCAAAATCACAAACTATATATGCTGGTTGTTCCAACAAAGCTTCAAATTTTTTAAATTCGGCATTTTCACTTGGATTAGGCATCACCATATGAACAGGTTTATAGTTCCCACAGTATTTTAAATGTTCAACTAACTTGTTTTTAGCAATTTCTGCATTCTCTTTACGAACCCCATTTATTATTTTTCTACCATCAAATACAGTTAAACATCTTCGGCACAACTTGAATATTGTTTTAGATTTATTTATTTGTTTTCTTACTAAAGCTTCAAGATTATGTATCAAAGTGTAATGGTATGTGCCATCCCCCTCAATTAAAAGCAATACAATCGGAATAGCAAAATCATCATCAAGTGTACTAATTCTGAGAGGTTCTATCAAGCAATTCCCAGCACCAGTAAAACAAATAAATACATTAATAGATAATTGTTTACAAAACGGTAATCCCTTAGTTGGCCAGCAAAACTGCTATGGATAGGTGCATAGCGTGGCTGCTTTGCTGCTCTAGCATTATCGGGTGTTTCAAGTTTCCTTTTTAGACCAGATGAAGATGTAGATGGCTGAGATGAAGTAGAAGGCTGTACATAACAAGTACCTATATGTTTATATGTGAAGTATTCCATGCTATATTTTCTATGGCATTTTGGGCATATTTTTGTGAGTGTTCTTAATTTTTCCGGATCACAATTCCTTTGGTGCTTAGCCTAATTAGGGCTGGATATATTATTGCATTGATTACAATATTTCTGATTTGGCATTTTTGTTGTTGGTTTATTATATAAGATTTCTTGGGGTTCAAATCAAAACTGTATACTTAATTCAAAATATCAGTTGGGTTCAGCAGTGTGCTTTGTACACTAAGTGTGTATACTTAGTGTGTATACTAAGTGTATATACTAAGTGTGTATACTTAGTGTGTTAATATTTTTGGCTTTGGTATTTATATATAATTTCTTGGGGCTCAAATCAAAAACTATATACTTAATAAACCTAAAAAAACACAGGTGTGTGTCAAGTAAACCGGAAGTGGACCGGAAGTAAACAGGAAGTAGACCGGAAGTAAACAGGAAGTGGACCGGAAGTAAATATGTGTGGGTGTGGGTGGGTGTAGATGTAGCTAATAAGATAACACTTTACAGAGTGTTACACTAAAAGCAATAAGCTCTTACGAGCATCTTAGCTTAGTTTTAAGTGTAGCCAAAACAATATCAAGAGGGGCATATTTTTAACAAGCTTATGGGCAACAATCTGACAGATGCAGCTTTTGTAAGTGTAGCCAAATCAATCTGAGGGGTGTCATACTTTCACGGGAAATTCCCGAGGGCTTTCTTTCAAAAGTCTTGGATTAGACAGAGTAGCACACTTGAGCAATAAGCTCATATGCACATCTTGACCTAGTTTTAAGTGTGGCCAAATCAGTCTGATGGGGGCTCATACTTTCTCGCGTTCAAACCACCATCGCTACGCTTCAGGCGTCTTTGGAGTTGATCAACGAAGAAATTAAAAATATTGACGCTCAAGCAAGCGCGTTGACGAGTATTCAAGACACGTTAACCACAGTTCAGCAGAAAATTGAATATTTAGAAAATTTGAACATGGAATCGAATCTTGCTCATTTTCATCACGTACTGGACAACATACAGGGTGACTTGGAATCGTTACAGACGAGTGTGCCTTCGAAGGAAGATTTGGAAAAATTAAAAACGGCAGTGACGGCATTATCCGATTTGAGTGACATCAAAAGTTCATTGAGCGATCTCGAAAGTACGGTGGCCAATCACCCCACATCCAAAGAATTACACGCATTGAAAAGGAACATATCTCGAATGCTAAAACGACTAGAAACGGAAACGGCAAACGTGGAACAGATTCGAGATGAAATTACTTCCCTGGTGTCGACGTTGCCCACTTCGCAGAGCGTCATGGATCTTCACACGCAGTTTACAGAGATGCGAAGCATCGTGAACGATCTTACCGAGAAAAGCTCGAAATTGAATCAAGTTGAGAACCTTCAGAACATTGTCGTCAACATCAGAGATCAAGTTGGAGTGTTGGAATCCACGCAGGAATCGACGCTGGCCTCTTTCGGTGTCAAGTTGCAAGAACTGAACGAAAACTACAAGCAGTTGAACGTGGAAGTGAAAATCAAACCGTCATTTTCTGCCATAACGGATACCATAGTCGAGCATTTGTTGCCCATTGAAAATAAACTTGGACACGTTCACAGTAATCTCGTCACCGTCGACACTAAAATCGCCAAATTGTTCACCTTGCAAGCCATTGAAATCAACAGCGTACCCAATCAACAGAGAATCTCCACGTTCGTCGAAGGTAGCAAACTGTACATGTAACATCCTTATCATCCGTATTACAAGTTTCTCATCGATGGCCCGATTCAGATAAACGAATTTTCGTACTGGTCTCACGGCAGAAAAGCTAGCGTTCCCACCATGACGTTGATATCGAATCGTGGTGTCCAGAAAGCAGGAAACATTCCTCTGGCACGTTGGAACGAAACGCACAACATATATGAAATACACGAAGACGAAGATCTTACTGTTTTCGACGTGAGAGCCGGTGATAAGCTGATCATTCAAAACACAAGTGAGGTGCCACCCTCTTTGAATCCCATCATACTCGTGCTTCTCTTCAAACGTAATCTCAATGTCTAGGCAAGCCATCGTCAAAGAATTACATAAACCTGCACGCCGCAACTACAAACGTTTAGCGGTGGTAACAAAGGGCATCGATGACCTCTGGCAAAGTGAGCTCGTGGAGATGAGCAGCGGCAATTTGAAAAATGTACATATATTGAACAAGGGCAACAAGTACCTCCTCACCGTCATAGACACATTTTCGAAATTCGCATGGGCTCTACCTTTGAAAGCCAAAACGGGAACATGCGTCACGGAAGAATTCAAATTAAGTTTTCGCGAAAGCGGCAGACGACCTCGGTTTCTGCACACGGACAACGGGAAGGAATTCTACAATGCCACGTTCAGACAGTTTATTCGGAAACACGACGTTCAACATTACTCGACCTTCAGTGACGTCAAAGCCAGCATCGTGGAAAGATTCAATCGGACTTTGAAATCGCGCATGTGGTCACGCTTTACGCTTCAGGGAAGCTACGAGTGGGTCACCATTCTTCCGGAACTCGTTAACGACTATAATCACACATTGCACAGAACGATAGGCATGAAGCCAGCTGACGTTACGAAGTCCGACGAGCAGCGTTTAATTTCTACCGTTTACTGCCCAAAGTACACACCCAAGACAAAAAGACCTAAATACAAAATTGCAGACCAGCTGAGGATCAGTAAATTCAAGCGAACGTTCGACAAGGGAACCGTCACACGTATATAATAAAGGACAGTGGCGGTGAAATTTTATTGGGGCGCTTCTACGAGGAGGAACTCTCTAAAACTAAATACCCCGACACGTACCTTATCGAAAAAGTTTTGCGTAAGAGAGGTGACAAACTTTTGGTGAAATGGCTGGGATTTCCGGGAACAAGTTGGATCGACTCGAACGAAGTGATTCTATGAGTACGTGGAATGTTGTGAAACGTTTACCTGATTCGGAAAGTCAAATGAAAAAAAAAGGAACGGCGAATTGCTCCCCGATAGCATACGGTGTCTGATTGTAGGACCTTCAGGGTGCGGAAAGAGGACACTGCTCATTGATAATTTTATCCTCGCACCCAATTGGTTAGACCTGGGAAAACAGACAGCTCTACGTATTTTCGAAAAGTCTCGAACAAGCAAAATACCAGCAACTTATGAAACTGTACGAGGGTTTGATTGATTGATTGATTGAGTTAAAATTTATGGGTGCGTCGGCACTTAAGGCCATTTCGCACCCTTCTGTATATACGGGGAAACGTCCCCTTATCTAAAATTCTGACAGATTTAAAAAAGGGGTGTAGATAGCCCCTTGGGAAAAAAAAAAAACTAAAAGTGCAAGGTTGTAAAGAGACCAGCACGAGACAAACACGACACATTAAAAAGTCAGAATAAACTAAAAACCTCCTTACAGACGGTGGAAGAGTCCAGCTCTTCGCAAAAAACTAAAAACACGTGATAAAATACTGCTGTCATCACCCAAGAGGGATGACAAACAGCCGGAAAGGTTAAAAGTCTGCCGGAGGTAAGCAAGATCGACACATTCAACGAGAATGTGTCGAATGCTTAATAAAACATTACAAGTACGACACAACGGAGGGTCCAGCCCTTGCAGTAGGTGACCATGCGTGAGACGGCTGTGTCCTATACGCAGGCGGGTAAGAATAACGTCTTCTCGCCGAGAGGGACGAGACGAGGAACGCCAAACACCTATGGTGGGCTTAACAGAGTGAAGCTTGTTCCCCGGTTCCACATCCCACTCGGTCTGCCAAGTGTCAAGAAGGCGAGAACGGAACACATTCTGCAGGTCGCTAGCAGGCAAAAGGTGGACGAGAACGTCGCCATCTGCATCAGCAGACTTGGCGGCAGCATCAGCTGCTTCGTTCCCCTGGATGCCCACGTGGCTAGGGACCCAACAGAAGTGTACATCTGTGCTGGCAGATAAGGACACAAGCCGTCTGAATATGCGTTGCGCTACCGGATGCCGGGAATACGGCGAATCCAGAGACTGCAACACGCTGGTCGAATCACAGCACACAAGGACTTTCTTCAGACCATTGACGTCTGCAAAGTCCAGTGCCTTTAGAATGGCGTACAACTCTGCCGTATAGATGGAACAGGCAGGATGTAGCAAGTAACTGGAACTTTCAGAGTCTAGGACGAAGGCGCAACCAACTGATTCCAATGTCTTGGACCCATCCGTGTAAAACACATTAAAATTGGGGTGCTTCGCACGAAGTTCTAAAAACCGTTGCTGGTATACAACCATTGGTGTCTCTGACTTTGGAAGAGCAGTCAGAGAAAAATCGATAGAAGGTGCAGGAAACTCCCAGGTAGGGAGAGGCGAAATGAGTGGAGAGACGCCAGGAAGATCACTGTCAACACCAAGTGCTGACAGGATCTCGTCTGCACGAACACCAAATGGTCTAGTGACACTAGGGTGGAGCCGATACCTTGCCAGCCTACCCTCGTCTGAGATGGTGTGGAATGAAGGATGTGAAGGCATCGAGCGAAGATGGAGGAAGTAGTGAACTACCAGCCGCTGTCTTCGCAGAGACAGCGACGGCTCAGATGCCTCTACATACAAACTTGCGACTGGACTGGTCCGAAAGGCACCAGTGCACACACGTATACCAGCATGGTGGACAGTGTCTAGGATGCGAAGTCTAGATGGGCGAGCAGAAGAATACACAACACATCCATAATCTAGCTTCGACCTGATGAGTGCACGGTATAGGCGAAGCAATACCGTCCTATCAGCACCCCAAGAAGTATGAGATAAAACGCGGAAAAGGTTGAGAACTCGAAGACAAGAGAACTTTAACTGGCGAAGGTGAGGTAGCCATGTTAATTTCTTATCGAAAATGAGGCCCAGGAAGCGGACCTCATTCACGAAGCACAGGGGAGACTTCCCCATGTACAGGTCAGGATCTAAATGACATGTACGCTGACGACAAAAGTGAACACACACGGATTTCTCGGATGAGAAGGTGAAACCTGTTTGGGAGGACCACGCAACCAAACGGTTTATCGTCAGTTGGAGTTGACGAGAAGCTGACGCGAGATTCCGTGAGCGACAAAAGATCGTGAGGTCGTCGACATAGAGGAGGCCATGTACAGGGGAAAGAATGTTTGCCATAACACTGTTTACTGCTATGGCAAACAGAGTCACACTAAGTACGCTGCCCTGCGGGACACCGTTCTCTTGTTCGTGAAGATCCGAAAAGGAGTTCCCAACACGTACGCGGAAAAAGCGATCTGATAAAAAATTTTCAATAAAGTACGCCATATGGCCACGCACGCCCCAAGAATGGAGCTGTTTTATGATGCCAAAGCGCCACGTTGTGTCATATGCTTTTTGGAGGTCAAAGAAAACTGCAACTAAATGTTCCTTGTTGAGGAATGCATCCTGAATCTGTGTTTCCAGTTGAACCAGATGGTCCAGTGTGGAACGGTTGGAGCGAAAACCACATTGAAAATTACTTATCAAGCAGTTTTCCTCCAAAAACCAGGTGAGACGCTTGTTGATCATGCGTTCCATCAACTTGCACACACAGCTAGTTAAGGCAATAGGCCTGTAACTCGAGGCTGCGGTGCGTTGTTTACCTGGTTTCAGGATGGGAACAATAATAGCTTCTTTCCAGGAAGTGGGGAAAGAGTCCTCCAACCAAAGCCTGTTGAATACCTCCAAAAGGAAATGTTTGGCTCCAATGGGCAGATGACGAAGCATCTCATAGTGGATCTTGTCCACTCCAGGAGCTGTATTCTTAGAATCTCGAAGCGCCTGATCGAACTCCCGTTCAGTGAATGGAGAGTTGGATGGCTCGGTGTTATGACTTCGAAAAATTAGAGGGCGTCGTTCCTGACGGTCCTTCTCACGGCGGAAACGTGGTTCATAATTTTCAGAGCTAGACGCATCAGAAAACTGCGTGGCCAAGATATTAGCTATGTCTCCGGAATCAGTGTACAACGTCCCATCGTGCTCCAGAGCGCTCAGAGAAGTAGATGCACCCCCCTGGATGCGACGTACTTTGGTCCAAACGGCTTTCGACGAAGCCTGCTTCGTCAGAGAAGACACGTATTGGACCCAGCACGCCTTCTTACTGGCTCGAATAAGCCGACGGGCACGGGCACGCTTAATGCGGAACTGCTCGAGGTTTGCGGCAGTGTGGTTCCTATTGAATCGATCTAGGGCATGATTGCGGTCCTTGATGGCTGCACTGATCTCCGCAGTCCACCAGGGGACTGGGCGTCGCCTCGCAGGTCCACTGGGATGTGGAATGGAGGTGCGTGCAGCATCATGCACTCTTGACACAAATATATCTAAGGCGTCGATGGCTGGCAAAGTCGACGCTAGATCGACTTCAATGTCCACTGCACGCTCGAAGGCACCCCAGTCGGCCCGACTGAGATGCCAGTGAGGGTGTTGTTCACGTGAGTGCTGAAGATGTTCGAAAGTTAGAAGCAGTGGGAAGTGATCACTCCCACAGAGATCAGGGTGAACGCTCCAAGATGTGGTAGGAGCAAGGCTGGGACTGCAGAAGGACAAGTCCAACGCAGAGTGTGTGCCTGAGGAAGGACTGAAATATGTGGGAGTCCCATCATTCAGCAACGTTAAACCTGATGCCTCACGGAATTGATCTATAATTTGACCCCGGGGCTCTGTACGAACGGAGCCCCACAAACGATGGTAGGAATTAAAATCGCCCAAAAGAACTACAGGAGACGGAAGTTGCTCGAATATAGAAAGGAGGTCCTCAAGAGAGAATCGCTCCTCCCTTGTGATGTAGATACAGCACACAGATATTGGCTGTGGTAGCTGGACCCGCACGGCGACAGCTTGGAGGGGGGTGGTGAGAAAGATTGGTGTTGAATGGATGGTATCTCGAACACCGATTGCAACACCACCGTGTGCACGACGACCCTCAGGAAGCTTGTCGGTGCGGTAAAGCGTGTATCCGTTTAGAATCACTGATTCATTTGGACGAAAATGTGTCTCTTGGAGACATATGATGGCAGGGTCAAATTCAGATATTAGAATTTGCAGTTCCTCGAGATGTGTACGGAAACCGTTAAGGTTCCATTGGAGACAATAAGCCATAGCTGGAGGTATGGGTGTTACCTTTTAAGGCGTACTTTATTTCTAGGCCCTGTCACCTTGATAAATTCTTCATCCGCGGCTTCGTCCTGTATCATGTCCTCGGGTAAGGACACAGAGGGCGAAGGGGATGAAGAAGGGGGAGTGGGGGCGGGTGCTTTGAGCGCCCGCCGGGCAGCCTTCAGCTGCGCCTTAAGTTTCAGGGTGGTGGCTGCCACCCTGACTGGAGAGCTAGTAGACTTCAGAAAATATTCCCTTGTATGCACCTGCTTGAACTTCTTCTCTGTGGAGCGAGGAGTGGTTGCTGGTTTCCTCGAAGCAGGGCGGGCTACTACGGGAATCGTTGGTGTTTGAGTTGGCACGTCGCTGGCTTGTACACCCACACTGCGGCGGGTAAGAGCAGCTGCAGCAACTGTAGCGAATGGCACAGGTAAAGTGGTGCGTATACTTTCCCGGAGACGTTGTTTTGCTTCGCCAGCAGAGATTTTCTCTGTGACGACCAACTCTCTGATTTTCTTCTCTTGTTGGAAGGAGGGGCAGTCACGATGCCAGACTGGGTGCTCGCCTTGGCAATTAATGCATTTGGGACCAGAAGAACAAGGTTCGGTCCCATGATCAGGCAGACTACACTTACCACAAAGGGCGGTAGTGGCCTTGCAGGAAGGCTGAGTGTGCCCAAAGTGCTGGCATTTGAAACATCGCATCGGGTTAGGGATGTAAGGTCGGACTTTTAGTCTCAAATATCCAGCCCGTACAATATCTGGGAGAGTGGTCGTTTGGAACGTTAATATAATAGAAGCAGTTGGCACAAGTTCTCCGGATTTTCGCGTCTTGATTCGCTGCACTGCGGTGACATGTTGGTCTGAGAGTGCTTCAAGAATCTCTTCCTCCTCAGCATTTAGCAGATCCCAGTGGCGAATTACACCTTTACTACTGTTAAGTTGACGATGGGGTTCAACATTAACAGTGAAATGGCCCAAAGATCGTAACTTTAAAAGGTTGTTGGTCTGGCGATCTGTGCTGGTCTGGATCAGTAGACTCCCGTTTCTCAGCTTCTTTATTTCTGGAACATCGGAACCAGCGGCGTAGTCTAGCTGTTTCTTGATAAGGAATGGTGACAAGTCCTTCAATGTAGCAGCTCCGTGTTTCTTTGGTGTTGTAGAAACATCGTTACTATCGGTCGTCTCAACAATACTGATAACAAGGTAACGTGGCACGTTACTTGTCTTTTCCACAAATTGGAGCGGGCTCGAAGGCCGCGCTCTTTTTGGGGGTTTCCCCCCGTTTGAGTTGTTTTTTGTACCCATATACAAAATTATTTTATGGTGGAGGGTCCATAAATTGTCGCCTCGACATGCCCTCTATGCCGAGGAAGGCCTACCCCCAAATATGGAGGCTACTCGAGGACCAAACCGAAATCCCCGAGGCCACGTTCGCGACTGCACCTACCCCTGCAGCCAACACTGTCCCATCGGCACGTGCAACTCACACCTTGGGATAGGGGTTTTTTATCGAGGTTGTCTCCTCTAGCAGGACCCTTAGTTATAGGGAGGTCAAAGATATGGAGATGAATGACGTGATGAAATGGTGAAAACGTGAGATATGGATGTGAAGAATGAGTGAAATGATGAGATGAAAATGACCTCCCTACCTTAGTTTCTTAGAGGGAGGTCAAAGATATGGAGATGAATGACGTGATGGAATGGTGAAATACGTGAGATATGGATATGAAGAATGGGTGAAATGATGAGATGAAATTGACCTCCCTACTAAGCCCCCTCGCCCCGTCAAGGCAGTCCTACATGGAGGGGGAAAAAAACTGTACGAGGGACTGGACATTGCAACTTTCGCATCTGAAATCATTCCACTGGACGATTGTCTCGAGAATTCCGTTGTGGTGTTCGACGACATGATCTTGGAAAATCAAAACGAGATTCGTAATTTTTTCACTCGAGGTCGTCACAAAGGATTAGATTGTTTCTACCTGGCACAAACTTTTTCCAAGGTTCCGAAACAACTACTACGTGATAATGCTCATTTTATTTGCTTGTTTCGACAAGACCACACCAATTTAACCCCCTCCATGTAGGACTGCCTTGACGGGGCGAGGGGGCAAAGTAGAGAGGCCAATTTCATCTCATCATTTCACCCATTCTTCACATCCATATCTCACGTTTTCACGATTCCATCACGTCATTCATCTCCATATCTTTGACCTCCCTCTAAGAAACTAAGGTAGGGAGGTCATTTTCATCTCACCATTTCACTCATTCTTCACATCCATATCTCACGTTTTCACCATTCCATCACGTCATTCATCTCCATATCTTTGACCTCCCTATAACTAAGGGTCCTGCTAGAGGAGACAACCTCGATAAAAAACCCTATCCCAAGGTGTGAGTTGCACGTGCCGATGGGACAGTGTTGGCTGCAGGGGTAGGTGCAGTCGCGAACGTGGCCTCGGGGATTTCGGTTTGGTCCTCGAGTAGCCTCCATTTTTGGGGGTAGGCCTTCCTCGGCATAGAGGGCATGTCGAGGCGACAATTTATGGACCCTCCACAATAAACACATTTTGTATATGGGTACAAAAAACAACTCAAACGGGGGGAAACCCCCAAAACGAGCGCGGCCTTCGAGCCCGCTCCAATTAGTGGAAAAGACAAGTAACGTGCCACGTTACCTTGTTATCAGTATTGTTGAGAAGACCGATAGTAACGATGTTTCTGCAACAACAAAGAAACACGGAGCTGCTACATTGAAGGACTTGTCACCATTCCTTATCAAGAAACAGCTAGACTACGCCGCTGGTTCCGATGTTCCAGAAATAAAGAAGCTGCGAAACGGGAGTCTACTTATCCAGACCAGCACAGATCGCCAGACCAACAACCTTTTAAAGTTACGATGTTTGGGCGACTTCACTGTTAATGTTGAACCTCATCGTCAAATTAACAGTAGTAAAGGTGTGATTCGCCACTGGGATCTGCTCAATGCTGAGGAGGAAGAGATCCTTGAAGCACTCTCAGACCAACATGTCACCGCAGTGCAGCGAATCAAGACACGGAAATCCGGAGAACTTGTGGCAACTGCTTCGATTATACTAACGTTCCAAACGACCACTCTCCCAGATATTGTACGGGCTGGATATTTGAGACTAAATGTCGGGCCATACATCCCTAACCCGATGCGATGTTTCAAATGCCAGCACTTTGGCCACACAGCCTTCCTGCATGGCCACTACCGCCCTTTGTGGTAAGTGTAGTCTGCCTGATCATGGGACCGAACCTTGTTCTTCAGGTCCAAATGCATTAATTGCCAAGGCGAGCACCCAGTCTGGCATCGTGACTGCCCCTCTTTCCAACAAGAGAAGAAAAGAGAGTTGGTCGTCATGGAAAAAATCTCTGCTGGCGAAGCAAAACAACGTCTCCGGGAAAGTATACGCACCACTTTACCTGTACCATTCGCTACAGTTGCTGCAGCTGCTCTTACCCGTCGCAGTGTAGGGGTAACCAGCGACGTGTCAACTCAAACACCAACGATTCCCGTAGTAGCCCGCCCTGCTTCGAGGAAACCAGCAACCACTCCTCGCTCCACAGAAAAGAAGATCAGGCAGGTGCATACGAAGGAATATTTTCTGAAGTCTACTAGCTCTCCAGTCAGGGTGGCAGCCACCACGCTGAAACTTAAGGCGCAGCTGAAAGCTACTCGGCGGGCGTTAAAAGCACCCGCCCCACTCCCCCTTCTTCATCCCCTTCGCCCTCTGTGTCCTTACCCGAGGACATGATACAGGACGAAGCCGCGGATGAAGAATTCATCAAGGTGACAGGGCCTAGAAATAGTGTACGCCTCAAAAGGTAACTATAATACTTCCAGCCATGGCTTATTGTCTCCAATGGAACCTTAACGGTTTCCGTACTCATCTTGAGGAACTGCAAATCTTAATATCTGAATTTGACCCTGCCATCGTATGTCTCCAAGAGACACATTTTCGTCCAAGTGAATAAGTGATTCTAAACGGATACACGCTTTACCGCACCGACAAGCTTCCTGAGGGTCGTCGTGCACACGGTGGTGTTGCAATCGGTGTTCGAGATACCTTCCACTCAACACAAATCTTTCTCACCACGCCCCTCCAAGCTGTCGCCGTGCGGGTCCATTTACCACAGCCAATATCTGTGTGTTGTGACTACATCACAAGGGAGGAGCGATTCTCTCTTGACGACCTCCTTTCTATTTTCGACCAACTTCCGTCTCCTGTAGTTCTTTTGGGCGATTTTAATTCCTACAATCGTTTGTGGGGCTCCGTTCGAACAGAGCCCCGGGGTCAAATTGTAGATCAATTCCGTGAGGCATCAGGTTTAACGTTGCTGAATGATGGGACTCCCACATATTTCAGTCCTTCCTGAGGCACACACTCTGCGTTGGACTTGTCCTTCTGCAGTCCCAGCCTTGCTCCTACCACATCTTGGAGCGTTCATCCTGATCTCTGTGGGAGTGATCACTTCCCACTCCTAACTTTCGAACATCTTCAGCACTCACGTGAACAACACCCTCACTGGCATCTCAGTCGAGCCGACTGGGATGCCTTCGAGCGTGCAGTGGACCTTGAAGCCGATCTAGCGTCGACTTTGCCAGCCATCGACGCCTTAGATGTCTTTGTGTCACGAGTGCATGATGCTGCACGCACCTCCATTCCACATCCCAGTGGACCTGCGAGGCGACGCCCAGTCCCCTGGTGGACTGCGGATATCGGTGCAGCCATCAAGGACCGCAATCGTGCTCTCGAACGTTTTAATAGGAACCACACTGCCGCAAACCTCGAGCAGTTCCCCATTAAACGTGCCCGTGCCCGTCAGCTCATTCGAGCCAGTAAGAAGGCGTGCTGGGTCCAATACGTGTCTTCTCTGACGAAGCAGGCTTCGTCGAAAGCCGTTTGGACCAAAGTATGTCGCATCCAGGGGGGTGCATCTACTCCTCTGAGCGCTCTGGAGCACGATGGGACGTTGTACACTGATTCCGGAGACATAGCTAATATCTTGGCCACGCAGTTTTCTGGTGCGTCTAGCTCTGTAAATTATGAACCACGTTTCCGCCGTGAGGACCGTCAGGAACGACGCCCTGTACCTTTCGAAGTCATAACACCGAGCCATACAACTCTCCATTCACTGAACGGGAGTTCGATCAGGCACTTCGACATTCTAAGAATACAGCTCCTGGAGTGGACAAGATCCGCTATGAGATGCTTCGTCATCTGCCAATTGGAGCAAGAAATTTGCTTTTGGCTTTAGTTGGAGGACTCTTTCCCCACTTACTGGAAAGAAGCTATTATTGTTCCCATCCTGAAACCAGGTAAACAACGCACCACAGCCTCGAGTTACAGGCCTATTGCCTTAACTAGCTGTGTGTGCAAGTTGATGGAACGCATGATCAACAAGCGTCTCACCTGGTTCTTGGAGGAAAACTGCTTGATAGGTAATTTTCAATGTGGTTTTCGATCCAACCGTTCCACACTGGACCATCTGGTTCAGCTGGAAACACACATTCAGGATGCATTCCTCAACAAGGAACATTTAGTTGCAGTTTTCTTTGACCTCCAAAAACGGTATGACACAACGTGGCGTTTTGGCATCCTAAAGCAGCTCCATTCTTGGGGCGTCCGTGGCCATATGGCGTACTTTATTAAAAACATTTTATCTGATCGTTTTTTCCGCGTACGTGTTGGGAACTCCTTTTCGGATCTTCACGAACAAGAGAACGGTGTCCCGCAGGGCAGCTTATTAAGTGCAACTCTGTTTGCCATAGCAGTGAACACTGTTATGGCAAGCATTGTTGCCCCTGTACATGGTCTTCTGTATGTAGACGACCTCACGATCTTTTGTCGCTCACGGAATCTCGCCTCAGCTTCTCGTCAACTCCAACCGAGGATAAACCGTTTGGTTGAGTGGTCCTCCCAAACAGGTTTCACCTTCTCATCCGAGAAATCCGTGTGTGTTCACTTTTGTCGTCAACGTACATGTCATTTCGATCCTGACCTGTACATGGAGAAATCTCCCCTGTGCTTCGTGAATGAGGTCCGCTTCCTGGGCCTCATTTTCGATAAGAAATTAACATGGCTACCTCACACTCGCCAGTTAAAGTTCTCTTGTCTTCGAGTTCTCAACCTTCTACGTGTTTTATCTCATACTTCCAGGGATGCTGACAGGACGGTATTGCTTCGCCTGTACCGTGCACTCATCAGGTTGAAGCTTGATTATGGATGTGTTGTGTATTCTTCTGCCCGCCCATCTAGACTTCGCATCCTAGACACCGTCCACCATGCTGGTATACGTTTGTGCTTTGGTGCGTTTCGTACGTGTCCAGTCGCTAGTTTGTACGTAGAGGCATCTGAGCCGTCGCTGTCTGCGAAGACAGCGGCTGGTAGTGAACTACTTCCTCCATCTTCGCTCGATGCCTTCACATCCTTCATTTGACACCAACTCCGACGAGAGTAGGCTGGCAAGGTATCGGCTCCACCCTAGTGTCACTAGACCATTTGGTGTTCGTGCAGACGAGATCCTGTCAGCACGTGGTGTTGACAGTGATCTTCCTGGCGTCTCTCCACTCATTCCGCCTCTCCCTACCTGGGAGTTTCCTGCACCTTCTATCGATTTTTCCCTGACTGCCCTTCCAAAGGCAGAAACACCTTGGTTGTATACCAGCAACGGTTTTTAGAACTTCGTGCGAAGCACCCCAATTTTAATGTGTTTTAGACGGATGGGTCCAAGACAGTTGAATCAGTTGGTTGCGCCTTCGTCCTAGACTCTCAAAGTTCCAGTTTCTCACTACATCGTGCCTGTTCCATCTTTACGGCAAGGTTGTACGCCATTCTAAAGGCACTGGACTTTGCAGACGTGAATGGGCTGAAGAAAGTCCTTGTGTGCTGCGATTCGACCAGCGTGTTGCAGTCTCTGGATTCGCCGTATTCCCGGCATCCGGTAGCGCAACGCATATTCAGACGGCTTGTGTCCTTATCTGCCAGCACAGATGTACACTTCTGTTGGGTCCCTAGCCACGTGGGCATTCAGAGGAACGAAGCAGCTGATGCTGCCGCCAAGTCTGCTGATGCAGATGGCGACGTTCTCGTCTACCTTTTGCCAGCTAGCGACCTGAAGAATGTGTTCCGTTGTTCCCTTCTTGACACTTGGCAGGCCTAGTGGGATTTTGAAACGGGGAACAAGCTTCACGCTGTTAAGCCCACCATAGGTGCTTGGTATTCCTCGTCTCGTCCCTCTCGGCGAGAAGACTTTATTCTTAGGACACAGCCGTCTCACGCAAGGTCACCTACTGCAAGGGCTGGACCTTCCGTTGTGTTTGTCCCGTGCAGGTCTTTTTACAACTTTGCACTTTGTTTTTCCCAAGGGGCTATCTACCCCCTTTTTTAAATCTCAGTCAGAATTTTACATAAGGGGACATTTCCCCGTATACACAGAAGGGTGCGAAATGGCCTTAAGTGCCGACGCACCCATAAATTTTAACTCAATCAATCAATCAACACCAATTTAAAACACGCACATGATGATTACGTAGGGGCTGACATGAATTACAATCTATTTTCTAAATTCTGCTCCCACTGTTGGAACCAAGGTGATTTCGGATTCGTGACCATTGACATGACTCGAAAAGCAAACCATTGAAAGTATAGGAATAAAATAAACGTTTATCTAGACGTCTCAGAGTAAATTAATAACCCTGAGGCTAAGAAGAGGACAATTTCAGATTTGCAACGAGAAGAAAATCCAAAAAAAAATCAAAGGTCGAGAACCTAAACAGTCAAAAAAATAAAATTTGAGAAAAACTTTTTTTTTCAAACGTCTCAAGCGTATATATAAAATAACCATTATAACAAAAAAAGTGAGTGTTAGGAAAGTTGATAAGTCTCAAGTGGGTGACGGCAAGAAAACTACGAGAACCGAACGTATAGGCTGAGAATTCGACGTTTCACAAACGTTCCGACGTATATAGAAAAATGTCAAAACGTCAATTTCAAAAAGAGGACAATCTCAAGTTGCGTGAATATCTAGTGAAGCGATTCAAATGTTGGAAATCCGAGAATCGTGGTTTGTACGAAGAGAAGAAACGTCAAGATCAACCTGTGATCGACGCCATCAGCGGTCTAGGTAAAGAAATTAAAAGTGTCACGGAAGTAGTGGTAGTGGGCGGTTTCACAAACCGAAAATGGGGCTCGGTGGGGCTCGCCTTAATGGATTTCTCTCGTAAGGCATGAGCCCCATTTTCTGGCAGTGTTGCCAGCTGCTTACTCGAAAAAATCACCAAGGTTTTTTTTGGGTCTAACCTAGCCTAAAGCAAGAAGCTGGCAATCTTGCTTGAGGCTCGCCTTAATGGATTTCTCTCGTAAGGCATAAGCTCTATTTTCTCGCAGTATTGCCAATATTTTACTCGAAAAAATCACCAAGGTTTTTTTGGTCTAACCTAGCCTAACGCAAGAAGCTGGCAACCTTGCTTGAGACTTGCGTTACAGTGCATAAAGCAAAAAGCTGGCAAAAATTGCTTGAGGCTTGTCTTACAGTGCATAAAGCAATTTTTGCCAACCTACTGGTACTTTTGCCATAGTTTTTTACAAAAAAGAGAGAGGAGAGAGAGAGAGAGGGAAGAGTTAAACAACCGACAGCTGCCAACACCCAACCTAACCTAACCTAACCCACCCTAACCTAACCTAACCTAACCTAACTAGGTCTAACCTAGCCTAAAGCAAGGAGCTGGCAACTTTACTTAAGGCTTGCCTTACAGTGCATAAAGCAAGGTTGCCAACCTACTGGTATTTTTGCCATAATCTTTTACAAAAAAGAGAGAGAAGAGAGAGAGGGAAGAGTTAAACAACCGACAGCCTACCTACAGCTTTTTTGGTCTAACCTAGCCTAAAGCAAGGAGCTGGCAATTTTACTTGAGGCTTGCCTTACAGTGCATAAAGCAATTTTTGCCAACCTACATATACTAAACAAGGAGAGCCGGCAACAAATATGTACTGCCGTAAAAGAGAGAAAGATGGGTGGATGGCAATATAGTATGTGCGTGCGTGTGTGCGTATAATATGTAGCATTATTAACTAGAGTGTGTTGGCAATTTACTTACAACTAAAAAAAAATAGAGATGCCAACTTTGCTGTAAGATGAAGAGAGAGAGAGATTTATGGCTGGCAACAGTAATGACCGAATGCGCCATATCGTAATTTTCCAACTCCCGGGGAAACGATGTGCCACACACGCGCGCGCGCTTATGTATTGTAACACAAACAAACAAACAAAATAATAATTGTTGTTTTTTAGAATACCTGGCCCCTAACCCCGCCAGGGTGCGTGGTGCCCAACCCAAAAAGGTTCTAACGGCTACGGCTCTAGATAACCGCACCTCTGTAGGGTTTCACGTGTTTTTTTTTTCCCCCAAACTTCCATGAAACCCTACAGAGGACCTCCGTAATGCATGCAACGTGTACTAACGACTCGTGTTATTTGATGTTGTGATATTTTTGGATATAGAGTTTTATTGTGAGATATAGATAAAAATAATTATGTTTATTATAATATTTTCTTGATGAAGATGGAGAATATGTGTGTGTGTTACAAATAAAGTTGCATGCTTATTTTTCTAGTGTGTGTGTATGTGTTTTTGATGTTTCGACAGCATCTGAAACGATAAAAAAAGAAATTTTATTGTTAATTTTCACGTGTAAAAACAACAACAAATTTTTTTGTGCAAATTTTCTGATTGTCTCGTGCTATAGTGCAAAAAAGATATTTTAACTGATAACTAATGAAATTGACATTTGTAACTGATCTGAACTAGTGAAATTCGTATTGTGCCATTGTAACTGATTGTGCTAGTACAAAAAATTTCTTATTTGTGCAAGAAAAGATGTTAAAAACTTGTTAAAACTGCTCTGTGACCCTCTCGTTCTTCACGTCGTAGGCGAAGGACTTCTCTGCAATCAGGATGACACTGCATAGGGTATCCTCGGGCAAGGCATCGTGGAACTCGCAGACGACCTTGATGTTGGTTCGATCGTTGACCACAACCTTCTTTCTCTTAGATGTGTTGATGACGGTCATGGGTCTCCGTGCTTTGAACTCGCTGGGCGTGTAGTACATGTCCACGCTTCCCTCGGTCACACGTTTGTAAGCCGAGAACGCTTCGTAAAGTTTGAGGTAATCGTTTTTGGTCACGTCGAGGTTGTAATTCTCGCGCGGGAACACTTCGTTGCGTCCGTTCTTCAGATAAACGTTCTTGATCTTGCAGTCGTCGAACTTGCTGGAATCTTTTTCCTGATTCTTGTCCCTCCCGGTCTGAAAAAGCACTACGACGAAATCTGGCATGTCGAACTGTATGTTGTTGAACTGCGTTGTTCCGTCGAATTCCATGTGACTTCCCGACGCTATTTTCTGCACGCACTGGTAACCGTGAAAGTGAATCAGCACCTGCGGACTTTTCAAGATCTCCGCTTTGTACTTGAGGGCGTAGTTCGTTTCGTATTCCACCACCGGCATTCTAAATTCCATGCTCTGGATGACGCACTTGGCTGCTTCGGGTAAAGTGTTGGCTATCGGCGTGGTGCCGTCCGGACCCAAAGTAGCGTATCGCATCAGTGCGTCGTTGTCGTTGGCCGCTCTTCGAAACGTAACCCTCAGTCCTCCCTTCCACATGATCTCCTTGTAGTCCGAGAAGAAACCAGGCAGCAGACGCATGGGAAAGAGCACCGTGTGACTTCTCGTCGATATTTTGGTCCCGGCTTCGAATCCCCCGGCCTGGTAGTACGCCGCGTCCGTTTTGGATAATTTCAACGTTCCCACTGCCGTCGACGTGATGCCAGGATAATCGATTCTGTCGATGACGGTGTTGTGTTTCCTCACCTCCACCTGCGAGAACAGGTGAGGCACGAAGTTGTCCACGAGTATCAAGTTTGCTGCTGCAGGAAACGCGTCTCCGCTTTCTTTCTTCACCACGTCGAATTGAAGGTAGAGGTCCGCTCTGTGAGGATGAATGAACCCGTCGCCTACGTCCACGTCGTATTCGATCTCCCTGTTCGCTTCGTTCAGATTGGCGAACGTGCGACGGTTGGGAGGGAAAGATTGCAATTCGTAACTTTCGATTTGCTCCATTTTACATGTATGGTTATTTATTATACGTTGATCTCCACGATGGCTGTCGTAGTGGCACCTGCGAAATCCACCACGTCTCCTTTCTCGTTCGTCACCACCAACTCTATGTCGTCTATGCGGTTGCGACATACTGGAAAATAGATCGGCGAAGAGGGCGTGTAGATGATCGGTTCCATGAACTCGGAACTTGGTTTGAAAGTGGCTATGATTCCCGTCTGCTTGTGACTTCCTAACAATCCGTCCGAAGATTTCGTGATCATACCTTCCGCCACGTTGCAGTGTACGTTCAGAGTCTCTATGGCCAAGAATTTAGGAATGTTGGTTGCTACGTGCTTGATGCCAGCTTCGAGTTTGGTGTCGTTCTCGAAACCTAAAAGTTCTCCCATGGTGCCCAGGTCCACGGTCTCCGTCGCGGATAGGATTTCCACTCTGTGCGTGACCGAATTTTGAGAAAGGTATGTGCCTTTGGGTAATTGAGCTTGCAAAGTGGAAAGATTGTATTGTCCTGGCGTGACGACGATGTGTTCGCTTCCGACGCTAATTTTGTTGTTGTGCTGCGTAACATTAGGTATAAGGTACATGCTGTAGAATGCACGCAGAGCCACGGATTTAGGATAGACGATGTCGTCGTGCAGCGTGAGTTTCAAGATTGAAGATTCGCTCGTGAGATGGAACACGCCCATCCTAGTGATGCTGTTTGAGGTTCCACAATGCTTTCTGGAAATCCTCGATCGTAGGGTTATTTATTTTAGAGAGAAACGTGAGTACGGAAAGGCAGAGATGACCGCAGTTCACGTCTCCGAAATTTTGAATGCGTTCGTCGTTGTAGTATATAGAGGTTTTGTTCGTTTTCAGATAATGAATTAAATTTGTAGGTCGAACACCTCCGAAAGAATCGAAAACGAATGCTTTATCATCATTTTTGTGGTAACATATCCAATGCGTGCCTGGATTTTTTTGATTGTCCAAGTTGACTACTCCGCATTCTCTTCTTTTAACGCTTGAAGGTAACGAGTCGGACATGAAAACTCCTCTGAAGTGTTTGATTTGTAACGGTTCGATCAGAGATTCAATGTCTCGGTTGGTGAGTGCTTCTGTTTCTTTTTTTAAACTTTCTCATCACGCCTTTTCCTCCTTTCTTCTCCATGGCCAGGTTGTGACGTTTCTGTTCTTCCAACTCGGCCTTGTTCTTCTTCGAGTCGATGACGGTTTTCGCGATGGCGGCACTTCCGCCAGCCAAACTTCCAACGGCCCCCAATGCTGCCAGGATGGCCGGGATGCTGAATATGAAACCTCCGATCTTTTGCTGTTTCCGCGAACGCTGCAATCTTTTCAATTGAGGTGTGCTGAGCAGTAATTTCATTCCGTGTCCTTTCGACAAGCAAGAACGTTTCTTCTCACGTTGTTTCTTGGTAAGTAACCCATCGAGGGCACCTAGATTTTTAAGATTCGAATATGGTATCTGGTACACGACACCCTTGGGCTTCATGTTGATGCTCTATGTGTTATTTTCACGGTATGTTATTTATATATATATTCTGAGATTTTTTCTTGTGTAGTTTTTTTTACGGTATGTTATTTATATACCCCACCCCAATTTTTGTTTCGTGTTCATGGCGATGGTGGTACCCAGTGCGGCGACCCGTTCACCCAGCGATGCGTCTCTGCTCACGAACCTTTCGAAAGCTGCATGTTCCAATTTTTTGTCTGCTTCGTGACGTGCGTCCAGATCCGTCTGCGTGGTGTTGTAGGCGATGTCGTGATCTTTGCATGCTGCGTCCAACGGATTCACACCCTTGTCTCCTCTCTCCAATCTTTTCTCGAGTTTGGTACCCGGTCCGCAGTACTGGTAGCCAGGTAGATGCATCTCGAAAGGTAACTTGTTGATGATGTCGTTCACGAGTCCTTTTCCTTCGGCCACGTTCCAAAATTTCGGAGGCAGCGTGTTGATGATTTTGATCAGGTAACCTATGCCCTTGTCGTCGTTCACGATGAAGTTGGAAAGTTTCGTGCTGATCATGTCCACGATGCCAACCTTCTCGTTGTAGAAATTGCGGTTGCCTGCATTCTCTTCGCCGGCTATCACCAACAATCGGTCCACGAGCTTCCTAACGTCGTCCACCCAAACGAATTCTTTGGGTAACGTGTTGTAGCGTTTGACGCCGCTGCCTGTTTTGACCTGGTTCCAAATCGGTTTGATGAGATTCCTGTACTTCTCCCCGCTGCTCGATTTCACCCTATTCTGCGAGGCGTCGTTGTTCTGGTACAAGGCATCCGTCATGATCAGAATTTCCTTGTAACTTTGGTAATCTTCGTCGGTGTAATCTTTCGGCTGCTTTTTGGCGACGAGTTCCCACAGTCCCACCGTGCCGGGATACCTGTTCCAACTATCCTTGTCGCCTAAATTGACTTTAATGTCGTTGCCTTCGAAGGTCACCTTCGATTTCCCAATCTTCCACACCACACCGCCGCCTTCGCTGGTTTCCATGCTGGGATACAATCCGAACACTTCATCCTTGTCGAATTTCCCCGTGCTCAGGTAGTCTCGTGCCAAAGGTCCCAACTCGATTTTATCCGAAGACGACGTGCTACCAATGGCTCGACGTCGTGCCGGTGCATCCTTCAGTTCGAACGGTGTCGAAGGAATGCTCGAAATAGGTGTGGGTACAGCGTAACTTTTAGCTGCGAGCGGTACGAGTTCATTAATCAAATTTTTATTTTGTTCCGTGACACTTTTAATTTCTTTACCTAGACTGCTGATGGCATCGATCACGGGTTGATCCTGACGTTTCTTCTCTTCGTAGAATCCGCGATTCTCGGATTTCCAACCTTTGAAGCGTTTCGCGAGGTAATCGCGAAGCTTGAGATTTTCGTCTTCGATTTTTCGTTTCGTCATAATGTTTATTTATATACATCGTTTCTCACAACGTTGCAACGTTTAGAAAATCGTTGATTTTGTTTCTGTATTTTCCGTCGTTGGGTTTCCTCGTCATGTCGATCGTCGCGAATCCGAAATCGTCACCGTTCCACCAAGTAGAGCAGCAGCCTTCCGAAAATTGATTGTAGTTCATGTCTCCGCCTACGTAGTCATCGTACGCGTGCTTGAGGTTGGTGTGATCTTGACGAAACAAACATATGAAATTAGCGTTGTCGCGTACTAACTGTTTTGGAATTTTGGAAAACGTTTGAGCTAGGTAAAAACAATCCATTCCTTTGTGACGACCTTGCGTGAAAAAATTGCGAATTTCATTTTGATTTTCCAGGATGGCGTCGTCGAACACAACGACTGAATTTTCACGACAATCGTCGAGTGGTTTTATTTCCGAGGCGAACGTTGCAATGTCCAGACCATCGTACAGTTTCATCAGTTGCTGGTATTTGGATTGCTCCAAACTTTTCGAGAACACGTACAGGTGCCTGTTCTTCCAATCTAACCAATTCGGTGCGAGGAGAAAATTGTCCACGAGCAGTGTCGTTTTCCCACACCCCGATGGACCTACGATCAGACAGCGGATGCTGTCGGGAAGCAACTTGCCGTTCTTTTTTTTTCTCGTTTGACTTTCCGGATCCGGTAGACGCTTCACCACGTTCCACGTACTCACAAGATCACTTCGTCCGCGTCGATCCAACTCTTTTCTGGAAGTCCCAGCCATTTGACCAAAAGTTTGTCACCTTTCCTACGCAATACTTTCTCGATGAGGTACGTGTCGGGGTGTTTCGTTTTAGAGAGTTCCTCTTCGTAAAATCTTCCTTTCAAAATCTCACCGCTACTATCTTTTATTATATACGTGTGTCGGTTTCCAGGTAAAACTCGAACCACCGTAAAGAGTTCCGTACTCCAATTTTTTGTGAATCCCTTCTCGAAGGTGCGTTTGAATTTGCTGATCCTCACTCGGTCTCCAATTTTGTATTTAGCTTTTTTTGTCGTGGGTGTGTACTTTGGACAGTAAACGGTAGAAATTAAACGCTGCTCGTCGGACTTGGTAACGTCAACTGGCTTCATGCCTATCGTTCTGTGTACCGTATCATTATAGGTGTCGACGAGTTCCGGCAGAATGTCGACCCATTTGTAATTTCCCCGAAGCGTGAATCGTTTCCACATGTGTGTTTTCAAGGTTCGATTGAATCTTTCCACGATGCTGGCTTTGATGTGACTGAAGGTCGAATAATGTCGAACGTCATGTTTTTGAATAAACTTTTGGAATACAGCGTTATAAAATTCCTTCCCCTTGTCTGTTTGCAGAAACCGTGGTCGTCTGCCACCGCTTTCGCGAAAAATTAATTTGAATGCTTCCGTGACGCATGTTCCCGTTTTCGCCTTCAAAGGTAGAGCCCATGCGAATTTCGAAAACGTGTCTATGACGGTGAGAAGGTACTTGTTGCCCTTGTTCAATTTATGTACGTTTTTCAAATTGCCGCTACTCATCCCCACGAGGTCACTTTGCCAGAGGTCATCGATGCCCTTGGTTACCACAGCCAAACGTTCGTAGTTACGGCGTGCAGGTTTATGCAATTCTTCGACGATGGCTTGCCTAGACATTTTTTTTAGAGATTACGTTTCAAGAGAAGCACAAGCGTGATGGGATTCAAAGAGGGTGGCACTTCGCTCGTGTTTTGAATGATCAGCTTATCGCCGGCACTCACGTCGAAAACGGTGAGATCTTCGTCTTCGTGTATTTCATATATGTTGCGCGTTTCGTTCCAACGTGCCAGAGGAATGTTTCCTGCTTTCTGGACACCACGATTCGATATCAAAGTCATGGTGGGAACGCTAGCTTTTCTACCGTGAGACCAGTACGAAAATTCGTTTATCTGAATCGTACCATCGAGGAGAAACTTGTAGTACGGATGATAAGGATGTAACATGTACAGTTTGTTACCTTCGACGAACGTGGAGATTCTCTGTTGATTGGGTACGCTGTTGATTTCGATGGCTTGCAGAGAATGCAGTTTAGCGAATTTAGTGTCGACGCCGAGCAGATTACTGTGAACTTGTCCGAGTTTATTTTCGATGGGCAGCAAATGCTCGACTATGGTATCTGTTACGGCAGAAAACGACGGTTTGATTTTCACTTCCACGTTCAACTGCTTGTAGTTTTCGTTGAGTTCTTGCAACTTGGCACCGAAAGAAGCCAGCGTCGATTCCTGCGTGGATTCCAGCACTCCAACTTGATCTCTGATGTTGACGACAATGTTCTGAAGGTTCTCGACTTGATTCAATTTCGAGCTCTTCTCGGTAAGATCGTTCACGATGCTTCGCATCTCTGTAAACTGCGTGTGAAGGTCGGCGACGCTCTGCGAAGTGGGCAGCGTCGACACCAGCGAACTAATTTCGTCTCGAATCTGTTCCACGTTCGCCGTTTCCGTTTCCAGTCGTTTCAGCATTCGAGATATGTTTCTTTTCAAAGCGTGCAATTCTTTGGAGGTGGGGAGATTGGCCACCCTACTCTCGAGATCGCTCAATGAACTTTTGATGTCGCTCGATTCGGATAGTGCCGTCACCGCCGTTTTCAATTTTTCTAAATCTTCGCTCGAAGGCACGCTCGTCCGTAACGATTCCAAGTCACCCTGTATGTTGTCGAGTACGTGATGAAAATGAGCGAGATTCGTTTCGACGTTCAAATTTTCTAAATATTCGATCTTCTGCTGAACCGTGCTCAACGTGTCTTGAATGCTCGTTAACGCTCTCGCTTCGGCGTGAATATTTTTAATTTCTTCGTTGATCAATTCCAAGGACGCCTGAAGCGTAGCGATGGTGGTTTGAATGTGTTCGAAATCTTGATAGGCCTCCAATTGAATTTTTATGTTCGCGACGCTTTTACCGATGACCTGCAGTTCGTCCGACGATGGTAGGTTCGTCATTGTATCTTCCAAAGTCTGCAACTTGGATTTAATTTCTTCCAACGTGCTGGTGAATTCTTCTTGTAATTTGGAAACAACGACATGCAAGCGTTCTGCGTCTATATCGTTCACAACGGTTTGAAGTTCAGAGAAATTCTTTTCGATTGCGGAAGTTCGTTCTTCGATTTCGAGTTTCAATTTTTCCAAATCTTCATTTTTCGATTGAAATTGCTGTAATTTGGCCAAATCATTTTGAAGCGAATCCACGCTCAACTGTATATTTTGAACGTTGTCGTAGGAAGGTACGTCGACATAATTTTTTATCAGCGTCTTCAGTTCGGAATCGATTTTCAGAATGGGGTCGAGACATTGCGTTTGGAGCGTAGCGATTTCCGACTCTAAACTTTTGTTTAAGGTTTCCTGCAAAGCGATCAAATCGGTCCTCAACTTCTTAACTCGAATGTCCAACATGAGAATCTCTTCTGCATGGTCTACACGCTTGGTGTTGCCGAAAATGTCGTTAGGCATTTTTGGTTAACGGTTATTTATAATAGGATAGACGATTCGTAATTCTACGAAGAGAGGAATAAGTTTGTCGTAATCTCCGAGGAGTTCCATGTAAAGATAATCTCCTGCAGACACATCGTACGTAATGTTAGAAAGCATCTTGTCGTGCTTGATTCGAAAAATGTTCTTGCCGGTAGAAATTTTGATTTCGCCTGCGTTTTCCGGATTCACGGTGATTTGAAGTTTCCCGTCGATCGGAATTTCGTAGAAATCTAAATTGTTATTAAAAACATAAAACATCTTGCCCACATCGTCATTCAGTTTCGTCCAAATGCTGTTGAGGTGAATGATCAACAGACCGTTGAGTTTAGGTAACACGGAAGGTAAGACTTCATGATCTGGTATGGTTTCCATAATGATCTGTTTTTTGAAACCGAACAAATTCATAGGCATGCTGGTTATTTAAGAATACGGTCAAAGTTTTTTTGTAATGACAGTCAAAATGTTTTTTTTGGTTTTGTTTTGTTTTTTATGAATCTTCTGTTGAAGATGGACATATGTTGCAGGTTTTGCTTTCTGCTAAGCGATAGTGCCCCCACGGCAATGTGTGAATACCACACTCGAGGACGCACCTCTTATCGTCGTTGGGATCCAGCGCAATTTTTCTAACTTTATTTGTGGTCAACACATGGTCGACGCTCTGGATGCGCTGTTCTGCTCTTAGAACCGACGACCTGGTCTTGAGGCAATCGACGAAGTCCTCGAATGTGAGATGCTCCCGAACCACCTGTCTGCCGACACCCTTGGCCTTCTTGGTAACGCTGCCCTCGGCTTTGATGGCATAGGCCTTGGCGCGAGGACCTGCAAACTCGAGAATTACATCACCGTCCTTCTCGTCTTTGAGTTTGCCAGGCACCTTCTTGTTGCGGGGCAGGATACCGTACTTGTTTTGCTGGGGATAGCCCGAGGTGTCGAAAAGGTTAACCAAAGATGGAACTGTGGCTATATCCCCGTACGCGTCGTCTGTGCGAACGTGGTACACCAAGCTGTCCGTGTCCGTGTAGAGTAGGCTAATATTGTCGTTATAGTGCTGGCGTAGTTTCCCATAATATATTTGAAAGATGTGCAGCTTGCTCAGGTCTAATACTGAGGCGCCAACATAAATTGGCTTGTTGAGCTTCACCTCGCTCTTCCTCATATGCACCAGAGCAAGCTGTTCGTTATAAATGGTCCTCGATTTGAATAACGGGTTTGCTACGAGCCTGCGACATTGTGCTTTGTTTGATATTAGCCTCACATCTACACGATTCCGTACATTCTCCATGGTTTTCCCGAACACCGCATTGTTCATAAGCTTGAAGAAATCCTTATCGAGCTCGGACGTGGCTGCGGTGCGGTGTTTGGTGTTGACTTCAATATATGGACGCAACCACGGAGAATGCTCGAACTTGAGGATGCGGTGAACTGCGTGGACCGCGACCCCTCGCTGCATCAACCACCGGAGATTCTGGTAGTGTAGGACGTAATTCTTCTTGGGCTCGAAATCCATGACGAGCTTCTTCTGGTTGGAATCGGGTGGACACTTGAACTCGGGTGCAGGGGGAAGATCGCTGAACAAATCCTGCAGCTTCTCGGAGAACTCAAGGTCCACCTCGGCGAAGAACCCATGTTCCGAATCGTCGAAGCTTTCGATGTCGAAGTTGGAAGGGTCAGCCCACTCGAAGCCTCTAAAAGGGAGTGGCTGCATCATGGAGTGTCCGTAGAGGTTATTAACGTCCGTGTACATGATGTAGCTGGACGGTTGTGAGGGGTCGTAGCCGGTGGACATGTGGTGATTGTTGGCGTGCGAGTGTCGCTGCGACACCTGGACCATTCCACCCCGCACGGCACGTTCCACAAACAGCACCATGTCCACGTCCGAAAGAAGCTCCAGCTCGATCTTCGTCACCAGAAACATGGCTGACCACGCCAGTCCGGGGAGACTATAGAAGTAGGCGGGGTCCAGCTGGTAGATTTTTATTGCGGTCGCACGGAACGTCTGGAACACGTCGGCGAGGAGCGTCACATCAAGTCTGAGGTAGGCGTCGTGGTAGTCCCCGAGAGTTCGACAGCCCAGCTCGCGCCACATGGACTGGGCGTGGTGATATTCCTCGTCGGTGATGTTCGAGCCTCGCAGCTTGCTATAAAAATTTGCTCGAGGAGGTAGCGACGTCTCTCCGAACTTGGAAGGGTCTGTGATGTATTCGTAGGGATAGACCCCCTTACGCTTGAAGAGGCTAGCGTCCAAGTTCGGAAAGTTTCCGGAGGTAATAAGCATTTGCTCGTCGCTAAGCTTCCCTGCGAGAGCATCGAGGCTGGCCGGGAGGAACCTCAGGGAGTCGAGGAAGCGAAGCTCGACGGTAGAGCGTGATCCCGGGATCGACACTCGTTTGCTCACACTGATGTAACGCTCCTCGTTCTGGGCGAGAACGTTGATTCCCTTGTTGTCGTATCCAAGATGCTTGATCAGGTGGTGGAAGTCGTACCCCGAGCCATTGTGGAAGAAGATCGGGATAAATCGAGGGTCCCGGGCCATGAGGTTGCATCCGTTGCACCATGGACCAACATACCTACCGTTAAAGTGATCATGGTGTTGGACTTTACGGTTGTTGGCGGTGTACTCCTTGACGCAGACAGGGCAAGCGATGGCCTCGTCGTGTCTACGTTGGTCGTCGGGAGACAGTGGGAGCGTAGACTTGGGGGCCAACAGTACCTTCCCTATCTCCTTGGCCTCGACAACCATCCTCTCGAGGAAGTGTTTGGCTGCGTCGGGACCACGGTACACGTAGGGCTCGGGGGCGATGTGCTGGTCTCGTCGCACCACAACGTAGGCATAACTCGAGGCCTCGTGGAGTTGGTAAGGGGTGGTGGAGGAAACTTCGGGATCGGGATCGCAAGTGGACAGGGGTTTGAGGAAGGCCTCGAAATCTGCGATGATGATAGCGGGATGCTCCACCATGGCACCGTGCATGCGGAAACGCTCCACGGCACCAGGTTTGGGCAAGACTGCCACACCCGGCTCGTTGGCATTGCAGTAGATCTTGTGGCTGGCAAGCTTCTCTGCAGCGATGTTGGGACCTCTGATGCGCTGGTAGTCCTGCTGTTCTCGATTATCAAAAGTTGACAAGCACCTTCGCCAAACTTCTATGCTATCACGATGCTTGCTTTTTTGACTCGACACCAACCGAGAGATGGAACGGATGAGGGTGTAGTGGTGATGGGTCTCGTCCTTGATGAGCAGAAGGTGAATTTCCTGCGCACCATCAACGTTTACGTCGCTCACCCGGATGGGGTACACCGCATTTTCGTCAGTGAGACCGTAAACGTTGATGGCCAACCGCGCACAAACCTCAAACTTTCGAATGTCCGAAAGCGCCACCGGGTAGTCGATCCCAACCATCGCATCTTCCAGCTCTGACTCGTAGGGTATGTAGTGGTTAACTCGGCGTGGTTGGTTTTTCCAGTGGACAGGGTGCAATGCTGCAAGCACCGACCAGAGAAAGCACTTGGCGTCACTGTTCTGAATGTTCAGGACGGCCTTCTTTGCCGCGATGGAAAGTGGTAAGGGGACGTAGCTGGAGGCGGAGAGAGGCACGAACTTGCAAAGTTTGACGCACAGTTCGTGAGGCTCGCCACACAGCGAACCCCCCGAGCCTTTAGCTTGATGTTCTTCTTGTTTTGCCACCAGCTCATCGCCAAACTTGTTGTAGATGATCTTGAGGTTGTCGACATCCGCCAGATGCAGCGTCTTCGCCTTGGTGTTGTGGCAGAAGCTGTAAATTTCATCGGACGGCTTCTTGTACTGGCAACGTAGCGATGCGTAGAATTTGGTGGAGTGCGTTGCAAGCGCATCACCGAGGATGGAAATAATCTCTGCTCGCTTCTCCTCCAAAAAGCTACGCACGTCGCATGAGCCCTCCGAAGTGATGACAAAATCTTCTAACAAATGCTGGAAAGCAGACTGGTTAGCTTTCGCCACAGGCTTGACACGTTTGGCGGATGGTGTATTGATGGAGGCTGCTTCTGCCTTCCTCTTGGTGGAGGTCGAAGGCTGGGCCCCAGATGTATTTTTGCTTGGACAAGTAAGCTTATGCTTCTTGGCATACGCAATTGTGAAGCGTTTATTGCATCCGGAACACAGTTCGGTGGCAGCCAAATGCTTGCCTGGCACGCAGGTGCGACAATGTCTTGCAAAATGTTTGCTTGATATGGTTATCTTGCACACAGGGCAACTTTTCATGGAGCGCATTTTTTTGGGGGTATGTTTATTTATATGTGATCTGTTGGTGGTAGAGTGTTTACAAAAAAATGCCTTACGAGAAAAATTTTGTTTTCCTCAAATATGCGCTTTAATAAACCCTGTAAAAAAATTTAAAAAAAAAATATAAGAAAAATATGATTGTAGATAGAAAAAAGCACAATAAATATTGTATGCATGTGTAATTCTATTTAGTTTATTTTTTGCTAGACACGAATCTTCAGATTTTATTGCCCATTAGTATATTTTTCTACCAATCTAGTAGAGGTATGAAACTATGAAAATGTATTTGTTTATATATATTCTATTGTTTCGGCTAATATATATAGCTATTTTGAAATTCTAAAACTTTCAGGTATACTTATTTTTACATGCAAACATACATCATAAAAAATTACACAATCGTATTTTTTTTCCATACACACATTTTTTATTTTCAGAAAACAAAGTTATTTTTCGATTTTTTTTTAAAATCAAACAATAAACATTATTTGTGTTTATAGTATTTGTCGGGCAATAGCAGATAAAACAAGAATGGGTTTTCTACGACCCCCAGTTTACGAGTTACAAAACAACTTAGAAATCACATCTTGAAATTTAAATTTAAAATAACTCGAAAACAGTAAGTACTAATCATTATGTTTCCAATAGGTTGTAGAGTACATTCAATTTTTTATCAAATGTCATTAAAATTTTCGAAATAGGGTAAAAATTAAGCCAGCAAATCAAGTTTCTCAAAAAATAAAAAAAATGTCTATATTTTCGAAACTTGAGGGGGTGGAATCGATTTTATTTGCTAGTCGTATAGTTTTCGTCAAATCCTATCCAACAAACCTAAAATCATCATCCTAGGTCAATTAGGAACCAAGAAAATCAATGTCTTGGAAAACATCTTAAGACAAATATCTTAAGAAAATTTTCTTGACAGACCGGAAGTAACATCTTGACAGACCGGAAGTCGACTTTCTTAAAGATTAAGACAAATATCTTAAGATGTTTTTCCAAGACATTGATTTTCTTGGTTCCTATGGGGCCTAGAATCACGCAACTTTGGATTATGTATATACCGTTGTTTTTTCCTACATATTCACTAGGGCTCGAAAGTGCGGTGGTTGTGTTGTTGCCTTGTAATCAAGAGGTCCTAGGTTCGAACCCGATAAAAGTACATAGTGGTTCGGGTCCTATTTTAAAAAACTGTAGGCCTAGTCCCGATTAGCCTTACTGTGCATATGTGAATATAGGAAAATACAATGCAAAGTCAGCAATGTGTGATGTGGTCAGCACCAAATATTTTAATTTTATATGTATATTTAAGTTTCATGCATAAACATGGCAGTTTTCCTATATGCTTTTATGGTATGGTGCTATGCACGGAGGAGCACTTTATTTAAGCATATTTAACTTCTCTTTCCATCTCTCAATCTATTCATATTTGACACGGTCATTGCAAGTCGGCCATTTTGTTTACGTAGCAATTAGGCTTAAAAAAAACTTTGGCCGTGTCCGGATTGGCAAGCGCTCCATCCAGTTCTCTCCTGTTGCTCTCGCGTGCCGTCGAAGTCACGTCCAAGTCGTCCGAATCTGCATGTCCCCTTGTAGTACGGTTGTCACTTTTCCCGCCAGGTGTCAGCTCGAACTTCACCCACCGCGCTCTGGGGCGCAGGCGCATCGCACGGAAGCAGAAGGCAGACGCCAAACAAACATGACAATGATTTCCTCCTATTTACTACTCATATTAAAAATGTAACACGCTATTTCATCATTTACAATTTTTCCGCATTCAATATTATCGATAAAATATTAAAGTATAACTGAGTTTTATATCCTCTAATCAGTAAATATTGTCTGTACAAAATAAAAATAAGAATATGGTTGCCAAGCGTAGTGTCACAGGGAGTTCAAGCGTGCATTTGTTGCTCCTCTCTGCTCCCCCACCCTCCGACTCCACGTTTGCCGCGAATTCGGACAACGGAGGTTGGCTGAGTTCCCGGATGGAACGGTGCTCTAGGTGACATCTGCTGTCGATTCGGACGCGGCTTTTGACACGCTCATTGCAAGTCGGCCATTTTGTTTACGTAGCAATTACGTTAAAAAACTTTAAACCACATTATTGTTATTTTTTTTGTGAATGCTTGTTGTGATAAAAAAACATAATTAGATATATTTTATTTAATTTTATGTTTAATATGTTTTCTGTGTATAAAACTAAATAATAATAAAATTCGAAACACTATGTACCTCCACTAAATATCAAACGCACAAAAAAAAAAACAGGCTAACACACGCAAAATTATACTGGTCTGCCAGACGCCAGAGCCTCGTTACTCTACAGTCCAGGGTGTACTACGCAGAAGTGAGGTTAACTGTTGGGCGTCTTACCAGAAAGTCGTCCTCTTACACCCCGCATATTGCTATTTTGCATATGCTTGGTGTATATAGTAATATGTAATAAATATATATATAAAAAAAAGCAAGAAAAAAAAAGAGAGATACATGCAACACACTTAAAACTTGTATACTTTCTCTCTCTTCTTCTTTTTGCGTGCAACACTACCTATTTATATAACACAAAGCCAACTCATCCAAGCTAACAAACAAATTTACTCACGTTAGTTAATTTCAATCACAATCACAATGTTCTTCTTGCAGCTCACAATGTTCTCCTTGCAGCTCACAGAGTAGAATGATGCTTTATTAGTCAGAATAGAGGAAGCTCGCTTGTGTGATCTCCCGTTACATGCCTGCCTCCTGCCCCACTCCCCCTAGTTGTTATAAAATGGTGACGGAAGTGTGTACATGTTTCTTTTCTCCCCGTCTTTTTTTTTTTTTTTTTTTTGGTTTATGAATAGAAGCAGGAAACTTGGTTCTGGCGGCATCAGTGATGGGTAATGTGAAAGTCTGTGACGGTCTAATGTTAATGCCCTCGAGCTTCTAGTTTTATTAGTCGAGGAGTAATATGTAGGTTAACAACGTGGACTAGTAGAAATCTGTTCTGTCAGCATGAAATTCCATCATTATTGTTAGCTTTTAAAAAAAACAGGAAGTACATCCGCCACTGTGAATAGCCAGAAATGCTGCCCCTCCCAGTCATCCATCTCTCTTACAATAGCGTGTGTGTGTGTGTGTGTGTGACACATCGTTCCCCCGAGAGAGGTTTACAAAAGGTCACGATATACAAACATTGGCCCCCGGGAGTTGGAAAATTACGATATGGCGCATTCGCTCATTACTGTTGCCAGCCATAAATCTCTCTCTCTCTTCATCTTACAGCAAAGTTGGCATCTCTATTTTTTTTTTTAGTTGTAAGTAAATTGCCAACACACTCTAGTTAATAATGCTACATATTATACGCACACACGCACGCACATACTATATTGCCATCCACCCATCTTTCTCTCTTTTACGGCAGTACATATTTGTTGCCGGCTCTCCTTGTTTACTATATGTAGGTTGGCAAAAATTGCTTTATGCACTGTAAGGCAAGCCTCAAGTAAAATTGCCAGCTCCTTGCTTTAGGCTAGGTTAGACCAAAAAAGCTGTAGGTAGGCTGTCGGTTGTTTAACTCTTCCCTCTCTCTCTTCTCTCTCTTTTTTGTAAAAGATTATGCCAAAAATACCAGTAGGTTGGCAACCTTGCTTTATGCACTGTAAGGCAAGCCTTAAGTAAAGTTGCCAGCTCCTTGCTTTAGGCTAGGTTAGACCTAGTTAGGTTAGGTTAGGTTAGGTTAGGGTGGGTTAGGTTAGGTTAGGTTGGGTGTTGGCAGCTGTCGGTTGTTTAACTCTTCCCTCTCTCTCTCTCTCCTCTCTCTTTTTTGTAAAAAACTATGGCAAAAGTACCAGTAGGTTGGCAAAAATTGCTTTATGCACTGTAAGACAAGCCTCAAGCAATTTTTGCCAGCTTTTTGCTTTATGCACTGTAACGCAAGTCTCAAGCAAGGTTGCCAGCTTCTTGCGTTAGGCTAGGTTAGACCAAAAAAACCTTGGTGATTTTTTCGAGTAAAATATTGGCAATACTGCGAGAAAATAGAGCTTATGCCTTACGAGAGAAATCCATTAAGGCGAGCCTCAAGCAAGATTGCCAGCTTCTTGCTTTAGGCTAGGTTAGACCCAAAAAAAACCTTGGTGATTTTTTCGAGTAAGCAGCTGGCAACACTGCCAGAAAATGGGGCTCATGCCTTACGAGAGAAATCCATTAAGGCGAGCCCCACCGAGCCCCATTTTCGGTTTGTGAAACCGCCCACTACCACTACTCACGGAACAAAATAAAAATTTAATCAACGAACGCGTACCACTTGCAGCTAAAAGTTACACTGTACCCACGCCCATTTCAAGCATTCCTTCGACGCCGTTCGAACTGAAAGAAGTACCGTCACGACGTCAAGCCATAGGTAGCACGTCTTCGGATAAGATCGAGTTGGGACCGTTGGCACGAGGAAATTCGACAAGGATGAAGTGTTTGGATTGTATCCGAGCATGGAGAGCAACGAAGGCGTCGTGTGGAAGATTGGGAAATCGAAAGTCACCTTCGAAGGCAACGACATTAAAGTTAATTTAGGCGATGAAAATAGTTGGACCAGGTATCCGGGTACGGTGGGACTGTGGGAACTCATTGCCAAAAAATATCCGAAAGATTACACCGACGAAGATTATCAGAGTTACAGGGAAATTCTAATCATGACGGATGCCATGTACCAGAACAACGATGCCACGCAGAATAGGGTGAAATCGAGTAGCGGTGAGAAGTACAGGAATCTCATCAAACCGATTGTTAGTGATAGCCGGTGAAGAGAATGCAGGCAATCGTAATTTTTACAATGAGAAGGTTGGCATCGTGGACATGATCAGCACCAAACTTTCCAACTTCATCGTGAACGACAAGGGCATAGGTTACTTGATCTAAATTATCAACACGCTGCCTCCGAGATTCTGGAAGGTGGCCGAACGAAAGGGACTCGTGAACGACATCATCAACAAGTTACCTTTCGAGATGCATTTATCTGGCTACCAGTACTGCGGACCGGGTACCAAACTCGAGAAAAGATTGGAGAGAGGAGACAAGGGTGTGAATCCGTTGGACGCTGCATGCAAAGATCACGATATTGCTTACAACACGCACACGAATTTGGATGCACGTCACGAAGCAGACAAGAAATTGGAGCATGCCGCTTTCGGGAGGGTCATGAGCAGAGACGCATCGTTGGGTGAAAAAGTTGCCGCATTGGGCACCAAAATCGCCATGAACACGAAACAAAAATTTGGGTGGGGTTTATAAATAAATAACATACAGTAAAAAAAAATAATCACAACATGTCTTGTATAACCGACTTACCGCCCGAACTGCTATGCATCATATTCAAACACGCTTTAAACGGAGATTGTGGGGATGTAGGGAAACTTTTAAACATAGCAAGAACAACATCGGAATTTCGTATCGCTTGTGAAATGGTTGTCAAGGATTATCTTTGGGAGATCAGTGGAATGAGGTGCGATGATCTTCTTTTGGCCGCAGGGGAAAAATTAAACGATAGGATGGACGAACTTTACGAGGCGAGGCAGGGAAGAAGACAATACACAGATGATTGGTTCAAGTCTAAACAGGAGACCGATGATATCATCACACACATCATTGTCCTTTCCAAAGAACGAACTTTCTTCCTTTAACACACTGTGAAAAAAATAATAATACACATGTCAAAAAAATGTACGTGTCAAAAAAAATATGAGACAAAAAATATACGTCAAAAAAAATGTACATGTCAAAAAAAAAGTTGCCATGGAAAATTTTTTCATCGTCAGAAAAAATTAGCCTTATCGTAAAAAAATTTTGTCGTTAAAAAAAATGTCTCGACACAAAAAAAAAGTTGTCGTGGACATCGTCAGAAAAAAAGTTGCCTTATCGTAAAAAAATTTTATCGTCAAAAAAATTTTGTAAAAAAAAAGTTGTCAAAAAATGTGCAACAAAAAAAGTACGTGTCAAAAAAAAATGAGAAAAAAATGTAGGTGTAAAAAATATACGTGTCAAAAAAATGACAAAAAATGTGTCAAAAAAATGCACATTGTGAAAAGTTAAAATTCTAACACCCTGAATTTCTTCGATATGACTGAAAAAATAAGTGACCTCGAAGCATTAAAACAAATGCTAAATTTGTCAGTCGAGTATATAAAAATTCAGGAATTGGAAGTCGACAAACCTTACACGATAACTTCCGGTTCAATTGTTTCTACCCAGTATGGTCCCAAAGTACGTCTGTTGCTCAACGGACAATACAGTCTATTTTTACCAGATCGATACGCTAACATGTTATCCGACGAGAACCTATCTATTTTAATCGAGAACAAAACTCGAATCGTGTACAAGGGGACAAAGGAACTTCTTGGTAAGAAAACAAAGCAAGTAATAGCATTTGTGTAACGGCTGCGGAGTATATAAAATAACATACCTTGAAAAAAAATTACATGAGAGGGAAACAAAAAAAATCTCAGAACATAAATAACATACCGTGAAAATAACATATAGAGCACCAACATGAAGCCCAACGGTGTCGTGTACCAGACACCATATTCGAATCTGAAAACGCTGGGTGCCCTCGATGGGTTACTCACCAAGAAACAACGCGAGAAGAAACGTTCTTGCTTGTCCAAAGGACATGGAATGAAATTGCTGCTCAGCACTCCACAATTGAGACGGTTGCAGCGTTCGCGGAAACAGCAAAAGACAGGGGGGTTCATATTCAGCATCCCGGCCATCCTGGCAGCATTGGGGGCCGTTGGAAGTTTGGCTGGGGGTAGCGCCGCCATCGCGAAAACCGTGATCGACGCGAAAAAGAACAAGGCGGAATTGGAAGTACAGAAACGTCACAATCTGGCCATGGAGAAGAAAGGGAAGGGGGTCATGAGCAAGTATAAAAAAAGAAGCACTCACCAACCGAGACGTTGAATCTTTAATCAAACCATTACAAATCAAACACTTCAGAGGCGTTTTCATGTCCGATTCGTTACCTTCAACCGTTAAAAATAGAGAATGTGGAGTAGTCAACTTGGACAGTCAAGAAAATCCAGGCACGCATTGGATATGTTACCACAAAAATGCAAATAACAAAGCATTTGTTTTCGATTCTTTCGGAGGTGTTCCACCTACAAATTTAGTTCATTATCTGAAAACGAACAACCTATACTACAACGACGAACGCATTCAAAATTTCGGAGACGTGAACTGCGGTCATCTCTGTCTCTCCATGCTCACGTTTCTCTCTAAAATAAATAAGCCATCGGTGGAAGATTTCCAGAAAGCATTGTAGAACCTAAAGCATCATGGGCGTGTTCCATCTCACGAGTGAATCTTCGATCTTGAAACTCACGCTGAACGACGACATCGTCTATCCTAAATCCATAGCTTTACGTGCATTCTACATCATGTACCTCATACCTAACGTCACGCAGCACAACAAAATTAGCGTCGGAAGTGAACATATCGTCGTCACGCCAGGTCAATACAATCTTTCTACTTTGCAAGCTCAATTACCTAGAGGCACATACCTTTCTCAAAATTCAGTCACGCACAGAGTCGAAATCGTGTCCGCAACGGAGACCGTGGACCTGGGCACCATAGGAGAACTTTTAGGTTTCGAGAACAACACCAAACTCGAAGCTGGCATCAAGCACACGGGAGCGAACATTCCTAAATTTCTAGTCATCGAAACTTTGAACGTTCACTGCAACGTGGCCGAAGGCATGATCACGAAATCTGAAGGGTTGTTGGGAAGTCACAAGCAGACGGGAATCATAGCCACGTTCAAACCCAGTTCCGAATTCATGGAACCGATCATCTACACACCCTCTTCGCCGATCTATTTTCCAGTATGTCGCAACCGCATAGACAACATAGAGTTGGTGGTCACGAACGAGAAAGGAGACGTGGTGGATTTTGCAGGTGCCACGACGACGGCCATCGTCGAGATCAACGTATAATAAATAACCATACACACACATCATGGAACAAATCGAAAGTTACGAATTGCAATCTTTCCCTCCCAACCGTCGCACGTTCGCAAATTTGAACGAAGCGAACAGAGAAATCGAATATGACGTGGACGTAGGCGATGGGTTCGTTCATCCTCACAGAGCGGACCTTTACCTTCAATTCGACGTGGTGAAGAAAGAAAGCGGAGAAGCGTTCCTCGCAGCAGCAAATTTGAAACTCGTGGACAACTTCGTGCCTCGCCTGTTCTCGCAGGTGGAGGTGAGGAAACACAACACCGTCATCGACAGAATCGATTATCCAGGCATCACGTCAACGGCAGTGGGAACATTGAAATTATCCAAAACGGACGCAGCATACTATCAAGCGGGGGGGGGGGGGGTTCGAAGCGGGAACCAAAATATCGACGAGAAGTCACACGGTGCTCTTTCCCATGCATCTGCTTCCGGGATTCTTCTCGGACTACAAGGAGATCATGTGGAAGGGAGGACTGAGAATCACATTTCGAAGAGCGGCCAACGATAACGACGCACTGATGCGATACGCTACTTTGGGTGCAGACGGTATCACGCAGCTGCCCAACACTTTACCCGAAGCAGCCAAATGCATCATCCGGAGCATGGAGTTGAGAATGCCGATCGTGGAATACGAAACAAACTACGCCCTCAAGTACAAAGCGGAGATCTTGAAAAGTCCACAGGTGCCCATTCACTTTCACGGTTACCAGTGCGTGCAAAAAATAGCGTCAGGAAGTCATCTGGAATTTGACGTGACGACGCAGTTCAACAATATACAGTTCGACATGCCAGATTTCGTCATTGTACTCTTTCAGACCAGACGCGATAACAATCAGGAAAAAGATTCCAGCAAATTCGGCGACTCCAAGATCAAAAATGTTTATCTCAAGAATGGCAGGAACGAAGTGTTCCCGCGCGAGAATTACAACTTCGACATGACCAAAGATGATTATCTAAAACTTTACGAAGCTTACACCGCTTACAAGAGGGTAACAGAGGGAAACGTCGACATGTACTACACACCCAGCGAATTCAAAACCCACAGGCCGATGTTCGTCATCAACACGACGAAGCGGAAGCAGGTGGTGGTCAACGATCGCACCAACATCAAGGTCGTCTGCGAATTTCACAATCCATTGCCCGAGGATACCGTGTGCAGCGTCATCCTGATTGCAGAGAAGTCTTTCGCGTACGACGTGAAGAACGAGAGGGTCACAGAGCAGTGTTAACAAGTTTAACATTTTTTCTTGCACAACGTAGATAAGAAGTTTAGTAGATAAAAATTGTGACTCCCACTGCAACTTTGATTTCTTGACTAAACGACCACAAAAAGTTGAAAAACTCACTTTCTCTCCCCGTTCCGCGCCTCATTTATTGCGCTGACGATGTTTCACGGGGGCAAAAAGGCAGTGATGAGTGAAAGATGAGCTCTCATCCTCTCATCCTTCTCATCCCTCTCATTCTTCTTATTCTTCTCTCATCCTCTTTTTATCCTCTTCTTATTCTCTCATCTTCTCATCCTCTTATTTTCTCATCCTCTTATTTTTTGAAAGATGAGTGTACCTTATCGTAATTTTCCAAGTCTGGGACCAAATGTTTATATATTGTGATCTTCGTAAACCTCTCCTCTCATTCTCTCATCCTCTCATCCTCTTATTTTTGAAGAATGAGTGCACCTTATCGTAATTTTCCAAGTCCGGGACCAAATGTTTATATATCGTGACCTACGTAAACCTCTCCTCTCATCTTCTCATCCTCTTATTCTCTCAATCTCTCAATCTCTCATTCTCTCATTCTCTCATCCTCTCATCCTCTTATTTTTTCATTCTCTCATCTTCTCATCTTTTGAAAGATGAGTGCATCTTATTGTAATTTTCCAAGTCCGGGGACCAAATGTTTATATATTGTGATCTTCGTAAACCTCTCTCTCGGGGAGGGAACGATGTCCCACACACACACACACACACACACACACACACACACACGCGCGCGCGCGCGTATGTATTGTGACGCAAACAAACAAACAAAATAATAATTGTTGTTTTTTAGAATACCTGGCCCCTAACCCCGCCAGGGTGCGTGGTGCCCAACCCAAAAAGGTTCTAACGGCTACGGCTCTAGATAACCGTACCTCTGTAGGGTTTCACGTGTTTTTTTTTTTCCCCCAAACTTCCATGAAACTCTACAGAGGACCTCCGTAATGCATGCAACGTGTACTAACGACTCTAATGTTATTTGATGTTGTGATATTTTTGGATATAGAGTTTTATTGTGAGATATAGATAAAAATAATTATGTTTATTATAATATTTTCTTGATGAAGATGGAGAATATGTGTGTGTTACAAATAAAGTTGCATGCTTATTTTTCTAGTGTGTGTGTATGTGTTTTTGATGTTTCGACAGCATCTGAAACGATAAAAAAAGAAATTTTATTGTTAATTTTCACGTGTAAAAACAACAACAAATTTTTTTGTGCAAGTTTTCTGATTGTCTCTCGTGCTATAGTGCAAAAAAGATATTGTAACTGATAACTAACGAAATTGACATTTGTAACTGATCTGAACTAGTGAAATTCGTATTGTGCTATTGTAACTGATTGTGCTAGTACAAAAAATTTCTTATTTGTGCAAGAAAAGATGTTAAAAAACTTGTTAAAACTGCTCTGTGACCCTCTCGTTCTTCACGTCGTAGGCGAAGGACTTCTCTGCAATCAGGATGACACTGCATAGTGTATCCTCGGGCAAGGCATCGTGGAACTCGCAGACGACCTTGATGTTGGTTCGATCGTTGACCACAACCTTCTTTCTCTTAGATGTGTTGATGACGGTCATGGGTCTCCGTGCTTTGAACTCGCTGGGCGTGTAGTACATGTCCACGCTTCCCTCGGTCACGCGTTTGTAAGCCGAGAACGCTTCGTAAAGTTTGAGGTAATCGTTTTTGGTCACGTCGAGGTTGTAATTCTCGCGCGGGAACACTTCGTTCCTACCGTTCTTCAGATAAACGTTCTTGATTTTGCAGTCGTCGAACTTGCTGGAATCTTTTTCCTGATTCTTGTCCCTCCCGGTCTGAAAGAGCACTACGACGAAATCTGGCATGTCGAACTGTATGTTGTTGAACTGCGTTGTCACGTCGAATTCCATGTGACTTCCCGATGCCACCTTCTGTACGCACTGGTAACTGTGAAAGTGAATCGGTACCTGTGGACTTTTCAAGATCTCCGCTTTGTACTTGAGGGCGTAATTTGTTTCGTATTCCACCACCGGCATTCTCAATTCCATGCTCTGGATGACGCACTTGGCTGCTTCGGGTAAAGTGTTGGCTATCGGCGTGGTGCCGTCCGGACCCAAAGTAGCGTATCGCATCAGTGCGTCGTTGTCGTTGGCCGCTCTTCGAAACGTGACCCTCAGTCCTCCCTTCCACATGATCTCCTTGTAGTCCGAGAAGAAACCAGGCAACAGACGCAAGGGAAAGAGCACCGTGTGACTTCTCGTCGATATTTTGGTCCCGGCTTCGAATCCCCCGGCCTGGTAGTACGCTGCGTCCGTTTTGGATAATTTCAACGTTTCCACTGCCGTCGACGTGATGCCTGGGTAATCTATTCTGTCGATAACGGTGTTATGTTTCCTCACCTCCACCTGCGAGAACAGGTAAGGCACGAAGTTGTCCACGAGTATCAAATTTGCTGCTGCGGGAAACGCGTCTCCGCTTTCTTTCTTCACCACGTCGAATTGAAGGTAGAGGTCCGCTCTGTGAGGATGAATGAACCCGTCGCCTACGTCCAGGTCGTATTCGATCTCCCTGTTCGCTTCGTTGAGATTGGCGAACGTGCGACGGTTGGGAGGGAAAGATTGCAATTCGTAACTTTCGATTTGCTCCATTTTACATGTATGGTTATTTATTATACGTTGATCTCCACGATGGCCGTCGTAGTGGCACCTGCGAAATCCACCACGTCTCCTTTCTCGTTCGTCACCACCAACTCTATGTCGTCTATGCGGTTGCGACATACTGGAAAATAGATCGGCGAAGAGGGCGTGTAGATGATCGGTTCCATGAACTCGGAACTTGGTTTGAAAGTGGCTATGATTCCCGTCTGCTTTTGACTTCCTAATCCGTCCGAAGATTTTGTGATCATACCTTCCGCCACGTTGCAGTGTACGTTCAGGGTCTCTATGGCCAAGAATTTAGGAATATTTGTTGCCGTGTGCTTGATGCCAGCTTCGAGTTTGGTGTCGTTCTCGAAACCTAAAAGTTCTCCCATGGTGCCCAGGTCCACGGTCTCCGTCGCCGACAGGATTTCCACTCTGTGCGTGACCGAATTTTGAGAAAAGTATGTGCCTTTGGGTAACTGAGCTTGCAAAGTGGAAAGATTGTATTGTCCTGGCGTGACGACGATGTGTTCGCTTCCGACGCTAATTTTGTTGTTGTGCTGCGTAACATTAGGTATGAGGTACATGCTGTAGAATGCACGCAGAGCCACGGATTTAGGATAGACGATGTCGTCGTGCAGCGTGAGTTTCAAGATTGAAGATTCGCTCGTGAGATGGAACACGCCCATCCTAGTGATGCTGTTTCAGGTTCCACAATGCTTTCTGGAAATCTTCGACCGTAGGGTTATTTATTTTAGAGAGAAACGCGAGCACGGAGAGGCAGAGATGACCGCAGTTCACGTCTCCGAAATCTTGAATGCGTTCGTCGTTGTAGTATATAGAGGTTTTGCTCGTTTTCAGATAATGAATTAAATTTGTAGGTGGAACACCTCCGAAAGAATCGAAAACGAATGCTTTATCATCATTTTTGTGGTAACATATCCAATGCGTGCCTGGATTTTCTTGACCGTCCAAGTTGACTACTCCACATTCTCTTCTTTTCACGCTTGAAGGTAACGAGTCGGACATAAAAACTCCTCTGAAGTGTTTGATTTGTAACGGTTCGATCAGAGATTCAATGTCTCGGTTGGTGAGTGCTTCTGTTTCTTTTTTTTAAACTTTCTCATCACCCCCTTTCCTCCTTTCTTCTCCATGGCCAGGTTGTGACGTTTCTGTTCTTCCAATTCCGCTTTGTTCTTCTTCGAGTCGATGACGGTTTTCGCAATGGCGGCACTTCCGCCAGCCAAACTTCCAACGGCCCCCAATGCTGCTAGAATGGCCGGGATGCTGAATATGAAGCCTCCAATCTTTTGCTGTTTTCGCGAACGCTGCAACCGTCTCAATTGAGGCGTGCTGAGCAGCAATTTCATTCCATGTCCTTTCGACAAGCAAGAACGTTTCTTCTCGCGTTGTTTCTTGGTGAGTAACCCATCGAGGGTACCTAGATTTTTCAGATTGGAGTATGGTATCTGGTACACGACACCCTTGGGCTTCATGTTGATGCTCTATGTGCTATTTTCGCGGTATGTTATTTATATATATTCTGATATTTTTCTTGTGTAGTTTTTATACGGTATGTTATTTATATATAAATATTCTGAGATTTTTTTTTCACGGCCCCGCAGTCGCTACACAAATTCTATTACGTGCTTTGTTTTCTTGCCAAGAAGTTCCTTTGTCCCCTTGTACACGATTCGAGTTTTGTTCTCGATTAAAATAGATAGCTTCTCGTCCGATAACATGTTAGCGTATCGATCTGGTAAAAATAGACTGTATTGTGCGTTGAGCAACAGGCGTACCTTGGGACCATACTGGGTAGAAACGATTGAACCGGAAGTTATCGTGTAAGATTTGTCGACTTCCAATTCCCGAATTTTTACATACTCGACTGACAAATTTAGCATTTGTTTTAATGCTTGGAGATCACTTATTTTTTCAGTTGTCATATCGAAGAAGAGAAATTTTCAGTGTGTGTGTTAGGGAAATTTAATTGTTTTTCACCATGTGTGTTATTTATATATACCAAAGTTTATTTTTTTCACGATGTGCGTTATTTATATATCAAGTTTTTTTGATGCGTATATATATTATTATTTTTTAACAGAGGAAGAAAGTTCGTGCTTCGGAGAACGCGATGATTTGCGTGATGATTTCTTCAGTTTCCTGTTTGGACTTACGCCAATCATCAGTATACCGTCTTCTTCCCTGCCTCGCCTCGTGCAGTTCGTCCAACCTCTCGTTCAATTTCTCCCCCGCGGCCGATAGAAGACTGTCGAGATCACCGCACCTCATTCCACTGATCTCCCGAAGACGGTCCTTGAGAACTATTTCGCATCCCATGTGAAATGCCGGCGTCGTTTTAGCTACGATCACAAGTTTATTAACATCTCCGTTAACTACCTTTTTGAATATTTTAGATAGTAGTTCGTGCGGCAAATCAGTTATGCAAGCCATGTTGTTTTTTTTACTGGATGTTATTTATATACCCCACCCCAATTTTTGTTTTGTGTTCATGGCAATGGTGGTACCCAGTGCGGCGACCCGTTCGCCCAGCGATGCGTCTCTGCTCACGAATCTTTCGAAAGCTGCGTGCTCTAACTTTCTGTCTGCTTCGTGACGTGCATCCAGATCTGTCTGCGTGGTGTTGTAAGCAATGTCGTGATCTTTGCATGCCGCGTCCAACGGATTCACGCCCTTGTCTCCTCTCTCCAATCTTTTCTCGAGTTTGGTACCTGGTCCGCAGTACTGGTAGCCAGGTAAATGCATCTCGAAAGGTAACTTGTTGATGATGTCGTTCACAAGCCCCTTTCCTTCGGCCACGTTCCAAAATTTCGGAGGCAGCGTGTTGATGATTTTGATGAGGTAACCTATGCCCTTGTCATCGTTCACGATGAAGTTGGAAAGTTTCGTGCTGATCATGTCCACGATGCCAACCTTCTCGTTGTAGAAATTACGGTTGCCTGCATTCTCCTCGCCGGCTATCACCAACAATCGGTCCACGAGTTTCCTCACGTCGTCCACCCAAACGAATTCTTTGGGTAACGTGTTGTAGCGTTTGACGCCGCTGCCTGTTTTGACCTGGTTCCAAATCGGTTTGATGAGATTCCTGTACTTCTCGCCGCTGCTCGATTTCACCCTATTCTGCGAGGCGTCGTTGTTCTGGTACAAGGCATCCGTCATGATCAGAATTTCCTTGTAACTCTGGTAATCTTCGTCGGTGTAATCTTTCGGCTGCTTTTTGGCGACGAGTTCCCACAGTCCCACCGTACCCGGATACCTGTTCCAACTATCCTTGTCGCCTAAATTGACTTTAATGTCGTTGCCTTCGAAGGTCACCTTCGATTTCCCAATCTTCCACACCACACCGCCGCCTTCGCTGGTTTCCATGCTGGGATACAATCCGAACACTTCATCCTTGTCGAATTTCCCCGTGCTCAGGTAGTCTCGTGCCAAAGGTCCCAACTCGATTTTATCCGAAGACGAGGACGTGCTACCTATAGCTCGACGTCGTGCCGGTGCATCCTTCAGTTCGAACGGCGTCGAAGGAATGCTTGAAATAGGCGTGGGTACAGCGTAACTTTTAGCTGCGAGCGGTACGAGTTCATTAATCAAATTTTTATTTTGTTCCGTGACACTTTTAATTTCTTTACCTAGACCGCTGATGGCATCGATCACAGGTTGATCCTGACGTTTCTTCTCTTCGTAGAATCCGCGATTCTCGGATTTCCAACCTTTGAAGCGTTTCGCGAGGTAATCGCGAAGCTTGAGATTTTCGTCTTCGATTTTTCGTTTCGTCATGACGTTATTTATACACGTCGTTTCTCACAACGTTGCAACGTTTAGAAAGTTGTTGATTTTGTTTCTGTATTTTCCGTTGTTGGGTTTCCTCGTCATGTCAATCGTAGCGAATCCGAAATCGTCACCGTTCCAGCAAGTAGAGCAGCAGCCTTCCGAAAATTGATTGTAGTTCATGTCTCCGCCTACGTAGTCATCGTACGCGTGCTTGAGGTTGGTGTGATCTTGACGAAACAAACATATGAAATTAGCGTTGTCGCGTACTAATTGTTTTGGAATTTTGGAAAACGTTTGAGCTAGGTAGAAGCAATCCATTCCTTTGTGACGACCTTGCGTGAAAAAGTTGCGAATTTCATTTTGATTTTCCAGGATGGCGTCGTCGAACACAACGACTGAATTTTCACGACAATCGTCGAGTGGTTTTATTTCCGAGGCGAACGTTGCAATGTCCAGACCATCGTACAGCTTCATCAGTTGCTGGTATTTGGATTGCTCTAAACGTTTCGAGAACACGTACACGTGCCTGTTCTTCCAATCTAACCAATTCGGTGCGAGGAGAAAATTGTCCACGAGCAGTGTTGTTTTTCCACACCCCGAAGGTCCTACGATCAGACAGCGGATGCTGTCGGGGAGCAATTCACCGTTTTTTTTCTTCCTTCCACTTTCCGAATTAGGTAAACGTTTCACAACATTCCACGTACTCATAGAATCACTTCGTTTGAATCGATCCAACTTGTTTCCGGAAGTCCCAGCCATTTCACCAAAAATTTGTTGCCTCTCTTGCGCAAAACTTTTTCGATAAGGTACGTGTCGGGGTATTTAGTTTTAGAGAGTTCCTCCTCGTAGAAGCGCCCCAATAAAATTTCACCGCCACTGTCTTTTATTATATACGTGTGACGGTTCCCGGGTAGAACTCGAACCACGGTAAAAAGTTCAGTGCTCCAGTTTCGTGTGAAACCCCTGTCGAACGTTCGCTTCAATTTACTGACCCTCACCTGTTCTCCAATTTTGTATTTAGCTTTTTTGTCGTGGGCGTGTACTTTGGACAGTAAACGCTAGAAATTAAACGTTGCTCGTCAGACTTGGTAACGTCAGCTGGCTTCATGCCTATCGTTGCGTGCCGTGTGTGATTATAGTCGTTAACGAGTTCCGGGAGAATAGTGACCCACTTGTAGCTTCCCTGAAGCGTGAAGCGTGACCACATGCGCGATTTCAGAGTGCGATTGAATCTTTCCACGATGCTGGCCTTGACGTCACTGAAGGTCGAGTAATGTTGAACGTTGTGTTTCCGAATAAACTTTTGGAATACGGCATTGTAAAATTCCTTCCCTTTGTCCGTGTGCAGAAACCGAGGTCGTCTGCCGCCGCTTTCGCGAAAAATTGTCTTGAATGCTTCCGTGACGCACGTTCCTGTTTTCGCCTTCAAAGGTAGAGCCCATGCGAATTTCGAAAATGTGTCTATGACGGTGAGGAGGTACTTGTTGCCCTTGTTCAATTTATGCACGTTTTTTAACTTGCCGCTACTCATTTCGACGAGGTCGCTTTCCCAGAGGTCGTCGATTCCCTTGGTTACCACAGCCAAACGTTCGTAGTTGCGGCGTGCAGGTTTATGCAATTCTTGGACGATGGCTTGCCTAGACATTTTTTATTATTTTTAGAGATTACGTTTCAAAAGAAGCACAAGCGTGATGGGATTCAAAGAGGGTGGCACTTCGCTCGTGTTTTGAATGATCAGCTTATCGCCGGCACTCACGTCGAAAACAGTAAGATCTTCGTCTTCGTGTATTTCATATATGTTGCGCGTTTCGTTCCAACGCGCCAGAGGAATGTTTCCTGCTTTCTGGACACCACGATTCGATATCAAAGTCATGGTGGGAACGCTAGCTTTTCTGCCGTGAGACCAGTACGAAAATTCGTTTATCTGAATCGTGCCATCGAGGAGAAACTTGTAGTACGGATGATAAGGATGTAGCATGTACAGTTTGTTACCTTCGACGAAGGTGGAGATTCTCTGTTGATTGGGAACGCTGTTGATTTCGATGGCTTGCAGAGAATGCAGTTTAGCGAATTTAGTGTCGACGCTAACGAGGTTGCTGTGAAGCTGACCCAGTGTGTTTTGTACGGGCAACAAATGTTCGACTATGGTATCTGTTACGGTAGAAAATGACGGTTTGATTTTCACTTCCACGTTCAACTGCTTGTAGCTTTCGTTGAGTTCTTGCAACTTGGCACCGAAAGAGGCCAGCGTCGATTCCTGCGTTGATTCCAGCACTCCAACTTGATCTCTGATGTTGACGACAATGTTCTGAAGGTTCTCGATTTGATTCAATTTCGAGCTCTTCTCGGTAAGATCGTTCACGATGATTCGCATCTCTGTAAACTGCGTGTGAAGGTCGGTGACGCTCTGCGAAGTGGGCAGCGTCGACACCAGCGAAGCAAGTTCGTCTCGAATCTGTTCCACGTTCGCTGTTTCCGTTTCCAGTCGTTTCAGCATACGTGATATGTTCCTTTTCAAAGCGTGTAATTCTTTGGAGGTGGGGAGATTGGCCACCCTACTCTCGAGATCGCTCAACGAATTTTTGATGTCACTCGAATCTGATAGTGCCGTCACCGCCGTTTTCAATTTTTCCAAATCTTCGCTCGAAGGCACGCTCGTTCGTAACGATTCCAAGTCACCCTGTATGTTGTCCAGTACGTGATGAAAATGAGTAAGATTGGATTCGACGTTCAAATTTTCCAAATATTGGATCTTCTGCTGAACCGTGCTTAACGTGTCCTGAATACTCGTCAACATACTTGCTTCAGCGTGAATATTTTTAATTTCTTCGTTGATCAACTCCAGAGACGCCTGAAGCGTAGCGATGGTGGTTTGAATGTGTTCAAAATCTTGATAAGCCTCCAGTTGAATTTTTATGTTCGCGACGCTTTTACCGATGACCTGCAGTTCGTCCGAGGATGGTAGGTTCGTCATTGTATCTTCCAAAGTCTGCAACTTGGATTTGATTTCTTCCAACGTGCAGGTGAATTCTTCTTGTAATTTGGAAACAACAACCTGCAAGCGTTCTACATCAATATCATTCACGACGGTTTGAAGTTCAGAGAAATTCTTTTCTATTGCGGAAGTTCGCTCTTCGATTTCGAGTTTCAATTTTTCCAAATCTTCATTTTTCGATTGAAATTGCTGTAATTTGGCCAAATCATTTTGAAGCGAATCCATGCTCAACTGTATATTTTGAATGTTGTCGTAGGAAGGTACGTCGACATAATTTTTTATCAGTGTTTTCAGTTCGGAATCGATTTTCAGAATGGGATCGAGACATTGCGTTTGGAGCGTAGCGATCTCAGACTCTAAACTTTTGTTTAAGGTCTCCTGCAAAGCGATCAAATCAGTCCTCAACTTCTTAACACGAACGTCCAACATGAGAATCTCTTCTGCATGGTCTACACGCTTGGTGTTGCCGAAAATATCGTTAGGCATTTTTGGTTAACGGTTATTTATAATAGGATAGACGATTCGTAATTCTACGAAGAGAGGAATAAGTTTGTCGTAGTCTCCGAGGAGTTCCACGTAAAGATAATCTCCTGCAGACACATCGTACGACATGTTAGAAAGTATCTTGTCGTGCTTCATTCGAAAAATGTTCTTGCCGGTAGAAATTTTGATTTCGCCTGTGTTCTCCGGATTCACGGTGATTTGAAGTTTCCCGTCGATCGGAATTTCATAGAAATGTAAATTGTTATTAAAAACATAAAACATCTTGCCCACATCGTTATTTATTTCCGTCCATATACTATTAAGATGTACAATTAGTAGACCATTGAGTTTAGATAACACGGAAGGTAAGAGGTTATTGGAATTTGGTGATGCAGTGTCCATGTTGCTTTGTTTGCGAAAACCAAAGAGATTCATTGTCCTTGTTAGTTATTTAACACATTGTGCTTTTTTGCTATTCTTCAAAACATACGGAGGAAAAGAATGAAAGGGGGAGCCCTCGGGCGATGAAAAGTTGCAACCTGTTATTATGTTGTTAAGCCCGCTCCAAACCGAGGCTCATTAAATTCAACTCTTATTTTTCATCGCCCGAGGGCTCCCCCTTTTATTCTTTTCCTCCGTCTGTTTTTGAAGAAGAATGGCAAAGACACAGCGGACTTCATGGCTATGAGGTTACGGTTAACACACGTCACATTTATCGCTTTTATTGTAGTGGCCCCACTCTCGCGTGTGGATTTGACAATCGAGAACACGTAACTTGTTGTCCGTTGCATCCAATGCGACCTTGCTTACGCGCGTCGTGTGCAAATCATGCAATTTACTTGCAATGCGATAATCGGTGCTGAGTTGCCTTTTACCATGAAAAAGGCATTCCTTGTAGTCTTGCATGCTAAATTTGCTGGTACTTATTTTTCCCACCCCCTTCGCTTTCTTGATCTCTTTTTCTTCTGTAATCTTTACACAGTACATTTTGGCACGAAGCCCCGCAAATTCCCTGCTGTAATTACCAGCCGCTTCATCTTTGAACTTTCCAATCGTCATTTTGTTTTCTGTCGAATGCAAGTGATGGCCTGATGGTAAGTTGCTAAAATCAAACAGATGCTTCATCTTAGTCAGATCATGTTCGAGGCTTGGTGTTTGGATTAGAAAAATGAAGCTATCCGTGTCAATGTAGCATATTTGGATGTTATCTCCACAAAAGGGTTGAAACTGATCGTAGTACGATTGGTACATGTGCAATTTTGATAGTTCAAGAACGGTGGCACCTATGGCAATCGGCTTGTTGAGCATCACTTGCTTCTTGTTCCTCTCAACGAATACTAGATTCTCGTCGAAAATAGTGAAGTTTTTGAAGTAGGGTGACGCGACGATCTTTTCAAATTTCTTTTCGTCCGTGACCAACATTGCATCGATGTAATTACGCACGTTCTCCATCGTCTTGCCGTAGATGGCGTTATTGAACAGTTTGTACAGATCCTTGTCTGCAGGCGATGTCGATTGCGCTCTGCGGCGCGTGTTCTCGGTTATGTAGGGTTCCAGCCACTTGCTCTGTCGGAACTTCAATCCTCTATGAACTTTCTTCAACTGCAAGCCGTGACTTATGTAAAATTGGAGGAGTCGGTAGTGCAGAACGTAATTCCGCTTGTTCTCCATGCTTAGTATTAGTTTTGGCTCCGATCCTCCAGGTGGCTTCTCCTTGGTGGGGGCCAGGGCCAATCCGTGATGTTTCTCGTGAAGCGTTTCGGGATAATCGAGATCCACTTCCAAGAAACAACCCCATTCATTATCTTCCCTCCAGTTGAGAAAATCTTCGCAGGAGAGTTCCTCTTCGGTCATCCACGCGTAGTCGCTGATGGGAAGACACTGGGACATGGAGTGGCCGTACAGGTTGTTGACATCCCAGTAGACGATGTAGGTGTTGGGCTTCGATGCATCGTAACCAGGCGTATGAGGATTGTTTGCCTGAGGATGGCGTCGGGGACATTGGACGATGCCACCGCGTATCGCACTCTCCATGAAAGCATACTGTTCCTTCTCTATGATGAGTCCTAGTTCCACGTTGGTGTATTTCATCATCGAAGCCCAAGTCAACCCCGGCGTCGTGAAGAAATACGCAGGATCCAACTTGTATATCGCGATGCATCTCTTACGAAACGATTCGAAAATGTCCATCAGAAGTGTCACGTCCAATTTTAGATAGAGATCGTGATAATCGCGAAAAGTTTGGCAATTGAATGCCGTCCACACACTACGAGCGTGTTCGTAGTCCTCTTCGGAACAGACGTCCTCTGTGAGATGAGAATAAAATGCCTCCCGGGGTGGAAGTTTCGTCTCGTCAAATTTCTCGAAATCGTTGACGTACTCGTAGGGGTAGACGCCCTTGCGACGCAACAGATTCAAATTCTCATCTCTCCCCGAAAAACATTTTTGCTTGGTGGCCACAAGATCTTCATCGCCAAGTTGAGATGCAAGGCTTGCGAGGCTGGAGGACAGGAAATTGTAAGAGTCCAGGATTCGCACTTCCACACCTCCTTCTTCTTGGAGAGGGATCCAAATTCTTACCGCAATATACTTCTCACTCGTTCTCGGAATGATGCTGATTCGAGAAGTTATGTTGTAGAGCTCTTTAACAAAAAGATGCGTATCGTACTTCTCCGTGTAATGCAGAAACACGGCAACAAAATGCGACTCCTTAATTTTGAGATTGCACGAATTACAGATGGTGCTCAGAAATAATCCATTCTGGTGGTCGTGGTGGACGACCTTGTAATTTTCGGCGGTGAAAGCCTGGTTACACTCCTCGCATCTTGTCGCCGCGTCATGTCCCCGTTGTTGTTCCGTCGTGAGAGCAGGTGGAGAAACGTAAGAGCCTTTCAGGCTGGGTGCAAGTTCTCTCGCGCATTCCGCTATCTTCTTAACAAAATGTTTTGCCGCATCAGGTCCGCAATACAAGATGACATCATTCAATTTTTCTCCGTAGATGGAGAAACTGCAAGGCTCGTGGTGAAAAATTTGGGTCGTGCTTGAGGTAGAGGGATCAGGGTTGCAAGACGTCATGGGAACTTGGAAGCTTTCAAAGTCGGCATAAAGGACGACGGGATGGTGGAGAAGAGCCTGGTGTTTCTGAAATTTCATCTTGGTTCCGGGTTCCGGCATGACATCTTCGGGTTCTGCATTCACGGAGCCAAAACACTTGTGCTGTTCTCTCATCTTCTTACCCCGGCGAAAAATTCTCAAACACCGATCGCAAATTTCGATCTTATCGCGATTCTTGGTGATCTGTCTTCCTACTAATCGTGAGAAATTCCGTATTAAACTGTAACGGCCATCTACAAGCAAGAGTCGAATTACATTATTCTGCCTTCTCGCAGGTCTTAACACACGAATATTGCCGGAATCGTCAACCCCAAAAACAGAAATATCGATATCTTCTCCTTTTTCCTCTCTATAGTTTTTTAAAATTTGATTGATCTTATTCAGGGGCACAGGATAGGAAATTCCTCTCATCATATTCTCGTATCTTCCCTCGTATTCTCTGTAATTGGACAGACGTTCGGGGTTAACATTATTAGCTGGGTGTAATGCGGCGATGACAGACCATAGGAAACTCTTCTGATCATTACTTTGTATGTTCAACACTGCATTTTGCTTTTTTTTTGTTTTTTGTTTTTTTTGAGCGCTGCGTAATGGTTTGAAATTGCAGACTCTAAGTTCTAACATGTGGCTGCGACCGCAAAGACTCCATCCACTTCCTCTACCTTCAAACTCTTCTTGTTTTTGTGTCAGGTGATCAAATAGCCGTGTCACTATCTCGTCAAGATCCTCGTTATTGTCATCGTGTAAGGCTTCACACCCTACGTAAAAGCTAAAAGTGCTTGACTCGGACGAGACAACTTTCTCATACAGCAGGGTCAAGACGAGATGAATTTTAATTGCAACATTGACAAGGCAATCACGTAATTTATCGACTACCTGAGATTTCACATTGTTGAGGAAGATGCTCGAGTCACACTTTTCATCGCTTCCAGATTTATACGTTATGATGCGTGCACTTTTATTCAAAGCACTGCTTTCATGCGCATCAATGCGAGATTTCTTTGCCGGGGGGGCGTCATCATGATCCGGTAGACGACATTTTTTCAAATGCCTAGCAATATTAGGTTTAGAAATCAACTTTCCACAGTTGCGACATGCCACTTTCCCGCAAAGACCGGAGGGACCTGGTTGCGGTTCCATTTTTTCTCTCTGTTATTTATATATATACACAGAGAAATTTTTTTGGGGGGGTTGTGGTGGTGGTAGTGGAAAGCGCACTGAAACAGAAGAAAAAAAAATTGAAAAAATGCTCGACATTTTTTCCTTCCACATATATATTAGACGCGAACAGTATGTATGTGTGTGTGCACTGTTGTAGGAGGTTAAAAATATGGGACATGTAAGTGTGTGTCAATTTTTTATGGCTCCTCTGAATATGTGTGTGTCAGACGCAAAACAAAAATATTAATATATCATGAAAAAATAAAAACTTACCTTTCAAGAGAGATAGAGAGAAACTTCAAAATAAAAACTTGTAGCTCACTAAAACTTCCACGATGATATATATGTATACTGCCAGATAAACAATTAAGAATACTGAACTGCCACGATTGACGTTCACCTTTCAAGAGAGATAGAGAGACTTCAAAATAAAACTTGTAGCTCACTAAAACTTCCACGATGATATATATGTATACTGCCAGACAAACAAATTAAAAAATACTGAACTGCCACGATTGACGTTCACTATGATAATGACGTACAAAAAAACTGGTAGGTTATATAGGAACTCCTCTCCTTTTTTCTCCTTCTCTCCTTCATACTCCACGCGACTCTCTTTGGTGAAAACACAATGAGCGCTATAGTCAATGTCCTAGCAAATAAAAACCCTTGTTGACTAATTTACTCATGTTATATTTTTTTCAACAAAAGATTTTGTGATGCGCACAATATCCTGTGGGGGACAAATAACAATAAACGGGACGTTGATAGTTCCACCTATGTATGTATTGTCGATCATTTCCCCTCGCCCTCTATTCCACGCCCCGTCAGGGTGTGGTGTGTGAAACAAACGATTCCCAGTATAAAACTCAAAAAGCGGAAGATGCTGCTGTGTTTGCTTCCGCCACATCCCCCTCTGATTCTATTGTTATCGGGGATGTGATGGATTCTTCATTCAGAACCGTGGGAAAGCTGAAAAAAATAGAATCTCTTCGGGCGAAAGAGGATGCAAGGTGAATGGGTTCGGGGAGGGGTTGCTGTGGATAGTTTGGTCCGTGATGAAAATGTTACATTGGGTGACGAAACACAATTTCTCCACAGGGACAGGAAAAATTCTACCGAGCGTCGCTATCCACGCGAACATTAGAAATTGCCTGAATGCCTTGGGGGCTTGGCATAGGATTATCGATTTTCGTTTTTAGAGAATAATCTATGTAAGATTCTAGCATCGAGAATAAACAACATTGATTAAATTTTTGACAACATTCGCAGTACAAATCTAAACTCGTGATGATTTCGCCGTTACCACGCACCCCTGGCGAGGTTATAGGGGCCAGGTATCCTAAAAAACAACAATTATTATTTTGCTTGTTTGTTTGTGTTACAATACGGAAATAATAAGAGGCATACGCGCGCGTGTGTGTGTGTGGGTACATCGTTCCCTCCCCCCGAGAGAGAGGTTTACGAAGGTCACGATATATATAAACATTTGGGTCCCGGACTTGGAAAATTACGATAAGATGCACTCATCTTTCAAAAAATAAGAGGATGAGAGAATAAGAGGATGAGAAGATGAGAGGTTTACGAAGATCACGATATATAAACATTTGGCCCCCGTTGATTCCAGCACTCCAACTTCATCTTTAATATTGACGACAATATTCTAAAAATAGAGAGGATGAGAGGATGAGAGGATGAGAGAATGAGAGAATGAGAGATTGAGAGATTGAGAGAATAAGAGGATGAGAAGATGAGAGGAGAGGTTTACGTAGGTCACGATATATAAACATTTGGTCCCGGACTTGGAAAATTACGATAAGGTGCACTCATTCTTCAAAAATAAGAGGATGAGAGGATGAGAGAATGAGAGGAGAGGTTTACGAAGATCACAATATATAAACATTTGGTCCCAGACTTGGAAAATTACGATAAGGTACACTCATCTTTCAAAAAATAAGAGGATGAGAAAATAAGAGGATGAGAGGATGAGAGGAAGATGAGAGAATAAGAAGAGGATAAAAAGAGGATGAGAGAAGAATAAGAAGAATGAGAGGGATGAGAAGGATGAGAGGATGAGAGCTCATCTTTCACTCATCACTGCCTTTTTGCCCCCGTGAAACATCGTCAGCGCAATAAATGAGGCGCGGAACGGGGAGAGAAAGTGAGTTTTTCAACTTTTTGTGGTCGTTTAGTCAAGAAATCAAAGTTGCAGTGGGAGTCACAATTTTTATCTACTAAGTTTTTTTGCACTTGCACAATCGGTTACAATAAGAATTTGTACTAGCATAATCAGTTACAATGATAATATGCACAATACGAATTTCACCAGTTTGCACTATCAGTTACAATATCTTTTTCATCAGTTTTTGCACTATCAGTTACAATGAGCATTTTTTTACCAGGTTTTGCACTATCAGTTACAATCAGAATTTGCACAAAATTTGTTGTTTTTTTCTTACATGAGAAAATTAACAATGAAATTCTTTTTTTTTTACTTTATCGTTTCAGATGCTGTCGAACATCAAAACACATACACATACACACTAGAAAAAAAGCATGCAATTTTTTTGTTTGTAACACATTCTCCATCTTCATCAAGATTTTTTTTCCTATTATCAGATATTTTTTAACTTTTTTTTCTATTTCACAAAATAACACTATCAAAAAATTTTACATCAAAAAAATAACACTAGAGTCGTTAGTACACGTTGCATGCATTACGGAGGTCCTCTGTAGTGTTTCATGGAAGTTTGAGAAAAAAAACACGTAAAACTCTACAGAGGTGTGGTTATCTAACCGCAGCCGTTTGAACCTTTTTTTTTGGTTGGGCACCACGCACCCTGGCTGGGTTAGGGGCCAGGAATCCTAAAAAAAAATATATATTATTTGTTTGTTTGCTTGAAAAAAAACACGTCACAATACAGAAATAATGAGAGGCGCGCGCGTGTGTGTGGCAGAAATATCACATCGTTCCGAGGTTTACAAAGGTCACGATATATAAACATGGCCGGACTTAGAAAATTACGATAAGGCGCATTCATCCTTCAAGGATGAGAAAGTGCATTCACTCATCACTGCTTTTCTTCGCTGTGAAACATCGTCAGCGCAATAAATGAGGCGCGGAACGTGGAGAGAAAGTGAGTTTTTGAGGTTTTGATGCGGTTTTCTTAGGGGTCAAAAAATCAGGGTTGATCTCAAAGGCATATTTATTATCTACTCACGCGAAGCGCCTAATAATCCGGGAGGAGGGGGAGACCCAAGAGAATAAAACCAGATGCACTCGACCTGCATGCAACCGGTTTCGGGTATATGTAACAGGGGAAAGACCCCTCAAGATCAATCTTGGTATTTCTTTTTCTAAATTGTAGACGGGAAGTTTCGGAGCAAACGTTTGATGAATAGAAACAGAATAATCGCAGATAGTGTATATTCGTTTAGTGTGGAATATGAAATTACTGTGCTGCAAACAGTGCTTCCGGCAAGGAGGGGCTGCGGGCGGCGGCATATTCCCAAGAATACAGATCAATTGCGCTAAATCAATTTCAATTTCAAAAATATTTCAACAACGACCAATATATTGTTTTGTTCCGTGGTGGAGGATTCTCCCCGATGGCACATTGTTAGCTTCATCGCCTTGTAATCAAGGCGTCCCTGGTTTAATAACCGGTGGAGACACATAGTAGTTCGGATCCCACTTTAAGCTGTAGGCCCAGTCCCGATTAACTTAACTATGCATAAAATGCAATTAAATCAATGTTTCATGGTCGCAAGAGTGTAAAACATCTGAGTCACATAAAATATAACGTTTAGCTTGAATTAACAGTGTTACCTTCTCAAAGCATTTAAATAGAAATGGCATATGCATGGTTTCGTTACACATTCCAACTTTAGGCCAAAACCTAAATAGTTTTACTACATTAAAAAAAATTACTCTCAAAAGAGGAACACTGAAAAATTTGTTTAAAAGCAGATTTTCATGCCCCAAATATCGTACTAACAATAATATTACATACGCGTGTATGCATAATCACACAATAGGAGTAAATTGGAAAATAAAATACGAAAATTGTATTTATTTTAACTCCACATACATACATGCACCTCCATAAGTGTGTTATGTATTATGTATCTGCATGTGTGTTAACTTATATTTCTGTTATTGGCCTGCAACCGTGGCGGAGTGGTTGGCACAGCGCTCTACGACGCCATGGGTCCTGGGTTCAAATCCCGGCCTGAGCATGGATGTTCTTTGTGATTGTGCATTCATCAATTTCACAATATCATCACTCATCCTCATTTTCGCGATTAGCCAAAACTGGATTAAAAGCGACGCGAAATAACAAGAAATCAAAATGATCCGTAAATATGTTTCATGCTTCAGGACGTACTGGTAACCTTCATTTTTCACCCCCTGGAAGTTTTTTTGCCCTAGTCCATGTCTATGCAAGAATACGTTTATCTACGAATACGACAATTCTATTTATTACGTAAGGCATTATACAATATACCCCGAGGAAATATCATTATTTACGAGATTTTCTTCTCTCAGAAGATGTAAAATTGGGTTTTCATGTTGTTGTTTTTCCGTGAAGCACTGTTCTTCCGTCGAGTAGCTAATCTGGAGTACGTACATTTAAATCTTCTTACACATCTCACTATGTCCGAACAAACTGTCGTACAACATGATTTTTACTCGCCAAAAGTCGTACCATTTGTTTTTATTGCGCTTTCTGTCCTGCCAAGACAAGCAGAATGTCCTATTGCGCATGAAATACATATATAACAGCGATGTACGTAACGTATCTAACCGTTATGGCCAGGGTTATGTCTGTCCGGTTGTCCCTATGCTAAAACATAGCACCAGCTATCGTAAGGCACAACCAACACCCCCCAGCTATCAATTTTCTCTTGGAACCTTGAATATATGTGTACGACAGAAACACACTATTAGATTGTAGTAGAAAAGGTCATATGGTTCAAGAATAGTAGAATTTGATTACAAGTAGCAAGAATGATTTCGAAGGATTTAAATTTGAAACAGATTTTCATAGTGATTAATTCTGCATAGGTATAATAGTTCTGCAGTTGTGATGAAAAGATCTAGTATTGAAATGCAAATTGGAAGCCCTTTTAATACTAATCTTTTCATCACGATTTCCCTCTATTGATCGCTCTTCGGTCTGATTTTCCATGTGACTATGATATGTACCGAGATTCCATGTAACACTTTCCTAGTCTTCCACGTTCATGACAAACATGCCGCTCTCAATATAGCAACTGCTACCGATATTTTCATTTGATACTACAAAATTTATGAGGATAATCCGAGCTTTTTCTCTTGGAAAGATCGACATCTACCATTTATTCCCGGCCGGTCATTCACGCCAAAGATAGTTTAGGCCTGGAGGCCATACCAGATGCACTGTCCTGTTGAGCGATCATATTTCACGGCATGGTCCACTACGTTCTTTCAACTCGTGTCAGTTCAAATGTGTGTGATCTTCCTTTGAGACAAGTGTTTCGGAAAGCAGTGTCTGTCGAAGATTTGTAAAATGAAAAGTGGCGACGATATCAGCAGAAAGAGGAAACGGTGCTACTCCCGGCTCCCGAGAAAGAAATCCCGACAAGCTTCTGTACTTCGGGCATATTGGCAAACCCACAGGTAAGTGAACATTGTTAAACTTTTATTTATTATAATTGTAGCATTTTAAGAATATGGCATGGTGCAATCACGTATCAGAATTACAATTATACTAAATTCATTCTGAGAATATACAGTCACCGCAAGAATTCCCAGCAATTAAAGAACAGAATATTTACAATAAAACTGAATTCCTTGATGGAACGTGTAACAGGATGAAAATTGAGAAATCTTGGGATTTGATTCTATGTGTTCGTCCCTCATCTAATTCTTTAATTCATCATCACCATTTATTACGACTGTTGCGATCAAGACGAACACTCCATATACCTAATCAAGGGGTGGGAGGCCAACATTTTGAACATTTTTTGGTACAGAACATTTTTTCTCAAAATAGCGAGTGTGAAAAAGGAAGATACATACATGTATACTTGGAATAGAAAGGGGTGGGCGGGTGTTTTGTAGCTCTCTCTTCCGAAGGGAATGTTCGCCACTGGTTGCAATTAATCTGGAGAGGTTGACATGCGATGGGAGGTAAAAAGAAAGAGCATAGTCCATTTTATCTAGGAAAGCGTTTGACTTACCTGCCAAGGACGTATTTAGGGGGGTCCAGGGGGTCCGGACCCCCCCCCCCCGAAAGATTTATCAAGTACTAAAATTAAATAATGAAAAAATATTCTTTTAGCTGTTTGTGTTTAGGATTATATTGGGATCATTTCTGCTTTGAAGGTCAAGAAGGACGTATTCAGCTGATCACTGCTTTGTATAAATAAGTCGAAATATATGATTTACTGTTCAATTTGTAGGTTTATTTTTCGCTGTTCCTTGCGCAAATTGTTATTAGTTTATGTAAGTCCGATGTTATTACAAATACTTTTTAATTTGCAGAAAGACTAAAACAAATTGTCATGCATTATTAAAGCGTGGGAAGTAACAGACGGGATAACACAATTAACAATAGATTAGAGTGTTTTCGCCGTGCTGTCGACTACTTTCCTCCCTGTTTTTTGGACGCGTTTACGGCGGAAAATGTCGTAAATCTCATATCACCTACCTTCTGACTATTCTTACAAAAGCCCCCTTTTTGTTATAATTTTCGGAATGTTCCAAAAGAACATCATCATCACCACAAGTATTAACTAAGGATGACCAGATCCAGACCACGGGTAATAATGGATCCGGATACCTACCATTGGAAACCAGGTTCTGGCCGAGCACGTATCTAGAAATGTATTTCGGGGGAAGGGGGTTGAACCAAGTTCCTAAAAATAATAATAAATTAAAACAAAAATAATTATAATTATATTAAATTAATAAAAAGTAATAATTAAAATATTCAAATTAACTAATACTATATTTTTATAACACCTTGTATTCATTATGTAGCTTACGGATAGTTAAGCTCTGCAATATTTGAAAAAGAAACAACTGCCCTGTTAAGAAAATTAATGTCAAGTAGATAAAAAATATTTATGAAAAAAGGATGTTAGATCCAGTTGACGAAAAATAAAGTTCCTGGTAATATTTTATGCAATTAACGTAAGTATTGATACATTTTGCATAAATCTCTTTTGGTATTGTCAAAATCGTATGATCCCAATATAATCCTTACCTTCCAACAAGTTCGGTGAAAATAAATAAACCTTGATTAAACAACAAGTAAATTTACATTATTTAATCTTAGTTGTTTCATTCTAGTACTTAGTAAATCTTTCTGGGTGGTCCGACCCCCAGGACTCACTCTCTAAATACGTCCTTGGTAACCCCCCCACCCCATTCTACTTTTCTCGACAACTTTTTTCTGGTTTTAGCATAAACACCGAAGTACGTGATTCGTCCTCTGAAAAACTTGGTGCGATACATACATTTCGCATGGTGAAAAAGTTTTCGTAAACAAATTAGAGTAAGGAAAGTTACCCACTGCTTACGCATAACCTGATATTTCCCAGATGATTCCTGGAACTTGACCCCACGGCCATACTCCATCCACACCCCCATTTCTTCCTCTCACCCGCCTCCCACTCGTGGAAATCTGTCTAAAAGGCAGCCGCGAGAGGAAGCGCTTTTGGCAGGAGGAAGAAATGTCACGAAGTGCCCATGAAAATTGCCGCGGGAATACTTCAAGAAAATAAAATAATCTTGGGCGGAGAACAGATGGACAGTAGTTGAATCCAAATGTTATTGATTGATTTATTTTCTTGTAATTGGATTTTCTAACACTTTTGGCTAGCAGGTAAAGTTCCTCCTGCATATAGCACCGTGCCGTGAAGGCACATGTAGGGGATGTGGGGGTAGGGCCTACACATTCCTGATCTCGGCCATTTAGGGGGTGATGTGATCAGCACCACGCTCCGGTCGCCTACACCTACTCAGTGTTGCCACCAGGTACCCAGATCACCAGAGTCTCTCTTTGCGAAGACAATGTCGGAATAGGCCGGAAAAATTTCGACCATAGATCAATAGAATCCGGGTCTCCCACGTGACACGCACATTAGACTTTTTTTCAAAGGGTATACATACCTCTAAGCGGTAGTATAATATATATGCCAGAAGAAACAATGTGGATTTATTAATGTTGCAAGAACCCTACACTCGAAATGGTAAAATAATTCATGCACCACTTAGTGCCACAGCAATATACAACCCATCTTTAAACGCAAAAGCAGCAATAATCTCACTGAACAAGAAAATTAAAATCTTAAAAATTGCTCAATTATCAGACTCCCATATCAATTGTGTGGAAATTTGCTATGAAACAATAAACTTTATAATAATTAACTGTTACTGTCAATACAGTCACAATATTGACAAGTACATCGCCTGTATAAGAAGAGCCTATGAAGCCTACCCTAACAGGAAAATTTTGATCACACTAGATAGCAACTCTTCCTCCCCCCTATGGTTTGGTACGGTAATCGATGCCAATGGAGAGAAGATGATGGATCTCATTGCTGAAACTAACCTAAATATAGAAAATCAACCAGAGAATCCGCCAACTTTTAGAGGTAGAGCTGGAGCATCCAGCAACATCGACCTGACACTATCAAATAGAAGTATGTGTTCATTAATAGAGGGATGGCAGGTACTGGACATGATCACTAACAGTGATCATAATGCCATACATTTTAATATAAGACTGGATGCTATTCCAAACATCCCAAACGCTCCAACAGGGCAAAATCTTTCGTACAACTGGAAGAAAACAAACATGGAAACCCTCCTCGATAGTATTGTGTTGCCGGATTATCCTGGACCTGAGCATAGTCTGGATGAATGGGCAGAGATACTTACTAAATTTGATTTGAATTTAAAATTTTGGGTGCGTCAGCACTAAGGCTATTTTGCACCCTTCACATAATACGGGGTCCAGCCCCTTATCGTTACAAATAACAACTCTAACGTTGCAGCACTAAAATCATAAAATATTAAAATCTTCTGACTTTCGTTAAAAGCTGAGGCTGTAAAGGAGCACTCAGCACACATAAGGACAAAAGAACAGGACAATACGAACAAAATTATACTGGCCATGGGGCCAGTCGCCAGAGCCTCGTTAGTCTTCAGTCCAGGGTGTACTAACGTGGAAGTGAGGTTGACATTTGGGTGTACTACGTGGAAGGTCACCCCTTACACCCCAGATACTTACTAAAGAACTCCAAACTGCAATACAAACATCCACCCCAATGAGAGGTATGGCAATACAAAAGAGACCATGGACAGAAAAACTCACAAAATTAAGAGCAAACATGCGAAGATGTAGGAAGGCATATCATAAATCAAATATTCCAACACTAGAGCGATCCTACTCGATGACTACCGCAGGGCCAAGGCTAGGTACGCAGAGGAGCTCAAGGATTTTAGGAAGAAAAATTGACAAAAATTTGTAAATAAAAATCTCAATAAGGACAAATGGGGAATACCGTACAGGATTGCAACAAATAAAATTAAACAGGATTCAGGAAATACTACTCTCAGGAAACCTGATGGGTCCATAACCATGGACTTAAAGGAAACTGCCATAGCATTGCTGTATGGACTATTGCCAGATGATGATGAAGACACGGACAACGAGGTTAATGCCATAATTAGAAGCGAGATGGGAAGGTACCTAAATAATAACCCAATTCTTCCTTTTACACCTGAAGAAGTGTTGAGCGAACTGGCTACAGTAAGAAATGGCAAAGCTCCAGGGCCTGATGGCATTCCGGCTGAGATATTAAAAATGTCTCTCCCTAAGACGCTTCAATTCATTACGTCACTCTTCAACTTGTGCCTAATTGAGAAACAATTCCCTACCCCATGGAAGGAAGGAAGATTGATAGTAATTAAAAAGGAGGGAAAACAAGATGAGCTGGCATTAAAAACCTATAGACCTATCTGTCTGTTAAATAGTATTGGTAAACTACTGGAAAAGCTTATAAATAGAAGACTTCAGGACTTCCTCAAAATGATTGGTAACACTGGAAATCAGTACGGCTTCACGAAGGGTCGCTCCACCGAGGATGCCGTAAATGCACTAACAAAAGCAACAAGGGAAATAGATGGAAAATATATCATAATTATTTTTGCCGACATCAGTGGAGCGTTCGACAACTTATGGTGGCCGCACCTTTTCTCCACACTATACAAAATGAATTGTCCCGTGACCATAATCCAAATCCTGGAGAGCTATTTCAAAGACAGGAAAGTTAAATTAAATTTAAATGGCGAAACTGTGTCCAAAATGTCAACAAAAGGATGCCCACAAGGATCAGTGTTGGGACCACATTTGTGGAATATAAACCTCGAGCCCTGTTTGAGACTATTAGGAAGGAACAATAATGTCGATAGAGTCATAGCCTATGCAGACGATGTTGCCATCATTTGTTCGGGAAACACGAGAGCTCAGTTGGAGAGAAAAGCAAATAACGCTCTAAGTGAACTAAACGGGTGGTGCCGTAATGCTAAGCTTGAGATATCGGCTGCTAAAACAAAGTATCTCATCGTCAAAGGTCGCCTCAGCAGAAGTAGAAATCCAACAATCAGAATATCAGGAAAATCTATACAGCGAGCAAATGCAGTAGAATATCTGGGAGTAACATTGGAAGAGGGGCTAAAATTTGGAGCTCATATGCAATCTATTACAAGTAAAGGGGAGCTAGCCATGAATAAACTGACAAGGTTGGCCTCCCAGAATTTTAATCTACATCCTAGCATTATACAATCTTACATTAAATCCATATATGCACAAATAGTAACATATGCGGCTTCAACGTGGGTAGATGGCCTAAACAACAAAAAAAATTTAAGGATACTAAGAGGCTCACAACGAAGGATACTTTTAAGAACGACAGGTGCCTTTGGTACAACATCGACTGAGGCGCTTCTGGCTGTCACAGGACACCTGCCAATGGATCTGGAAGCGAGATGGAGAGCCACTAAATACCATTTCAAGAAGGGCAATGAAAGAGACACAATAAGAACGATAGGGACCTTCCACCCGATACTCCAAGAAATTCACGACAAAATAACCACGGACTGGCAACGACAATGGGAAGGAGCGAAAAACGGGAGAAGAACATATGAATTCATCCCGAACATAAGAGCCAAAATTCCTACTGGTGATCTCCCCATAAGAGGACTTATTCACCTGCTGACAGGCCATGGTCCTTATGGAGTGCACTTGCACCGAATTGGTAGCAGGCAAACAACAGTATGCGCCACATGCGGAGAGACAGAGGATACTCCAGAACATAAGGTCTTCTTCTGCCCGGCAGCTAGAGACTACATCAAGAATCTGAGGAAGGAACTACCAACGACGAACATCAAAATCCTTCTCTGTCAGCAACAAATAGACAAATTGAAATGCTTGACAAACGCAGTTTCCTTGGAGGAAATGAAACGGTTCAACTCACAGCTGCAGGCTCGACCTACTACACCTCTCATTACTCCCAGCCAGCCTCAAGATAGAAGGGTGACGAGGTCCCAAAATGCTCTCTCGACGCGTAGAGATCACCCACAGTAGTTCCCGGGGAGAAGAGCGATAAGGAGGATGCACCAGTAAATGCCCCCAAAAGGAAATTCTTCGTGACATCTACAGGCAGAAGTGAAGCAGCCGAAAGAAGAAGATTTCGTCTCATGTGAATGCAAGGAGAAATACACAAGGACTACCTTCTGAGGGAGACAGCCTCAAAACAACACAACCCAAATTCATAAAATTATCAAATAAAACCCCTCTGTAGATACACGTACTGGTACGCCAGTAAGAACATAGCACCGGAAATCCGGAGCTTCATAAACCCTTGTATTCATTATTAATACTCATAATAATATAGTATCTTATTTTCGTATTACCATTGTTATTTTCATTAATATTTTATTAAAAGTTATTTTACTTTACATTTACTAGTTATCTGATTGTAATCATACACGTCGCCATGAATTAGCTGAAGTGCACACATTTCGGCCTACACATACACAACATGGCGACGATCTTCTCTTTTATTTTTTTATTGTTTTTTTCTTTCTCACTACAAATTGCAATACTCCACTATAGTGATGGAACTCGAGTGCTCTATACCTTGTCCACTTCCTCCTAAAGGAAACGGGACGGGACACCGAGGGCGGAACACCTAGCCTCTGGGGTGGAGCAAACGACGAAACAATACAAACTAAAAATGGTATTCAACCATCAACTCACCCTCTCTCGGTGGCTGGTCCAGGAGCCTAATCATACCTTTAAAAACCAACTATATTAAATAGAGCACTCGAGCCATACAAATCCTCAATTTCTTAGATTCTGGTACCACAGAATCCGGTACTTACAGCCATACCAAACTACAATAAACTGCAAACACTTTCATACAGAATCTCCATCTCACGAAGAAATAATTGTGTACTGTAATACTGTGTCCATACACTATTTTATGTAATCATTTCATGTATGTAAAAAAAGGTAAAGTGTTCCCCTGTGCATAGCACCACGCCTTGAAGGCGTATAGGGGGTGTGGGGGTAACGCCCCACATTTCATGTATGTAGTAATGTTATTTTCTTGTATACTTTCAAATATTGTAATGGGAAATTTAATAAAGTGGTAGAGCAAAACAATAACGGGGGAACCGTAATTCGAGCAAAAGACGTCCCAGTTTATTCACAGAGGCACTGGGACAAAGCGTATGCCCTCGAATGCATACGGGTGGAGGTTTGGTAACATTCGGGGGTTCCCCCTTTATTGTGTATAATGATTTATTTCAATAGTGATAAATGATAAGACCGAAACGCGGAACTATTGATCTAAGGGACTATTATTTGTCAAGGTTTACAATCCGAAATCGGGATACTTCGTTCTGAGTACCTGGTTCTCTAAGGTTTCGGATCCGGCTATTTTCGGAACTGGGTAATCCGGAACCAAAATGTTTTCCGTTACCTCTGGTGTAATTAATCCTCGATCGACTAGCGTATATCTCTTTGGTAAGAATTTGCAGATCTATCTCAGGAAATGCAAAACGATTTGTATAGAATATATTAATTATTGGTAAATTTCTGGAATAATCTACTGCCATTGGAAACTACTGCCCAGCGCGTTGAGTGCTTGGCCACAAATAAAATAGTCTTGACTCTGGATCTGGAAGCCCAGACAATCGAAAGAATTCACCACGCAGAACAAAGAAAAACATATGCTGGTGGAGATTTTCAAAATATGAGAAGTTTTTGTATTTGACAAATTGTATCTTTGTAATAATCAAAGAATAAAATTGCACTGAAAATAATGACTTTTTGTGTAAACATTGCACTTAAAAACCAGATATTCATAAAATTATTATTAATTAAATAAATATAATAATTAAAGAATAGAATTGCACTAAAGGGCGATCTTTTGTATGCACGTTGCACCAAAACAAGATTTTCATAAAATTATTAATTTACATTTTGGATTAGTAATTTATTAGAAACACCTAAATGTCCTAAGATGGAATTTATAAAGTTCTAAGTCTCTCTTTTTAACACCTAGCAATTCGTTCTCTAGTGATAACGGAAGAACGAACCTGGAATTCATTGCTTACACAAGACAAAGTTAAAATCGCGGAATACAGAAGGTCACTAAGTTCGGTGATGAACCTCTACGCTATAAAGATATAATAATAATAATAAATTGTGAATATTCCTCCAAACTCTTTCGTTGATACCAACATACGGCCATATACTGATTTTCAGTGCTCCTTTATTCTTTACTTGAAAAAAACAACACCAAGCAACTCGGATCATAGCTCCAGTTTGATTTACATCAACACAGGGGTGTCCAAACTTTTTAAATGCAGGACAAGTAAGTATGCTCATTGTTAGGAGCCATGGTGGCTCTGTTGATAGGACGTCTGACTGTCACGCGGGAACCCATGTTGTTTGATTTCAGATTTTTACCCACCCTCTAATCAGTGCGTATGTTTGAGCAACTCTGGGGATAACAGGAGCGTAGCGCTGAATACATCACCGCACTATGCCCGAGATCAAGAATGTGTGGGTCCTACGTCCCTACCTTCACACACCCTACGTAACACTATGCCATGCCGAGGAGACAACTCTTCTGTAGTCATTACTAATTTAAGACCGTAATTAATATTCTATCCCTGAAATAAATCATTTTCCGAACTTGTAGCATAATTAAATATATGCATAGTTTTCCAACTAATCGGTACATTTCTCCCTCTCAGTATGTTTCCACAGCTAGAAATAAGAATTTTGGTGAGGAAACCAGTGGCGAAAGACTTAGTTACTACATAAATTACTTTAATCCAAATGGTCTGTTTGAAACTCTCATAATCATTGAAAGCATTCACACGTCTATAGACATGCACTAGTACATTTGTCCTGTTATTTGTGTAAGACTGACTTATTAGATATGCATTAATCTCAGTTTCTATGAAAAAAAAAATATATGTATTATGGGTTATATAAATGTATAAATGTTTCAGGTCCTCTGCTACGGGACAAAGAGAAATTCAAGGGCAAGATGAAGAACTTCCTCAATTGGTTGTACAACATGAAGACAATCGGATGGAGGTTTCAATAGCTAGCAGCCGGAGAATAGTGAATCTTGCGACATTTGTTGAAGATATTAGGAAAGTGGAACGTCATAGTGTCAGTTTGGGGGTTACTTTGTGCACTGTGCAACGAAAAATTTGGGGCTGGCAAGTGAGCTCAAATTTGTTTGTAAAAAGAGTGTCCCGCAAGTACGATCATTTGTACAGCACAACCAACAGATGTAAATATGGACGCCGTGTGGGCAGGCCTTAGTGTGGGAATGGGATTTTCTCAAACAGAAGAATTTTTCGCCGTACTGCAGTCACCCTACATGTCCAATGCAACATATCAAAAATATGAAAAACGAGTAGGTGATTTCATATGTGATCTAAAACTAGAAACTATAATAAAAAACATTGAACAGGAAAAGAATGCAGCAAAAATGAGTCAAGACATCACAGAGTTGGGTGAACCAAAAATAGGCGTTATTGTTGATGGTGGTTGGTCCAAACGATCTTATGGTCATGGATTCGATGTTCGGAGCGGTGTAGCTGTGGTGATTGGAGCGAAGACGAAGAAAGTGTTCTTTGCCAGCGTACGGAACAAATACTGTGTTATTTGCCAATTGGCAAAAACGAAAAATGAGTCGCCAAGGGAACACGCATGCAATGTTAATTGGAGTTCTTCCTCGTCAGCAATGGAAGCTGATATTATTGTTGAAGGCTTGACGTGGTTGCATACGGAGCATGGCATAATATGCGATAGAATCATTGGAGACGGAGATTCGTCTGTAATGACTAAAATACAAGAAAATGTTCCATACGCCAGACTGGAAAATTTGAGGAAAATATAGTGTTCAAATCATGCTATTAGAAATTTTCTAAGGAAGTTGCACGCATTTGCAGACAACACGAAAATGTTTCCGGGAAAAGAGGGCTTGAAGGGAAGGAAGTTACTGAAATCAAAACTAGAACACTTATCATCTCAGGCACGTCAAATCATCACCGAGTCCGGTTCAGAAGTTCTGAAAGGAGAAAAGACTGAGGATGAAATTCAGCAAAATTTCAAGAATTCTGTGAAAGCTCTCCCTTATCACGTATTTGGTGATCACAATAGATGCCCTGAAAATTGCCCGTCTTCATCCGACGATAACACAGTGCCAGTTTTGGAGAAGGCTGGGATGTTTACAATAATTGAAGAAGCAATAATCCGACTTATTGCATTAAGCGATTCGCTAATATATAACACAAACAATGCGGCCGAAAACTTCATGTCAACAGTTATAAAATTTACCTGGGGAAAGAGAATTGACTTTTCTCGAGGTCAAAGCTACACCAGAAGAGTATCGGCAGCTGTCTTATCCCACAGTTCACCGGGCAATGAATGGCAAAGAAAACAGTACAAGAGAATGCACAAGAAAAACCCTTCATCTCCAATGGACTTATTATTAAAAGAAGCAAAAAGCTCTTGAGAAATAAGGAACATTTCACATCAAGAAGATCATTATTTCAGAAGGGCACCAGTGACATTGTCAGTAACTTTAGTGCAAGACAAAATTTGCAAAAAAAGAACACAGAGAGAGAATTAGATTACGGTGCCTCGGACATTCCAGAACAACAGTTACGGAATCTTTGCGAAGAATATTACAATAATAAGGTTGACATTGGAAAGGACAAGATTACGGATATTGAACGACTTACCAGAGAACAATCAACTTGCGAACAATGGAAAGCAGAAAGACGGATCAGAGTAACTGCCTCAAACGTAAAGAAAATAGCTTGTAGACGAGCAGGCACTTCAACATCGCCACTCGTCAGAAATTTATTATATCCACCATTCCTCTCTGGTAATGCTATAGCTTGGGGTAAAGCCAACGAACCAATTGCCAAAGAGCAATATGAACAAAAGTTTTCAGTCTCCATAAAAAATTGTGGCCTATGCATCGACGAATTCCATCCATTTCTTGCAGCATCCCCCGATGGAGTAGTCACATGCAATCAAAATTCCTATCTCATAGAAATAAAATGTCCATATGCAGCCTGTTATTGTAAGACCATTGCTGAGGCCGCCCAAAACATCAAGAGTTTTCCACTATGTGTTAGCAACAGTGGTGATTTATATCTTCCCAGAAACCATCAATATTTTTACCAAATTCAAACACAGTTACAGTGTTGCAACATGGAAAGATGTGATTTAGTGCTGTATATCCCTAGTGATTTGAAAGTTCTGACCATAACTAGACATAGAGATTTCATGTGACAGATTATGGACAAGTTGCAAAGATTCTACAATGAATGCTTGCTGCCGGAAATTGTAGATTCTCGTGTAGAACGAGGATTACAAATCCGCGAACTAAAAACGAATGTAGTACAAACTGAGAAGAGACAAGAAAATAGCTGAACCTTGCAAGTTTTCAGTTCTTCCTATTTTAGGAACCTTTATGTCAAGTGAATAATTCAAAATGAATTTTATAGACTACACAAAGTGTTAAATTCCATCAGAACTATGACATCTAGTCTTCAATATGTATATTTGTGTTTATTTCATGTTATAGAGTGTAATGAATTGTTCGGAAAGAGCCATTAAACTGCCCCTTGCCATTTTACGAACATTTATATGAAGTAAAAAATTTAAATGAATTTTATAGACTACACAAACTGTTAAATTCCATCAGAACTATGACATGTAGTCTGCAATATGTATATTTGTGTTTGTTTGTGTGTTATAGTGTGTAATGAATTGTTCAAAAAGAGCCATGAAACTCCCTCCTTTCCATTTTACGAATATTTATATGAATTAAATGAATTCTATAGACTACACAAACTTAAATTTCATCAGAACTATGACATGTAGTCTTCAATTATGTATATTTGTGTTTGTTTGTGTGTTATAGTGTGTAATGAAATTGTTCGGAAAGAGCCACGGAACTGCCTATTGCCATTTTACGAACATTTAGCTATATGAAGTAAATAATTTAAAATGAATTTTATAGATTACACAAACTGTTAAATTCCATCAGAACTATGACATGTAGCCTGCAATATGTATATTTGTGTTTGCTTGTGTTTATTTGTGTTATATACCTGCCGCAAAATTAGTTTGGTATTAACACTTGAGAACCACGTGTTGAAATCGGGTCTACGTCACTGCGGGAGGGTGGGTTGCTGGCATGCGAGCCAATCAAAATCTTCCCAGTGCTTCACCCAGGCCCTGGTTACCTAGCAACAGAAAACGTTTTTCTCGGTGTTGCCGCTTATCGGGCGATTCTTCCTGCGATCAGATTTCATGTTGTTGGGAGAGGACGTGTTGTTTGTTTGTTGCGTTGTGTTACTGTGATATTTTAACCGGTCCGTTTGTTTAGTATTTATTGAATTTAGAGTATTCTTTGTTGTATATAGCGTGTTGTTTTAGTGTGTTATTTTTTGTACATAATTTTCTGTGTTCTGCTTGAGTGTGTCGTGTGCTTGTGTGAAGAATGTCAAGCACGGGAGGCAATACTCGAGATGACAACGTACCAAAGAGGCCATGCACTAAAAGAAAAAGGAATTCTTCTCAAAGGACAAACGCGGGAGATGGTTTGTTTTGAGCGCAAATAATTTGAGCAAGAGAAAAACAATGAGGATCCAATCATTTCTGTAAACAAAGTTCTGGACGGGACTGCTGCTGCTTTCGGCGTGTCTAAGAACACTATTGTTACCATAGGGAAAGAAAAATATAATGAGGTAGAAATAAATAAATAAATAAATGCGAGGCTTCAAAATTGGAAACCCCAGGAAAGAATAGGAATATCAGTAAACGCGTGACAAATTTAGATACTTTTCAGCAAGATGCTATTCTCGCCATATTTACTCTTATTATAGGAGGAAAGATCATCCCACTGTTGTGAAACTGCACGTTTCGTTGAAAGATTCGGCATTTTTTCAAGGTGGGGAAACATCTTTAAGGACAGTCATAAAATATCTGGGATTCTCATAACTAAAAAATTTAAAATGTTCTGACTTCTGTTAAAAAGCTGAGGCTCTAAAGGGTCACTCAGCACACACAAGGACAAAAGAACAGGACAATACAAACAAAATGATACTGGCCATGGGGCCAGTCGCCAGAGCCTCGTTAGTCTTCAGTCCAGGGTGCACTAATGTGGAAGTGAGGTTGACTATTGGGTGCACTACGTGGAAGCAGCACCCCTTACACCCCAGAAAAGTGCACATGTTTTGGGGCAATGGTAGAAATGAAATTGCGACAGTGGACAAAGTAGGTGCCGCAATAGAAAGTGATCCCAACTTCCCTAGGATGAGCAAATCAACAATGAGATGTGTTTTGAACGACCTGGGTTTTGTTTTTAAGTTAAGAAAACGTTCGTCGGCCCTAATTGAAAGAGACGACATTGTTGCTTGGCGGCACCAATATCTGCACACAATAAAGCGATATCGATGTGAAAAGAAAACAGTTTACTACATGGACGAGACTTGGGTTAATGCCGGGCATTCGGTAAACAAAACTTGGGAGGACACAACCGTTGTTTCACATCGGCATGCTTTTCTTCATGGGCTCAGCACTGGACTGAAGCAGCCTTCGGGGAAAGGAGGAAGACTCATTGTTGTGCACATAGGAAGCGAAGATGGTTTTGTGGAAGGTGCTTGTTTGGTGTTTCGTGCGAGAAAAGGCGTTGGTGACTACCATCAGGAAATGGATGGACAGCGTTTTGAGACGTGGTTCGCCGGTATCCTATCCAAGCTGCAACTAAATAGCGTGATTGTCATGGATAATGCTCCGTATCATTCTGTCCGCGTTGAAAATGTACCGAACAATGGTTGGAGAAAAAATGACATTCAAGAGTGGCTTTCGCAGAAGGGTGGTGAACAAACTGAGGAAAAAAATGCAAATTTTTGTGGACATCTTGCATGTTAAAAGCCGAGCTGCTGCAAATTGTGAACAATGTGAAACATTTGTACAGTGATTATAGAGTTGATCGCCTAGCTCGTGAAGCTGGGCACACCATTCTTAGGTTGCCTCCATATCATTGCGAATTCAATCCTATTGAATTAGTGTGGAGTGAGGTGAAACGGTATGTGGCATCCAATAATAAGAAGCTTACATTGAATGAAGTTGAGCGGTTGCTTTGGGAGGGGTTACGTAAAGTAACGCCTGAAAAATGGAAGAATTACGTTAAACATACATTGAAAGAAGAAGAAAAGTTTTGGGAGCTGGACAAACTAATTGACGAGACTGTGGATCCACTCTTTATTGAAATTGATGCCGACAGCGATTCTGATGATAACAGAATCTGAGTGGAGTAGAGGAATTACAGTGATCTTAAAGGTAAGCTTACTCTTTTGTCTATTAAGTGCAAATTGCTTAACATGTTTCTGGGCATAAAACAAGGTTTACTTTGCTTCGTTTATTAAGTGTATTCAAAACATTTAAGTTCGTAGTTTCTCAGTTCATATATTTATTTTTCCTAGTTGCTATTTTTTATCTTTTTGTGTTCGTGACAAAATCGTTAGCGCGAAGCATTGACATTTCTCCGCATACGGATCAGCTGTGCACAAAAACGTTCCGTTCCTCCTGTGTGCTTTCTATGCGGACTCTGAGACACAACTGTGACGGAGAGAATCTTTCATGCTTTGCGCGGAGTGATACAATGGTTTCGCATCAACCTGTAGTGCGGTCCCAGCTGACGTCACTGTCAAGATAGCTTGCATCTTAGTATAGTTTCTGTGTTTATTTACTACCATGTGTCTCATTTCCCAAATATGAAAAAAAATGTTAAGCCACAAAGCGAGACATAAATGTAACAAATGATAAGAGTAAATTACCTATCTTATCAGAGTAAATTACCTATCTCCGTGTAAGTGTCAAACAGATATATTTAGATACAATAGCTTTATGGCAATATGCCAATTCAAGATAGCACAATTTTTATTGAATTTTTACTATATATGTCAAAACAGGGGGCAAGGGGTTGACTTTTTCTTGGTAAGCAAGACTTATTCATTAGGAGGCCTTAGAACAGAAAATAGAGAATCAAATATCACATTACTAATTAATACAAGACATCCCAAATTGTTAAAATGTTAATGGACTCTGTATGAAAATGTGTAGTTTTATTTGTCAATAATACACAATGGCGTAAATATACTTCTAATCAACTTCACCCCTGATAAGCATAGAGTTTTGATATAATGTTTTGAAAGACAATAAATATTCAATTGATACCAACACCCAGGATAATTCTGATATTACAATTTCAATTTAAATATATAGACTTCAAGATGGTAATTTACTCTGATAAGCTAAGCTTACTTCTCATTTTTCCGTGCAAAATTTTCTCATTACAGATTTCGCCACCCGTCAGGTGGCTTTGTTAGGCATGTGGTGCATAGTTTCAGCTGATATGACAGCAGGCTTCATCTAAGGCAGCTTCCAAACTGAGGACAGGTGGCATGCGACTCGGAGGTTTCACACGGAAGTCAACTCAACTCAAATCTCCTTAAAATATTTCACTGCACATGTGTCACAACCAGTCTGAAGTGACATGATGCACGCTATTGAGCAAACTACCCAGTACAAGGTACATGAGAAGCTTGTTGTGTCACTTTGGTTTGAAATGTTGCATTTAATTCTGAGAGTTCATTTCCAAGTGACACTTGAGAGTACCTATGGCCGCGGTGGCTCAGTCGGTAACGCATCTGACTACCATGCTAAAGGTCCCGGGTTCGATCCCCGGCCGGTTCAAATCCGGGAACTTTTCTAACGATGGAAGCGACCCCGGCACCCACCCAGCATCAAATAACATGGGTACCTGGGGGAAACCCTGGGGGGTAAAGGAAGTCAGGGGCATGATGCTGATCACATCACCCCCACTCACGACCAGATCAAGAAAGTGTGGGGCGTTACCCCCTTTACGCCTTCATGGCATGGTGCTATGCACAGGGGAGCACTTTACCTTTTTTTTTACTTGCGAGTACCTTGTTTCTGCTCAGTAGAGTTTTAATGATATCCTAACATGTAGAAATTCATTATAATAAGAAATTTAAGATATTGACAACTTGATGTAATATGTCAAATCATTGATTGAAAATAAAACAAACATGTAACTCATGCATTATATATAGACTTTACATTTCCGAATTATATTCAACCTTGATGGTCCCAAAAACATAGTAAAATATTATAAAATTTTCCTTGATTTTACATTTTCCTGCATTTCAAGTTTTTCCAGCTTGGTCCCTGGAAAACGTAAAGTCACTGTATATTGAAGGATCGTTATAGTTACTTAAAATGAAGAAAAAAATGTTTGTCATGGTTTTTTGTTTGAATGCAGACAGAGTTCAATTGGCAAGTGAAAAAAAAACTTCCTTGTGGGAGCTTAAGCACATACCATTCAGATCATGAATCCATTAACACTAACCACTCACCTGCAACTCCTACTTCATGTAGTAGGTTTGATTTTACCTTAAAATTCTTCCTATTTGAAATTTCACTCAACGCAATCAACAGAGCGTATACTTTACATACAGTACATCTCGTTCTGTATACTCACACCAACAGAAATGTGTTTCAACTCTGCCAAATTCTTGTCACTGTTTTATTTAGCAACACAATGTGACAGCATACCTTGCTGAAAAGTAAGGCATGGATGTTTTTTCTTTTTTGTTTGTATCTGTCGACATGTTTTCATTTATGGTACTATTAAATAAAACCTAAAGCAAATGGCAAATAACAAAGCAGATTGTAAGAAATTGAATTCTGATTTCAGGATGAATTTGAATTTTGAATTTAAAATTTTGGGAGCGTCAGCACTTAGACTATTTTGCTCCCGTCACATTATACGGGGGCCAGCCCCTTACCATGACATACCATGACATATAACAACTCTAACGTTGCATAAATAAAAATCTTAAAATGTTCTGACTTCTGTTAAAAGCTGAGGCTGTAAACGGGCACTCAGCACATACAAAGACAAAAAAAACAGGACAACACACACAAGATTATACTGGCCATAGTGCCAGTCGCCAGAGCCTCGTTAGTCTTTAGTCCAGGGTGCACTACGTGGAAGTGAGGTTGACGTTTGGGCGCCTACGTGGAAGGTACCCCTTACACCCCTGATTTCAGGATGATAAAACTCTGTTTTAATATTATTTTCTAGATTGCTAATGGTAATAGGTGGAAAATAATTTTAAATGCTTGGAACATACATTTCATTCCAAATACTTTGAAAGTTTACAGGCTATTTGACTAGAATTTGAATTTAAAATTTTGGGAGCGTCAGCACTTAGGCTATTTTGCTCCCGTCACATTATACGGGGACCAGCCCCTTACCATTACAAATAACAACTCTAACGTTGCATATATAAAACTCTTAAAATGTTCTGACTTCTATTAAAAGCTGAGGCTGTAAACGGGCACTCAGCACACGCAAGGACAACACACACAAAATTATACTGGCCATAGTGCCAGTCGCCAGAGCCTCGTTAGTCTTTAGTCCAGGGTGCACTACGTGGAAGTGAGGTTGACTTTTGGGCGCCTACGTGGAAGGTACCCCTTACACCCCAGTTTACAGGCTATCAAGTGCAATAGAACTGGTTTCGTTGACATAACAGGGGAGTCCACTTGCATTACCTTTCCCAATTACTTGCCACAGTTTATTTAACATTTTATATCGGTACGTAATTTTCAAAATTACATAACATACACAGGCCAGAATCAAATAAAAAAATGCTCCATTCTCTGCTGTCAGGTTGTACAGCGCATAGGAGAAAGTTCCACTTAAGAAAATAATGGTGCAACGAGCCCTAAGGCACATGTTTAGGCATTAATCATATATTCTACTAATGATACCGAAGACAATCTTTAAAAAGTTACTTGCTAGCTGGACTTGTAAACAAACCAGTTTGCAATGGTAAAGTCAGAAGAAGAATTTGAAGGTCTCTACAAAACATGTAATTACTCTTGTAACACGTGCAACTTGCCAGCAAGTAATGCATTTTATTGAAGGAATCTGGTGGTTTTCCTAAGTTCTGTACATGAGGGTTTAACATCATATTCGAACCTGGTCATTCCTTTGTAACAATCCTCAAAAAGAAAAAAAGTTTAGCCCTCCCCCCCAACAGAAAGCTCTGAGACCTCCGCAACAACCACAACATCAAAATCCTCCCAGCTGACAAGGGGTCCACCACGGTGGTCTTGAACTCTCAAGACTACCTGGCGGAAGCCAACCGCCAGCTGGCTGACCCCTCCACCTACAAACCCACCACAGTTGACCTATCCTCCGAACACCTCAACAAAATCCAGGACTTCATCCACACCCACGGCCCCCCTGAAGGCCTGACAGCTCGTACCACTGCCATGTTAATACCTGACAATCCCCGCACCCCCACCTTCTATCTATTGCCCAAAATTCACAAACCTGGCAACCCTGGTAGACCCATTGTGTCCAGCTATAACTCACCCACAGAAAGAATCTCAGCCTTTGTTCACTCCCATCTCCAGCCTCTTGTGAAAGCTCTACCATGAAACCAACCACTTCCTCCAGAAAATCAGCACCCTTCCACCATTGCCGCCAAATACCATCCTTGCCACCATCGATGTCACGATGTCACTTCCCTCTACACCAACATACCTCACTCCCATGGCCTCTCCATGGAATTCTACCTCAATAGCAGACCCAAACCTCACAACCGCAGCACCAACTTCCTGACCCACTTAGCCCATCTTGTCCTCACTTGTAACAATTTCACCTTTGAAAACCAAAATTTCCTACAGATCCGAGGTACAGCCATGGGTACCAGAATGGCCCCATCCTATGCAAACCTCTTCATGGGCAAACTTGAGCAAAAGTTTTTGGCTACCCAACCCCTCCGCCCCTCTTCTGGCTCCGCTTCATCGACGACATCTTCATGCTCTGGACACATGGAGAACCATCCTTGTCAGCTTTCCTAGACCAACTTAACCACTTCCGTTCCCTAAAATTCACCTGGATGCACTCCCCCAACCAGATCACCTTCCTGGATGTGGACGTGCACATCGAGGGAGGACACCTGACTACCTCCATCCACTTAAAACCCACCAACCACATGCAATACCTACACTTCTCCAGCTCCCACCCATTCTACACCAAAAAAGCCATTCTATTCTCTGGCCCTCAGGGGACAGCACCTGAACACTTCACCCACCTCCCGCCAGAATTATAACCTCCGCCTACACCAGGCCCTGGTCAACCGTGGATATCCCTCCATCCTGGTCACCAAGCAAATATCGCAAGCTGCCTCACACACCACTATCACCAAGAAACCTGCTGCCACCAACCCACCTGCACTCATCGCCCAATATCATCCCCACCTCAACAAAATCAGGCACACACTGCACTCTCTTCTCCCAATTCTCCACAGTGATCCTGAAACCAAAAACATATTTCCCGACAAACCCAGAGTGGTTTTCAAAGGCCCCCCAACCTCCAAAACATCCTGGTCCACAACACATCCAACACCCCCCGGCCCATAAATGCAACCGCCCCAGGTGCAACACCTGCCCCATCCTCATCTCCTCTCACACCCTCCAGGTGCACACGGCCACTGGCAAATTTACCCTCCATCCCAAAGGGACCTGCCATGCCTCAAACCTTATCTACATCCTCACCTGCAACATCTGTGGTGATTTTTACCTGGGGGAAACATCAACGGCCCTCAACCTCCGCATCAATAACCACCGCTCCTCCACCCACAACCTGGACTTCACTGTCGCAGTCCACACCAACCACAACAACATCAGTTTCAATGACTGCTTCCCGGTAGCGATCATCCATCTCCTACCCCAAACAGCCAACACCTCTGTTCGTAAAATATGGGAGAGGGCCTATATTTCGGCCATGAGTGCAACCACTCCACTTGGCCTGAACAAGGCCACCCAGTAATGCCCATCCCTCACGGACCATCCCATCCCTCATGCCCTCCCTCCCAACTCATCCTACACACTCACAGTTTACGACGAGCCTGGTGACAAAACTGTTTTTTTCGTTCTACGCACCGCTTCTTCTTCGATGGGGACCTGGCAACTCTGCTGGGCCCCAACTTCCGGTTCAGTCTCTTTCTCCTCACACCGATGATGCTACGAAGTTAGCGAAAATTTTGAATTTTTCTACTGTCCGGTGAGTGTTTCCTTTTACCTTCTTTGATTTTTACTAGGGATGTGCCGAAGCCGATTACAGATGTATGAAAATCGGCCGAAATTGACACATCGGCATCGGTATCGGAATCGGCAAATATCCGATATTTAAACCGGTACAGATTATACTAGAGTTTTTACCTTCTAATAAGTTTTATATTCTTGTTTTGTAAGATTTATTGAAATTATTGTTATGATTCGACATTATTGTAGAGTTTTTGTAATAAAATTATTGCAAACTCATTCAGAGGATCAACCTAACTATAAATCGGAAATAAAACAGTACATTGCTGAACCAAGATCTGCTGTTGTATTGGAAATTCAAAAATGAATATGCAAACCTGAAGCAAGTGCTGAGAAAATACTTGGGCATACCTGCCGCATCAGTATTCAGTGATTGAGTGTTCAGTGTTGCTGAACAGATTTGAGATAAGAGAAGTAGGTTACTTCCTGAAGTGTTTCCAAATCTCGTGTTTCTGAAGTTGAATCTGGCAGAACAGGAATTAATTTTGCATTTCAAAGAACTGCTTGTGTACTAATGTTTAATCTCTTGAGAATCCATGTTCTTTTTAAAGGTTCACATAACATTTTGTAGATGCAAATGTACATTCGCATCTCTTGAGAATATATATGTATATACGTACATATGATATACAATAGAAATGTACATAGCAAATTTATTTTTGTCATGCTGAAAATAACATCCCATTTCTGTTTAATAATCTTATGTACTGGAATCGGTTAAATATCGGCACCGGTATCGGTTCCAAAAATTATCGGTGAGTACATGGGCATCGGTAAATTTTCAGCTTCGTCACATCCCTAATTTTTACTTAGCCCTTTTGGCCCTCCTTGCTTTTATCCATTAAATATATATATATATATATATATATATATATATATATATATATATATACACTAATGATGAAGGAGACAGTAAACACTTACCACACGAAGAGAAATTATTCTATATTTCGCGATCTATGTCGCATTTTCAAGTTGAAGAAGAAAGATCGGCGTTACTAAGCGAAGAGGCACAGAATACTGACCGTAGCGTCTCTACGATCAGTGTTGCCAGAAACAGTTGATAGATGACGAGAAGTACTTTCACCAGTGTTTACTGTAAGGTGGGTGGGTAATTTTGGGGAGGAGAGGAAAGGGTTATTGGTTGGCTAGGTTGAGTCCGGGGGGTATAGTGGTGTGCGTGCCTGTTATGTAGGCCCTTTCCCAGCGCCTGCGGAAAGATGTGTCAGAGCAGGGGGGATGGGGGGTAAAAGATGGATGATGGCAACACGGAAGAAGTCATTGAAGGTGGTGTTATGGCTGTTGGTGTGGATGGCAACAGTGAAGTCGGAGTTTTGGGTGGAGGAACGGTGATTATTAATCCTTAGGTTCAATGGGGTGGATGTTTCGCCTATGTAGAAGTTGCCGCAGATTTGGCAGATGAGGGTGTAAATTAGGTTGGATGAGTGGCAGGTGCCCTTAGGGTGAAGGGTGAACTCGCCTGCCGCTGTGGGGATCTGGAGGGTGGGGGAGGTGATGAGTATGGGGCAGGTCTTGCATCTGGATTTGTTGCACCTGTGAGCTGGGGGGAGTGGTGTGGATTGGGTGGGAGTGTTTCGGACCAAGATGTTTTGGAGGTTGGGGGGGCGACGGAAGACGACCCTGGGTTTATCCCGAAAGATGTCCCTGGTATCAGGATCAGTGTGCAGGATGGGGAGGAGGGAGTGGAGGGTATGTCTGATTTTTGCAATATGGGGGTGGTATTGGGTGATCAGGGTTGGAGGGTTGGTTTTAGGTTGTTTGGTGCGGTTGTGGAAGTTGGCTCTGGTGATTTGTTTGTTGATGAGGGTGGAGGGATAGCCACGGTTGGTTAGGGCTTGGTGCAGGCGTAGGTTGTAGTTTTGGCGGGATGAGGGGGATGAGTTGAGGTGCTGGCCTCTGAGAGCAAGGGAGAATGGGATGGCTTTTTTGGTGTGGTAGGGGTGTGAGCTGGAGTAGTGGAGATACTGGAGGTGGTTGGTCGGTTTAATATGTATGGAAGTTTCCAAGTGGTCTCCCGCAATGTGGATGTCCACATCTAGGAAGGTCACTTGGTCTTTTGAATGGAACCAGGTGAATTTGAGGGTGGTGAAGTCGTTAAGTTGGTTTAGGAATGTAGTGAGGGAGGGTTCGCCATGTGTCCAGAGGAGAAAAATGTCATCTATGAATCTGAGCCAGAGTAGTGGTTTCAGTTGCTGGGAGTCAAGGAATTCCTGTTCCAGCCTGCCCATGAATTGAATTGAATTTAAAATTTTGGGAGCGTCAGCACTTAGGCTATTTTGCTCCCGTCACATTATACGGGGGCCAGCCCCTTACCATTACAAATAACAACTCTAACGTTGCATAACTAAAAAAATTAAAATGTTCCGACTTCTGTTAAAAGCTGAGGCTGTAAACGGGCACTCAGCACACATAAGGACAAAAGAGAACAATACAAACAAAATTATACTGGCCATAGTGCCAGTCGCCAGAGCCTCGTTAGTCTTCAGTCCAGGGTGCACTAACGTGGAAGTGAGGTTGACATTTGGGTGTACTACGTGGAAGGTCACCCCTTACACCCCTAGCCTGCCCATGAACAGGTTGGCATAAGAGGGGGCCATGTGGGTACCCATGGCTGTGCCACGTATCTGCAGGTAATGTTGATCGCTGAAGCATAAGTTGTTGCAGGTAAGTACAAGGTTGGCTAGTTGTATCAGGACGTGAGTGCTGGGATTGTGGGGTTTAGGTCGGCAGTTAAGGAATGATTCTGTGGCACAGAGGCCATGGGCATGGGGAATATTAGTGTAGAGGGATGTGACGTCAACAGTTGTGAGGATGGTGTTAGGTGGTAGGGGTGGTAAGTTTTGGATGATGTTAAGGAAGTGGTTGGTGTCACGGAGGTAGGAGGGCAGGGCTTGGACGAGGGGTTGGAGGTGAGAGTCTAGAAAGGCTGAAATGCGTTCAGTGGGTGAATTGTAGCTGGACACAATGGGTCTGCCGGGGTTGTTCAGTTAGTGAATTTTCGGGAGGAGGTAGAAAGTGGGGGTGCGGGGGTTGTCAGGTATGAGTGAGGAGATGGTGGAATTGGATAGTCCTTCAGGGGGTCCTCGGGAGAGGACAAAATCCCGAATTTTGTCAAGGTATGTGGTAGATGAATCAACCGTGGTGGGCTTGTAGGTTGATGAATCAGAGTGTTGACGGGAGGCTTCCACCACGTAGTCAGAGGAGTTCATGACTACTGTGGTGGACCCTTTATCGGCAGGGAGGATTTTGATGTCCGGGTTGTTGCGGAGGGACCGGAGGGCTTGGTGTCCAGCCCAGCAGAATCATTCCTTAACTGCCGACCTAAACCCCACAATCCCAGCACTCGCTTCCTGATACAACTAGCCAACCTTGTACTTACCTGCAACAACTTATGCTTCAGTGATCAACATTACCTGCAGATACGTGGCACAGCCATGGGTACCCACATGGCCCCCTCTTATGCCAACCTGTTCATGGGCAGGCTGGAACAGGAATTCCTTGACTCCCAGCAACTGAAACCACTACTCTTGCTCACATTCATAGATGACATTTTTCTCCTCTGGACACATGGCGAACCCTCCCTCACTACATTCCTAAACCAACTTAACGACTTCACCACCCTCAAATTCACCTGGTTCCATTCAAAAGACCAAGTGACCTTCCTAGATGTGGACATCCACATTGCGGGAGACCACTTGGAAACTTCCATACATATTAAACCGACCAACCACCTCCAGTATCTCCACTACTCCAGCTCACACCCCTACCACACCAAAAAAGCCATCCCATTCTCCCTTGCTCTCAGAGGCCAGCACCTCAACTCATCCCCCTCATCCCGCCAAAACTACAACCTACGCCTGCACCAAGCCCTAACCAACCGTGGCTATCCCTCCACCCTCATCAACAAACAAATCACCAGAGCCAACTTCCACAACCGCACCAAACAACCTAAAACCAACCCTCCAACCCTGATCACCCAATACCACCCCCATATTGCAAAAATCAGACATACCCTCCACTCCCTCCTCCCCATCCTGCACACTGATCCTGATACCAGGGACATCTTTCGGGATAAAACCCAGGGTCGTCTTCCGTCGCCCCCCCAACCTCCAAAACATCTTGGTCCGAAACACTCCCACCCCATCCACACTACTCCCCCCCCAACTCACAGGTGCAACAAACCCAGATGCAAGACCTGCCCCATACTCATCACCTCCCCCACCCTCCAGATCCCCACAGCGGCAGGCGAGTTCACCCTTCACCCTAAGGGCACCTGCCACTCATCCAACCTAATTTACACCCTCATCTGCCAAATCTGCGGCAACTTCTACATAGGCGAAACATCCACCCCATTGAACCTAAGGATTAATAATCACCGTTCCTCCACCCAAAACTCCGACTTCACTGTTGCAATCCACACCAACAGCCATAACACCACCTTCAATGACTTCTTCCGTGTTGCCATCATCCATCTTTTACCCCCCATCCCCCCTGCTCTGACACATCTTTCCGCAGGCGCTGGGAAAGGGCCTACATAACAGGCACGCACACCACTATACCCCCCGGACTCAACCTAGCCAACCAATAACCCTTTCCTCTCCTCCCCAAAATTACCCACCCACCTTACAGTAAACTCTGGTGAAAGTACTTCTCGTCATCTATCAACTGTTTCTGGCAACACTGATCGTAGAGACACTACGGTCAGTATTCTGTGCCTCTTCGCTTAGTAACGCCGATCTTTCTTCTTCAACTTGAAAATGCGACATAGATCGCGAAATATAGAATAATTTCTCGTCGTGTGGTAAGTGTTTACTGTCTCTTTCATCATTAGTGTTTATCCGCCCTTCTGGCACCTTTTCTGATCCTATTCCTGTGTTTATATATATATATATATATATATATATATATATATATATTAGGTTACATGGTTAGTATCAACCCTGAAGCTGCTGTTTCTTCAGCTCAATGTCCACAATCTTCTCTTCAATTTGCAGTTATAGCAGTTCCATCCTTTTGGCATGTTCATTCTTCTCGCGATTGCTCTTCTCTTCTGCATTAGCCAGTTTTACTTTTATAAGTTCTATGTATATCCTGTTTGCTTCTTCACTCAGTGTCTCAACTGTCCGCCGTTTCCTGGAGCTGATGCCAGTACATTTTGGTCAGTTTCCTACAAAAGAAGACTAAAATAATTCTGGACAAAAAAATGAAGGGCTGTATATAAAATTACATGTTGGAATAAAATCTACAGGGTGTCACTGTAGAACGTTATTAAACCTTGACTGTAGGGAACATCAAGACCAACAAAGTTCTTCTAGATAATCTGTGCAGTGAGTGCAAGTTTTTTGTTGTTTAAAACCCTATATGTAGTAACCAAATGACATATTTTCCCTGTATTTTCATTTTTTGATATATATCAATAACCACATACATAAATGCCTTCATTATTTCAAGTGTATTCCAGTGATATAACTGTTTATAAGAAGTGCATATTAGTAATGAATTAGTGATAACCAACATTATTCAAATTCATGTGTTCCCATTCATATTGTTAATTAATGAATGTAACCAGGTGATACCTGGCAAATGCAGGTTTAGATATGTTAATTCCACCTTTTAAGTACAAAAATGACAAAATGGTAAGTTACACGCCATTGTTTGTGTGTTAGCAAGTTCACTGATATGTCTGCATTGCCCAGTAGTGTTAGCATCCATGCAGTTAAACCCTGATTTTACATTATACATTTTTTTTTAATTTAAAATTTTGGGTGCGTCAGCACGAAGGCTATTTTGCACCCGTCACATTATACGGGGTCCAGCCCCTTATCGTTACAAATAACAACTCTAACGTTGCATAATTATAATTATAAAATATTAAAATCTTCTGACTTTCGTTAAAAGCTGAGGCTGTAAAGGGGCACTCAGCACACATAAGGACAAAAGAACAGGACAATACAAGCAATATTATACTGGCCATGGGGCTAGTCGCCAGAGCCTCCTTAGTCTTCAGTCCAGGGTGTACTAATGTGGAAGTGAGGTTGACATTTGGGTGTACTATGTGGAAGGTCACCCCTTACACCCCACATTCATTCTTCATGGTCTCACAATAGTCAAATCAAGGTTCCACATATTTGTCCATTTCAAACAGAAAATGAGCCCCCCCCAAAAAAAAATGGGGGGTCCACACCATGCAAGTAATTAATGTAATTGCCAAATAGACACACTGCTAACTTATGCATGTGTTTCAAGCTCTGCTTATATGTACTACATACGGATGCTCCAGTTCAGTACCATTATTTGGTTGACAACATGGCTGCTGCACCTCAGGATAGTGTCCTTGCAGCCACATATGTCCTGGGGTTCAATTTGCCTTAAAGTCCAGTATTGTGATTTGGTTCACTTGTGAACAAACTGAATATCCATACCAACTTTGAAAATAAATATTTACTTAATTGACATTGAATACAGAAGGTTGTTCGCTTTATATCCAACCATTTGAATTTGAATTTAAAATTGTGGATGCGTCAGCACTACGGCTATTTTGCACCCATCACATTATACGGGGTCCAGCCCCTTATCGTTACAAATAACAACTCTAATGTTGCATAACTGAAATCATAAAATATTAAAATCTTCTGACTTTCGTTAAAAGCTGAGGCTGTAAAGGGGCACTCAGCACACATAAGGACAAAAGAACAGGACAATACAAACAAAATTATACTGGCCAAGGGGCCAGTCGCCAGAGCCTCGTTAGTCTTCAGTCCAGGGTGTACTAATGTGGAAGTGAGGTTGACATTTGGGTGTACTATGTGGAAGGTCACCCCTTATATCCAACCATGTTTGATGGGTACTCACCTTAAGAGATACTGCGCCGCCACCACCGATCATGTTCTATTGGACCCCCAGCATTGTGGACTATCGCCCGACATGCAGCAAGTTCCGGTGCAGGACAGGAATGGGAATTCTGTCCCACTCCTCCCTGCAAGCTTTCCATAGACCTTCCAGGGTGTGCGGGCGGCGATGTTGAAGACGTCGTTTCAACAGTCCAAATGCGCAAAAACCCATTGGACTGGCATCTGGGCTTTTCACAGGAATGTCTTCAAACGGAATGACACGAATTCCTAATTCCTCTGTCATTCCCTGATAAAAACGTAGTGATGTTCTGGCAGTATGACTCAAAGCCTTGTCCATATGGATCACCTGGTTCACGTCCATTCCATACAATTTTGGGATGTCTCTCCGATAGATAGGTGTCAGAATGGAGTCTTGGAAGTATTTGGCATTCACCTTCATGTTTTTGTCCACCTTGCGTATCATCAACTTATCCTCATATCCAAATCCCATCACAACCATAAAGCAATGAGGGAAACTTTCCCTGCACTGACGAACAAAGTTGCTGTGCCCCTTGTCGTCAATGTCACGGTATGTGATCACCCGAATGTGACCACCAGCAGTGAGATGGACATATGAGTCATCCATTGTGACAATTTTCTTCCATATGGAACCTGCCAGGTACTTTTCATACAGTTTCACAATCCGTACGTATGAAAATTTAGCATGGAAAAGGGCCATTATGTAACCCTCCCAATACCGGTTGATTTTTGGCCCCATTTGGTAACATTCACTACCAACACTCATGCACCTACAAGGTCAGACACAACACTGCTCCCACCAGCAGACCCATAGTTCCAGCATGATACGCCAGATGCAGCACTGAATCGACAATGATCGGATATAAAGCGAACAACCTCTGTATAATACTAGTCATTCATAATTTCATTGATTTCAGAACTTAATTTTTCTCGTTCATTGGTAATAAGAAACTACAGTTTCAGCTGCTTACATCAAAAGGTGATGTAGTTTCATGAATATGGATTTGATTTCAGACATTTTGTGATGCAATATGTATGCACACAAGGTGGCTACAAACAAGCAGAAGTTTGACTGTGTTTGATGGTCAAAAAATAGTAAAGGTTGCGTGATTTTTTGGACATGAAATTCCCTGAATTTTCCACGTTTTCCAGGACAAATTTTGCAATGTCCCTGCAAATACAGAGTAGGCCAAAAAGACTAAATATGTTTTTTGATTTGATTTTGAAATTAAAATTTTGGGTGCGTCAGCACTTAGGCTATTTTGAACCCGTCACATTATACGGAGTCCAGCCCCTTACCATTACAAAGAACAACTCTTAACGTTGCATGAGTAAAATCTTAAAATATTCTGACTTCCTTTAAAAGCTGAGGCTGTTAAGGGGCACTCAGCACACACAAGGACAAGAAACAGGACAACACAATCAAAAGTATACTGGCCATGCCAGTCGCCAGAGCCTCGTTCGTGTGCAAAATGCACTCCAGGGTGTACTGCGTGGAAGCGAGGTTGACAATTGGGTGTACTATGTGGAAAATTACCCATTACACCCCACTAAATATGATGCTAGAGTGAATTAGTTGTTCTTAATAAATGTCATTAATTTTGTAATTTCTCTATCTCATGCTGACATTTTGATTGAGGTTTGGAGTTTTCCAAGCTCCTGTTATTGGAAAGCTATGCTTCCAAGAACTATCACTGCAGACTCATTTTTCTATGAGTCAACTTGTATGTTGCTTCCATTTTCTCTCTCTTTTAGCCTTCAATTTCTTTTAAAATAATAGTGTTAGGAGAGGAGTGGTGGAAGACCAGGAAGACTTTGAATTTGAATTTAAAATTTTGGGAGCGTCAGCACTTAGGCTATTTTGCTCCCGTCACATTATACGGGGGCCAGCCCCTTATCATTACAAATAACAACTCTAACGTTGCATAACTAAAAATCATAAAATCTTTTGACTTTTGTTAAAAGCTGAGTCTGTAAATGGGCACTCAGCACACACAAGGACAAAAAAACAGGACAACACACACAAAATTATACTGGCCAGAGTGCCAGTCGCCAGAGCCTCGTTAGTCTTTAGTCCAGGGTGCACTATGTGGAAGTGAGGTTGACTTTTGGGCGCCTACATGGAAGGTACCACTTACACCCCGGAAGACCAGGAAGAAGTGGAGAGGCTTGACTTCTATGCCGACCCAGCCAGAGGCAGGAAACGGCAAAGGATGATGATGATGACTATCTTCCAGTATCTGAACGTTGGCTTGTTGCCAAATGATTCAATATGAATGGTTTGGACTGTCTATGAATTATTGGCTGCTAGCTTCTTTGCACTTTCTATGGTACTTGTCCTTCAGTACAAACATTCCCACTGCATCCAAGTACTGCGAAACTATCAACATGCAGTTAATACTGGAGAGAGGAATAGATTATTAAAATTTGAAGGCAGGAACATCTACTGCATTTTATAGGTGTCTCATTTAGCTAATCCAATATTAAAAACAGGTACACGCTGCTGATAAGAACTTCCAAAGTTTATATATAAAGCTCCAGTCTAATAAATGCAATAGCAATAGGTGAAAATTCAGTGGGACTGGCAATTACTGGACGAGAATTTGACTAGAATTTGAATTTAAAATTTTGGGAGCGTCAGCACTTAGGCTATTTTGCTCCCGTCACAGTATACGGGGGCCAGCCCCTTACCTCTACAAATAACAACTCTATCGTTGCATAACTAAAAAATTTAAAATGTTCTGACTTCTGTTAAAAGCTGAGGCTGTAAAGGGGCACTCAGCACACATAAGGACAAAAGAACAGGACAATACAAACAAAATTATACTGGCCATGGGGCCAGTCGCCAGAGCCTCGTTAGTCTTAAGTCCAGGGTGCACTAACGTGGAAGTGAGGTTGACATTTGGGTGTACTACGTGGAAGGTCACCCCTTACACCCCTACTGGACGAGAGATACTTTAAGCATTAAATAATTCAATTATATTAAAATGTTTACTTATTTATTATTATTATTTTATTCCATAATATTGGAAAATATAGTACCACAATATCGGATCAAAAATCAGGCTCAATAAAAGCCTTAGTTTATTTCCATGTTTCTTCAGCATGTCTGACATAATGCTGTAGTACATCAGACAGCTGCCAGATGGCACCAGAATGGTGGTACACCCCTTGCTGCTACCATACAAACAAGAAAAAAACAATAAAGGTAATTCCATGCATGGTATTTATATATTCCTCACAAAAAGTTTGGAATATTGTTATATAAGAAAATATGTGATAGACACGGCCTTGGAATGCAATAATACATGATATCTGTCTGGTGGACCTTCTTGTCTTTTCGCCAACATATGCCACCGTGCTATCACCTATTGCCTAATATAATAATATTCCAAACTTGTTGTGTCTGATATAACAATATTCCAAACTCACTGTGAGGAGTGTATATACAGGGTGATTCAAAAGTCGCGCGACATATAACAACTCCGTTATTTGTGCAGATACCGAAAAAACGATAGAGGGCAAAATTGTTGGACATATGTTTGAAATCATGACCGTGATGTTGCATTTGTACAGGGTGATTTTTTTAAAACTCATGGTTTTCTTTGTTGTGTAAAATTTGTAAATGAAGTATTATTTCCATGCGGTTTGTGTCAAATGAATAAGGAAGGATGGGAGATTTATTGGAGTATGTTTACCGGTTTATATGCATCACGGGTAATATCGCCCACGCCTCAACAAAAACAGCAAATATTCACCAGTGTACCCTACAATAACATTGAAGTATTGGATTTTTGCTAAACTGAATTAATGAAAATGAGTTCTTCTTTTTTTGTATTCACTCAAACATAAATAAAACATAAAAATTATGGCACAGACATATGACATAACATCTCACCTTTAAAGAAGGTGCTGAAAGTGTCGACCTCCTTCCTGTAAACAAAGTCTAACACGCAGTTCCATGTTAAGGGCTGTCTGACATAGTGTTTCTGCGCTAATGTTCGCAATTTCCATGATAATGTTCTGCTTCAACATTTCCAGGAATGTAGGGTTGTTTGTGTACACATGTCCCTTTAGGAAGCCCTACAGAAAGAAGTCAAGTGAAGTTAAGTCTGGAGACCTCGGAGGCCACAATCCCTTTGAAATAACCCTATTCGCAAAGAAACTTTCAATCAGTGCCATACTGTCATGCGATGTATGGCATGTAGCACCAACCTGTTGAAAATAACCCTTTGTGAGTTCAATGTCATCCAAACTTTCAACAAATTCCATGAATATTGATTGCCCTGTACCGCTCTGTGTTCACTGTTTCATTGAAGGAGATTGGACCCACTATACGTGATGCTGAGTCAGCACACCATACCCCCCCAACTTTCTGTGAGTGGAACGGAATTTCGATTACACTATGTGGATTTTCAGCTGCCCATATCCGTGTATTCTGAGAATAAACATACCCAGAGAGATGAAACCAGGCTTCATCAGTAAACCACGTTATTTTCAGGATATCAGGATTACGCACAATAAACATTATAAACCAATTACAGTAATCTACACGTTTAACTTAATCTGGATCCTTCAATTCTTGAACAGCTGTAATTTTGTACGCCCTTAGTTTCGCAGTTTTTGCTGCCTTTTTGAGATGTTGAATAGCTATAGCCGATTTCTTGTGACAAACGACGGAGAGATTTCTTGGGTGACCTAAAGAGTCGAGCACTGACATCTTCCACAACACCTGCCCGCGGGGTCCGATGCTTCCCTGTCTCACTCAGAAGCGATCCTGTTTCTTCCAATTTCTTCACTAGCGACAATATTGTGTTCCTGTCTGGGGCAGAACGTGAGGCAAATTTGTTTCTAAATGCCCTTTGCGTAGCAACAACATAATCAGTTTTCCAAAAACTTTTCATGATAAACACACGTTCCTGCAAGTGCACCATCCTTACTGTGTGTCCTGATCACAATAACGCAACTTTTCAGCACAACAATTACGCAAAACCACACAACTTTCCAGCACAACAATATAAGAGCTCAGTTTCCTGGTTATTGTTGACAATGACAACGGTGCTATCTACAGGAGGAAACTTAAACCTCCGCACTGCATCCAAACCCCCAGGCCATATAGACGCGAAAGGTACATTGGTGAATATTTGCTGCTTTTGTTGAGGCGTGGGCGATATTTCCCGGGATGCATATAAACCGGTATACATACTCCAATAAATCTCCCATCCTTCCTTATTCATTTGCCACAAACTGCATGGAAATAATGCTTCATTTACAAATTTTACACAACAAAGAAAACCATGAGTTTTAAAAAAATCACCCTGTATTATTTTCATTGTGTGCAGGAAACAAGAAAAACATTGTTGGAAAATACGTTTTAAATCATGACCGTAATGTTGAATTTTTATTTTTTTCCAGTAATCAACAACAATGTCCCAGTACACAATTCAAGAAAGGGTGGAAATGGTTCTTATCCAAGTTGCAGGGATGAGTCCTGAGGAGGAATATCACAGACGGAATCCAGATCAACCACCGCCACATCATGTAACCATTGGTCGTTTACTGGAGCGGTTCAAGGCAACAGGCAGTATCCATGACAAACGACGGTCTGGGCGGCCACGTACAGCAACAGATCATGCAACCTCAGCTAGCGTACTAGCTAAGCTGACAGTCAGTCCAACATGGTCAACACGAAAAGTGGCTCAAGAATGTGGCATTAGTCAAGCATCGGTGGCCAGGATACTATCCAGAAATCATTTCCATCCATATCGTGTGCATTTTGTCCAGGAACTGCATGGAGATGACACAGATAGACGGGTGCAGTTCTGTGAGTGGTTTACTGAAAGACGAACGCAGCAGCCACACCTTGAAGCTGATATTCTTTTCAGCGATGAGGCCTGTTTCCATCTGAACGGAACAGTGAATAGACATAACGCTGTGTATTGGGCAACCGAGAACCCATACATTGCTGTAGATGCTCATCATCAGACTGACCCAAGGTTAAATGTGTGGTGTGGCATACACGGGGATGTTCTCATCGGTCCCGTATTTCTTACCAACAAGCTCACTGCTGAACTGTACAGAGAGCATCTTGAGATGACACTCCTGCCCTATTTCGATAATCTACCCCTAGCAAAACCACGGGGGGTTTTCTCTCTGCAAGTAGGAGCACCGCCGCATTTCGGACTAACAACTCGCGAATTGCTGAATGAAGTTTTACCTGGGCGTTGGATAGGTCGCAGGATTCCCGTGGAATGGCCGCCTAGGTCGCCAGATTTGACACCACTTGACTTTTTCCTCTGGGGCCATCTCAAATCTGTCGTGTACAGAAACAGGCCCCGAACACTGCAGGAACTTCAGGAAAACATCAGAGGAGCCTATGAAGCAATAACAGCTATGGTGTTACGTAATGTGCACAAGAGTTCTGTGAACCGTATTCGGATGTGCGTCAACAGGATGGCAATCATTTTGAACAATTCATCCGGTAGTATCCCATCGGTGCAGCTGCTGGACATGTCAGTTCAGGTCGTTCCTTTCTATCAGTTTGCAACTTCGTGCGGTTGCTATTGCTATTGCGATTGTAAATTTTGTTGTTCGGTCGTAAATGGAGTACGGCTATGACATTGATTTGTTTGTGTTTCTTTCCGTTTGCCATTTTGACAGTCATTTTGTTTCGTTTTGTTTGTGATTTCAAGCAGACTAATAAATGGTCCATCTGCTGTCGTAATAATTACGCTCATGATTTCCAACAATGTATTTCCTACACTTATGCCCTCTATCGTTTTTTCGGTATTTGCACAAATAACGGAGTTGTCCTATGTCGAGCGACTTTTGAATCACCCTGTATATTTTTCTTTGCCTCTGATATTCCCGAGATTTTTCCAGGTTTGTCGCCATCCTGTGCATAGCTACAAACGTCACATAAGAGTGAAACAGTCCTGTTTTGAACATTATGAAAACAAGGTGAACTCAACATTTGACATTTTCTCTATTTCATAGTTTTATCATTACATATCTATGAGATCAATAGAAGACCTACACATGGTGTGAATACTGCATGGAAAAGTTCTGTTTCCCCACACTAAAGTGGAGGTCTACTGATAATAACAACATTAATGTCAATTTATGCAGGGTGTTTCCAGGCTGATGATACAAACTTTCAGGGAGGGTGGAGAAGGCCACATGTATCAATTTAAGATTATGAACCCTAGTCCAGAAACGACTTGGTCAAAAGTTATAAGCGAAAATTGGTGTATGAAGATGTAATGATTTTATTACCTGCACAAGTGTCACAAGCTGCTACATTCACAATAGTTGTTCAAAGTTCAAAGCGAAGCTGCGGGATGCCACTTTGAACAACTGTTGTGAATGTAGCAGCTTGTAAAACTTGTGCAGGTAATAAAATCATTACATCTTCATACACCAATTTTCGCTTATAACTTTCGACTAAGTGGTTTCCGGACCAGGGTTCCTTATCTCAAATTGATACATGTGCCCTTCTCCATCATCCCTGAAAGTTTGTATTCAGCCTGGAAAACCTCTGTATAGCACACCACAGTGTTCATAAAATCAACATGGATAATGTGTCTGTAACACACAAAATATTGGTACAACTTGAATTTGAATGTAAAATTTTGGGAGCGTCAGCACTTAGGCTATTTTGCTCCCGTTACATTATACGGGGACCAGCCCCTTATCATTACAAATAACAACTCTAGCGTTGCATAATTAAAAAGCTTAAAATGTTCTGACTTATGTTAAAAGGACACAAGGACAAAAAACAGGACAACACACACAAAATTATACTGGCCATAGTGCCAGTCGCCAGAGCCTCGTTAGTCTTTAGCCCAGGGTGCACTACGTGGAAGTGAGGTTGACTTTTGGGCGCCTACGTGGAAGGTACCCCTTACACCCCTATTGGTACAACTTAAATGGTATTTAAAAGTGATGTAAAAGTGCAAATACATCAGTGTTGGAACCTACCTGAAGAACTCTCTCCAGCACTGCCCGAGTTAGAAGACTGAGGTGCAACCGGTGTGGTTACCATGAGCTCTTTGCTCTCAGGCAATTTTAAATTTGTTGGTGTCCGAGAAGACCAATCAGTTTGGCATACATCTACTGAAGTAATGTCATTTATTTCAGTCTGTAACCAAGAGACAAAGATTGATAAACACAATGTACCATCAGAACTAGAACTACGAGTAAATTATGCTTACATATCAGACACCTTTCTAAATTGGTTTGTTACACGGTAGCAGTTGACTGACTAGTTCCTCAATTATATCAAATTCCTATTTAATTGAAAGAGTTTGATGGTTTACGTAGTATAAAATGTGTTTCCGGGCACAAATAAGATATTTTATCACAAAGTATGACCGGAATAAGTACTTTTGCCAATTTCAGTCACAAAAGCAGATTGTATGTGCACTTAAATAGAAAAAAAAGTTATGCAAATGTTATGGTATTGTTACCAAATTTAGCACTCCTACCCATTTTAAGCACCAATAAATCTAGCACTCCTATGTTCTTAAGGATTAGCACCACCACTTTTTGTGAATGTTAAATAATATAATGCAATTATTTTTAACGTTTTTTATCTTTCCTGCAATGTTTTGTTCTGGTTTACCAGAACATTTTGAAGTTCATGCCAATATACACTCACACAACCTTACATGGGTAATGTAGAGTGACTAGCCATGTAAGGTTATGTTTTTATTCAGGTGTAAGCTTGAAAATGTTCCGACGATATGTCACAGGAAAAATAAAAATAACTAAAAATATTGCATTTACTTCATTCCTTATATGCCATCACGGTGTGTTGCAAGACACAGGGGAACACTATACATTTTACATTATTTATTCCTTTATATAATTCTGCATCTAACACTCTTAACAATAGATTCACTTTTATTTTGGTTTTGTAAATTTCAGTCTGTGTTTGATTTACTTTATTTTATAAAGTTTTTTAATGTAAAATACAAAATATTTATTGACTTCTGTTATTGTGCCACAGTAGCTAAGGAACCAAGAGGTACTTTACTTCACCTTACACATCTTTGTGCGGGAAAAACAGAAAAAGTTTACAAAAGTCATACAAAATTTTTCACTTTTTTTTGTGGGTACACAGAGTCAAGGGTACCATGGGAAGCAATGAAAATCATGCAAAACAAAACCTGTGCTACATTTGTACTTAACTCTGTTTTGTAAACAATGTGATCACTACCTGAATTGTACAGTTTCTACATCTATTCTTGTTTATGGAACTATACATACATGATAGGTATTGGGGATTACTTGTTAGCAAAATGGGTACCCTTGACCCTCTGTAACCCCTAGAGAAAGTGAAATATCTTGCATGGTTTTTTAAGATTTAGTTGTTCTTGAATATTTTCAGTTGATTTTAGCTCTTGGAAATGTGTTATTGTGAAGTGGAGTACATCTGTTGCCTTAACATGTTACTTTACTGTGAAGCAGAACAGCCAGAAGGCTTCACGCAAGAACCTGAAATGACATTCCACACCAGCAACTCTAATTTTACGTGATTAGGTTAGGATTGCTAGGTTTGGTATAGACAGTTATTTCCGACACGTTCTTTCACTATTTCAGTGTGCATACAAAACAGTTCTTACTAACAAAAAGCAGAGAACATACTCCGAAATTGCAGGGTTTTACTTATGCGGGATATGCTTGGGTATCAAATATCTCAGTTATTTGCATTTTCCTAATGCTGGAATCAATTTTATATTAAGCAAAACATCGAAATCTGTAAATTCAAAAGACATTCAATATAATTCCCGAAGGGGTACAGTGAGTAAACGGACCCGCACAATGCTTGTTGCCTTGTAAACAGGGGTCCTGGGTTTGATTCTTGGTGGAACTAGATGTCCCCTTTAAATTGCATAAATATTTGCACGTGTACAATAAAATACAGATAGGTTAATCTCTCTAGAATAGTGGTATCACACAGCTAATACAATTACAAAAGGATACAAAAAGTACTTACTTCACATACAATGTAGCTTTCATCTCCACTATCATTCTCTGAGATTTGATTTTGATTTTGAATTTAAAATTTTGGGAGCGTCAGCACTTAGGCTATTTTGCTCCCGTCACATTATACGGGGGCCAGCCCCTTATCATTACAAATAACAACTCTAGCGTTGCATAACAAAAAATGTTAAAATGTTCTGACTTCTGTTAAAAGCCGAGGCCATAAACGGGCACTCAGCACACACAAGGACAACAAACAGGACAACACACACAAAATTATACTGGCCATAATGCCAGTCGCCAGAGCCTCGTTAGTCTTTAGTCCAGGGTGCACTACGTGGAAGTGAGGTTGACGTTTGGGCGCCTACGTGGAAGGTCACCCCTTACACCCCTATCATTCTCTGTGTTTGCATAGAATAAAGAAAGAATGTACATGCTATTTTCACTTCCACAATTAACATTAATATTCTAGTTTTAGAGTGATACATTATTCAATTGTAATATAAATAGATTAACTTTTTGACATGCATACCATCACTTATGAGGATGTGAGAAATACAAATGCTCACCCATCATGAAATTTCTATATGATTAGATTAGATTTATTTCATCCATGAATCACATTTGCATTTTCATGCTGTGATATTGGACATGTCAGTCAAACATTACAATATACTAATACAATGAATATAATGATGTAATATACAATGAAATTATACCTTACCCTATTACAGTTTTACGCTTGGAGGTGTGTACTCGTAATAGTTATGCTGTCTATACATAAAAGTAACATCAGTAAGACATGTTAAAGTTACAATATAAGTATACTATTTAGTAATGGATTAAAATATTAAATATTGAGAGATAATATAATGTCACTAATGTAATATAATATAACAGGTACATGTGAGATTAGATCCAGCACTCTTGTGGATGAATCCATGAACCTCCAATCCATAAACCAATAAGTGAGTTGATGGATTAGACGTTCACAAATTCACTCAATGAGTAAAAGCAATGGTACAACAGATGATTTCTTAATTTATTTTTGAATTTGGCTATTGATTCAATAGTTGTGATCTGGTAACTTGTTGTATAGGTGGATGCCTGTGGATTTTGGACCTTTTTCAAATAGTGTTGTGTTATGCATTGGAACTGCAAGATTGGAGTTATTCCTCATGTTGTAATGATGCACATCCTTGTTGCATTTGAAGAACTTTGTCAGATCCATTTTTTCATGCCATAATAAGCCCCACGAACCATTGACGTGTGGTTAGGTTAGGCAAACCTAAAAAAATCGCAAAAATAGACTCTTTCCATTCCGAAAACTGATGTTTTATTTTCACTTATTTTGCAATTTCTAGACGTTCGACAACTTTTAACGTCAGATTCGTGATTAGGAGGCCTCAATTAGTGAGTATGCCAAATATGAAGAAAATCGGAGAGGGGTTCGGTTATCTTAAGTCGTTCCTTAACTTGTTATATTTCTGTCACGAAAGTAGCCTAGCAGTAGAAAAATTAAAGTGATACGAAAAAGGTTTTCTAACTCTGTATTGCATCATGTAGAACATGTTGAAATGTAACATTCATAAGTTACACATATTGAAGTTATGAAAAAATTCATACTACTTGTAGTGTGAAGTACACTGTAACTTGATCGAAGGAATGCAAATTAAGCTAATCTGTATGGCCAAAGTAGGTTTTATCTAAACAATGACTATATTCACCAGGTGGTGAAGCTAGCTTTTGAACTTTTTTCACCAGATTTTTAAACTCTGCATGTGCATGATGTACAACCTGGCCTAAGCTGCTGCATGGATATGTGTATTCTTTAGTAGTTGTGTAAGTTGCTGTGCATTTATTTTTTTGCAGGAGACTAGTACTGTTTTTCTGCATTCCACAGAGTTGGAAAAATACCGCAAAGTTTTCTGATATGAACTGGTGCTGATAATATGTCACGTAAATGGGGGGGGGGGGCTATTATATTCATGACTTTGTTGTCAGCTTAGGCAGGTCAGGTTTAGGAATATTAGCATTGAAATTACTTCTGTATATACTTCCCATCATGTAATTTCTGGTCTTCCAACACTTTCTGCTATTCTCACTACGTGATGACAGTAGTAGTCCCACATTTTTTTAAATTTATTTGAAATTGAAATTGAATTTTAAAATTTTGGGAGCGTCAGCACTTGAGCTATTTTGCTCCCGTCACATTATACGGGGGTCAGCCCCTTACCATTACAAATAACAACTCTAACTAACAATCTTAAAATCTTCTGACTTCTGTTAAAAGCTGAGGCTGTAAACGGGCACTCAGCACACACAAGGACAAAAAACAGGACAACACACACAAAATTATACTGGCCATAGTGCCAGTCGCCAGAGCCTCGTTAGTCTTTAGTCCAGGGTGCACTATGTGGAAGTGAGGTTGACGTTTGGGCGCCTATGTGGAAGGTACCCCTTACACCCCATTTTTTAAAATTTAAAATAACTTCTTAGCAGTAAGGGTAATGGTTCCAATTGTTTTATGATTTCTCCTAGCACAAAGACTAATCATCGTATAATTTTGGAAATCATTGTAACACGAAATTTGAACCTTCCTTAAAGTGATTAGCACTGTTTGGACCCGCAAAAAAGTTTATTTTATTTATTTCGTCTTCTTTTACATGGCGAAGTTAAGGCTGTTTAACGTTTCTCCCCATGCTAAAAACAACGAAAAATGATCATATGAATGACAATGTTGTGAACCCACTCAAAATTTTCGAGTTATCATGGGTATACGTACGGAGGGACAAGAGCTGATGTATCTAGTCTCAAGCATTACACCCTGTCGAGCCTCATGTTGAAATATGGCAGTAGTGGTGTGTCCTTCAACAGGAAAGGAAAGAGGAGCTGCTCTCTGGGAGGCATGTATATGCTTGCAACTTCCTAATCCCCCAATAAACTTGGCAAATATCATTAAATTTCTGTTCAAAACATAAAATAGAGCAGAGATTTTCTTCTCTCACACCATTGAATTAGAATTAATTTTTTTTTTTGGTGCATCAGCACTGAGGCTATTTTGAACCCGTCACACTATATGGGGTCCAGTCCCTTATCATGAAAAATTTCCTTTCCTTGGTTAAAAGCTGATGCACAAATAAGGACAAAACACAGGACAACACAGAATTATACTGGCCATGGAGCCAGAGCCTCATTAGTCTGCAGTTCACACCATTGAACAATGTTCTTTCATTGTAATGTGACATATTACAGAATACTTTTATGTGTACTTGTGTTCATTAATATGGCCTTGTAGGATGAATTGAAATATATTTCTTTTCTTTTTTTTTTTTAGTTTGTCTAAAATTCTGATTTATCACTTATTTTTCAGGCATTAACAATAACACTATTATGGAGGTGATGATAGGAAGCCACAAGAATTTTGACGATGAAAACATCATGGATTATGTCTTTACAGAACTGCCCGGAAGTTCTAGTAGTTCTGGTGTTACCATTACTGAACTGATCATTCTGTACAATGCACCAGATTCCATTCCATTTGTTCCATTATCAGTTATGCTTATCACAGAGATCACACATACACAATCATAATATGTGCACGGAAGGGGCTTAACGAGGTCAGGACCTATCTTTGGATGTAATCTTTTTGAAAAACAAACTCATTATCATTATTTTATTTCCCTACCAAAAGACATTCAAAATACTTCTTCAGCAGCCTGTTTTCCCCTCCCACCCTTCTTAAGTACCTTGTCTGCTTCTGTGCGCACAAGTAAGGAGATGCAAGAAAATTCATGGAAGAGCTATTTGAAAACAATGAACACGTGCAAGAATAGTTTTAATTTAAATTCCCAGGACAGCAGGCATGTTTGGTCATATCATAACTGTTCCTCACCAACCCAATGAGCCTTATTTTCCATTGCCATTAAAGTTTGAAAACCAGAAATATAGTGTAGAATGCCCAAAATGCAACTTAGCACAGCAAGGAAACAAATAAGATGTTTCATGTAATTTACTCCTTGTACAGTTTTTCATCAAAAAACAAAACCATTGGTCCACTACAATATACTCTCACCCCCCCCCCCCAACACACACATACTCATATTTTAAATATGTATTGAATATCTTTTGTACTTACATGCAAGAGACTTCTGAAATGGAAGAGGTTTTTGTATGTATTTTGTAACTATAATTACATGCCTTAATGGAAATGAAAATATTTCCAGTAATTTTTCTGCATACAAAATGGGCTCTTTTTTAATAATATTAAGACTGAAGCCATATTAGTGTTTCATACTTCTTTGAATTTGAAATTTGGGTGCGTCAGCACTTAGGCTATTTTGCACCCATCACTTTATATGGGGTTCACCTCCTTACCAAAACTAAAATAACAACTCATAATGTTGCGTCATTAGTAAAATATTAAAATATTCTGACTGGTTAAAAGCTGAGGCCGTTAGGTACTCAGCACACAAAAGGACAAAACAGAAGACAACACACAGAATTATACTGGCCATGTGGCCAGTCCCCAGAGCCTCGTTCATCTGCAAAATGCAGTCCTGGGTGTACTATGTGGAAGTGAGGTTGACAATTGTGTGTACTATGTGGAAGGTCACCCCATATCATACTTCTATACATAAATGTAATGCGTAAAATTTGTTGTGTAAACATTGCGCTTTGCTTAGAACAACAAATTAGGAATGAGCCAGAACTGCATGCTCTACTGTTCCAGGAGCAAAATGAAAAAGTACAGGAAGCTGCAGCAAGGAGGAAGGAAGCAGAAGAAAGGGCAACGGCTGAAGCTGATTTGGTGTTATTGCAGCTGCAAGATTTGAAGAACATGTCGAAGACTGCATAAGTGTAGGGTTAGTATATATTGATAGTACTAGATTATTTTTGAACAATGAATATATTTTTCAATCTGTAAATAGTTTATCTTTCATATGCTTGGATTTTTTAAATTTCCACTCGTCTCATTGTTGTTTCTATCAAGTCCATTCCAGAGTCCCTTCCTGATTCCCTCTGTGTCCAAATGTCAAATTGGTTCCAAAATACAACATCGTGATGTCTACTTTCTAGATTTCGTGTCTGCACCATTCGCATACCAAAGATTTTCGTACTTCAGTTCTGCGAGAAACTCACCAAAAACCTCACTTATATTTCCTCCAGAAAATATTGTAAATTATTGCTTTGAATACTTGTGAAGGATGATTGTCAACAGTTTCAGAAAACCAGTTAAAAAATGTTTGGTAGAGATTTTGATTTTAAAATTTTAGGTGCGTCAGCACTAAGGCTATTTTGCACCCGTCACACTATACGGGGTCCAGCCCCTTACCGTTTCACATAACAACTCGAACGTTGCTTAATTAAAATCATAAAATATTAAAATGTTCTGACTTTCATTAAAAGCCGAGGCTGCAAATAACACTCAGCACAAATAAGGACAAAACACAGGACAACACAAACGAAATTATACTGGCCATGTGGCCAGTCGCCAGAGCCTCGTTAGTCTTAAGTCCAGGGAGTACTAACGTGGAAGTGAGGTTGACATTTGGGTGTACTATGTGGAAGGTCACCCCTTACACCCCTTTGGTAGAGATTATAATGCTCCAAATAATTAATGTAGCTCTTCTAAAAATGCCAGGTTTCTGGGTAAGGTGAGTGTACTGGTCACAGAGATGATGTTCAAATTTAGGAAGGGAAGGGTTGTATTAAGTATTGTGGTGGGGAGAAATGGGGTTAGCGAACATGATTAATAACATCAAAAGTCTAAGTGACAAGAAACTACTTATATTATACCACAGTTGGGTAATAAATAGATATTTGTTGTATTCCATCATGTAATCTGCAGTAATCACATCAGCTTGATTAGCCTAGAGATGTCGAAAAGGGACACACAATAAGCAAATAACCATGATGTTGTTTTATGGGTTCAACAATTCTAGCCATATTTGTTTACGTTGACCTCCTTTTCCCATTGCAAAACTAAAGTCCTTTATATGGTCAGCTAGTTAAATTGGGATTGGCCATTCAGTTTAAAGTTGAATACACTGAAGGGAATCAAACTTTGGAAACTACGATTAGAAGACAACATTATACGATCCAGAAAGCTTAGTTTGTGACTCATAGTCAAATATTTCAGAGATTATTATTTGAGCTAGTTTATTGTTTAATCATTATTGATTTTTTTTAATTAATTTTTTTGGGTGAGTCAGCACTCAGGCTATTTTGCACCCTTCACACTATACGGGGTCCAGCCCCTTATCATAACAAAAATAAAAGTGTGTCTGAAAACTAAAATTTCCTTACCTTGGTTAAAAGCCGTGTCTAAAAGGGTTGCTCAGCACAAATAAGGACAAAACACAAGACAACACAGAATTATACTGGCCATGGGGCCAGTTGCCAAAGCCTCGTTAGTCTGCAGTCCAGGGTGTACTATGTGCAAGTGAGGTTGACTACTGGGTACACGACGTGGAAGGAGCACCCCTTACACCCCTGTTTAATCATTTGAAAGGTGTGAAAACTTCATTGTCAATTCTTTAACTTTGTTTTGACAGAATTTTTAAAACTTTCTATTGAGGGTACTAACGATAATTGTTATATATACGAAAGAAAAATAGTTTTTGTTTAACTAAACTAAAACAATTTTCAGATACCAAAAAAAACTAAGCAAAATGACCATGCACTGTATCATCGACCTGGGATGCCCCTGCATTGCACTTAGTGTTAAGAAGCGCGAAGAACTAGAAAGGGTTATCTAGTCCAAATTTGAACTTGAATTTAAAATGTTGGGTGCATTAGCACTAATGCTATTTTGCACCTATCACGTTATACGTGGTTCAGCCCTTACCATAACATATCTGTAAAGTCGCATAACTAAAATCTTAAAACATTCCGACTGATCCGTTACTACTGTACGTGTAGGTGAGTTTTGTACAATAAATTACTAAATTCATGCTTTGTTTCAATTAATTTGCACAAGGGTGTAAGTACGAAAATTAAATAATTAAAATATACTCGTTTAGCATTTGTTGAACTTATTGGAAGACAAGGATTATATTGGTATGATACGGCTTTAAGGGACAGGAAGGATGTATTTATGGGGTCTGAACCCCCCCCCACCCCCGCACATACACATACACACACACACACACACACACAACCACCCTCCGAAAGACCTATTAAATACGAAAATTGAATAATGAAAATATACTAGTTTATAAACTAAAGGCTAAAAGATTAAAAATCAGCAACTTACGTGTGTGAGTATGAGATTTTTCGTACTACGTTTCGGAGGTTACACTACCTCCTTCTTCAGGTTGAAACGATGTTATTCAGACACCTGACATGGTGCCTCGTCGTGAAAGTGATGGTTAAGGATTTAGGTTAAAATGTTGCATGAAGGACACTTTCTAAAAAAGAATGTAAATTACACATCCAAAACCGCGCAATACTCATAAAAAACAAAAAAACGTCCAAGGCTGAAGTCGGCGAACTGCCGACCAGTGCTCGGGGTAGGCGAATGCACGGTGTCAGCCCATACCTGGAGAAAGAAAACTTCTCCTCCTCAATCCTTCCAAACTGGGGCTCGGGAGTCACCAATCCAAGGTGAAATCGACTTCCACCTCGGCGGCTTTCCTAACCTCAGGAGTAACACGGAAGCCCATCTCGTCCCTATTCACTGCAGCTTTATCCCATTTTTTAAAGAAATTAACCCAGCCGTCTTCTAAATTCCCATCGTCCCTATTAAGTTTGTTCCAATTTTTCGCGCATATATGGGCAGCTTCATATACATTTCTGTCCAATTTATTGTTAACCTCCCTAATAACTTCCCTTTTAGCAATCTTATGTCGGTTAACCAATATGTGTTCAGATAATCCTGTTTTGGGTATGCCCTCCTTTACGTCCTTATCATGCTCTCCCCACCTAATTTGCATACTTCTCCCGGTCTGTCCCACATATTCCTTTCCGCATTCACACACTATCCTGTACACTCCCTTCCGCTCTTCAGGGTTATTGCGCCTATCCCCCCTCCCTTTCTTATAAGACGTAAAGTGTTTTTCAATACTCCGGGGTGCTCTTACCCCACATTTTATCCCGTAACCCCTCACGGACTTTTCAATTTTCTCGGAAACACCCTTAAAATACGGAATCCCGACAAAATATGTGTTCTTTTCACCGTTTCCTACCTCAGTTTTTTCCTCCTCTTTGTCATTTTGCGATGTTTCTTGTCTAACAATCTTTTTTGCTTTCCTAGCTACTTTTTCCAGGTCGCGGATAGTATACCCATTCTTTACCCCCACCTTCCTTATCCATTCTCCTTCTTTCTCTTTCTCTTTTTCGTCATTGCACAGTCTTTCGGCGCGAATGAAAAAGTTAAGAAAAACATTTAATTTAGTCCTATTCGAATGTTGGGATCTCTTATGGAGGTACAGCTCTCCAGCCAACGGTTTATGAAAGACCCCGGTTACGATCTGTTGTCCGGTTTTAGTAAGGCACAAGTCAAGAAAGTGGATCTTTCCGTTGGCCATATCTTCTCTAGTAAACCCAATTCTGGGGTCCTGCTTCCCCAATTGGTCGAAAATGTTTCCGAGAAAATTGAAAAGTCCGTGAGGGGTTACGGGATAAAATGTGGGGTAAGAGCACCCCGGAGTATTGAAAAACACTTTACGTCTTATAAGAAAGGGAGGGGGGATAGGCGCAATAACCCTGAAGAGCGGAAGGGAGTGTACAGGATAGTGTGTGAATGCGGAAAGGAATATGTGGGACAGACCGGGAGAAGTATGCAAATTAGGTGGGGAGAGCATGATAAGGACGTAAAGGAGGGCATACCCAAAACAGGATTATCTGAACACATATTGGTTAACCGACATAAGATTGCTAAAAGGGAAGTTATTAGGGAGGTTAACAATAAATTGGACAGAAATGTATATGAAGCTGCCCATATATGCGCGAAAAATTGGAACAAACTTAATAGGGACGATGGGAATTTAGAAGACGGCTGGGTTAATTTCTTTAAAAAATGGGATAAAGCCGCAGTGAATAGGGACGAGATGGGCTTCCGTGTTACTCCTGAGGTTAGGAAAGCCGCCGAGGTGGAAGTCGATTTCACCTTGGATTGGTGACTCCCGAGCCCCAGTTTGGAAGGATTGAGGAGGAGAAGTTTTCTTTCTCCAGGTATGGGCTGACACCGTGCATTCGCCTACTCCGAGCACTGGTCGGCAGTTCGCCGACTTCAGCCTTGGACGTTTTTTTGTTTTTTATGAGTATTGCGCGGTTTTGGATGTGTAATTTACATTCTTTTTTAGAAAGTGTCCTTCATGCAACATTTTAACCTAAATCCTTAACCATCACTTTCACGACGAGGCACCATGTCAGGTGTCTGAATAACATCGTTTCAACCTGAAGAAGGAGGTAGTGTAACCTCCGAAACGTAGTACGAAAAATCTCATACTCACACACGTAAGTTGCTGATTTTTAATCTTTTAGCCTTTAGTTTATATTTAATTGTGAGTAATTCGCACATTATCAATATATACTAGTTTAGTATTTGTTGTATAATTTCCTCTGAACGTATTGGAAGACAAGGATTATATTAGGATCATACAGCTTTGAGGGACAGGAAGGACGTATTTAGTAGGGGTCCAGGGGTTTGTACTAAAATTAAGTAATGAAAATATTATCATTTGTTGCATAATTGATGGTTATTAATTTCCTCTGAATATGCTGTGTTATACCTCTATTTTAATAGCTACAGTATGTTTACCTAATTGTGTAATAATAATATAATATTAATTTATGTATTGTAATTTGTATTAATTTAAATTTAATATAATTATTTTAATCTAAACATTATTATTATTATTTCTGAGACACTTGATTTGGACCCTCCCCGAAACATATTTGAATTTGAATTTAAAATTTTGGGTGAGTCAGCACTAAGGCTATTTTGCACCCGTCACAGTATACGGGGTCCAGCCCCTTATCGTTACAAATCACAACTCTAACGTTGCAGAATTAAAAGCATAAAATATTAAAATGTTCTGACTGCTGTTAAAAGCTGAGGCTGCAAAGAACACTCAGCAAAAATAAGGACAAAACACAGGACAACACAAACTAAATTATACTGGCCATGGGGCCAGTCGCCAGAGCCTCGTTAGTCTTAAGTCCAGGGAGTACTAACGTGGAAGTGAGGTTGACATTTGGGTGTACTACGTGGAAGGTCACCCCTTACACCCCTCCCCGAAACATATTTCTAGATATGTGCCTGTCTGTCAGCACTTAGGCTATTTTGCACCCATCACTTTTTACGGGGTCCAGCCCTTACCAGAACTAAAAAAAGCATAACTGTAACATCGTGTAGTAACTAAAATATTCTGACTTCAGTTAAAAGCTGATGCTATAAAGAGGCACTCAGCACACACAAGGAAAAAAAATTATACTGGCCATGGAGCCAGTCACCAGAACATTGTTCGTCTGCAAAATGCAGTCCAGGGTGTACTATGTGGAAGTGAGGTTAAAAACTGGGTGTCCTATGTGGAAGGTCACCCCTTACACCACGAAATGCACTGGATTTATATTTAGAATTTTCTCTCTACTGTAATGTGTTGAGTGAAATAACATGATCTCTTGTTAAGTGTCACAGAATACTTCAAAAAGGACATTCTTGCTAAAGAAAAAAAAGATAAATTTTGGTAAAAAAACAACAATATTCTATGGATCACAATAGTAATCCATGCGACCAATGACAGGAGTATTTTCCATGCAAGCAGTTCAGTGTTTCTTTAATTTGAATTTGATTTTAAAATTTTGGGTGCATTAGCACTTAGGCTATTTTGAACCCATCACATTATATGGGGTCCAGCCCCTTATCTTTACAAATAACAACTCTAATGTTGCATAACTAAAATCTTAAAACATTCTGACTTCCGTTAAAAGCATAGGCTGTAAACGGGCACTTACCACACATAGGGACAAAAAACAGGACAACACACAAAATTATACTGGCCATAGGGCCCGTGGCCAGAGCCTCATTTGTCTGCAAAGTGCAGTCCAGGGTGTACTATGTTGAAGTGAGGTTGACAATTGGGTGTACTACGTGAAAGTTCACCCCTTACACCCCTGACATTCAATGAATATTTCAGTGTCACCATTATACACAATTCCAATATTGTGTAGGACTGCATATGAAATAATAATGTCCTGAATTGTTTGCAATTTGTTTCCCAATCCTCTGGATAGAATTGGAAAATGCCGTTTCCACATCCCGACAGCCCTCTCCACAACATCCCTCTGCCAAGAATGGACATGGTTATACCTCTTCTCGGGATCTGTCTGGGGGTCGTGAAATGCGCTCCATATCCCTTGTCACCAAGGAGTGGAGGTGTTTGTGGAACAGCCGAGACACTGCAAACCACTATGTACAAAGGTGGTATGCCTAAGCGTGAGCAATACACAGTTGTCGAGCAAAATGTACAACATATTCCACTGATTGATGCTAACCAAATCTTACTTCCACCACTACACATTAAACTCGGTTTAATGAGTACATTTGTGAAGGCTCTGGACAATGACAGTGAAGCTTTCAAGTATTTAAGGGAAAAATTTCCCAACTTGAGTGAAGCAAAGATTGCAGCAGGGATTTTTGTTGGCCCCGCTTTTGAAAATAAAATGAACAACTTTGAAGCAGCTGCATGGAATTCATTTGCTGCAGTATGTCACGGTTTCCTGGGGAAATATAGGAGTCCTCACTATGTACAGTTGGTTGATGATTTGATAGCAACCTATCAAGTTCTAGGCTGCCGAATGACATTGAAGCTACATTTCCTCAAATCTCATTTGAAATTTTTTCCTCCAAATTTGTGTGACGTTAGTGACGAACACGGGGAGCTATTCCACCAAGAAATTTTACAAATGGAACGTCGTTACCAAGGCAGATGGGATGCTTCAATGATGGGCGACTACTGCTGGTTTCTGTGCAGGGAGTCTGACACTACATCATACAAAAGGCGATCGATCAACAGGTGTTTATTTCCAAAAGTAACAGGTATGTACTTCTTAGAGGCATGATGCTGATCACATCACCTCCAACCACGACCAGATTAAGAAAGTGTGAGGCGGTTTCTTGAAAGCGACTGATGATTCGCGTTACTGTTGACAGGTGACGCCTTCATGGTATGGTGCTAAGCACAGGGGATCATTTTATGTTCTTCTTAGAACTATTATATCTAATATGTTTTTTGCAATTTAAGTGCAACTTAAGATGATTCAGAGCTTATCCCAACCCATTATGCGCTATATATAGTGGGCCTATATGGCATATGGAAACATTGGGTAACTCAGAAATGTGACGTGATAGAAAATTTCTGAATACACCATTGAATTCAGCGACCCCAAATTAGTAAAAATCAGGTACTTTCATTCCGGTTACAAAAAAGTGTTTTAATTTGTTGCCTAGTGTTATTATCAAGAGGCAGGTATATTCTATTTCTACACATGTCTTTCATTGGGACTTGGTCAATTAATGATTTTCCATGAGATTTTACTTTTTCAAGTTCTCCTTCACCCACTGTAGTAACCCCCTCGAGAATTATGTCGAATTTTCTTTTATTCGATAGATACGTAATACAGTGCGATCATTTTATCGCGCACATTGGGATCACATCATTTGTCTTGAGAACACCGACATTCAGTGACCACATCTTCGTTTCGTTTTTGTATGTTTTAAAAGGTAGTTGATGCTTCATGCTTGTCTACATGTTAGCTACGTAGTTAGCTAACTTATCGGTAGGTGGCGGCAGCATGCAGTATGCAATACTCGTTTTGACGTGTACAGAGCACATGATCTGTGATTACAGAACATGCAATGTGGTGTGATGTGGCATGTTCCTTGTGAATAATCATGCCCTTTTCAAAAGCACAGCGGGTGTTTATTGCGAAGGTGTACTTCGAAAGCAAGTCATATGACTATGTTACAGAACAAACAATTTCATGTTAGATTTCCAAGTGCACCTGTCAACAGTAACGCGAATCATCAGTCGCTTTCAAGAAACCGGGAGTATTGCTGACAAGAAGAAGAATAGGCGTGCTTCAGTATTGACAGAAGGAAAAATGGAAGAGGTGAGGTACGTACAGTATTTGAACGGTCTTTAAGGAAAAGTTTGCGTAAATTAGCATAGCAGACAGGAATATCGTTTGAGAGTGCACAAAATATCAAAAAAGAAATTAGGTATGCATGCATACCACATACATTGCGTACATGAACTGAAACCTCCAGACACTGTTAAAAGAATAAGGTACTGCCAGTGGCTTATCAACCAGGTGGAAAGTAATGGATAATGTATTTTAGTGATGAGGTGTATTTTCACCTTAGCTGTTACATCAATAGTCAGAACAACATATATTAAACCCTTGACAGTCGGGCATATCATTATGCAACTTGTCGCTCATCTCCAGCGTGATGAACACTATTGCTACCTGCAACAAGACAGGGCAACGTGCTATACATCCACAAACACCATGGAATTTTTGGAAGAAATGTCTGATGATCGCTTGATCTTAAAGGGTCTGTGGCCTCCTCGTTCCCCTAACTTATCATCACCAGACTTCTGTTTTGTTTTGTTGTTTAATTTGAATTTAAAATTTTGGGTGCATCAGCACTTAGGCTATTTTGCACCCATCGCTTTATATGGGGTCCAGCCCCTTACCTGAACTAAAATGTAACTAATAACATAACTGTAACGTTGGAAGACTAAAATATTCTGACATAGGTTAACAGAACTAAAATAAACATTACTGTAATGTCATGTTGTAACTAAAATATTAAAATATTCTGACTTCGGTTAAAAGCTGAGGCTGTAAAGAGGCACTCAGCACGCACAAGGACAAGACACAGAGAATTATACTGGCTATAGGGCCAGTCGCCAGAGCCTCGTTCGTCTGCAAAATGCAGTCCAGGGTGTATGCGGTGGAAGTGAGGTTGACAATTGGGTGAACTATGTGGAAGTTCACCCCTTACACCCCACTTGCTGTAAGACATTACCATTTGTGCATAACTACATTTCATGTATCAAATCAAATGTGAGTATCTCTGTATTATTGTCCATAGTGGAATTATAGTGTATAGTATCATGATGTGCACAATAAAATGATCATCCGTTACAAAGTGGCAAGCGCAAATAATGGAGTAGGAGTACACAGAAAAAAAACACTCTCAAGCAAACATGCAGAAAATAATTACTAAAACTTCTAAGTGTGTTAAGAGATAGAAATGAAACCATGATAAAAACACCTGTGTACCATGATGAAATGGAATGAAATAATCTGAACTTTGGCCGAAAAGTAAACTCAATTAAAAAAGAAAATATGCCATCCCTGTTTTTCTTAAACAGACTGGTTCCTCTGCTAATGACCATATCCAAGGGAGCAGATACGTTATATTACGTACGTGTGATCGATCAAAGGTGGCACAAACCCATTCCATGTGCTATAAATGAATGCACTCTAGCAAGTAACCTAACAAATGGAACTACAAACAAGCACACACACAAGATTCATACTAATCTGTACACTCAAGGAAAAATATCCCTTCCTATTTTGGAATGTCTCTGGATGTGGCTTTCTAGATGTGTTTACTAGGCATTATGTCTACACCATCTACTGCACCATCCACTCCATTGCAATCAGGACCTCTCCCAAGTTCCCTGAACATTTCTCTATTCTGCTGCACACCTTCATCAGTCGGAAACTTCACATATTGTGGATAGAGCAATGCAATCAGGGATGATACACTGGCCACGATCCTGCTTATTGTAGCCTGCAATATGAAATTCATAGCTGCACATACAAGGTAAAAAAAAGAGAAAAGAAACAAACATGTTAAAAGAAAATATATTACATAAATTAATATTCAAAGAAAATGTCCACAAAATGAACTGAAACTTACATCTATTGCTTTAAATACATTGGAACTTGAATTACAAATTAAGGGGAAAAAAGGCTTCCACCATTAATTTAGTTGACATTTTGTTAAAATACTTCAAGATAAAAATGTATCTGTGTATCTCAGGATATGAGATTTTTATAAAAATGTATGCTGTTGTGTTCACATTGTTTCTTATGGTGTCTCAGATTACATTTAGACCATTAATACCAAGAAAATACTTCAATGTTACACTTGTTTCAAGTTTCTAATGTGCCCTACAGCTTTCTTTGTAAAGAGAAACTGAAAACTTCATGTTTTGTCTTTCACAAGCTCATCCTGTTCATTTTCATTACAGGTGAGGTCTATTTTGAACTTTTCCCAAATCCAAAGCAAATTTTGGTGAACAGCGAGCTCACAAGAAAAAGATGACATTAGCCTGGATTTGGAAAATTTAGACACATCACCTGTGATGTTTTGGCTTCTCCAGCCTGAGCAGAACACACATGTTACCACAGTCACAGTTGTCAAATGTGTTGAGAGCATCCAAGTAGTGTGCAGAAGCCTTAGACAAGGTAGAACAAACTGCCAGGAATAGATAACCGCCTTCTATCTTCAAATGATTGTTAGGGGGTTGTAACCTCACTGAGTCAAAGTTACACAGTGGGTTGTTAACCATGAGTCAGAAGCACTTGCTGAATGTCACAACAGGGAACACTGTTCAGGAAGCAGGGCTTTTCCTCCACCCATCAGGTTGTTTGGATACTTCACCAGATGGTCACAAGGAAATGGAACTTAATTGTCGTTTTTCAGCTGCTGAGAATGGGGTGCTTTCATCAATGAGTAGGAAGAATTCATTCCTGAAACTCTCTGAAGAAGAAACATTTGCTTTGAACATGGATTCAGATCAAGGCCACATGTACCATCATCAAATACAGGGAACTTTGCATGTTACTGGGAAGCAACTGTGTGATTTGGTTGTATAATCTCCTAAAGACATAATCATGGTTGAAATTGTTCAAGATAGGCCATAAGTGATTTATGAGGACATGATCTTGCATTTCTGTAGGAATATGTATGTGGCATTCCTTCTACCGGAATGTTTTCATAACTAAAAATTGTAGTGTGTTGTGAATTTTGCTTTTGTATTCTCCTATCCCTTCTTATTGGTGGTCCTTTTTTTTTCACATGTGTTTGACTTACCTACAGTAGTGTTCTTGTGTGATCAATATTTCAGTACATTTTATTAGACATTTCATACGGTATTTTTTCATTGTATTCTTTCATTTGATTTATGAGCATCTGGTGCCAATTTTGGCTAATCAAGATGATGAGGATGAGTGATAGATGAAATTGATGAAGGAACACTCAAAGAATAGAAATGACCAGGTCAGGATTTGAACCCGAGAACACTGACCACTCCCCGAGGAAGTAGAATTTGAAATTAAAGTTTTGAGTGCGCCAATACTAAGGCTATTTTGCACCCTTCACGTTATATAGGGTCCAGCCCCTTACCATAACTAAAGAAAAACTGCAATGTTGTGTAAATAAAATATTAAAATATTCTGTCTTCGGTTAAAAGTTGAGGCTATAAAGTGACACTCAGCTCACATAAGGATAAAACACAGAACAACATGTACACAGCCCTACTGATGATTATACTGGCCGTAGGTCCAGACGCCAGAGCCTCGTCAGTCTGCACAATTCAGTCCAGGGTGTACTATTTGCAAGTGAGGTTGACAAGTGGGTGTACTACATATAATGGTCACCCCTTACACCCCCCACTATAAACTGTAGGCCCAGTCTGGATTATCCTACCTACATTCTCTCATTCATTCTAGCATATATTTAAATTGCTGAGAAAAGCTCAAGTATGAATACTGGCGGGAATCAATAGAATCACGAGATTAGCCAAAAAATAAAAATAAAAAGATTATTCTCATTTTCTTAAAAGAAAGGACAATTTTGACTGAGCCTAATACATGCAAACAGGCACACAGTAAGAAAAATATTCAGGGCACCTTTGGGCACCTTTAAAATATGTATTTTTCCTTTGTTGGGATCAGGTAAAAGTAAGGAAAGAATTGCAACGTGCCACCACAATCACAACTCCAGGGAATGGAGCAACGAATTAGCAACAACACTCTGCTCATTGCTCCGGCTAGTCAGTTGGAACCATGAGTTCTCACCCAGAGTTCGGGATTAAGGTGATCCCCAATCTACCAGGAAGGTAACCACCAAGCAGGACATCATGTCAAATAAAATTCAAATTCTTTATAATTAAAATGTGCAAAAACTTTAATCCCGAATCGCACGTGTACTTACTTATTTGATTTGATTTGATTTGAATTTAAAATTTTGGGAGCGTCAGCACTTAGGCTATTTTGCTCCCGTCACATTATACGGGGGCCAGCCCCTTACCATTACAAATAACAACTCTAACGTTGCATAACTAAAAAATTTAAAACGTTCTGACTGCTGTTAAAAGCTGAGGCTGTAAAGGGACACTCAGCACACATAAGGACAAAAGAACATTACAATACAAACAAAATTATACTGGCCATGGGGCCAGTCGCCAGAGCCTCGTTAGTCTGCAGTCCAGGGTGCACTAACGTGGAAGTGAGGTTGACATTTGGGTGTACTACGTGGAAGGTCACCCCTTACACCCCTGTACTTACTTATTCACAGAAATTAAAAATATATGTTAGGTCCTGATCACTCGTATGCAGTGATAAGTAACTTATTTATCACGACAGAATCTGCACCCCCCCCCCCCTTTCACCGTTGATAGCAAGACCTCAACTTCTACCTCAGGCATGAGGCACAGCTTAATAGATTCTTTCTTACAATCCTACAAACTCATACCATAAAAATAACACAAGAAAAGCTGATAATGTATATGTCAGATTAATGCTAAATAGCGATAGTAAACTTAGGTTTTGGTTGGCAACCACTAAGAATGCCAACGTGGAACTTATGACGTCGCGATATGCACATAGTTTCATTCCCCACTCCTAAAATAAACAGCCAATAGGATAACGCTATATTATTGAAAGTGAGAGAGAATTGCTTTGCTTTCATGTTACAATATTAAACTAGGAAAACAAATAATGAAACTGATTTTATAAAATAATTCATATTTGCTGTTGCACATAAAATGATTGAATAAAGATTTAGTTTATGGATTTATAACAACTTATACTTCACTCTTGTCTATTGTTGTGAAATATCGGTATTAGGAAGAAATGTATTTAACATGTAGTAAAACAAAATTTCCATGAAAGATAGAAATAATCCTAACCATCTCTAATTTGACAAATAAAGAAAATGTTGCATATACTATTTAGGATTATTATTATTAGGCTATAAAATCAGAATTAATGTTGTAAACGTATGCATATAATATAATAACATAAGATAAAACAAATACCGGGTTTTCGTAAATGATTGTCGGGGTTTCCTCATTGTTGTAATCGATCTGGGTGAATGACACGGTGAACACAAATGCACGATATTGTTGAGAAACTTAACAAGTTTTGTTCCTTATTTGTGTCATAGACCTCTGTTTCCCGATTCGGCCGCTGTTTTCCAAAATGGCAGATATTACTAGTTAGAAGACGTTCTGTGTCCTTGAATATCACGCAACAAGGTCCGTTACAGTTGTGCAACGACATTTTCATGTGCGATATCGGAAAGATGCACCGTCAGACAATTCGATTAGAAGGTGGTATGCACAGTTCAATGAAAAAGGTTGCATTTGCAAATGCAAAAGCAGTGGTTGACCATCAGTGTCGGAGCAAGTTCGTGAAACCTATTTACGGAGCCCGAGGAAATCGGTTCCTGCTGGATCCAAGGAAACATTCCGAAGACAACATTATGGAGTGTTCTACGAAAACAGCCAAACATGAAACCATACCGCCTAAGTCTGCATCAAAAGCTAACACGTAACGACCGTCGTGTATGGGAAACGTTCGCCAGCGATATGCAAAATCTCATGGCTGACGATGACAATTTCATCGAGAATTTCCTTTCCACTGACAAGGCGACATTCCACCTAAGTGGAAAAGTTAACACACACAATGTGTGTATATGGGAAACGGAAAATCCTCATCAGTTTGTGGAGTTGGTTTGGGACTCACCTACAGTGAATGTTTATTGTGCTGTGTCACGAGAAAAGGTGTACGGTCCATTCTTCTACATGGAGAATACGGTTACGGGATTGACATTCCTGGATATGTTGAATGAGTGGCTATTTCCTCAAGTGGAAGAAGATTCTAACACGTTCATCATGCAATTGGATGGAGCCCCACCTCACTTCCACTGTGAAGTGCGATCATTGCTCAACAGAAAATTACCACAACGTTGGATTGGGCACGGGACTGATGAGGATGAAAACCTTTTATCATGGCCACCTAGTTTCCCTGACCTTTCTCATTGCGATTTTTTTCTCTGGGATACATAAATGATACAGTTTACTATCCTCCATTACCCACTACCATCGAGGAACTGAAAACACGCATAACGAATTCCATCAACAGTGTTACACATGATATGCTATCCCGAGTGTGGCAGGAAATGGACTATCGCTTAGATATCTGCAGGATATCGCGAGGCGAGCACATGAAACATTTGTGACTTTGTCATAAAAACTTGGTGAGTTTCCTAACATTTTGCAAAAAAAAATTGCATGTATCTATCTTTATTACGTAAAATACAGTGCTTGTTTGTAACCCCGACAATCATTTACGAAAACCCTGTATATAAGGTGATTTGGGGAAACATCAACATTTGGGGAACTTCCAACATTTTGTAGTTGGAAACACTGTGCATCTGAACTGCTTACAAGGAACACGTGCACGCCATTTACTGAGTGGGTATGGATATGTGAAGTAGTGTTTCCACCAGGTTGATGAATTACAGAAGGTATCTCTAAAGTTCAGGAAAATGAAATCGAAGTACAGGTGAGTGTCAAAGAACTAATACATAGTAGTGTTATAAAAATGCATGGTTTGAACGTAAGAGATAAGAAACAGGCCGAACAAATTTTGATTGTGTTGCATATCAGGTAATGATTGGCTGTTGTTTCCCTCCATTTACACATGGTCGTTCAATGGTGGCAGTGTTGCGAAATGCAAATAAAAATTATGAAATGGTACTGTGCATTTTAGGGTAACTCCGACACTCAAAAAAAGGGGAACTTCAACATCGGCTTGTTTATTATAATATTGGATCACTAGCTTGCAAGACAAATGTATTAATGGATGATTATTCCTTATATTTGCAGATCCAATATGGTGAGAAACTACATGAGAAAGAGTACAAAATGCAGTTGGAATGTCAAAAATATGAGTGCAGCAACAGGCACTGTGAAATGTGAAATGCCTTTAGCCACAGCAGCACAAACTTTCAAAGTTCAACGAAACACTTTACGTAACAAAGTGAAGACTGCTTGTGTACAAACCAGTATTAGGAGGACATGCAACGTTCACAAGGAAGCAAGAAAAAGAATTGGAAGAGCGAATATGTAAATTATAGGCTTGATGCTATGGAATAACTATTAATTACTTGCATCGTATTGCCTACGGTTTCGCAAATTTAATATTTGAATTTAATTTTAAATTTAAAATTTTGGGTGTGTCAGCACTTATTGTCGAGACGCGCTAGCAAGCGGCGTGGAACCACCCACTCTGGTAGTGACACGCTGTTGCCAGATTGACCTACTTCAGGATTTTCGCGAGCCCACAGAAACATGAGGAAGGTTGAACTACTGCAGCTCCTTATGTTACACAAACCCCAGTTCCCCATATATCGAATAGACAAGCTTGCAGAAGAAGCGGGACATACGGTGGTCCGTCTCCCGTCTTATCATTGTATGTACAATGCAATCAAACTTATTTGGGCACAGGTCAAAGGGCTGGTAACACAGAGGAACACTTTGCCACCTTTTACACCGTCTAAAATTTTGCAATTGTCAGAACAGGCTATCGGGGATGGGACAGCAGATAGGTGGCGTTCGGCTATAGAACACACAAGGAAGATTATTTCCGAAGCATGGGAAAAGGAGGGAGTTGAAGAGCAGCAAAAGGAGGATTTTGTAATTTCACTTGGGCAGGAAGACAGCAGTGACAGTAGTAGCTCAGATGAAGATGTTCCTTTACCAACCAACAATGAAGATGATCTTGGGATAGCACCACTGCAATGATAGCCGGTAAGCAAAAACAACTGATTCTTTAACTACTACTTCTGTTCTTTCATTCATTTTTTATGTTTTTACATACAGGTAGCTCAAAGCATTAATAACACATGTACCAAATGTATCATTACAGTTAAGGAAATCGAGCAATTGCCAAGCGTTTCGTTGTAATTTATTGAACTCTGTATTGCCAGAGCCTGTATTCTCATATAGCTTCCCAAATTATCTCACTTCACACACCCACATGTGCCTCCCCGATGGCACAGTGGTAGGGTAAGTGTTGTCGCCTTGTAATCAAGTAGTCCTGGGTTTGATACCCTGTCTAGGCACATAGTGGTTCGGATCCCACTTCCAACTGTAGGTCCATTCCAGATTGGCCGTAGTGTGCATAAAGTGGACTTTAAAACACCAACTCAATCAATCAATTCACACACAATTGATTTGTTCTTGATAAATTCTTCTCCATAATACAGTAACTCAGTTCTGTAAAATTCTGTTTTAGAGGTTTTCTAGGTTCCTCAATATATAATTTAAAAACGTGTTAACGAAATGAAGTTGTACGTAATTTGTTTATACGTAATTTGCCCTAATTTTCAAGAAATACATTTCATTTGTACGCCCTGAAGCTTCAACAATCGCGGCGTGACAAAGAAGGCAAAGAGAGGCAGCATGAAATCAAAGGAGAACGATTTGCCACAGTGTTGTTCATAACACAAGACGCATTTTCTTTTGTTGGTAATTGTGATACGATACAACGTAAGTAAAAAGATGCCGGTAGCTGATGCTTGCAATGTACCATAATAAAAACACAACAAAGGTTCTTTCAGTGAAGGTTTTCGGTTGCTGTGTAGAGAAGGAAGAGAAAATGTTTCATGCTTGCCAGAATGTAAAATTCACACTGGAAGTTAACGTCAACCTACAAGAAACTTCAGATTCAAACTTCTAGATTCGTTAAATTATCATTTTACGACGGAAATAACATATATTAGCATACTGATACGTACTTGCTTAATTTCGCGTAACACTTTTTTCCCGATCTTGCCAACAGCTGACTAGCCTGTCCGTGTGTTTGTGTGAACGTGGCAACGTAGAAACCCCCCAGCCACATGGCAGCCAACGAGGAGACAGAATTTGGTCACGTTCTGCCATTCTGAGTTCTGATTGCACGCCGCTTCTTATCGCGTCCGTACTCTAGGCTATTTTGCACCCGTTACTTTATATAGGGTTCCAGCCCTTACCTCAACTAAAATGTAACTAATAACATAACTGTAATGTTGGAAGACTAAAATATTCTGACCTAGGTTAACACAACTAAAATAAACATAACTGTAATGTCCTATCGTAACTAAAATATTCTGACTTCGGTTAAAAGCAGAGGCTGTAAAGAGGCACTCAGCACACATAAGGACAAGACACAGAATTATACTGGCCAAGGCCAGTCACAAGACCCTCATTCGTCTACAAAATGCAGTCCAGTGTGTAACGTGCAGCAGTGTCCACATTACAAATATGTATATAAACTTAATATTTTTCTTTTTCTTATGTTAATGATTAATTAATGGAACACACCTCGTATATATACTATACATCCTGGTGTTAGTTATAAGTTCCAAGAGTTTATTTCTTTCTGCCAGCAAGCTGAGCTCGAAGTTTATTATCGGTGACAACAATGCAGGAACCCTAACGCTATTGTGTAAGAGCCAGGCAGACTCTACCTTATGAAAACGTTCTCACAGAGAAAAGACAAAAGATTAGGCTGTCTTTCCCACTCTGTATCTGTAGTTTCCCTTGACGGACAATAATTAGACATATCATAATAATCCCGGATTATTTAGCTGCAAGACAGTATTTTCAGAATTTGGATACGTTAACGCAAAAGAAAGTTATGCCCGCGCAAAATAAAACCTGTATATAAATATTTTTGCTTAACATTTTAATGTTGTAACTTTTCCATCTTTCTTTGTTGTCATATCGCATGGCCGTTGCAGGGAGAGAGGGGAGTTGAAAGAAGCCATACTCCCTGGCCAAATTAAATATTGAGTATAACATTTAGAATTCTATTGCATATTTATTAATCACATAAGGGTAAAAATAATAATTTTTACATGTAACTGTTTATGTTTCTCATTGATAACACTGGTCTACAAAAAAAATATTTGTGAATGTTACAAGAACAAAACAAGCTGTTTCTAGAAGTTGCTGAGCCCCTGAATGCAGATCTGATTTCAGAATTTCTCCATTGGGCTCAGGTTTCCTGTAAAAATGTTTTTTTGTATTTTCCTACCTCAGCCTATGTTCTATATGTATTGGTCGAAAGGACTTGCTTTCACAAAAGTGCTACAAACGTAAAAGGTAATAAATCTGTGTCAGTACACAAAGAAATGAAGTAAATGAGTAACATGAAAGTGTATAAACATACCTAAAAATGTTTCCTTCCCGATTTTCTACGAAGCTTTGCCTCAGAAACATCTCTTAAGTAAGGTCTAGTAATCGGACAGCATTGCGGCACTCCATTTGCCTTGATATAGCTTTTCCATTAGAGCAATGTATTAGTGAAACCGTTCACCGTGTTCGTCACTAACGGCGCTAAGGTTAGTTGTGAAGAAGTCCAGGTGATCAATCAAGAAATGAAATTTTAGAGACATTTTGCATTCCATACATTGGTATGATCTAATTAGTCCATGTACAATATTGCGATACTTCTCTGCTTTATGGTTGCCTAAAAAGTTTTTACTTGAACTTGTAAAAGACAACCATGCCATTCTTTCAACATTTGTTAATTTTTGAATGAAATTCTCATCATTCATCAATTCCCTTATTTGAGGCCCTACAAATATTCCTTCTTTAATTTTGGCATCGCTGATTTTTGGGAATTTCTGTTGCAAGTACATGAATCCACGTGAAGTTCTGTCCATGGCTTTCACAGAGTTTTTATTTAGTCCCAATTTTATGTGCAGAGGATGGAGATACACATTTTTGGGGTCAACAAGAGGCCATTTTTCCCCACAATAGTGATTTTTTTCTGTCTCTGCTGCCCCACTCGCATAAGAAGCAGCAATGCTCTGTTTACCCAAGCTGCATGCCATACAGAATTGCAATTACCTTCAGATCTCCGCATATATTCCATTTGTATTTCTAATATTGGATATTTGTCAGAAGCTGTTTCAAGTTCTCATACGTCTCCTTCATGTTAACTGCATGAGCAATTGGTACTGGTGGGAATTTATTTCCATTATGGAGAAGTACAGCTTTCATACTAACTTTGCTGGAATCGATGAAAAGACGCCAATCGTGTGGACTGTATTCATGGCCAAGAGAATCCATAACGGATGAGATGTCATTACAAAAAACCATGTCTCCTTCGTGGGAGAAATATTCTGAGAAAATAGTATGGCGGTCACGAGAAAAAACACTTTGTATCGCAATCGAGGAGATTCCAACCTAGTTTGAGGTAGTTTCTTCACCTCTTGCACTTTCTTCCCCGTGTTGGTCACGACAATCATCTTCACTCACAGTTACATTCTCAGGAGGCTTTGGTACCGGTAATTCTTCATTGTGACATACAGGTCTCATGGCTGATAATAAATTTGGGTACTGCACATCGTTCCTTGTTTTCGACGTGATTCCAGCTATTTTGGTCAGGCAGAAATAAGTCTGTTGTGTGATCTGATGGTTCCCTCCAAACCATGGGAACAGCAAACGACATGTGACGTGATCCTTTTAACCAGCTTGTCAGAAGTGTAACACAGGTCAAACAGCATATGTGGGGGGGGGGGGGGTGTTTTGTCCTGATCCCCAACTTTACACCCAAAATAAAGTTCATAGCACTTCTTTATAAGAGGGATAATTCGTCGCTTTTGTGACTTAAATGTTAACTCTCCACATATATAACAAAACTAATTGGGGCTATTTACGCAGGTACGAGGAATTTTCTTATGCACTAACACTACACACTACTTCTGAAACTTCGAATCACAACCTAATCAAAGGCAGTCAATTCCCACCTTGTCAGAATTCACAATGCTGAGACGCACGTGACAACAAACAACACTGCGATTCTATGTTGTGGGGCATGACTCATCGACAGTGTTGCCATGCATCTATCTTATTCACGATTTGGTTTGTTGCAATTGGAAGAAGGTCCCTGGCCTTAGGAACGTGCTGGTCATTCTATGGTCATATAATGACTGTTATTCAACAATATCTGTAGAGTAAATATAGCTTAAGCCACAGCCCAATAGCCAGAATTTTCATAAATTGCATTAGTTTCAGGTTAGTGTGTAACAAGAAAACTGAGCCCGATAGGAAAAAACTGATTTCATTTTCGAATTCAGCACCATCGACTTACCTTAGAACACCATTCACATTCCTTGTAACAAATTTCATGTAACCAATAATTAATTTGTATTTTATTGTGATGTAAAACTGGTGTTAACATAAAAGTTTGTAAATCCATCACGGCAAAGAGAAATGCTATATAAGCAGCGAAGCTCGGTGGCCCAGGGCCTTTGTATTCGAACTTCTGATAAATGCGGAACTCGTATAAGGGTAATTCTCCAAAAACCTAGCAATATCATGTCCAAGTATAATAACTCAAGAATGACTTGACTTAAAAAGTTTACTTTTCTTTTAATTTGTAGAAGCAGTTGACCTCTAGCCATCCCAATGTATACAAAAAGAAATAGTTAATTATTTTTTAATATAAAATATGTATAAGGGTCTAAAAGTCACTCTCCTGGTATGTCCGGATCTTTTGTTAAAACAAACTATACTCATTTAAAATGTTATCATTAACATTACATAAGTTTCATTAATATTATTCATTTTTACATAGTTGAAGGTATAAAAAAACTTTTTTTTTTAAATTTAATCATTTGACATGATCCTGTTACACCACTTCAAAGTGGGTCCGAAGTTTTCATGTCACTCTCCTGGCTCAAGGAATTTTTTAAATATTTACAGTGAAAGAAAAGGATTTTTTGGTTTGTTATCTGGCAACAATGTTTCTTTCAGCCATCTTGTTTGAGCTGTAGAGTACTGTGGAAGAGCTACTTGTCCTTGTGTTTTTATCAAATTGGGAAGTTCCAAATTCAGGTTCGTAACATATTTTGCTGTCATTCTCCTGGTTAACTTATTTATAACAAATAATAACCCAAATATTTTGAAATAACTATGATTATGTGCCATTAAGCAATGTCATCACCTGACAGAAATTTGTAATCTCAACTTTTGCCCTAGGCTTTGATTATTAGGCCTAATCCATCCAAATGTCACACTCCTGGCTGTCACACTCCTGGCAATAATATCACACTCCTGGTATTTCTTGTGCCAGGAGCGTGACTTATCAGCCAGGAGAGTGACACTAATCACATGAAGGGAACAAATTCGGATCAATTTCATTGTGTACATTCGATTTGTAAGCCTATACAGCTGCTGTGCACTATCACAGAGTAATGGAGCTTTTACATCAGGCCCAAGTTCTGAATTTTACAATTTTTATCAGGCCATTTTTACTTACCCAATATTGATCCTATAAAATACATAAAAATATACTTTTGAGCACTGAGCTGGGTGACCATTCAGCAATTCTTAAATAGTGCAGCCTACATTTATATAGGCTAACTTTTTCAATTGTTTCTATGTGTTAGCATTTTGGCCACAAACTATAATCAAAATTACAATTTAAGATAGCACAAAAAAAAAATTATCATTAAATTGAATCTGGCCATAGGCTATTTCAATATTGCACTGCAGGGTATATTTAAAACCTAGAAAAAACCCATACCTAAAGAGATTTTTAACTAAACCTAAATTACATTTTTAATTACCTTTATTGGACAATTTATGCAATTTGGAACACACTGAATTATTCAGTTTGATTTAATTAAATAAAAATAATATTAAAATAAAGCCATCAAATTTGACATCAGTTTAAATAATTTCTTTCAGAGTCATCACTAATAATGGCAGGAAAGAAAAAAAAGACAACACAGTCTAGAGAGGAGAGGCTAATGAAAAAGAGAGAAGCTGAAAGGAAAAGGTACGAGAGATTGAAAAATGACCCACAAAAATTGGAAATTGAGAAGGCCAAGTGGAAAACAAAATATGAATCAAGAAAAAACAAGGGAACAGTGAAACTAATTACACAACAATCAACAAGAGACCAAAGGGCTACAAGGCAACAGTGGAGAGTGCGCCAAAAGAAACACAGAATGAAAAGCAAAATTCAACAGCAAACAAACCAGTTTGTAGAGAATAACACACCCTCTGATAGTGACCCTGATGATCCAAGTCAAGAACTTGATCAATTAGTAAATGGAGAACCTGTTTCACTATCACCAGAAAGTAGGCAGGCTACTCCGGATCCAAACACAAACCTCACCAATGGAAGTCCTCGAATCCAAATTGTTACTCGTGCCTCAAGTAGCATAACTCCAGACACAAATAAGTTCAGCGATGCATCTTTATATGTCATGTCGAAAAACTCCGATGGCAGGATAGCTGAAACAAGGAAACGAAAGCGTCGTAATGATGTACGGAAATCGAGAGAACTGAAAAGGCTGAAGCTGGATTTAGATGCATGTGAGAAAAGAGCTGAAAAATATCGGAAGCGTTATGAAAGGCTGTTGAAGAAAGAAATTGAACAGAAAAGAAGACTGAATAAGGAAGAACAGATGACACCTCGCACAAAAGTTAAACATTTTCTCCAAGGCAGAACTGTTGATGAAGATGTAAGACGAGAACTGTTCACAGGAGAAGTCATTAAGTCACAAATAGCTCACACATTCAAATCCATCAATTCTTACAAGACCAAAAAATTCCTGAAGGAGTCTCTGAGTGGAAAGATAATAAAAAAGTATAGGATGCAAAAAGCATTGCCGTTTATCCGAATTCGTACTGTGGTTGCCCACAATGAGAATAAATTGAAGCAAAGGATCAGGGAAAAAGTTGACCATTTCTTTCATGATGATGAAAATACCACCGTCAGCCCTGGAAAAAACGATTTCATTACCAGAAATAAAATTAAAAAGCAGAAAAGATACCTCAATAATACAATGAACGAGCTGCATAAACGATTTAGAAGACAGAACCCTGGTGTTTCTATAAGTTATTCATTTTATTGTAAATTACGTCCGTTCTGGGTTGTCAAACCAAGTCTTAAGGGCAGAGACACATGTTTGTGTAGAGTACATCACAACATGGAAATGCTAGTCGATAAACTGAACAAGAGTAAGGTGATTGATGCACAGAACCCAGAAGAATTGGCTGAAATTTTGTGTTGTGAGAAAAATCGCGAGGCTTGCCTGTTGAGAAAATGTAATGACTGCAACGAAAACACGATTCCTTACAATGACTTCAATGTAAATGATACTTTCACATACCAGAAGTGGATGTTGCATAAAGAAAAACGTAAAATCAAAGACCAAGAGAAAACTGTTCAGATTATCAAAAAGGATGCAATAACAAGTACTATTGGAAAAGCCATTGATGATTTGGAAATGTCTATTAAGAAGTTCATGATCCACATTGCAAACATTAGACATCAGCACCAGTATTTAAGAAAGCTTAAAGAAAATCTGAGTTGTGAGGAAGCATTAATTCACATAGATTTTAGTGAAAACTATGCACTTAAGTATGCTAAAGAAGTCCAGTCAATGCATTTTGGTGCTTCAAGGAATGAAATTACGCTTCATACTGGTGTAGCATACCACATGACTGAGGACAACACTTCAATAAAACCAGTTTCTTTTTGCACACTGTCAGAAAGCCCTCGCCATGATCCATCTGCAATTTGGGCACACCTTGAGCCTATTTTGACAGACGTGCTACAAGATAAAAGAATTACAGCTCTCCATTTCTTGTCCGACTCACCATCCACTCAGTACCGAAACAAAAAGAACTTTTACCTACTTGAAAAATACCTACAAGAGAAATTCCCCAGGATCAAAAAGGCAATTTGGAACTTCACAGAAGCTGGTCATGGAAAAGGTGCCCCTGATGGGATAGGTGGCTGCCTGAAACGTACAGCGGATAACATGGTTTCCTTGGGATATGATGTTAACAACATCATTATTCTTGAGAAAATTTGGAAAGAAAACTGTCCAAACATCAAATTGTGGGTTGTTGAGGAGGACATCATATTGAGGGTTGATTCATTTTTGTCATCTGCGGGCGATTTAAAAGCTGTGAAAGGAACAATGAAGGTTCACCAGGTCACAGCTGCACTTGGAGAGACTGACACAAAGATGAACTACAGGACCCTAAGCTGTGAAGAATGCAAGGCTGACAAAAACTGTGAGCATTATGGAATCTTTGTTTCAAACTCAACTCATCTGACACAAGGTAAGAAAATTTCTTTGATTTTATTTGACTAAGTTTAGTCCACATTGTATGTTCGACAATTTTTTTTTTTAAATTTTTCATCTACAATTTATAGTAGATTTTGTAGTATACCTACAATTTTAGTTTTTGATATAAGCATAAGTAGGCCTACATAAATCTAATACCGGTACCTACTGTATGTTAAAAGTAAAATAAATTAAATTGTCTTGATTTCTCAAATTGTTAGTAGACAAAGGATTAAAAGATATAAAGAACAATGCATACTTTAATCATAGAATAAGATAAATAAACTATATATAAATGAAAAATAGTAGAACTCTAAGTGGGCTATATAATGAGGTCAGCAGTTAAAGGCCAAATTTAATTTCAAATTATTTAATTTTTGCAATAATTTAAAGTAGCCCTGCTACTAACATTCACACATTAAAAGTTATCATTATATAGTAAATTATATGTTAGATTTTATTTTAATTTCAGCCCAGCTGATGCAGACTTACAATATAGGAGAATGGGTCATATTTCACTATGAAAACCTGATATTCCCTGGAGAAATAATTGAACTTGGACCAGGGAAACTTTTCATCAATGCCATGGAACCAAGCAATTCCAAAAGAACATCCTGGTCTTGGCCGAAAACTAAAGACATCCATGACTACCCCATCGAAGATGTCATAAAAAAAATTAACCCTCCAACACCCATTGGAAGCAGCCATAGAGTTGCAAATTTCTGCTTCCTGGACAGTTTTTAGGCTAAACCAATACCTTGTTTTTTGGCCGCTCCATATAAAGCTTTCGTTGTGTTTTATATTTTTGGCTCAGCTTCAAGTTATGGCTGATCTAGAGGCTTTACTTTATCTTTCAACAGCTGTATTCAATTTTATAATTTAGTAAATAATAATTTTTCTATTTTCCTGGAATGTGTGTGTGTTTTTTGGGGTAATATTTTAGCTAAGCTACAACAGTACTAATTATGTCACTCTCCTGGTATCATCCGTCACTCTCCTGGTGGCTGAAATTTAAATGCCTTGTTTCAACCACTTTGGAGCATGAAGGTGTATTCCCCTTATTTTTCCCTTGTTTATGATCTCATGTAGAGTAAGTGTGATTTTTTTCAGATTTTTTAGAACAGTTTTGAAATTCGCAAATTTTTGCTTTCAAAATGTTCACTTTTTGGAGAATCACCCATAAATGTCTTTTATTTCAACACTCGAACTTCTGCTTTTACATCCACTTCGATATTAGAAATTAGTTCATTCTGGGATTACCTTAGGACAGATATTTAGCTCTTCTGGTCAGAAGGCTTATATTCTCTCTGTTCTATGCTCCTGGTCAGGAGATATAATTGAGAGAGTAGTGATTGTCTTGAGATATGCCGGAATTCGGGATCGGCCGATAGACTGTTAGTAGTCAACGTTTGTAACCCTGGTCAGGGCACACGTTTTCTTATTCTGTGGTCACGGAAGAATTTTCGGTTCTCTGGTCAGAGGCTGGAGAGAGAAAAGGAAGTTGGATACTTAACTGGATATCGATAGAATCTAGTGGGAAGGAGGATTGTCGACTGCTTGTAGAATCTTGGTCAAGATCTATAAGTAGATTGACAACCTTTGACCCCGAATTACGACTGACCTTTCATCGAGAACTGAAGCAGCCGGATTAACCCGAACCTTGAGCCAAGGAGACTCAAGCCCCAAGGAGTTACTGAGCATGAAGCCGAGGCTCAATAGACCCATCAACCAGGTAACGATCCAGGGCGGATCTTACAAGGGTGTACTATGTGGACGGTCACCCCTCATTCGCAGATTTAAATCAAATTAAATATCAGTTCAACAAATCAGCACAAACGGCTGGATATGACTGGGTGTATGGGTATTTGTCACGTCAAAGTTGAGTGTACGAAAAGAGGAAGGACCATCATTTCCTCGTGCCAGATGTATGACCAAAGAAAATGTTTTCAGCAAGTAGAAAAGTGCTATGATGAACTGCATTTGTGGGACAAACCTGGTGGTATTTTCAACTGCGATGAATCAGGATTGCAATTGATTTATGAGCCAGGTAAAGTGGTCGCAGTGAAAGGAAAGAAGGCAGTTTATGCACAGACTAACCTAGAAAAGGTGAAACAGTCACAATCATGGCACGTGCCACAGCTTGCGGTCAATTCATACCTCCTTCCGTTGTTATGAAAGGAAAAAGAAAGAATTATACCTATCTATCAGGAATGCCCCCTGGAACTACAATCGAATTGGCAGATAAAGGATACATGACATCTCAGGTATTTTCCAAATTCCTTGATCATCTGGCTGAATACAAACCGGCAGGACTAATTTTACTAATTTTAGATGGTCACTCTACCCACTGCAAGGACCTACATATTTTGGAGCATGCACTTGAACTACATATTAACATGCTTCGCTTGCCATCAGATTCGACACACATCATTCAAACCTGTTTGTGGCTTTTTTCAAACAACTCAAACAGTACTATAATGATTGATTGATTTAGTTTATTTTACTTCACTTTTGGTGCCTCTTGGCTAATTTGCGAAGATGGGGACGAGTGATAAAATGATGAAATTGACGAATGGACATTCACAAACAACCAAGCCAGAGCGAGATTCGAACCCGGGACCCTTGGCGTCGCAGCACGATGTGCTAACCACTCGGCCACAGGGTCCGGTAGTACTATAATGAAGCATGTAGATTGTTTTTGAGAGCAAACCCAGGGAAAAACATTTTTGAAGGCACAATTTGGACATGTTTTTACACAAGCGTGGAATAAAGCAGCAACTGTATTGACTGGTGTTAATGGATTTCAGACAACAGGATTATTTCTGGTTGATCCTTCTAAAATCCCAGATAACTGCTAAGAGGGAAATTAGAGCTACTCCTACGAAGACGAAAGCTTCCATGCCTACAAGCAAGGAAGCCATTGACTGTCAACATGCGATCAGCAAAGGACCTGAGGGATTATTTTTTAATAAGTTGTAACAGAGGGGTTTTAATTGATTTTAATAGTAGGGAAATTTTAGTGCTTTTTTTAAAAAAAAGAACAGGTAGTTGTGATGGAATCTAAATATTTTATCCTATCCATGTAAACCTAATCCTTGCCATCGACGAAGCTTCGTGGGCAACCGTGAAGCCGATAAACCGACCTGAAGAAGGGGACGGTGGTCCTTGAAACGTTGTCAATTACTCAACACGTACTCACTGAACGTAAGTAAAAATAAGTTCTATTTTATTTTATTTATAGTACATAAAGTGAGTAAGTCCCACGTAACCAGAAAAATGAAAGCAAACATCTCACCTCCAAAACTAATGAGTGGTTTTGTCCCATGTGTAATGTTCCATATGAGTGCTGATGGAAGAGACTGGGTGCAATATACTGCGTGTCACAATTGGTATCAAGAAAAATGTGTCCCTGGTGGTGATGATCCATACTTTGTATGCTACAATTGCTCTGAGAGTGATTAGGGACTTGTTATTTTCCCATTACTGTTATTGGAGTGTAGGTATGGCATTTTTTTAACTTGTATATTCAATATTCTTCTTGAACTTCACTTATAGAATACAATACATATTATATAGATTGTAAAAATAATTCCACAGAATATTAAAATGTACGTAATATGCCTTGTTGAAGTTCCTCAAGTCAGTGACACAGATACCCAACCTTTTGGGTAACTGACATTTTACAACTCTGTCACTGACATAAAATTGCATATACTTATGTTCAGAATATTTTCACATACCTTTAATATTATATCACACATAGTGTTACATTGCAAAATAAAGTGCATATTGTGCCATTACATGATCATTATTTTTATATTTGATGAAATACCCTTAACCTGTTGGAGTTTCTCCAAATTACCCTACATGAATTATGAAAACAATTAAGTATAAATACGAGGTGCATCCAGAAAGTAAGTTTCCCTATTTTTTTCCCGTGAAAGTAAACATAATGAGCCATGTAAATTGCGCATGCGCAGCAGAGCTAAGACGTATCAATCATATGCCAGGCGGACAGATCCCGCCCGGCGCCAGTAGCGAGGCAGCAGTGGTCCGAAATGGAAGCTCGTATTCCTTCTCCCGCCGCATGCGAGGTTCGGTCGGTGATAAAGTTCCTGAATGCACAAAGCATTGCGCCAATTGACATTCATCGTCAGCTCTGTGAGGTCTATGGGCCGAACATTATGAGTAAGCAGATGGTGCGTCGCTGGTGTCGGCAGTTTTCGGAAGGTCGTCAAAGTGTCCATGATGAAGAGCACAGTGGGCGTCCGGCCCTCATCACTGATGATCTGGTTGAGCTGGTGCGGCAGCGCATCATAGAGAACCGTCGCTTCACGATTACGGAGTTGAGTAGCCTTTTTCCGCAGATATCGCGATCCGTGTTGCATGAGATCATCATGCAGCGCCTGCTATTCAAAAAATTGTGTACCAGGTGGGTGCCGAAAAACCTGACACCCGAACACAAAATGAAATGTTCAGGAGCAGCACTGACATTCCTGCAACGGTACCATGATGACGGCGATGATTTCCTCGAGAGGATCGTCACGGGCGATGAGATGTGGATTTCGCACTTCACCCCGGAAACCAAGCAGCAGTCAATGCATTGGCGGCATAGTGGATCTCCGGTCAAGAAGAAATTCAAACAGACGCTGTCGGTACAGGAAGTCATGTGCACCGTGTTTTGGGACAGGAAGGGCATTTTGCTCATTGACTTCCTCCCCAGAGGTGAAACGGTGAACGCTAACCATTACTGTGAAAAACTAAGGAAATTGCGACGTGCCATTCAAAACAAGAGGCGTGGCATGCTTACTGCACGTGTTGTGCTCCTCCATGACAATGCTCGTCAACATACGGCTCGGCGCACAGCAGCTGTTTTGACGGAATTTGGCTGGGAGTTGTTTGATCATCCACCTTACAGTCCTGATATGGCTCCCAGCGATTTTCACGTTTTCTTGCACCTCAAGAAATTCCTCTCCTCCGGTGAGCGTTTTGGCAACGACGAAGAGCTGAAGACGTCTGTCACACGCTGGTTCCATTCACAGGCGACAGAGTTCTACGACAGTGGGATCCAAAAGTTGAAACCACGATACGACAAGTGTCTCAATTCTGGTGGTTGCTATGTTGAAAAATAGCTGAACCTTTGCTGTACCTGTTGCCAATAAATGGTTTCCTGAAACTGTGTTGTTGTTTTTTTTAAAAAAAATAGGGAAACTTACTTTCTGGATGCACCTCGTAATTTAATTCAAGTTATTAACTTGAAGGTATATGAATAAGATATATTCCAATATATGACTGAAATTTGCCTAACATGGCAGTCGTTACAGCATGGGGGGGGAAGGCAGCTGCCCAAACTTTTGCCGCACACTATGGTATTCTAATTCAAACATAATTCTAGAAATAAATTGTTCTTGCCACCCAATTGCTGCCAATATTTTCTGGGAAGGGTAACGTTGATGTGTTACTTCTCAAAGCACATTAACAGTGATAGATTTTGCACCCATCACATTATATGGGGTTCAGCCCTTTACAATAACTCAATTATAACCAAAAAAGACAAGTGTAATGTTGGAGATTGAAATATTCTAACTTAAGTTAAAAGCTGAGGCTGTAACGGGGCATTCAGAATAAACAAGGACAAAACACAGAACAAACACACATAGTCCTACAAAGATTCTACTGGCTTGTAGGTCCAGATGCCACAACCTCATTAGTCTGCTAAATGCATTCCAGGGTGCAGTACGTGAAAGGTCACCCCTTACATCCCTAATGGTGAAAGATGAAATTTAAATTTGTAGCTATTAATCCAACGTAGCGATATGAGCATGACCGTGCAGTTGTTCTTGCAGCAAATAATCATTGTTTCCATGACAAACTGTAAGTAACAGGTAGTAAAACTATCCACTAATTCTTTAAACAAAAATATCACAGTAATGGTACATCTTTGACCACACACACACAAACATATATATTTATTTTTTTTGCCTCAGAATCAACAAAATTCTTTAGGAAAACCAAGCCAAGATATAACCACTTTGTACGGTGGTCATCCCATTTATTTACATTATAACAGAGATCAATTGGGTCTGTTGGGATCGATTTCCATGCTCGGTGGTTTCAGGGAAATTTTCTTAGACAATACCCATGTTGAGAGGCTAACTGAGACTGGCTATTTGCACATATCGGTCAGAAACAACCTCCCAAATCTTGTGTCGTAACCCATTCCCCTGTGTTACTTCACATCATTATTCTTCCTTATTTGGATAACTCAAATGATGATTATTTACGACAATAAGTGACATTTCTGAAGAGAAAATGCCACCGAATAACTACGGAGTGGACTTGTAGGCAGTAAAACCTTTCAAATAGGCAGCAAAAGGGCCAAAAATGATGAAAATTGGCACTTAAAAAGGTGCTAATGTCCATACAAAATAACCTAAAAATTTCTTGAAAATACTTTCATATTTGTGCATATAAAATATGAGCACTATACAATTAATTTGAATTCTTGAATTTAAAATATTGGGTGCATCGGCACTTAGGCTATGTTGCATCCATCACATTATATGGGGTCCAGCCCCTTGCCATAATTAAAATAGCATAATTGCAATCTCGTGTTACTAAAATATTCTGACTTTTGTCAAAAGCTGAGACTGCAAAGGGGCACTCAGCACACATGAGAACAAAACACAGAATTATACTGGCCGTAAGGCCAGACGAAAGCACCTCGTTAGACTGCAAAATGAAGTCCAGGGTGCACTACTTGGAAGTGAGTTGACAATTGGGTGTGCACTACGTGGAAGGATGACACCTTACAACCCCCCCCCCCCCTCCCCATGCAATACTTAAGTGGAAAAAGATTGCTGGAATTCGATGATCTCTCTCTTGTCTTGGTTCGGTGGCTTTGGTCAGTTTGAGGATGGAGTCCTTCTTTAATCCACAAGGTTGCATACTTTTCGGCAGGGAAATCTTTCATTGGACCAGTAATCGACCCAAATGATTTTTCAATTGTTTGTTCATAGTTAAGAAAATGTTTCAATCTTGCTTCCTTTGAAGGAGATAAAAACATCCCTGGCAGGAATAAAAATAATTTTGTCGGGATAGAATTTTAGGTGAGGAATCCCCGACATCCCCCCCCCCATTAATTCACACACTGATAATCACAATTATATAGGTTGTCAACATAGGTGTAAATTAGTAACTACAAATGGTTTGTACTGCCCATATTAATTCTCGAAATACTTATGCAATTGTAGAGTTAACAGGACCCATCTGTGTATAGAGAAAGGGGTGGGGTTACATACATGTTGATGTGAAAACGATTACTTTCTATTGTTAATGTTAAGTATTTTATATTGTTCTTGCAGGCGTTACCAAAATGGGAAAACTGATTTGGTCCACTGGTCCGTAAAGGGGATAAAGAGGATCATAGAGGTGTTGCAGAGACAGCTGAGGGACAGGCCACATTCTTAATGTGTTGTGTGTATGTGTGTGTAACATATATGTAAAGAGATTAAAAATACTTGAAATCTTTGCATTGTGTTAAATTTTATTTAATTCTTGCTTTCTGTTAATATTGATCAATTACATTTCCTACTTATATTAGTCTTGCATTCATGTTTTATATTAATTTTGTATATGTTGCTGTAAGGCTCATACCAAGCGGGGGGAGATCCGAAAATGTGGAACAAAGACATCAGAAATTATGTGAGGTTGACTGAATTATGTTATTTTCTGTTGCATTTCTGCCACCTTTGGTTAATCGAGATGATGAAGGTGAGTGATGGTATTATGAACTGACGAAGGGACACACAAAGATCACCCATGCCAAGGGCAGGATTCAAACCCGGAACCACCTGCACCGTAGCACAGTGTGCAAATCACCCTGCCACGGAGGGCGGCTTTATTTTCTTATAACAGACCACAACAAAATTTTCACCATGAAAGGTGGATTTTTGGCACTCCCTACTTTCCACATTCCTCCAATATAAACATGACCATGGTATATATTAATGGTTGTAAGAACAAAAAATAATAGCTTTATTTTTAAAATACCTTCATTGTTACCGTTAAAGATCACCTTTATTGTAGGCATGTGGTACATGATTTTTCCATGTACAGCAGATGTTGATTTGATTTGATTTTAAAATTTTGGGTGCGTCAGCACTTAGGCTATTTTGCACCCGTCACATTATACGGGGTCCAGCCCCTTATCTTTACAAAGAACAACTCTAACGTTACATAAGTAAAATCTTAAAATGTTCTGACTTTCGTTAAAAGCTGAGGCTGTAAAGTGGCACTCAGCACACACAAGGACAAAAAACAGGACAACACACACAAAATTATACTGGCCATAATGCCAGTCGCCAGAGCCTCGTTCGTCTGCAAAACGCAGTCCAGGGTGTACTAACGTGGAAGTGAGGTTGACAGTTGGGTGTACTACGTGGAAAATCACCCCTTACACCCCCATGTACAGCAGAATCTTCAATTAATTCTTCTCTACAAAAATCGAAGTATTCAAAAATAAATAGCCATTCATATGTAACCAGAAATAAGGTTTCGACGCTACTCAAGCCTGCTGCCTTACGCTGATGGATTATTAAAATAAAGAACATGTCTCAATGTGTGTTAAAAAACAGACATTTCTGCATCACAACTATAGTTTGAAACAAGTCAGGACAGGAATCAATTATGCTTGGAAACCTTACATCAAAGGTTAAAAAACTAAAATACCAAGAACTGGACACTGCTGACATCTGGAGCCTGCCTCTCAAAAATTGTTACAAATTTAAAAAATTATCTTTGTATATAGGTTCACATTTAAATAATTCATAGTTCGAGGAGAGGCACAGCCCCCTTGGTCCCTCCCCTGGGTACAGGCCTTTCTGTACCCATAAATTGAAGTTTAAATGTAATTTCAGTTTCAAATGTATATCTTGTAATAATAACCTGTGGTTCTACAGGCCTGGAATGGCCTTGGTCTATCTCCCGACTGCCAGTCTCCCTCCAACCTTCTTACCTAGAGGTGGGGAGATCTTCAACTGGAAATGGGGTCATGTGGGGTCAGCACGTCGAACCATCAGCCATTATAGATTTCCCTGACCGGGCTACGCTACTCAGACGTAGCTCCCCAATTTCTTCACAATGGTGGGTTGCCACTGGCCCTATACACATGCCCAAAACCAAAAGAATAATAATAATGAAAAATAATAATAGTAAAATATGAGTTTCTTGGGACACAAATATTTAAATATCATTAGGCTGATGAAATGCTTTTCTTGCTGCTGCGAACCGACATACAACATGTCATATTGATCACACTTCCAGAATTCAGAAAACAAGTGAGTAGAAGAAAGCAACATTTCATACAATCTTAAACAAATATTCTAAGTTAAATATGACTTACAAAAAGCTAAAATTGAGGGTGGAAAGTGGCAAGGGGTCCTGCAAAAATTAGTGTTTTATATTTCAACTGGGTTTCTATTACCATTTACTTCTTTCAAAATGTTATTATTGAAATGGCACAAAATCTGTACAAAGTAAATGTGTATGGACAAAATTCTTTAAAAAAGAGAACAATTACCTGAGGAGAAGGGCTGATTAAGTTGAAATTCAAACGTTTCTTATATGACCCATGTACACTTCTAAAAACTCTGTGGAAAATTAGAACAAAAGTTGTTTCCCAAAAGCAGATATCACCAAATTGACCTACAGAGTGATGCTTAAACAAATTTTGCATGATCACAAAGTTGATGAAGTAAACTGGCTGTGTACTTTTGATGGTCTGCCAATACGAAATAGTTCAGGTAGCTAGTTATGGTGAATTATGCACCTTGCAGTAGGCATCTGTGGTCCTTCTTCCAATTGGCATCTCGCAGAAATGAGAAACCTAAGTCAGTACTATAATTTCTAGAAGAGTTTGTCAATTAAATTAATTTGCTTTTGCAAACAGGAATTGCACCCGTACAGTAAATTTGTACACTGTTGTATGTGATGCACCTTCTAATGAACACAAAGTGACACAGTGGGTGATTTATTGATTCAATTTGAAATTTTGGGTGCATCAGCACTTAGGCTATTTTGCACCCGTCACATTATACGAGGTCCAGCCCCTTACCATAAATAAAATAGCATAATTGCAGTGTTGTGTTATTATAATATACTGACTTTCGTTAAAAGCATGCTGTATAGGGGCATTCAAACAGGACAACACACAGAATTATACTGTCCAGGGCCAGTCGCCAGAGCTTCATTGTCTGCAAAATGCAGTGCAGAGTGTACAACGAAAAGGGTCACCCCTTACACCCCAGTGGATATTTGGTTGCATAAAATCTGTATTTATGAAAATGTCTGCTTTCCAGAATCGCAAGAAAACATATTTCACTTTGAGGAATCACAAGCTAGAACAACATCACCTCTTGACTACATTCATCTTGTGTGTTTAGGTGTAATGGGTAAATTACTGAACCTGTGGCCAAGACATAAACTTCAGTTTTACCTTTATGGGGAAAAGTGAGGTGTGCACCAAATACATTTGTTGAATTAACCCATTAACGCCCATGATCCACATTTGAGGATCACACAAATATTGCTTCACTGACAATAATATATTGATAATTTTTTTCTTCTGCACACATGAACACATCATTGAAGGTTTTTCTGACATGACAAAACTAAAAAACAGTTAAAACCTAAATTTTAAATATATTTATAGATACAGTTATGTTCAAAAATGCAATATTTTCATCAGTAAATTTTTCTCATTTTATAAATAATTTTTAAATGTAACTGTATAAAGTTTTTAATTTTGATTTTTTTAACAGAACATGTTTATTCTTTCTATAGATCACCCTCATCAAGATCTTTATGTATATCAGACGCCATTTTGTTCTACAGCTTAATTTGTGATGATACCCAATTGGGGATCATGGGCATTGCCATGTAAAAAAAAATCACTTTTCTGTGGACGTAAATTTCCCTTTGTGTAACAATAAGAGTTTGGTCTTTTATTTCAATGAACATTCCTCCCGGAGTAAACATAATACACTCTCATAAAATCAGCTATATTCTGTCCCGGATATCTCTGGAGAAACAGCGAGAAGAGGGAGAAACCTAGTGGACAGAACAAAGTAGTACACACTATTGCGAATGCTGGTAACTGTAGTTGCTTTCCTCCCCTCCATGCAATCCCACTCCCTCTCACATGTTCATGGGTAAAGCCGTCTTACATCAATACTTGCGCAGACTTGTTTTTGTTTGCTTGCTCCAGAGATAACCATAGAATTGCGCAATCACACTATAAGTCAACAAATGCAACAATGGTGTCTAGGTTGAATCGTGTTAAATGCAACAATAAGTGTGTCTGATCTTGAATCAACCCCGACTTTGGTGTTAGTGCCAGTGATTCAGATGAAGTACATTGTGGTACAACAGATGTGAAATTTTCGCCAGACGACCTGAACATTATTTCAACTGAAACAATTGGGAATTTGTGTTACAGGAACTGTTAGCATCAATCGAATGAGTAAGTTGCCAGTAAGAAACAGACAAAGCACTGAAGAAAGAACCTCATGGTACACATGATTTTAGACTTGACATTAGCAAGGAGGTCCTTGCTATCACATGGAAAGGGAACAGCATAGTGAAAGTGATGTCGAATCATCAGACACCGCATTCATTCCTGCAAGTGAAAAAAATGGTCAAAGCCAAGAAAGAAATATGTGGCCATTCCCCAACCAAAAGCAATTTCTAAATATAAGAAGCATATGGACAGGGTGGACCCTGCTTGATTGGTCCATTCAGAAATATCGCACCAACGTTTGAGGGTAAAAGTGGTATATTCCTATCATAACAAATGCAATTGACGGAGCTGTGGTCAATAGACATGTAATGTATTTATTAGTTCAAGGATAAATGCCACTTCTCACCTTCCGTCGGATGATTGCTCGAGCATATCATCAGCTGACCTCTTTAACTGACATCAAAATCCCAGGGAGACCATCTTATCATAAACAAGCAAAATGTGTTCTGCAGAATATTCGAAAAGATCTATTGGGACACCTCATACAAAGGACCAAAGAGGGAAAGAAAAGAAAATGTGGAGTTTGCAAGAAAAATGTTGGCAAAGAGTGCAAGAAGTGGCCAGGTCTGCTCACAGCTCGTATGCTCAATCTTTGCTTGTACATCTTGTGAAAACATTTGTCCAGTTGTAAGTGAGGGAATGTTTCTCACAATGCAATTGGATTTGAATTTAAAATTTTGGGTGCGTCAGCACTTAAGCTAATTTGCACCCGTCACTATATATGGGGTCCAGCCCCTTACCTCAACTAAATGACATTACTGTCATGTTTGGGAGACTAAAATATTCTGACTTAGGTTAACAGAACTAAAATAACATAACAGTAATGCTGTGTTGTAACTAAAATATTCTGACTTCCGTTAAAAGCTGAGGCTGTAAAGAGGCACTCAGCACACATAAGGACATGACACAGGACACAGAATTATACTGGCCATAGATAAGGCCAGTCGCCAGAGCCTCGTTTGTCTGCAAAATGCAGTCCAGGGTGTACTATGTGGAAGTGAGGTTTGCCTTTTCCTATCAGAAAGTCATGGATCATGCAATTTTTTCCAGGACTTTTCACGGATTTTCTACAATTGTTCCAGGACAAGTGTAGAAAGTAAGCATGGCAAAATACACATTAGGCCTATTACATATTTTCTTTTATTAAAAAAAAGTTCTAAATCTTTTTAATGCAGGCTCCCAACTCCCCTACACCTGCTCTTTTCCACACCTTTCATTTCTTAGTATAATGAAGATTATTTAATTTTTACAATACAGAAAAAAATACAAAGGTAGAAAAAATAAACACAAGTATAAATAAGTTTATAAAAAATTACCATCTTGTATTACAAATAAACAAGAATAATTTCCTTAGAAAACTTTGAATATTTAGGATAGCAAACCCTTTTTTTTAACCATTATTATTATTATCATCATATTTTCTACCTCTGAGCGATACAAAATAATACAAAAAAGCAGGGCATTATACATTATACTTCAATCACAAAAGTAAAACTTATCACAAAACTATGACTGCAGAACACAGCAACGTGACATAAGTAAATAAACCACTATCATGACACTGGCCTGTTTTAAATGAATACTTATTGTAATTCATACAAATAAAACAGGGCAAAGGAATTTCCAGGACAATCTCCAAAATTCCAGGTACAGCTTGGAAAAATGTGAAATTTCATAACATTTCCATGCCTGGAAGGAATACTTTAAAATTCCAGGTTTTCCAGGATGCGTAGGAACCATGTGGATAAGAACCATGAGTGTGGACTTGTTTTTCGATGCATAAAGCTACTTCTCTCTTCTCTGTAAAGCAAACAACTTAACTCTTGCATATAAGTGAAACAACTGAATTGTACAAAAGAAAGTGTCATATTTCCTTACATTATCAATGGGATTTCTGCTTCAGTACAGTATATCCAAGTGAAGTACTGTGAAACTGACAACATGCAGTTATGCCATTATTGCTGACGAAAAGTGAATGTAGGTATTAGAAATGTAATGCAAGGAATTTATAGAATTGCACTGTATAGGTACTTGATTTAGCTAACCACACAATAAAACAGGAACACACTGTTAATAACAGCTTCTGAAAGTTCATATATGAGGGCATCATGAAAAAAGCTCCAATGGAGCCCATACACAGTACTAGTGGTTGGAGAGTAACACACACATGCAGGCAAGAAGAAATGGCTGTAGCTGTAATCTGGTACAGTTGCAATGCAGACGTTTTAGGATAGTTCTAGGTTAAAGATTGCAGCTCTCATACAGTCTCCCACCGACTGCGATGTAGCCTACATTGCACGCTCAGAATTTGGCACAGAGCTGACAGCAATCGTAGGTGTGCAGACCGGACGTCCTGAGTAATAGTATGGTCAGACGATGGTGCAAACAATTCACGAAAGGCCTATCAAATGTGCACAACCCCATACAGCTGAGTACACACGGGCTCTTTGTATCACATCAGGTGAGAGATCTTGGACCACTCCCTGTACAGCCCTGGCCTTGCATGTACCGGCTTTCATCTCTTTGTTCAACTGAAGAGGTTTCTGGCAGAATAAGGATTTGACAGCTACACTGTGGTAGAGATAGTTCCAGTCTTTGCTGTCTGACACATATGCCATGGACATACAAAATTTAGTGCCATGCTACAACAAATGCCAGAACAACAGTGGTGATGATGCCGAAAATTAGGTCAGGGCTCGCTGTTACTAATGCAATAAATTACAACTGATATTTTTGTTTTATTTATGTCTAATTGGTAGGTCCTTGATTTTTTGTTATTCTTTTGCAAATTAGTGTATTTTTTATTTGTTACTATTCGGTGTTATTTTTCCCAAAATTCACATTTTCATTTTAGCGCATTTTCTGGCAAATATCTGAAATTATACCTTCATGGAGTTTTTAAACTACTGTTTCAAATTGTAAGTCGCATGGCCTTCGTGAGAGTTTGATATCTTGAAAGTTATTTTCCATACCCCCTTTTTAATTTTAAGGTAAGGGTTTTAGATAATGGAATTTTCTCCATATATACTGAAGATGTGGCTCCTGTGTGACGGTTGATACGCACTCGATCTCCTGTTAGAACCCTGCCACTTTGCTCTGAGATGCAAATGGTTTTGATAGAAGTTGAAAAAATCATCAGAAATATATGATTTAATGTGGCTGTGGAATTATTCCATGTATACAAAGCATTATAGTTTACTCTTGAATAAAATGTTGGAAAACGTGCACGTTCTATGTACACAAATATGGCCTAGAAAAGACAAGAATGTTGGATTGCATGGAATTTTTCGTTGTTTTAGGACATTTTATGCCAAATTCGCATTATTTCGATATTTCAAACGGGCAAAAAATGTGTCCACACATCACTGCACATTCATAAACACAACTTCGCACCAATTACCATTTTCACGGTTTTCGTGTTTGCGAAAAATTAGTGTCCCTACTAATTGGAAATTACTTTCTGGACACCCCTCGTATAAATCATTAGATGAAAAGTGAAAATTTAGCAGGGCTCGCAGAGAAGTCAATTCTTGAAGAAAGTGATTTGCTTTTATGATTGAAAGATTCGAGTAAATATGATATTAAAATATTTATGTATTTATTATTTGTATCTTATTTCATAATATTGGACATTAACTTCACTCAGTGAGAGATTAATGACCATCTATCTCTCACGAGTTTAAACAGACAGGACAGAGAGTGGCATTAATTTCATTGCAAAACTAGTGTTGCAGTAAATTTGAGGTCGGGAGCATGCACTTACCAATTTTTATAACGTTCACCAATGTAGATTTATGTTTCACTTTTTCGTGATAGTATTCAATATATATCCCATTTTGTTGGATTCTTCTTGATATCTAAGAATAGTGCAATGTCATTGTAAATGTATGTTAACTTGTGCGAAACCAGTAATACATCAGGATGATGAAAGAAAATCTTCATAAGCACTGCTACAGCTACATTAAATAAGGTGAAGTGAGCCAGAAGAGTAATAAAATTCCAGCAGCATATTTGCAGTCTAAAGCTCTTCTTGTTTATGCAAGCTATTTTTGTTGGATGTTGCAGTCCTAAGACATCCAACAAAAATCAATTTCATATGAATGCCATTTCAGTCGCATGTTGTAGTGAGATACTTTGTCGGGTGGTGATATTCGACAAAAATCGTATGTATCAATGGAGCCTATTTGTTTCCATGTTCCTTCACTTTGTCCAACAAAATGCCTTACTACGATGTCAGACAACAATCGGACGATGCCACCCACCCCCGTTTGTTGACAGTTATGTCCCCTTACTACTCCCATACGGACAAGAAAAAAATTATAATTCAATGCATTTTCCATGTAATATTTAGAGACTTAACACATTTTTCTGCCCCTCCGGAAATTTTTCTCTCTTTCTCTCTCCTCCTGCCATCACTGGTTTCTTGCGCTGTGGTTGTGTTGTGCATAAAAGGGGCCTAAAAGTTGAGGCCGAAACTTAGCAACAAAATTTCCTGTTCCCATGCAAAGTTCCATAACGATATCTATATTTAATAAAAAAAAAAAAATTAAAAAAATCAATGAAGACAAAATGCCCTGACTTTTCCTGGTTTTGCAGGTTTGTCACCACCCTGAAACTCACATACAGCAAAAATAAATTAGTAACTAGCACAAATGACAAATGTGTCTCTTTTGTAAAATTATTTAAGTAGTTCCACAATATGACTTCACGAACTGGAACGACTTAAGATGACTGGACCCCTCTCCGATTTTCTTCATATTTGGCATACTCTCTAATTCAGGCCTCCTAATCACGAATCTGAAGTTCAAAGTTGTCGGAAACATCTAGAAATCACAAAATAAGCGAAAATAAGGCGTTAGTTTTCAGAATGGAAACCATAGATTTTCGCGAAATTTTTTGTTTCACAAGCAAATATATATATATATATATATATATATATATATATATATATATATATATATATATATATATATATATATATATATATATTCCTAATACTACCACAACACCAAATTTTAACTACGTTTGCCTAACCTAACCGAAACTAACCTCACCACACGTCAATGATTCGTGGGGCTAGCGCACATGATTTGTGGGGCTAGCGTCAATAGTTTGCAATTATTTTGCAATTTCTAGACGTTTCCGACCAATTTTAACTTCAGATTCGTCATTAGCAGGCCTCAATTAGTAAGTATGCCAAATATGAAGAAAATCGGAGAGGGGTCCGGTCATCTTAAGTTATACCCACGAACATTTAAAACTCTTAACTGACACTGCAAGTGAAATAGGTTAGCCGTAATTAGTAAAAAACCAAAATTTTCCTTTTTTAAAAAAAAAAATCTATTAGATAAAACAAAACAAGCTTGAGCCTGAGTTTTCTAAAAATGTAGGACATTTAAGATATTTTTCAAATTCCTCCCGTACAAAACACATAAGGCTAAAAATATAGGGCATGTCCGAGGAAAAGTGAACTCTAGCTGAAACTAGGGTAAATTTTCTGTATCCGGAAAACGGATTTCTTAAAATTTACAGGAGAAATTACTTACCGAAAACAGTTTCTTTAGACTTGTGGAAGTTTGGGGAAGTGTTTTCTCGCATCGTTCATTGAATTTTGCTGGTAATTTTTTTATATAAATGTGTGACCGATGCACGAAAGCTGTTGCATCCATTTCCTTCCAGCCGGATGTTGCCTATGTGTGATGATGTAATCCCGGTCAATGTTTCCAAACTAGTGTTTTTGTAACTGAAGAAGGTACGTTTCCGCAAATGGTTTGTGGGGCTATGTGTCAATGGTTTGTGGGGCTATGCGAGAATGGTGTGTGGGGATACGCATATTTTTTTTCTAAACCAATTTTTAAGTATTCTAACCTAAACGTGACCCAACCTAACCTTACCTTACAAAAAATGGTTCGTAGGGCTATGCATGAATTGTTTGTGATGCTATGCGTCAATGGTTTGTGGGGCTACGTAGGTATTTTTGGGTGGAGTGGGGTGGAAACACTGCATGCAGACTACGGTAGTGCAACTGTGATCGCCTTTAGCGTGTTACCGAAGGGAAAAAGAAACTAACAAAACTTATTTCATACGTCGAAAATATAGAATATGGTAACAGTTTCATACATCGGAGACACATTTCTTCAATTTTACACAAGAAACTACTTACGGAAATTATTTTCTCCAAGGTTTACAATATTTGTCGAGGTATTTTCTTTCATTGTGGAATATATTTAACCGGGAAATAATGTATTTTACAATAGAAATATCTCACCGACTTACAATTGCCATTGCGTTCATTTGCTAGCCCTATGACAACCGGATGCTGTGTACGTTTGATGACGTAAGCCCCTGTCAGTGTTTCCAACCTTTTGTTGGTACTAATCTGATATTCCCCGGACAGATTTCCTCATTTTTACAGAAGAAGCTACTTATGATAATAAGTTCCTGTAGCATTGTCTAACATCTGAAAAGTGTTTTGTGTGATGTGGGAATGTTTCATAGCGGGAATTCATGTTCTTTGTTGAAAATTAATTCTTCGACCCACAAACCATTGACGCGTGGTTAGGTTAGGCAAACATAGTTAAAATTTCGTGTCGTAATAGTATCAGGATCTAGAAATTGCAAAATAATTGCAAACCATTGAAGCTAGACCCACGAACCATTGACGTGTGGTTAGGTTAGGCAAACATGGTTAAAATTATGTGAAAAAATGCAATTTCTTTGATAAAAAAAGTAAATAAACCTTAAAGAATGTTCCGCGAAGCAGATAGGTAAGTACAAATATCAAAAACTGACGAAATGAATATCAGATTTTTACCAAAGTTATACCGGAAACACATTTAACTCGTTTATATTTAAATAAAATTAATTTCTACTTACCTCATATGCATAGCGGAACATTTTTCAACTAGGGATTTATTTTCTTCAATGAAAAAAGCGTTATTTTTAACATTATAAGTATTTATTGGTCGTTGCTAATTTGAGGCCAAATTTTGAGTCACATTGTCTATCGTCAGCTGATATGCAGTGTTTCCAAACTTATGAACCAATAAATGCAGCACAAACTATTCACGAAAGGTTTTTAAGTGAAAATTGATCCACAAACCATTCACAGAAGGTTAGGTTAGGCAAACATAGAAAATTGAATTGGAAAAAAAGCAGCTGACACGTCACCTTGTAAAACTACCGCGTGGTTGTTACACTAACACTTATTAACCGAAATATGATTGTTTTTAATCCACAACCATTCACGGAAGGTTAGGTTAGGTTCAGTTAGGTTAGGCAAACAGAAAATTAAATTGGAAAAAAAAATCCTGCTCACACGTCATCTTGTAAAACTACCGCATGGTTGCTACACTGACAAGGGATTACATAATAGAACGCACGGAACATTTGATTCACGTAGTCGACGGTAATGGTGGCACAAGCTATCGTGCAACGGAGATACATGAATGTCGAAAAATACCTTATTTACAGGCAGAATAACTTGCACATTTCGAAAAAAAAAAAAAAAAAAAACTTTTCCCAGCTTCAGAAAGTCCACAACAACTAAATTCTGTATGTAAGTACTTTCTCGTCTTTTCTCCTGTAAATTTCAAGAAATGTGTTTTCGGTATTTAATCCTTACCAGAAATTACTCTCGGAACGACTTGAGATGACCGGACCCCTCTCCGATTTTTTTCATATTTGGCATACTCACTAATTGAGGCCTCCTAATCACGAATCTGAAGTTAGAATTTGTCGGAAACGTCTAGAAATTGCAAAATAAGTGAAAATAAGGTGTTAGTTTTCGGAATGGAAACTGTCGATTTTCGCGAAATTTTTTTGTTTCACAACCAAATATATATATTCCTGATACTACCACGACACCAAATTTTAACAATGTTTGCCTAACCTAACCGAACAAATCTAACCACGTGGCAATGGTTCGTGGGGCTAGCATCAATGGTTCGTAATTTCTAGACGTGACCGACAAATTTTAACTTCAGATTCGTGATTAGGAGGCCTCAGTTAGTGAGTATGTCAAATATGAAGAAAATCGGAGAGGGGTCTGGTCATCTCAAGTCATACCTTACTCTCTATGTGAAAAATTGTGTTGTTGTTTTTCTTCGTGTAAAAAGCATAATGGCACCTTGAACTATGTTCCGCAATACACAATTGGTAAGTACGAACCATGCGAAACACAAAATATCACATTTAAATGTGTCTCCGATCTATGAAACCGTTACCTAGATTATTTCCGTGAAAAAAAGCGGTAACACTTTACTATAACGGAGACGGATTTCTTCAAATTTACAGGAGAAAGTACTTATGCAAATCATTTTCTGTAGCGTTGTTGATGTTCGAGAATGTAGTTTTGATCCATTTTAATGTGAATGCATGTGGTTTTCTACGAAAATATATTTCCGACGCGCTATTGCTGCTGCCGCCATTTGCTTTCTGCATGAGAGCACAATACGCTCTCGTATTGTCCGTACGTGCTAAATTGAACGAAACGAGTGCTAATGCAACCTAACCTAACCTAGTAGGCATACCTCGTCCCCGTGATGGTTCGTGGGGCTATCGTGAATTTTTGGGCTAATGTCAATGGTTTTGGGGCTACCCGTGGATGGAACAAGGAACAACAGTAAGTACTCGTTAATGTAAGAAACAGACATTATTTTCGTTAGAAATTCATTATTTCACCTAAATAAATGTTCCGCAATGCAGAATAGTACGTTAGCAATGTAAAAAATTGCGAAATAAATCATTGATAGGTGTCTCTGGTATAGTAAAGTAGTACCAAAAAAGCTAAATGCTACCTTCAGCAATGTTTCTCAATGCAGATACGTAAGTAGGAATATGGAAAGTGACATAAATAGCGAGTTTCACGCGTTTTCCGGATACGGAATATTTACCGAAAGTAGTTGCGCCCTTACTTACTTAATTTTTATAGTAGAAGTGAGATTTAGAGTGTGATTTTTCCACATAATTTAGTTTCCCTACAATAGTATTGTACCAAATGCACATTTTTCATTCACTTTCCATAAGCTAGTAACAGGGGAATATCCTGGCCAGTTTTTCGGAAATAATAATATAATGTTTACTAAATCAGTACTAACATTTAAAAAAGCAACTCTAGTATTATTCGTGCAAGAATTAATACAAGAAAAAAATAATACATATGAACCAATATGAAAATAACTATTACTGTACCACAAATTGCAGCAAATAACAAGACAGACTAAAAAATAAAGCATGTCAGTTCACAGATTATGTACAGTGTTGCCACAATCTGTAAGCACAATTTCCCTTTCCAAGGGGTAACATTTCCCTTTTTCGCCCATTTTTTCCCTTCATCTAAAGAATTATTATTATTACCATAGAAACTTTTCTATGTTATTACTATTATTATTAATAATAATAATAATAATAATTAAACATTATCGTTGACCCATGTTCGTATGTATGTATAAAATGTTAATCAATTTAACTTTTAAATGCTACGACGCCAGGGGTACCGGGTTCGAATCCCGGCTTGGGCATGGCTGTTTGTGAGTGTCCTCATCAATCATCTATCATCAATCATTTCTGAGTAACAACCGAGGTGCAGATAAAACAGCACTGTTTTGAAGAACCAGTGCGTATACATTAGTTTCGTATGCGTTTTCCGTGTTATTTTTGCCTATCATAATTAAATGCTTCGCGCTCTCAGCACAGCTTCACCTTCGTTATAGTTTCTGGAATTCACGCGTCTGACTACCATGCTCAAGGTCTCGGGTTCGATCCCCGGCCGGTTCAAATCCGGGAACTTTCCTAACGTTGGAAGCGGCCCCGGCGCCCACCTAGCGTCGAATGACATGGGTACCTGGGGGGGTAAAGGCGGTCAGGGGCGTGATGCTGATCACATCACCCCCACTCAAGACCGGGTCAAGAAAGTGTGGGGCGTTACCCCCACACCCCCTATACGCCTTCATGGCGTAGTGCTAAGCACAGGGGAGCACTTTACTTTTAATGCTATATGCATATTTTTACATTCTTACATCAACAGGGGTGACATGATTATATAGGAGAGGTCCTTGTTTCTTCATTTCCCCATTTCTATTCGCATCTTTATGTAATTAGGGTTATCACGGTAATGGAAATATATCATACTGATTGAGAAAATTAATAAGCATCCTTTACTTATTCCAGATTCCGACCCAGTACCTTTGTTTTCAGCTGTGCGCGTTAATCACTGTAGACCAAGCGGCAAGGCGCAAGCAAGGACACCCCCTCCCCCACAAATTTTCATGTTTACTAAAATGTACAATGGTAGAAGAAACTTTTAAAACCCTTTTGGAACCTAATGTTCATGTTCGGTCCTCCCCCCTTCCCAAAGTTAGGTGCAAGTTACACTGGTGAGTGGTGACGGAACCTAGAGCGAGAATTATGTTGATTTCATGAAATGCATGAAGGAGAAAATATATTTCTAGTTACGTGATTGCAAGCTTCGTCGTTCTGTGAACAGACTCATTCAGCAAGTTCGTATGGCTGTATGTACAATTATCATTGCAAAGAAACAGAATCTACAATTTATTTTCTTTTTAAAAAGGGCACTATCTAAAATAACATTGAAACAAGCGACTCTGTGTTTTGTAAGGATAGGAGCCAGGTCTTGCCGCCAGAAATTGACCGAATGCAATGGGTGGGCGAAGCGAAGAAAACGCAACGAGAAATGGGTGACCTTGATTTTCCAGCTGCAAGTGTGCAACTGTTTGACTCCAGCTTTTGGCAAATCGCAGCGTCTCGCCAACGGCAAGGGAACGTTTCCCTCTCGTTTTCTTTGTAAATGGATGACCCACTTTAGTACAATTCGAAAGCGCCAAGTTCACGAGGAATGTAGCCCACGGGTCTCACTTATTGCACAACACTTGAGCAACCTTGTTTTCTGACGTCACGGGAGGAAGCTTTTTAATTTTAAGTTAGATGCCTTAGTTGTCAGGTTAAGTTAGCTAGGTTTAGTTCTCTTAACCTTAATAATAATTTTTCATTGTATTTATGCTCAGGCACGTATCCAGGAATTCCTTTCGGGGGGGGCTCAACACCATTTTTTTAAGGGGTATAGTAAGAACCTCACAATTGTATGTTTAAGACCATAGGTGGCAATTTGGTTCCAAAACGGGGGGGGGGGTCCGGAGGGCGTTTCAAGGAAAGTTTACTTTCTCTTGGTAGCCAAGGCTTAACATTAAGAGGCCATAATTTTGAAGCAGAAAAATATTCCTATTCCTTAAATCGTTGCCACTGTAAGGCTATCATTTTAATCAGTACGTGAAATCGGAACATTTTTTACCACTCGACTCCTCTGTTTCCATGCATTAATAATGTGTGCCGGAACCATCTCAGTATGTGTGTTTGTCCATTTCTTCTCATCAGGTATAAAAACATCTATGGTATCTTTGAGTGTTTTTACGAAGCTGTTACACATGCACGGGATGGACAATCTACTCGACAACGCGAGATTCAAATTGTGGGTTGCGAACTGGACGCAGACAGCTCTCGAATATTTCTCTCTGATTCGAGCCTGAACACCACTAATGTGTCTTGTCCTCCCATGTTTGCAGCTCTTATAAAAGCCGAAACCCACCAAATTGTTCCGATTCAGGCCTTAGCACTCACAAGTGTTCAAAAATGCCTGTCACAGCTTCCGCTGTCTTGTCATATATCGGCACGAAACAAAGGAAGTCTTCTCGAATACAGGTGGATCACGAAACAATTAATGCATAATGAAAACCCTTCCGTTCCCAACACATCTAATGTTTCGTCTCCCAGTATGATGAAATGCTTACTCATTTATCTCCAGTGACGTGCCCAAGGGAGGGTTGGTGAGGTAATAACCCCATTTGACCCAGTATTCCTTTTTTTTTAGAAAAAAAAGAGGAACGTCAAAGACAGGGAAAAAATTGCAAAATCAGGACTGACCACCAAAAATAGTATGCGTAACCCCTCTCCCTTCCGAAAATCCTGGGCACGCCTCTCTTTATCTCGGACACATTTTTTAAAAAAACTCACCAGAAGTTTTTATCATCGTATTGGAGATTGAAGTAAGATGCATTCTTCCTGCAGGTTTGAATATGATCCTTTAGGGTGCTGTCGTCTGCCTGCCTTCACACCTAACCTTAACAAGGCCCTAATTTTCCATCCTTGTGACTTGGATTTTCAAGACTTAGGAAGGTTTCAGACCGAAGGGACACGCGATACATGTCGATTGGAATACGTGCTATTAACCAGGGGTTTCCAACTGGCGGCCCGCGGGCCGCATGCGGCCCCCGTTGCCTTTTTCTGCGGCCCGCGAAGCCAGTTTGCAAAATACGTTAATTTTATTTATTTTTATTAAAATACGTTATATTTTTACTGAAGGAACGGAAGCTCTGTGAAGAAAGACCATATCACAGGTAGAATTGATTTTGCAGTCAATAATGATCATCAGAAGAATCTAAAGTGACGTAACTTTCTCTTCACACCATGCATTCCACCCCTTCGCTATGTGGGATGAACTCGCCCGCTTCCGTGAAGGCTTCACTCTTTGTGTTTAGAAACAAACTGCGGCGCTATAGAGATCTGTTTCACTACGCACGAAGTACGAAGAGATTTCCAGTGTTCCAACTCGGATTGTACTGTGACTGTTAAAGTTTGTGCAAATATCGAAATGAGCAATATCTCCAAAAAACGTAAGATTGAAAATGAAAATAGCTTCTCTCGAACCTAAATTGCGTGATTTGCAAGGCGATGTGTTCCTTCAAACTAGGCAAGAAAAGGGGCCAAATTTTTTCAAATACCTTATAAAGGAACGCTTTCCAAACCTTCGTAGTTTTGGGCAAAGAATGACATCAATGTTCGGCAGCACATACACGTGTGAAAGTGTTTTTTTCTTCAATGAAGTTTATCAAGAACCGCTACAGAAGCAGACTGGCAGATTCTTCACTCCTTCACCTTCTGAGACTTTCAAATACAGAAATTCAAATACAACTTTAATAAAACATGCAGATCGGGCTCAATTCTTACATTGAACACTTACTATGAAGTAGGGACATTGAATTTTCGCGATGCGCGAAATCGCGAAATGTGAAAAAAAATATGCAATTTTGAACATTCTGCACGTAACTACACCCCCAATGATGAAATATGCATGAGTTTTATTCGCGAAGTAATGCGAAATGTGTGCTTTTCCACGAAATGAACGCTTTTTCGCGGAATAACCCGTGAAATATCATCAAATTAAGTAGAAAACACACAAAAACCGGCAATCGAGGTTGTGCGCGCAAACTGTCGATTTGTAACGAAACGTTTGTCTAAAGTTTCCTACCACTTGCAGCTGAAGAACGTTTTTTAACTTCCATCACATCAGGAAGACGCTGTAAATTGGGATTGCCTATGCACATAATCTCAGTTCGAAAACTTCGCTCCATGTCAAGCTGCATTCCTTTCTTCCCCCGAATATGCATTTTAGAAATGAAGTGATTTTTTCTTGATGTTTTCTTTTTGGTTGAACAGCTAAGTACTTGTGTATGTGTAAAGTATATAAAAATGAAGAAATAGTTTATCAATTTATAGCTCTTTTGTATGTTGTTTCCTCTCATGATGAAAAAGTGTGTGCCAATTCTTTTTTTTCCATCGCTGGTATATACCGCTGATCTAACATTTTATTTACCGCTCTCCTCAGTTTTTATTTACCATAAATTAGTGTCCCTACTATGAAGTATTATGTGTATGGTGTGTCTTTAATTTCTTTCAGTTCATCAATAAGTATTGGGTTTTTGTGAAATAAATTGTAATTATACAATTTTGATTTGTAATTCCATTGTTTTATTGCCTCATTTTAGAAATTTAGGTCATGCAAAAGTACTACATTTTCAGTTCAGTACTTACAATTTTTGTAATTTGTAAGCCCCCCCCCCAAAAAAAATGCGGCCCGTCTATCAACTGCTGGATATAATTTTGGCCCTCGGACCTTTTGAAGTTGGAAACCACTGCTATTAACAATAACAGGGTTATAGAACATTCTCCATCTTGTCTCGATAATTATTTCTCCCAAATTATCATGACATTATTCAAGAAGCCAAAATCCTAATTTTATCTAGTGTAAACAGAAAAAAATCCTGAAGCCTCCCGATTCCCACCTTGGATACGTGCTATTGACAATAATAGGGTTATAGAACACTCTCCGTCTTGTCTCGATAATTATTTCTCTCAGATTTATAAATTTATTGTCTTCACATTATTCAAGACGCCAAAAATCTAATTTTATCTAGTGTAAATTTAAAAATTTCCTGAGGGGGGGGGGCTCGAGCCACCTCATCCCCACCTTGGCTACGTGCTATTAATAATAACAGGGGTATAAAACATGCTCCGTCTTGCCTCGATAATTATCTCTCTCCTTACATTATTTTCACATTATTTAAGAAGCCAAAAACCTAATTTTATCTAACGTAAAGTGAAAAATTTCGAGCCCCCTGTGCCCCATCTTGGATACGTGCTATTATCAATAACAGGGTTACGGAACATTCTCCGTCTTGCCTCGATAATTATTTCTTTCCTTAAATTATTGTCACATTATTTTATTTCACACCACAAGAAACAAAAAAAACTAATTTTATCTAGTGTAAACCTAAAACTTTCGGGGGGGGCTCGAGCCCCCTAAGCCCCCCCTCTGGATACGTGCCTGTTTATGCTAATGGTACCTATCCTAACCTCGTAGGCATTGCTCGTCAGACGTCCGAACACACGGTAGCAAAACTGTTGTGAAGAGAGGAAGACCCCCCTAGCCCACAGGGCAGAGCACAGGCCTGTCAAGTTGCCCCTCTCCTCACACACATGGTACAAAGGATTGAAATAAGTTATGTCATAAAATTCTACTTCGTTTGTGCCGGATTGTGCCGCTTTTACTTTCGTTTGTACTATTACGGTTTTCAAGTAATCGTAAATTGAATTGGGGGAGGGGGTAACTTGACGCAGCCCATGCACAGTTTTGTACAGTCCCAAAAATAATGAGACTGGAATATTTGACGTTTGTGCCACATTTCTTTCGTTTGTACCGTAATATTTTTCGAGAAAATCAAAATCAAATTCTTTAGGGGGGATGCCCCCACTTAAAGCTAGATGACAAGAAACATACGAAATAGATTGTATTTCGTTTGTGCCGGTTTGTGCCCTTAAAATTTTAGTTTGTACCATTTCGGTTTTCCAGTAGTAATTACTAATCAAAATTGGAGGGTTTGAAGCTACTAAAAGAAGTTGCCCCCCAGGGACGGCGCAACAGGAGGGCTAGGTACGCTGAAGCCCCCCAAACCAGGCCTCAGCCCCCTCTAGCTCCCTAAATTTTTGTAGTACCGTAGACGCATTTCGACCGAAAACTGAAAAAGTAAAATTTCCATTTTCCATTTTAAAACTTCCATTGGGAGAAGTACAATATTCAAGTATACATTTTCTAGTTCGGTTAGATCGCAATTGCTTCATTACGATGCGTTCTAAAATCAAGAGGCCACTGATTATTCGATGCTAAGTAATTGACAAATCATGAGTCACCAAACTTGCTACGAAATCTTCCGCCTGCCTAGTAGGTGGACGTATTCAGTGGCTGTTCCTTGATTGTTGTTGGCATATACAGCTCAATGTGTACAATTATTAACTTCTGTAAATCGTATCACTACATTTCGGAATAAGTCTAACAGATGTGACAAATATTTTTTTGTAAGTAGGACGAAATTAAAATATAAAGAAGCGTTATGTTTCCTTTCTGTTTTTCTGTTGGTTAGTTCCTCATCGGAGTACTACCGACAATTGCATGAGTGTTAGCGATGTTCTCTCGTTGGTTTCATCGTTATATCTATCCTAAACTAACTAACTCGCCAGCATTCTTAAACCCGAAGATTTATGACTCCAGCAACATAAACCTTCATATCCTTATCGCTGCAAATATTCGAGATGGAGATAAATAACGTTAAAAAACCGAAGAGTACACAAACTACCTAATTCCTAAATGCTAAGCATTGAAAAATTGCTAAAATTCACATTAACATTCCCGGTTTTTCATTTTGCTCTTCATTTATCCTTCCAAAAAATTAAATTTTGAAAAATCAACTGTTCATTGCTTACAGGTTCTTGAATTCCAGCTCTATTCTTCTTTCTTCAGAGAGAAACGCGCTGATCACCGCGTCATAAAATTTGGATTTATCCCCTTCTCGCAGCTTAGAAAGTAATTCTTTCTCGATGGAGATAAAACATAAATTCGTCATCCGGTTCTGAGTTTGAGTAGAGCGGCAGAATGTGTGGATCCTCTTCAGTGATGAGAACGATCCCTCGACAGATGACGTTGTGGAAGGAATTGTTGAGATCAACACTGCTAATTTATATATTTCCGTAAACCCACCCACTAGATTCGTGTCCAGTAGATAATTTACAATCTCAATTGGTGTTTTCTCTGATCCTTCAGTGGAAGCATACCAAACATAAAGTTCATTCTGTAGTTTGGTTAAATTAAACAGACTGCCATAAATTTCCTGCAATTTATGTACGAGATGGTAAGAAAAGTTCTCTCTTTTATTGAAGTAGCCCCATTTTGTGCGATTTAGTAAATCAAAATATTGCAATTTTTCAAATGATGAGAATCTAATTGTTATCTGGTTTCTGATATTATCAATGATTTCAAAGTAAAGCCTCCGGCAGTGGTCTTTCTGTGATTCGTTGTTCAGTCGCCTCCTTTTCATTTCTACTGCACCAGTTATAGATAGAATTTCATAGTGTTTCGAAATCCTCCCTTCCCTTTGGCAGCTGTTGTTGAAATTCATTTTTTATTACAATTTTTATTGGATTACTATTGAAATTTATATGGTGCAGCAAATCCTAATGGCGTTTAGAATACACCAGTCAGATTGGCTGCTCTATCACTTTAATAGTCTAATGCCGTTCGATAGATCCAAAGCAAGTGTAGGTAGCTGGCTGGCAGAGTCCGCACTCCGTAAATTTACAAACTGCATGAAATCAGAAAACGAAAATATATTTCCCTTCGTTCTCAGAAAATTGGTTTCTCAACATCTCGCGACCTTTCTGTGGGTGGGGGGAACTTTAGTCGGTAAAACTGAGCTTTCCAGATTTCACCGGTGGACGGGCTTGCGCGCCGCTGATGCACACTTCGGCTTTCCGTATTTCACCGGGTGCACCAAAGCTTTTACCAGCTTAAATCATGACGTCATCAATTTACACCAGCTTCAGGAGGTGGTGCGGCTGGTGAATCAAAGTGGTGTCGTCTGCACTGAAGCTTCTTCTGATTTGTGATATGCGTTCTGTAGGCAATAGTACGGAATGTCACGCCGATTTTGTTGCACGGAGGGCGAAAAAACTGGATGCACGCATGAACTGTCGGCATATTAAATACTACTACTCCTTCACTTCCACGCAAAGTGAAATAAAGTATGCCGATGCATCAAAACGTGCGTCCATTTTCTGCTGCAACACGCAGGAATGCATCCATTGCAAGATTGGATATACCACTTAAATTCGTACTGCACATGCAAAATAAGATGTCGTTAAGTTAAAATATATAATATGCATGAAATATCTTCTGTGATTTAGTCACTAATGGTGAATTTTTCCTGATGAACGCGGATATGCATGCACATTCCGAATCTAACTAATTTGTTTCAGTATGAAGCTTTCCGAATTTCACCGAATGTGACGTCATTTTTGTTGCGCCAGTCTGATACACGCTGATGAAATCTGGAAATCGCGGAAAGAATCCCCCTCCCATTTACTGCGAACAGCAAAAGTAGACCGCCGTGCCATCTATTGACAGACGATGGTACTGCAATTTCCAACCGCAACAAGGTTTAAATATATGTTCCCGGTCGCGAGAATTTTTTTTACAAACAGCTATGCCATATCTTAGAGTTTCGACCAATAGGAAGCCAGAAAACTATCTTCAGGGAAATAACGCTTGGTGGCGCAGCATTCGTTCGTCGTCTTTTTGGCTGCATGCCTATGGTAGGATAAAAATATGGCCGAGTCTGCTGCCACGCACGTGTCAGCAGTAAGAATAAGCGTCAAATTTGCTCCTGCCACGTAATACGTCTGCTAAGAGAATGTTACAAATCTTAAGAACAGATTAAGACTAGAGAAATGCAAGTTTATGATAAGTGGGAATTAATGTACAGGTAATTTAAAACCTTTTTCTTTAGAAAGCATTTAGCGATATTATTTTAATGCTAACAGAACCTAACCTAACAACGAGAGCATTTAGGTTTTTTATTAGAAGAATACTGAGTGACCTAATCTTAAAACATTTTTGTGAAAGTAATCGCTACAACTTCACAGTATGTGTTACAGACGTAATTGCATGCATAGCATGATGAAATCGCGATAAAACAAAGACCGAGTCTACTGCCACGCACATCTTTTTTGAGGTTCCAGGAGAAAAAGAACGTGGCAGCAGACACTACCTAAAAATATTGTTATTCATTTAATAAAACATGGAAGAAGAATACATTAGTGGAAGATACATTTACACGTGGAATGAGCACACGCCACTTTGGTTGTCGTAGCTTATGAAATGGAAAAATAAATATGATAAGTTCGATTTCGGTGATTGTTTTCGAAATATTTCCGGAAGATCGTTTTCGATTTTTGGTATAGGAAGCATGTTTTCGCCTCTAAATAAACTTTTAGTTTACATCTACGATAATATACCAATGAAAATGAAGAATACTATAGACTTGCTTCATTTTACCTTGATTTTAGCACAACAACGACATGTTTGGAAATTTGAAAGGAACAGCGTGTTCAAGGAAGGCCAATGGCATACATGGACGACCGGAGGATGCTTTTTCCACAAGGAGGGAAGTGGCAGAGCAAACTGCAACGCCCTTATATATAAATTACTGCGAAATGAAATTATGTGTGTGAAATATATAATTTTAAATAAACAATCATTGTCCAGGGAGGACCGTAGCACCCCCTTACCCCCCCCCCCTTTGGACGTCCGTGATGACATCTGTATTGTCTTACACTCCAAGAAAGTGATCACAGAAATTGAATATTCAGACACACGTTGCAGTCTTTTTGAACTATGCAGTAAAATACAAAATAAAATTATCATTGGCTATAAAAAAACGCTTTTTGAACCTTTGAAATACATTCTATCATTTTAAGAATCAGTGTTTTCCCATGAACATAGGTGTTGTAAAAAGGAGGGCTGAAGAGGGGGTGCGGAAGAAAATCAATGAGTGCGAAAGCACCCCTTGTGTCTCTGATAGGCTATTGCAGGGGTGGCTACAAGGGGGGGATTTTGGCACAGACTGCGCCATCGAGATTTTTGGGGATTTTCTCCCTTCAAATAATATAAAATTCAATATTTATATATTTTTCCAAAATATATATAAAAACTTTACGCCTTAAATGCACCATATTTTATCCATTAGATGAAGAAAAAATATTTAATGGTATTATCGAAGAAGGGGGGAGAAATATCAAACACTTACGTATTAGACCTTAATTGATACGTGGGTTTTGGAGGGGGATTCTGAATTAAACGTTGTGGGGGGCGGGGGACAGTATCCAACACTAGGTTTTAGAATAGCTTGTATTTTAGTTAGAGGGGGATTGAGCATTAAATTGAGGGGTTGCTCAATTCTTGCGAATTACTGTTGTCATAGAATGTTGCGGAAATTCTGCTGTTGGCGACTGAGAATTATTTTTTTTTTTGGTGGAGGCAATATCCACTCTTCAAAACCAACAATAAGTTGGTGGTAGGATGGAGTATAAAATGTGAAGGGGAAGATAGGAAGCTCTTGATAAAGTGTTAAATCTTAGATTGTCAAGACATTTCTGTAGTGGAGAGAGATTTCGAACATTACATTTTGCAGACTGTATTTAGCGATATGGTATCCACACGTTTTCGACCCTGAATGCGCCAAGTAAGAACCTAAGAAAGTATTGACACCCCATTATATAAACATTCTTGAAAGCCTGCAAAGAAATGGATGTAAAAATCTTGCTCGCTTCTCTCGCATTAATCTGTTCTAAAAGTGTGTGTTTGGGCTTTACTGGGGTGAATCGTGAATGTGAAGTTTTATACTAGAGCTGCATTACAAGACATGAACCATATGATCGATAACATCACTTCTTAAAATATAATGCTTGACGAAGATGGAGGGACAACGTTGAGATGGACCTAAAGGAAATCGGTAGCGATGGAAAAGAGTATATAGAACTTGCTCAAGATAGGAACAGATGGAAGGCCTGTGTTGCTGCAGCCATGAACCTTCGGGTTTAAGAAGGCTAGAGAGTTAGTTAGTTAGTTAGTTAGTGTTAGTATACTGCTTCGTATAAACCAGGTGCTTTGTTTGGAACAGAAATATATCGAATCCGCATTTCTAACTTCTTGTTACAGGAAAATTTTTCTTTATCAAGTTGAATTTGCACTGAAAAAAAATCCACGTAATTATTGTTATGAGTTACTAAAATAATTCGTAACGAACTGCTAGGTTCTTGGGATCTTACCAAGAATCTCAACCATTATGCTTGGGTGGTGTAGCTTTTTCATTCATTCATCCTCACTGGGGAGCACTCGCCCTTGGCAGATAACTTGATGGTAATGGGGAGAGTTTACTTTTACACACATGAAATGGCACAACAGTAAGAATTTGGGTTTATATCTTCTAGTTTAGATCAACATGGTTAGAGAATGATGTTACCTGTCTATTCGATGATGAAGAGTTCCTCGGAGAAGACTCTTAGAATTGCGCTATGCAGGCTCGCTCAACTTCCTCGATGTTTCTCGTTCCTCGATCCAAAGCAAAGGACCCCACGTCACCCGTTACACTCTAATTTATCCTTTCTTCCACCACGTGGTTATTGCTCCCTAATACTAGTTGATCAGCAACTTAATTGCAATCAACCAGGCGGATTGATTTAATACTGACCTAGCATTCTTTGAATGCTTGAGAGAGTAACAGTCGAAAAAGGAGGTTATTGCTTTTGACTTGCTACTTTTCTCTAATCAGGGGAACCTGTTACGAATTATATTTACCCCAAGAAAATGGAGGGTGTGAGTTGTTCGAAAGAGTAATCCTATTATACAGGGTGTTGCAAAATACCTGTTACAACGCTTGGGAGGTGATTCTACAAGTAAAAACAAGGAAAAAATGTCATGTGAAAAAATGTCGAAATCGGCACCGTTTTCGAGTGACAGGCGTGCGAAAATCGCCTCACACCATGTGTAAAGTACAATAACTCAAGAAGGAAGAAATATATCAATGTCGGAATAAAATAATACAAACAAAATCGTACCTGGTGAATACAATGGTGCATCAATTGAGGCCCAGTGTAAATTGCGCAAGGGGACTCTCAAAGAAAGTGGGGAATCCCCTGATGGAAAATACAAGAAATTTACTACTATCTTCTACATAATGTTGAGATCGGAATGTAGCCAGTAAAAAATGGCGACGTATGTCCACATGTCCCACTACTGCTGGGACACCGTCCCACACCCGGGAAATAGGAAAATAACTGCAAATCTCCTGTTGTACACGGTTCACATTGCGGTTCGAAGAAAAGAAACCAATTTGTCGCATGTCTCACTACTGCTGGGACACCATCCCAAATGGAAAAAAATACTGGAAAATCATAAAAAAAAGTTTTCAATCCCTTAATGTTGACACACTACTTTGCAGTACGAAAAACAAAAGTTAAACAATGGCCACATGTCGTTAGGCTGTACATATACTACAAGAGAGCTCCCCAAAGAAAGTGGGTAATCCTCGAAGGAATGAAGACGGAGAATGGCGAGAAAACGCACACAATGGCATGTAACATTTCCAGGCACAGCACATCTGGAAGGGATTCCACTGAGAAGCGCACAACCTCCGCACATGCAGATCGACGGTATGAAGTACAGCGATATCCAGCATCTTCACTCGTACCTTTCACTAAAGGACACTATGTGGTGCTGATAGGGGCTCACACAAACACCGGTATACTCAGAGACGTTGTTGAAAATGTCCGCCATTGACTCAAGACAAAGATGGCATCGGCGAAGCACTGATTGTCTGGTACGTGCAAATACCTCTGGCATGTCACCAATTGTCCCAGCAGCGGCACTAACACGAGCAACGAGATCCTCAGCACTTTCCACAGGGGTTTCATACACGAGCCTTTTCATTTCTCCCCACACAAAGAAATCCAGTGGTGTGAGGTCGGGGGAACGAGGTGGCCACGGTAAAGGTCCACCCCTGCCAATCCAACGATCGCCGAAAATATCGTTGAGTAAGGCTCTGGCTCCCCGGTCGAAATGTGCGGGGGCGCCGTCGTGTTGAAACCAGATACGTTGTCTACCTGCCAGTGGCACGTTTTCCAAAAGTTCAGGTAATACGTCATGTAGAAACACCCGATAATTCCCACCACACAAAGTAGATGGCAAAATGTACGGGCCTATCAAGTGGTCACCTACTACGCCACACCACACATTCACTGCGAACCTATGTTGATGATGGCGCACAATGATTGCATGCGGATTGTCCATATCCCAGACGTGGCTGTTGTGGCTATTGAACATGCCGTCCCTGGTGAACATTGCCTCATCGGTCCACAAAACTATTGTTGGGAACTCTGGAATGGAAAGAGTTTGTTGCACGTACCATTGGCAGAAATCCATGCGTAGGGGAAAGTCCGTGGGCAGTATGTGGTGCACCTTATGCAATTTGTATGGGTGCAATCCCTCCTCTCGAAGAACGCGGAACACATTGCTATGGTGGGTTTGTTGAGTACGAGCAATGACACGTGTGCTGGTGTCAGGACGGTCTCGTATCGCGTCCAACACGTCCTCTTCAAATTGCACAGTGCGCACAGTGCGGGGTCTTCCACAATCCCACCTACGGGGTAGTAGAGATCCAGTTTCACGCAGTCGAGCATCAAGTCTTTGAAAGAGTGCATGTGCTGGTAATCGCCTATTGGGAAAACGTTCGTGATACAAACGACGTGCTTCACGGCTGTTTCGGTTTGCCTCTCCATAAACGAGATGCATATCAGCAAGCTCGTGGGTAGAGTACTCCACCATTGTCTTGTTCGAGAACTGCCCAGAAACAGGGGCACTTTCCCTCCGAGTGACGGATCACAACTACCGTGATTAGCACCCACGTAATGTCACACAGGTGTCCACGCAGTTGTTGCAAACCGAGAAAGAACACGGGAATACGTACTCTACGTACAGTATTCCTTAGTGCAATTCAACCATACACACACGCCAGACTAAACTCCACGCTGCGAGACGCAGAACAAGACAGGAAAAACAACGGTCGACTACAGTCTCTACGTAGTATCCACCAACACTAATACGTAACAGGTGACCTAGACTCACAGCGCCTCTAGTGGAGCTTTCTGTACCAATTAGCTGAAATCAATCTGAGCGTAATTTGACGGCATAGCGTCATTTTCGAGTGAATTTCCTATTTCCTGAGTGTGGGACGGTGTCCCAGCAGTAGTGGGACATGTGGACATACGTCGTCATTTTTTACTGCCTACATTCCGATCTCAACATTATGTAGAAAATAGTAGTAAATTTCCTATATTTTCCATCGGGATTCCCCACTTTCTTTGAGAGTCACCTTGCGCAATTTACACTGGGCCTCAATTGCTGCACCATTGTATTCGTCAGGCACGATTTTGTTTGTATTCTTTTATTCCGACATTGATATCTTTCTTCCTTCTTGAGTTATTGTACTTTACGCATGGTGTGAGGCGATTTTCGCACGCCTGTCACTCGCAAACGGTGCCGATTTCGACATTTTTTCACATGACATTTTTTCCTCGTTTTTACTTGTCGAACCACCTCCCAAGCGTTGTAACAGGTATTTTGCAACACCCTGTATAATCGCCCTGAGCTTAAGAATTTGTAACTAGGGTTTTGTAATGTCTCGTGAAACAATAATTGAATCGGTCATATGGCTGGAGCATGTTATTTGGTTTGCCAAGGTTGAATTATTCTATCTTTATCTTAAGTTGTGTAACAATTTGTGTTAAATACTCATATCATGAGTTTTATAATCCCATTCACAAAAACATTTCATATGCATATATATATATATAATTTAATTTACTACATTTAACCAATCAATGTGCTAGCTTTAAGTTTTTTCGAAAATCGAACAATTTAAATAATATGGACAGTTTCACATGGTATTTCATTCAAATAAACATCAATACATATACATCGAAACTATTTTGGGGGGATTATGATGAACGATTTTAGGGGCGGTCTTAAGTAATGGGTGGGGCACCCCTGTTTAGGGAGGAGGGGCAGATCAAATATGGTGTTCAGTAAAGCTAAGAAAAGTAACTTTCGGTAGACACGTTGTTGTAATTAAATACTTTGTGGGGATTACGATATGGTTTGAGTTCGCGAATGATATGATTTCGGGGAGGTATGCTATGATTTGGGGACGCATGATATGATTTGGGGACGCATGATATGATTTGGGGGGACGCATGATATGATTTGGGGGGCGCATGACACAGGCCCGTAGCCAGGAATTCTTACTAGAGGGGGCAAATTCAATCCTAGAGGGGGCAAATTCAATCCTAGAGGGGGCAAATTTTTAATATATTGTGTTGCATTGGCAGATATAGCAGGGTACAGAGGGGCACTTGTCCCCCTCCTCCAAAAGTGATATGTAACAGGAAAGAGATGATATCTTTAAACTCCAATGAACAAAAAAATGACTCTTCGGAATACCAAAGAATACAAAGATAAAGTTTAACATAAACAGCGACTGTATCGACTTTATATTTAGAGGTCGATAATGTTAATGGACGATTAATATGTACCAACAGCTTTGTGCTTCTCTGCAGAACTGATTAAGGAAGTCCTTTATAAATCATGCTTCATAATGTTTCCCTCTAGTTTCCAGTATGCAAGATTTTTACGCACAAAGGAATCTAACGAGAATCCAACACCACCATTGTGTTGTGTTATGCAAGAAAAATCGAATTAATTAAATCGGGCCGCCTCGGCCAATCCATTTCTTTGGGTAATTTTCATCCAGCCACTGTCGCACGCCCAGGCAGAAGTATGGATGGGCGTAATCAACAATCATTTGATCGAGCCATTTTTCCTGCCCCAAATCTTAAATGGCATCACTTATGAACATTTTTTGAGGAACGGGATGGCAATGTTGTTGGAGGATGTGCCTCTAGCTACAAGACGTGACATGATTTATCAGCATGATGACTGTCCAGCTCGATCCCCCGATGGATTTGACGCCTTGCGACTTTTACATTTGGAGCCACATGACAAGCCACTGGTAAACTCGCAAGAAGAACTCAGGGAGAGGATCTTAACAGCTGGTCAACACATCAAGGACACCATCACATCACGAGTTAAGAGAACAAATGTCCGTTAAAACCCGCGTGCCTGCATTCCTAACGGAGGTGCCAAGTTTGAGCAAGACGTGTAATGTTCTTTAATTGTATTGTTCATTGATTCCATTCACATGAAGATGAATGAAGTATTATTTCTTGTACACAAATGTGTATGTTAGCAACATTTGTACCTTGTTGGATAGCAGATGTCACAAGGAAGGAATTTAAGTAATTTGTACGCTTCGTGTCATACCATTTTTGTTATTAATACGTTGCCAAGTAAACTAAGAGTGCATTTTTTTATCATCACTAGTAGGTTTAGACCCACCCGTTACTTACATGGGATTGTTATTTGGGAAAAACTTTTTTTTCCAACGAACCACTTATTTGTTAGCTATCAGAAAACGCTGAAATAAGTTCCATACAATGATCAGTTTTTTCTCAATTCATCTTTTTATGTGGAAAATTGTCATTTGTCATTGTCAGAGTGAGAACTTGCTTTGAGGCATTCTGTAAGTCAATGTCATGTTTTCTTGTTCATGCTCTCTGTAATTTGCAGTGTACAGTTACCCACAAGAATACAGTGAACAATTCTTTCAGACAAATCTCATTTTTTGCAGTCAAACGTAGCACACCCTATCTCTTCCACGATAGGTCCAAAATGAGTTCGGATTGTCGTTTGTGGGACGATTGTAGCCTAAATTGATGTGTCATACATATCCCTTTCTATTTGAAAATATTGTGTGATATCCAATATGGCGGAATCCAAGATGACTGCCATGATGGCCACACCCACATTCAATGCAGTTTCCGCACCAATACCCACTTGCAACATGTGATTTTCCTCCGTCCACGCATCTCATTATTACTGGCCTGTCCCGATACTTTTGACTAACCCTGTATATATATATTATGAAAATACATTACGTGATCAATTCATATGCCAAATTTTCTCTCAAATGTGCACGCTCCTTTTCCTCAAAATAATTGTTCATGCATTTAAGCAGCAACAATCTGAAGTATATATATGGCCTTACTTCTCTCTCTGGAAAGTTGGAAACGGCCCCGGCGCCCACCCAGCATTGAATGACATGGGTACCTAAGGGAAACCCTGGGGGCTAAAGGCGGTCAGAGCCGTGATGCTAATCACATCACCCCCACTCACGACCGGATCAAGAAAGTGTGGGAGCACTTTACTTTTTTTTTTTTTACTTACTTACTTACTTACTTACTTCTGTCTCGGGTAATTTAGAATGCGTTACAGAGAAAAATCATCTTGGGATCGATGCGAGCAGGAAAATCTTAGATCCAAATATATGCAAACTGAAACAATATTGATTTAATAGGGCGCAAATAATTTCACGGGGTGCCATGGCATTCTCTTTAACTTATTTTTTTTATTTAGATCGTTTTGGCTCCCAGGGCTGTGGACTATAAGAATAGGAAAATGTGCACTTGCGAGCGAAGCAAGCAAGAAAATTTTACGAAATGTACTTTTATTTGTATAAAATTTGAAATCGAGGGGGCAATTGCCCTTCTGTGCCCCCTGCAACTGCCCTTGGCCGTCTGGAAGAAAAATGCAAGAAAAACTTGAAAACTAATTCCATCTTGAATATCCATTTGTACTGCTATTCTTAGACTCTGCTAGTCATGATTCTTTACTTCAATGTTTGCTCCCCCTAGATTAGACTTCCGACTAAAATGGGGGGGGGGGTGATAATGCCCCTGTCCCCCGCTGTGGTTGCAGCACTGTTCGTGAGTGTCTCTTCATCAATTTCACGTAATCACTCATTGTCACGTTTAGCTCGAAGTGGCAGAAAGGCAACGCTAAGTAACAAAAATCGAACATCCATTCCCTCTCTCTCCCACATGAATCACTATTACCAATAGGTAGACTTCGGAAACAAAAGATAAAGCAGTTCAAACTTCATAACAACACATCCAAGAAGAACATCCAAACACATTAGGTACCTTACATACAAGACTTCTCAAAATGTCACAACTGTTCTAGGTACTGAAAATTACGAAATCATTTCCCAAAGTCTGAATCTAGAAGGGATTTTCTCCACCTAATCCTAGTACGACATTATTCGTAATCCTACACACGTTAATAAATCACAAAATCAATAAGTGTCTTTGTTATGTTGCTAGAGTAGCCTAATAGAGGATATAATTGGAAAGATTAGTAAGAATTCCAGTAGGAATATGTTCTGTATTTTTCACAGGGGGGGCAAAGCAGGCTCTCAGGGGTGGCAGTTGCCCCCCTGCCCCCCTTCTAGCTACGGGCCTGGCATGACATGATTTTGGATGGGATGTGCCAATGGCCTTTGGGGGGGATGGGCAAATCTGGGCTATTGCTAAAACAAGTATTAAGAAATGAACGTAATGCACTTGCAGATTTATCATGATTTCACTGTATTCCATTTTCACTTACCTGCAATTTGCGCCTTTCTTTGTTGCATAGGCGTGTGCAGACCCCCCCAATTAGGTGTGGGGGGAATCCTACATGAATGTTCATCCTACATGTTGAAAGAAAAACCTCATTTCATATCACTGTTTTATTCTATTGATGTGTATAGAGTGTGTCCGGACTAATCAAAAATCTACGAGTATATCAAAATAATTCCAATTTCCGTGGTACAGTGGGATCCATGAGTATTACCGTGCAAATTTTCCATGACTGTTTTCATTAATTTTTCTCTTACAATCCTATGTGTTTTTAAGCGATGGATTTTTATGTATGCTGGTGGAAAAGTTGTCAACAGCTTGTTTTGAGCCTTCTTTTAATTCTTGAAGCTCTTATTTGGTCAAATAAAGTGGATGAACATGGTGATGGACAATTTGCACGGTAATACTCATGGATCCCACTGTACACCCAACGGCGAAAAAAACAGTAGACGAATTGTCCACCTCCATTTTCATTCGGTCTGTATTACACAATGTGATGATAATGAATTGAAATAATGGCGTCAATAAGCAGCAGGGGAGATTCCTCCATGTAGGAAGTGGGGAACTTCCTACAGTTCATTTATACTTGCTTCCAGTTCTCTACTTTTTACCAGTGGCGTCGCACGCGGTTCGCATACGAGTGTTCACAATAATATTTTCAACGATTTCCCCCTAAAATTCACTCTATATTAGAAGTATTACAATAAGGACCTAGGGGAAATTGTCCTTCTCCCCCTTAAAATCCCCTAGGTTTAGCGAATTCTCGCTAAAGTTTTCAACTATGTAGCACAGACATTTTTGAGTCCCCCTAGACATGCATTGTATATGCTGAAATCTGGTGCCGAATGTAAGAAATATTGTCGCTTGCATCAGTGTTCGCACAGCGAAGTGAACATTTTCTGGGTATAGTGTCAAACAGTCCCTTAGCTGTCAGCTCCATGCAACACGCACAGCAATTGTGTTCAACGCCCTCCATGGAACACCGTGGGAGTCAGTGTTACCAACTATCTAGAAAAGTTATCAGACGTCAGATAAGTCGTGTCAGAGTAAATTGTGTGTATACACTCGTACACCAAACACAGTATTTTTTCGAATAAATATACGTATGTGTGTGCATTTAATATGTACGTAGTTTAAGACATATACATGAGTGTTCTTGTGCTCATGCGAACATTATCAGGCGACGCGCCTGCTTTTTACGAGTATGAGCGCAATGTACGTACAATTGACTAGGTTCGCTACTGTCAAGAGTTGACTGACTGGTGCCGTTCCTTCCAGCCGCAGACGAAAGACGATGGACGCACAGGCTTGGCTGCCGCTCGCTGAGAAACATCGATGGTCACCCTACAGACCAGGGGGGTGAAACTCTAATGCCACGAGCTGTGGTCTTCGTGACGTCAGCGATGTTAGCGACATCTATTGGCAGTGCACCCAAGTTATGCGCTTCTCAGTCGCGAAGTATTTCATAGTTCTACGCTAGATGTCACTCCATCGCCAACTAACAGTGAAACCAAACACAATATACATTTGCTGATCCTAGTTACATTGAACGTTTTTAGGACATCTACTTGAAAGTTCTCGCAGGAATATCTCCAGAAGAAGTCTTGAATTTTAAGTTTGTTTTATGCACAGATAGGCTAGTTGGGACTGGTCCAGCAGGTTAAAATGGGATCACACCATTAAATGCTTGAAATGGACAACGATGTGCGGGGTATCTCCAAGGTAGAAATATCTACGCAAAGCATCCCAATCTGTCCTATTTTATAATTTATTATTTGAAAATATAGGAGCATTCAACAACTGAACTGACGGCTCGAGCTAGCATTCCCTCATCTAAAAACTTCCATTTCGAACACACTCTCCAGTCTCCACCAGTGTGATATCGAACCCGACACACCTTGATTACATGGCAACGAAGTTACCATTACGCCATCCGGGATGCGACATGGTCCTATTCATCATGTGCATTATGTAATACAGTGTTGAACTTCTTTCCTTGAATAAGAAACTCGAAATCTGGCCCTGAGTTCCCAAAGAATACTGTAGACATCTTAGAACTAATTATTTATTAATTAGTATTAATTATGAATTATATCTAATCCTTGGTATTTGCTGCTTGCAATATGAAGCTTATATTACACAGCGCTTCACATTGATATTTATTTCCACAAAACATTTTTTTCTGTCATCCAGTGCTTAGCTCATTTTCTGCGGGTAGAGTTAGCAACACTCATTCAACGTTCGCCAGCCCCCGCGAGCTCAGCTTTGAATTTGAAACGGCCGTCACCGCCAGTTGGGACAATAGACGTGGATAGACAAGGGTCGAAGGTGCAGCGTGATGTATGGAGGATGCTTTGTTTTGGACTCGTTAGCAACGGCAGTGGGTGGATGCAGTTTAATGCACTGTTATTGTAACCTATAGCTGCAAGATTAGTTATTTCGCTCATGCTTTCACTGAAGAGAAGATGATATTAACAGTAGGATATTTAAAAGGTAAAAAGGAGAAACAGAAAAATATTTGAAATATATTTGTTGGTACAACCCCCTCCCCTCCCTCTCCTCTACACAGCCTGCCATCTAGCGTGCCCACAGAGAAGCAAATCGGCAACGTAGTTGGATGCACTGCCAATAGGTGTCGCTAGTTTCGCCCGTGACGTATTAAGGCCACAGATTTTAACATTGGGCGCCTCCAGGATCGCTCAACATGGTAGCAAATGTTGACCTGCTACGTCACACAGTTTTATGGCCTGTCCTGGATGCAAAGTTGAGAAGTAGCGACGTTCCAGCCGAAAACAATTGAAAATCGCATTGCGTTGCCTTGTGGCGTCTGCAGCGAAAATGGCAGGGCGTGTTGGGCTGTTGAATACGGTGTCACTATTAATGGATTATGAATCGATGTGATGACATATATATGGATGCTATTTCAAATTAAAGTATGTGGTTAATCTCGAATTATAACACCATTAAGCCTTGTTTCCATGATTATGAAAAACTAAATATGCTGACCAAGGCAGTAATTTATTTTATTAAAAACATAAACTAACGTAACGTTTCAACCTTCTAGCAAGGTCTTCTTCAGACTCTGTATCAAGTACAAAAGTAACCAGATACAACAAAAGGGCAATATATATACACAAACATTACTCCCTCCAGACTATTTAGAAAGTTGTTTGGAACTTTCTAGCAGATGACTTTCACTTCCCAACTTTACTTTCACCTAAAAGGCTAAACACAATTACTTCCATAGAATGTGGTTGGACTTTTTAATCTCACGCTCTTTTCCCTTCATTTTTCTTCCTTCTCCTCTCCTCTTTTTCTCTTGTCCTTTCCACTCTTTCCAACATCTTCTTCCATTCTTTGTTTAACTTCAGTCCCCCATTCCAGTTCATAGTGTCTTCTTCACCTTTCTTCTCTATTTCCTTGGCTTCCTTCCATTTTCTAACTAGCATTCTCTTCTCCCTTCCTATCTGCTTAGCCTCATCCCACTCTATGTCATGTCCTGTTTCTCTCGTGTGTTTAAATATTGCATTTCTCTCTCTCTTAAGTCGTACATCATCCCTATGTTGTTTCAACCTGTCTTTCAGCCTTTTTTTCGTTTCTCCTATGTACACACTCTGACATTCTTTACATTTTACTTCGTAGATAATTCCTTCCTCTTCTTCTTCTCTGTTTTCCTTTTTCTTGTTAGCATTCCTAGCATTAGCATATATTAGGAATAGCGAGGAATGCTAACAAGAAAAAGGAAAACAGAGAAGAAGAAGAGGAAGGAATTATCTACGAAGTAAAATGTAAAGAATGTCAGAGTGTGTACATAGGAGAAACGAAAAAAAGGCTGAAAGACAGGTTGAAACAACATAGGGATGATGTACGACTTAAGAGAGAGAGAAATGCAATATTTAAACACACGAGAGAAACAGGACATGACATAGAGTGGGATGAGGCTAAGCAGATAGGAAGGGAGAAGAGAATGCTAGTTAGAAAATGGAAGGAAGCCAAGGAAATAGAGAAGAAAGGTGAAGAAGACACTATGAACTGGAATGGGGGACTGAAGTTAAACAAAGAATGGAAGAAGATGTTGGAAAGAGTGGAAAGGACAAGAGAAAAAGAGGAGAGGAGAAGGAAGAAAAATGAAGGGAAAAGAGCGTGAGATTAAAAAGTCCAACCACATTCTATGGAAGTAATTGTGTTTAGCCTTTTAGGTGAAAGTAAAGTTGGGAAGTGAAAGTCATCTGCTAGAAAGTTCCAAACAACTTTCTAAATAGTCTGGAGGGAGTAATGTTTGTGTATATATATTGCCCTTTTGTTGTATCTGGTTACTTTTGTACTTGATACAGAGTCTGAAGAAGACCTTGCTAGAAGGTTGAAACGTTACGTTAGTTTATGTTTTTAATAAAATAAATTACTGCCTTGGTCAGCATATTTAGTTTTTCTTAATCTCGAAGTAAAACATGAGTAGATCTAGATCTGTGTCTACTGTCTATAGAGATACAATTGGGGGAAATGTTATATTCCTAATTTGAGAGCTTTGGTTACAACAATTCTCTGTGGTTACAATTTTATTTCTCCAAAATAATACGTAATAACCATGGAGGAGTGACATTGAGTGTAGAAAGGTTGTGGCCAGTTTTATTTAAGGATATATGTGTTTAAATTAAAGATTATTTTCGTATAGGAGTGCAAGTTTGACACAACGCTCTACTTCTTGTGTGTTTGTTTGTTTGGTGATTTAAGTTAACTTTATGCACAGTAGGCTAATTTGGACTGGGCCTACAGTTTAAAGTGGAATCCGAACCACCATGTGCCTACACCGGGTATTTTACCCGAAACGCTTTTTGTGTGTGTGTGACCTTATTGGTTGTAAACCTTTGTTAAAACACTTATAACATACGCATACGCTACACTATAAGTGAAAGAAAGATTAGTTTCGAGAATGTGCTTTGAAATGTGATCATTATTCCTCAATAGTTTCATGCCATTGTTAATAGGTCGGCACCCGTGGTGGTGTGGTTCCCGGCCTGGGAATGAATGCTTGTGAGTGTCCTTTCATCAATTTCATATCATCATTCATTCCCATTTTCGCAAATTTGTCAAAAGTGGCACGAAAATGAAGTAAAATAAAACAAATCAATAAATCAACCATTGTTAATAGGACAATAATAAATACGATTTAAGAACAATAGTTTCATTTGAATTTTGTTTTTTATCGTCGCTTTTCTGCTACTTTTGGCTAATCGTGAAGATGAGGATGATTGATTATATGATGAAATTGATGAAAGGACACTCACAAAGAACACGCAGGCTGGGATTTCAAACCCGTGACCCTGGCGTTGTAGCCGCGGATGTTGGCTTACGAACAGAAATGTTGAAGAGTGAGAATAAGTTGCAAAATGTGTGCAAGATTGTATAACGGTGTTCTCACGTTGTTTTCACGCAATAATGTTTGATATAGTTTAAATTATCAATTGCTGATTGTGCTTTCGTAGCTGCGAAAAGAATGTGAATTAAAGCAATATAAATAAAAACGTACGAATTGACGTTTATACATTAATATGCCACATTTTTTAGTTGTCTTTATGATTAACTCTGCATGATCATCGTTTAAGTTATTGTAATACCATCCTCCTTCCAATGGATTTTCAAATATCACACGGTGCATTTCTTGATATCACGCTCCCTTGAAAAGTATGTATTTCACCCAGGAAATGGCCTCGATACTTGATGCCAATTTTTCTTGCAAAAGAAGGGACATGAAGAAGGGACATTCACAAATAATATCCCGGAGTGGTTAAACATCGCGATACGACCATAGAATAGTTAACTATTCTATGATACGACGCCGGGTCCCGGGTTCGAATCCCGGCCTGGGCATGCTGTTCGTTGTGACTGTTCCTTCACCATATCATCACTCATCCTAATCTTCGCGATTAGCCAAAAGTGGCAAAAATGCACAGTAAAATAAATCAAATCAATCAAATAACATCCATGCCTATACCGGACCTCGAACCCGAAACTTACGTAGCGAGATAAAAAATGGTCTCCACCACATGCTCATCCGATTTAGCCAAAAAAAAACACTTAATGTTGTGAACAGTATTTGGGTTCATTACTTTTTTAACTGCGTTATTTTGTTGGTATTTTTAAATATACTTCAGTTGAAGCCAGTGCATAATTATCCGTTGACAGATCACTCATTCTCCGAGAATATAGTGGCGAAAAAGTTATTACTATTTAAGGCTATTGGATGCGCGACCTAAAGGTGCGCTTGGGCTACATAATCGAACTTACAAGTACATTTTACTCCACGCATCTTTTAGTTCCGCCGCGCCATGTTGCAACTAACAGAAGACAACAGACTTGCAGACGACAGTTGACCGCAGGTAGCGAGAGAATTTTATGTTGAGTGAAGCCGCGGTCGCTCCTTCTCAACAACCAGGTAGCAAGCGCCTCCAGGGTTCTTGCTACTCAACAATGTTGGGTTGCTGAGTGGTCCTGGAGGCGCCCATTGAGTTAACAAGTCTCTCCTAGTAGTTTGTCTATGCCTACAGACAGATGGGCGAGGAGTGGAAAAGGGGCAGGGGGTAAGGTTGCGGTTTTTAAAGATCCAGCGAGGAACCATCGAGGGGTTCCCACAATCAGTGGTGCCAACCCCCAACAAAATGGTATTATCGTAGCACAGTTTGATCTTCGTTGACCCCTAGCATCCTGCTTTAGGCATAATGTTCAAATGTAGCATAATCAGCAAACGCGATTCCCTGGGAGAGGGAAATCGAATTCAAAGGAATACGTTTTCAGGAAATAGAAATAAAATTACGTCCAAATCTTATTTATACTTCACCAGCGGACTTGTTTCAAATGAAAGGGAGTATGCATACACAGCGACACGCTTTCTTTACAACCATGCGACGATCCATCCTCTATATTTTCTTTATCCTGTCGATTTTGTTCCTGAGTAGATTTTACGGCAGTAAATCGATAGATGGTTGGGAGTAAACAAACCAATTTCTCAAACTGTTTCACGTTCTATACTGAACCCATTTCGTTTATTGAGCCATTTTACACAATTTTGTGTAGTGAATAATAAGTAACGCAAGTTCAAAACTCGAAAAGCATATGCATAATTGATCTTACAACTGCATTTATCCGAAAAAAGTAATTAATAATAAATCCTAGCAAAATTTAGAAGCATTTATCATAATTTCATAGTTTAAGCAGCACTTTTTATTATCCTAAATCCACACGACAGCGAGAGGGGACAAAATCGAAATGCTTGAAAAATCTTGTAAAATCTGAAATATCGTCAATACTATTTTCGTTGGATTTCATAGGTTCACATTGAAAAAAAATCATGGTTCAAGGGGGCAAGGGCCTTTTTCCCTACCTTGTGCGTGGGCCTGCAGGTAACATTCTAAATGCAATGGATAGTAAGAGCGATTTGTGCGACTGTAATTGAACGCATTTTTGAAACCTTCCTCAGTTTACCATAACTTCTTCCTACACTCCAAAAAAGCCACGAGTCGCCACTGATGAGCAGAGAACAATGCCTGCTTCTAACCAACATAGTTTCATTCCTTAAAACAACACACAATGTAGAATTATCTTTGCCGTTGACTGTACCAATGTTCTTTGCCCCCTCCTTCATATCCCCTCTTTGTGATTCAGAGACTAATTTACATGTAAAAATGGTTTCGTACAACATTCAAAACAACTACACGTACTTTGTTTTTTTTGTCATCAGTGACGGTCATTAGGGGGCATCATTGTTTTATTTATTTCGTCTTGTTTTACCTGGCGAAGTTAACGCTGTGGAGCCTGACCATATTTACACAATATGAACATGGAAGTTAGTAGTCTACATTGAAATATTTTTAAAAAGAGAGAGAAAAGAATATATAAATTACAAAGAAATAAAAAATTGAAAGAATTACATATAAGAATACGAATTTAACTTATACACGAGCACACACACACAGACAAACGCGCGCGCGCGCGTTTTTATACCAACACTATGGCCTCTTAATTAACCTTGTCTACGAAGAAAAATTAAACAATTCTTGACTCCCTCACCAGGTACGTAGTCAGGAGGACTGCTCGGGGGCTGAACCCCCCAGAATTCCTCCTACAAATATCTAAATAGTGTGTAGTGGTAATTAATTTTACTTTCTTAGCAGGAATAAACATATTGTGCAATTAGTTCTAAAATGTACTGGGAAATCCATCTTTAGGGCTTCTATCCCCACGTTTTCGCTTTTAGATGGTGGCTGCTGATAAGGGATGATCCACCCCGAAACAAAATTCTGACTACAGGCGCCTGCCCTCCCCAGTTTCGGTATCCAATCGCCACTATTGATTTCCAATGTGTGGGCAATTTATTCTGCGAACACTTAGAGGTAACACAAGTAACGAATAAAGTATGTGGGAGTGTTAATAAAATTAGAGAACGAAGTTGGATAGTACAATTACATAGGAAATAATGCGCCTTTCCGTAGTTGCTTGGAAGTTTCGACGGCTTGAAAATAATTATCAGCACAATACGTATTATTTGACAACGGTGATAAGATTCCTTGACACAAAATTTCTAAGTAAGAGTATTAGGGAGGCAACTGCCCTCTCTTTCACCCCCGAGCTCACGCCATTGCTGATATCACTTGCAAAAAAGTTAAAACAAACTCTTCACCAGAACCATCCATCTAGAGCATCCAGAGTGCGATGGCAGACGACAGAACTACACGGGAACGGGCCGGAGGTACAGAGGCAGACGACAGAAATACTATCTATTTTATATGTTTTTGTCATCCAGCATTAAGTGGGGGGACAGCCCCCCCCCCCCAAATTTACGTTTGATTTTCTCGAAAACTATTACGGTATAAACGAAAAATGTGGCACAAAACGGCACAAACGTAAAATATTCCAGTGTCAATATTTTTGTGGCGGTACAGAACTGTGGTGGGGCTACGCCAAGTTGGCCCCCCTCTAATTTAATTTACGATTACTCGAGAACCGTAATGATTAGTTCACACGAAAGTAAAAGCGGCACAATCCGGCACGAACGAAGGAGAATCTTATGACATAGCTATTTCAATCGTTTGTGCCATGTGTTGGGGGGGGGGGAACTTGACAGGGCTAGTGAAGGGGTGCCCTGGTGGGTCTGTGTTGCTGCTACAACCATTTTCGTCGACTTCTTCTTCTAAGAGAACCAAACCCAATGATGTATATATGGCCATATACAGTAGCGTACGCAGGATTTCATCAAGTGGGGGTTATTTCGAAAACTTTCTACAAATTCACATTACAATTGTTCTATTATATTTAATTATTTAATAATAATCATAATGAATTAATTAATAATACTTACAATTAATTACTTACTTTAATTACTACTAATATTACTACTAATCCAGCTACTTTTATTGCTTATATCACTACTATTATTAAGTAGTAGAGATCTACATAAATATATTTATGAAAGCAATAGGACAAAATTACATTTCTTTTGTTTCTTTGTTACGAAATAATTATCTAGTCAACGGTTATTTGTATATGATAGTTGCCTCCCCCATGGCGCAGTGGTAGCGTCATTGCCTTGTAATCAAGGGCTCCCGGGTTCGAAACCCGGTGGAGGGCACAAGTAGTTCGGATCCCACTTTAAACTGTAGGTCCAGTCCCGATTAGCCTTACTGCGCATAAAGTGGACTTAAAACACCAAATCAAACCAAACCAAACCAATTTGTATATGATAGGTGAGACATTTTAAGTGTGAAGAAAATCCATAAAAACAAGCAAATATATTAAATTTATTCAAATAATCAAAATTTGATACTCATTCACAGAGCTGCGGTGTTCTAGTCTGACAACCTCGTGGGAGATCCAGGTTCGATTCCCGGAATTGGTTGGAATTTTTCCAGCCTTGTCTCCGCACCCAGCCTCATATCAATGGGTACCTGAGAGCAATGCTGGGGTATAAAGGCTGCCGGATCATGGTGCTGATCACATCACCTTCAAAATTTCCGAGATCGAGAATGTGTGGGCCCACCACACCACTACGTGTGCCTTCATAGCACGGTGCTATATGCACGGGGAAATTTACATTACCTTTACCTATGGAACTCACCCAGGACGATGATGAAGCGCGAGAATACATGTTGCTAAATTCCACTGAGTCTATGTTTTCGTTCAAAAGTAAGTTTATAGATATTCCAACACATTTATCACTTCTAGGTGATTCACAAAACACTTCTTCAACATTATTTAATGATGTGGATGTAGATTCAGTATCACTTGAGAGTTCACAAGGGGGTGTGAAATCAGTAGCGGTACAGCGCCTAGAATAACGTAGTGTGGAAAACGGCATGGTTTTGCTCTCTCTCGCTGGTTCCACTCGAAAATGATCCGCTAGAGGCGCTGGTGTTGACACCGGGGCTTGGTGTTCGACTGCTTATAATGGAAGTAAATGGGGTTTTTGCTGCAACGTCTGATTCTTTTCCTTGTAACATTTCTTTGCATCAGAAAATTGTTATGATATTTGGTACAGTAGTCGCGAAAATATTAAAGAATATTATGAACCGTCGATCATGACCTGTCCTTGAGTTTTTTATTAACAATACGGAAGAAAACGTAGGTATGGATTGTAACATGTAACATGACAATTGCTGCGAGAATTAGTATTGTGTATGCATTATCCTGAAAGGTTCATTAATATTGTCATTGTCACAAATATTATTTTTATGGAAATTCACACAGACAATACTCCTTTATTTTAATTAATTAATTAATTAATTTTATTATTAATTAATTTAATTAATTTGCGGTTTATTTTCATCAAGTACAAGGTAGACATTTTACAGCCAAGTCACGAGTAAAAATGCACAGTCCTTAACACCAAAGTTCTACTTACCAATCGACACGAATGTAAAGCAATTTGTTGATAGAGATGACAAGGTACAGCCTAATCGGCTATTTGAACTCCATGGAATATGAAATTAAATTCTTTCGAATATCTGCATTTCGGGAAAATGACTTCATAATATGTACGCCACGAAACATTTTTTCTCCTTCATGACACTATTTCAATTTTATTAGTATACAAAAATAAACTTGTGTACACAATCCAACGTTTGACGTCCAGCCTCACAAGTGATATGTTGATGCTCGTGTTGCGTTGCACATAAAACGTATTTATGTTACTTTTCTGTGTAAATTAATGCCATTTCGTGACTGCAAATCACTCCACAAATATAACTGTTTCCATCAATTCACTTACCGCCTTTCTAGAGAAACAAATCTACACAATATATTCCAAAAACTAACTAAGCCGCATTACTTTCATAACAAAATTAGCCGCTGTGTCGATCGCACTGCCATCTACTTGTCATCGTCTCGGGGAACCAGTTTCTTGGGTCGTTTTCCACACTACGTTATTCAAGGCGCTGTAGTAGCGGGAAGCAATAAGGTCGGCACACTGCGACGAATCAAGGAATTTTCACAATTCACTCGAGAGTCACTGCGCAACTTATTGCAAAAAAGAATTGCAAAATTGAACTTTGCGGCCGCTTAGATTGTGTTTGGAATGTTGTGTTTTCTCCATGGTGCATGGGAATAATAATTCAAATTATTATTAGGGGGAGTAGTAGACTATTATTGTTACCATCGCAGATCTTTGACTATGATAAATTAGCCATTTTTTTCTACAGCAATTTCAATAATATTTTAAAAGCTCAAGGGGGGTTTAAACCCGGTAACCCCTCTTGGGTACGCCACTGGCCATATATATATATATATATATATATATATATATATATATATATATATATACAGGGTGTTTCTAAAGGTCGTTTACAACGCTTGGGAGGTGATACCTCACACGAAAACAAGCAAAAAGTCTAAGTTCCATTTTTACGACTGAGGCTTCGTTTCCGAGATAGGAGCCTCGCAAAAGGTGACAAAGTGAACGTCACACTTAACTGGGACGAATACTATCACAGATAGAGAGGCGGTTCCAAGGGAATCATAAAGGAATCGTATGTGCTCAGTCCGGAAGTCACTATGAAAAGTTCACTGCACGCATGCGCAATGGAGTCCTCAAAGGAATTGGGGATTTCCAGCAACAACAATGCATGGAAAAGGTATGTAACGCAGCAAGAAGGACCGTGACAATGAGAAATGCGTTCAAGACAACACATCCCGACCTCAAACATCAAAACATGACCACCGAACACAAAATCCGAAAAGTTGAGCACGGTTGCATACCCCAGTTACACGCGAGGAATGAACGAATCATGTCATGTGGCATACGAGAGACAGGAGGAGGGAAAGAAAAACACAATATCAGATGATTGCGACAACGTGTATTTTTACACGCGACATCTGCGTAATATCCCCCCCCACACACACACACAACAAACAACAAATGCTACAATATCTTACGCACAGACAGTCCGTGTCACTGTACACCAACTGAAGATGTCACTTTCACCACACAAAGGGGGTGGGGAGCAATACCAAAAGTGTTCTCACTGGTATTTGCCGAGGGCAATAATCACAGACGGTTTTCAAAATGTCTGCCGTTTACTTCTACGCAGAGATGACAGCGACGAATCAAGGATTGTCGAGTACGAGCAAACAAGCCAGGTGTATCTGCTACCGTCGCGGCGGCGACGTTGATGCGAGCAACGAGGTCCTCAGCTGATGTGACAGGTGTGTCGTATACGAGGGTTTTCATTTCTCCCCAGAAGAAAAAATCGAGAGGGTTGAGATCTGGCGACCTCGGTGGCCAAGGCACAGGCTCATCCCTACCAATGAACCTATTGCGAAACACGTCATGCAGGAAATGTCGTACATTACGATCGAAATGAGCTGGTGCACCATCGTGTTGGTACCACATTTCTTGCCGCAGTGCCAAAGGTACGGTCTCCAACAGTTCAGGCAGAACCTCACTAAGAAATGCATGATACGTGCGACCATTCAGGCGAACAGGGAGAATGTATGGTCCAATTAAATGATCATGTACTATCCCGCACCACACATTCACTGAAAACCTGTGCTGGTGATGGGCCACAAAAAGTGCATGTGGGTTGTCAAAGTCCCATACATGACTGTTTCTACTATTGAAGACATCCATCCGGGTGAAAATGGCTTCATCTGTCCACAATACGTTTGCCCCAAAGTGAGGGTTTGTGTCCAGCTGATGCAACAACCATTGGCAAAACTCCATACGAGGGCGAAAGTCACGAGGTAACAGTTCTTGTACTTTCTGCAGTTTAAAAGGGTGCATTCCTTCATCTGACAACACTCGCCAAACATTCACATGAGACGTGTTTCGTGCCCGAGCGAGCACTCGCGTACTGGTGCCAGGATGTTCTGCGACCGCTGTTAACACATCTTCTGCAAACTGATGTGTGCGTACACTTCGGGGTCTTCCAACTTCTTGTCGCGGTGGTAACACTGACCCTGTTTCACGCAGTCGACTGTCCACTACCTGAAAGAAGGTGTGAGACGGTAAACGTCTATGTGGAAAGCGTTCTCCATAAAGACGCCTTGCCTCACGGCTATTACCACGTGCCTCCCCATACATGAGATGCATGTCTGCTTGCTGCTGGGTCGTATACGCAGCCATCTGTGTAATAGGGAGCTGGAACTGCAATGTATTGTTTTTGTTTAACACTGGCACACTGCACAAATTGGCCGTATCACCGTACGAACACCACAGACCAATTGTTGCGATACTTGACTTGCCCACTCCACCACGTCAACTTCTTTCAATGCAACATACTAGTACTCTTCAATGCGTATGACAACCTAGAGCGAACTGCTGATCATATCCCAGCACCTGCAACACGATTGGGACGACTGCCGGAGAGAACCAACCCTTCGAGCTCCTCTCGCGGGAACAGCAGTCATGAAGGTCAAACGTAGACTACGAGAGCCAGACTTGCCTGTGCAGCGCTTCCAAAACTGGTCTCTTTTACGTCACAATGATCGCGTGCGAACACTTTTGGTATTGCTCCCCACCCCCTTTGTGTGATGAAAGTGACATCTTCAGTTGGTGTACAGTGACACGGACTGTCTGTGCGTAAGATATTGTAGCATTTGTTGTTTGTTGTGTGTGTGTGGGGGGGGGGGATATTACGTAGTTGTCGCGTGTAAAAATACACGTTGTCGCAATCATCTGATATTGTGTTTTTCTTTCCCTCCTCCTGTCTCTCGTATGCCACATGACATGATTCGTTCATTCCTCGCGTGTAACTGGGGTATGCAACCGTGCTCAACTTTTCGGATTTTGTGTTCGGTGGTCATGTTTTGATGTTTGAGGTCGGGATGTGTTGTCTTGAACGCATTTCTCATTGTCACGGTCCTTCTTGCTGCGTTACATACCTTTTCCATGCATTGTTGTTGCTGGAAATCCCCAATTCCTTTGAGGACTCCATTGCGCATGCGTGCAGTGAACTTTTCATAGTGACTTCCGGACTGAGCACATACGATTCCTTTATGATTCCCTTGGAACCGCCTCTCTATCTGTGATAGTATTCGTCCCAGTTAGGTGTGACGTTCACTTTGTCACCTTTTGCGAGGCTCCTATCTCGGAAACGAAGCCTCAGTCGTAAAAATGGAACTTAGACTTTTTGCTTGTTTTCGTGTGAGGAATCACCTCCCAAGCGTTGTAAACGACCTTTAGAAACACCCTGTATATATATATATATATATATATATAATCATTGACCAAACCCAACTTGCCTAACCCATTGGCCTAACCTAACCACCACTGATTATTTAGTACCCCAAAAAGCTATCAGCCAATGGCAATGTTTGAAGAGGCTGTAGCTGCAATCACTACCTATTTGGATATGTTAATTTCTAAAAAATGGTGTCAGGTAAAATTGCTCATCAACACCTACAGTGCCGGTGACACACCGTGTGTCATCGGCTTTTACCGAGACAAGCCGACGTCACACGGTTTGTGTCACTGACATTGTTAGTTAGCATTCGCCAGTTGTGAGTCGGTTATTGGCTTGGGAGGTTGCATTCGTTCCTGCCTCTGAGGGACATACTACTGCATTGATTTACACGACTGGTTTCGTGGTTACGCGTTTTGTGTTGTTTCTATGAAACCATATGTTTCAGGCAGGAGCGCCGACTTGTCAAAATTATTGGGGGGGCTCTGATCACTGAAATAAATGAATGACTCACTCCCTCCCTTTTTTAAAATTAAAAATTACGTCTTCGTATAGCAGTTTTTAAGCAGCTCTTATATTCCTCATGCAAATGAAATGTAACATGAAAAACGTTTAGAAAATGTTTCAAAGTCGCTTTATGTCTTTTGTGTCTGCTCATTTGTTTTTTTAGATAACAATTAACATTTTTATTGAAAAGTGTGTATTTACATTAAGAGGTCAACCTAACAGTTTTATGCTGGCCTCGGTAGCCGAATGTGTTGTCGACCTCCGTGGCGAAGTGGTGTCGACCTCCGTGGCGAAGTGGTTAGCAGAGCGCGCTACAACGCCAGGGGTTCTGGGTTCGAGTCCCGGGTAAGGCATGGGTATTTGTGTTCGTCCAGTTGATAAGAAACAAAGAAAAATGTAAGAATTGAGAAGTGTAAAAGTGAGAAAAAAAGTGAATGGTGGGGGATATTTCCGTGTAGGGTGTATTTCCTTTTAGTAAAAAAAAAAATGTGTTGGGTGGTCGACTCAACTCGCTTTGATCCAGAGGTCTCGGGTTCGAGTCCCGGTGAGGACATGGGTGTGTTTTAATGTCCGCAACAGACATGTGATGGGTTGCAAATAACCTTAGTGTTGACGTATCCATAAAATAACGAATATTTACAATATTTAACAGTTTTATTTAATTATTTACATAAATGCTAACACAAATAGCAGGAAAATAGATTTACTTTTGTTGTTTTTGCTACAATATTTAACTTTTTAAATTTAATTTTGCAATAATAAAAAAACAAATAGCATGTACACTAAGATATAAAGTGACATACACAACAAAAACATATGAACATGATTTAAAAATAAAGCAAAAGTTGCTCTACGCACTGCGTTATTTTTTTATGAACTCATTAACGAGCGGTCTCAGGTCCAAATTATCAAGCACAGTTTGATATATGTGGAATACGCTAAGCTGCTTAGTCTCTTCTGCCTCATTGTAGACCTCAAATATGTCTTCAGCACTGAATGACCTTTTGGCTGTGGCTGTCGTCACTGGCACAGTCCGGAGGACCATCATGATTTTGGCAACTTCAGGCAGAAACTCCTGGAGGGTGCTGTCTTCCAAAAGAAACTTCCTTATGTCACGCATGGTAGTTAGAACCACTTTCTTCTGTTTGGCGATATCACCAAGCATGGACATGTGTAAGGAGAGCCTATCGGCATCCAAATCTTGGCGAAAGAATTCTCGCGTTTGCTGAAAGTTTGTTGTGCAACTGTTCACAGCTGAGATGCATTCTTTCTCTACGGCTGTTACTTTTTGTAGTTCTGTAGATTCATGTCCTTGTTTAACACATGATTTTGCTGTGTTACACACGTCAGTGTATATTGATTTATAATACTATTTTGGAGTGTAGAACTTGTGAGGTTTGGTAGCATTAGGTTTTTCAAGTCTCTTAGGGACGTGACGTTGCCGGGGCAATTCTGGCTCATCAACGAGGCTGGGTTTGACCTCTGTGCATTTTGACCTCTGCCAGAACTGCTCAAAACCCATTCGCTTTTCTTGAAAGATGTCAGTCAAGTATTTTAGTTTTCATCCCACTTCTGTAGCATCAATATGTGGAAACTGAATCTTACATATTACCTCTTCTATTGGATACAGGCACGTATCCAGAGGGGGGGCTTAGGGGGCTCGAGCCCCCCCGAAAGTTTTAGGTTTACACTAGATAAAATGAGGTTTTTGGTTTCTTGTGGTGTGAAATAAAATAATGTGACAATAATTTAAGGAAATAAATGATTATCGAGGCAAGACGGAGAATGTTCCGTAACCCTGTTATTGATAATATCACGTATCCAAGAAGGGGCACAGGGGGCTCGACCCTATCCCCAGGAAATTTTTCAGTTTACGTTAGATAAAATTAGGGTTTTTGGCTTCTTGAATAATGTGAAAATAATGTAAGGAGAGAAATAATTATCGAGGCAAGACGGAGCATGTTTATACCCCTGTTATTGTTAATAGCACGTATCCAAGGTGGAGCTGAGGTTGCTCGAGCCCCCTCTCAGGAAATTTTTCAATTTACACTAGATAAAATTAGATTTTTGCCGTCTTGAATAATGTACAGATAATAAATTTATAAATCTGAGAGAAATAATTATCGAGACAAGACGGAGAGATTTCTATAACCTTATTATTGTCAATAGCACGTATCCAAGGTGGGAATCAGGAGGCTCGAGATCCCCCTCAGGATTTTTTTCTGTTTACACTAGATAAAATTAGGATTTTGGCTTCTTGAATAATGTGATGATAATTTGGGAGAAATAATTATTGAGACAAGACGGAGAATGTTCTATAACCCTGTTATTGTTAATAGCACGTATCCTAGGTGGGGTTCAGGTTGCTCGAGCCCCCCACAAAAAAAAAAATTCTATTTTATACTAGATAAAATTAGGTTTTTGGCTTTTTGAATAATGTGACGATGATTTAAGGAGATAGAAAATTATCGAGGCAAGACGGAGAATGTTCTATAGCCCTGTTGTTGATAATATTGCACGTAAACTTTTATTACACTTTCGGTGTTGTCGCAGCTCACTTGAGCACTATGTAGAGACTTGTCAGCATTTGAAAGCTGCACAACAAAGGTAGCGCCACACTTAGGGCGATTCGTTGTAATTTCTAATCTCTGGAAGGCGGGAGAGAGACGTTCTTGAATGAGAGAAGGAGTCAACTACTGGCAATATTAACGAATCGTTTTATCTGTGGAACGTTCTAGAATATAACGAGGATATAAATGCGCGGATTCAATTTTTCGGTTGATCTGTACAAAGAATCGGTTAATGAGATTTCAGAGGTAAGACAATTCATACAGTCGATTGGTGATCATATCAGTCAGCGTCCTCTGGTTGCTTTATAAGATATAGCGATTCGAAAATGAAGACATTGACGACAGCAGAACTTCCGGGGCCTCAGAGTAGTGCTAGCTCGGTTCGAGGGCCGAACAGATCAAGGCCTCTCTCTCTCTGAAGTGAATATTTCAGCAGTACCGGATATTGGAGTGGTTTATTAAAACAGAAATAAGCTGCATAGATCAACTGAAAATCAAAGTTTTGAGTGATGATTTAGTTTTGCCAGAACTAAATTTCGTATATGCAGTCCGAGAATTTCATGGTAAAAAAAAAACTTTTGTTTAAGCCTACTGGGTTCGAAATACATTCAAACACTTAACTACCATAAAGAGACAGCCGAAAATTTTATGAATGTCCAGAAGAGAAACCAAGAAGATGTTGCATATGTAGACATTTTAGGCGGAAATTGCAGGCTCTACCAGGATCCAAATCAGGGCTCTACCAACTGAGCCACCTAGCCATCCTTCACTTCAACCGATTTTTCGTTAAAATGTCTACATAGTACATGTCCTGTGTAGTATATCAAACAGTAAGGTGTTGCCTGTATAGTGAACAAGCACAGAAAATATAGGAGAGAGAAGAAAACTGAGGGGCATTCCCACCTGTTGAGGAGAATTTTTTTCTGTGGTCAACAAGAGCTACTACTTCGAGGTGACAATGACAGTGGCCTAATAAGGGAGATTTCACACCGTGTCGCCTGAGGATTTCACAAGTCGAAATTAGGTTTGTGCGGCCTTTTGTGTCGCTACGGTGTGAAACGTTGCTGTTGATTGGCCCATTCCAATCGACATGTATTGCGTGTCCCTTCAGTCTGAAACCTTCCTAAGTCTTGAAAATCCAAGTCACAAGGATGGAAAATTAGGGCCTTGTTAAGGTTAGGCGTGAAGGCAGGCAGACGACAGCACCCCAAAGGATCATATCCAAACCTGCAGGAAGAACGCATCTTACTTCAATCTCCAATACGGAATGATAAAAACTTCTGGTGAGTTGATTTTAAAAAAAAATATGTCCGAGATAAAGAGTGGCGTGCCCAGGATTTTCGGAAGGGAGAGGGGTTACGCATACTATTTTTGGTGGTCAGTCCTGATTTTGCCATTTTTTTCCCTGTCTTTGACGTTCCTTTTTTTTTTTAAAAAAAAAAAAAGGAATACTGGGTCAAATGGGGTTATAACTTCACCAACCCTCCCTTGGGCACGTCACTGGAGATAAATGAGTAAGCATTTGATCATACTGGAAAACGAAACATTAGATGTGTTGGGAACGGAAGGGTTTTCACTGTGCATTAATTGTTTCGTGATCCACCTGTATTCGAGTAGACTTCCTTTATTTCGTGCCGATATATGACAAGACAGCGGAAGCTGTGACAGGCATTTTTGAACACTTGTGAGTGCTAAGGCCTGAATCTGAATAATTTGGTGGGTTTTGGCTTTTATAAGAGGTGCAAACATGGGAGGACAAGACACGTTAGTGGTGTTCAGGTTCGAATCAGAGAGAAATACTCGAGAACTGTCTGCGTCCAGTTCGCAAACCACAGTTTGAATCTCGCGTTGTCGAGTGGATTGTCCATCCCGTGCATATGTGTAACAGCTTCGTAAAAAGACTCAAAGACACCATAGATGTTTTTATGCCAGATGAGAAGAAATGGACCAACACACATACTGAGATGGTTCCGGCACACAATGTTAATGCATGGAAACAGAGGAGTCGAGTCGTAAAAAATGGTCCGATTTCACGTTCTGATTAAAATGACAGCCTTACAGTGGCGACGATTTAAGGGATAGTTGCTCCCCATTTTTTATTTTCTTGCCTCAACATTATGGCCTCTTAATGTTAAGCCTTGTTCTACCAAGAGAAAGTAAACTTTCCTTGCAACGCCCTCCGCACCCCCCCCCCCCCCCCCCCCGTTTTGGAAACCAATTGCCACCACCGGTCTTGAACATACAATTGTGAGGTTCTTACTATACCCCTTAGAAAAATGGTGTTGAGCCCCCCCCGAAAGGAATTCCTGGATACGTGCCTGATTGGATACATCACATGGCAGTAGAGGGAGAGAAAGAAAAATGTGTTGAAGTGAAGCATTGTCTCCAGATATCCAGCACATTTTGATGCTGCGTCAGTAGAATCTTCTTCAGAAAATTTCTCAAAAAAATTGAGAAGGTTTTCATAGTTCCTTAAGATCTGTTGCATACTCATCTGTTGCTCTCAACGTCCACCGACGAGGGCAAAGTGGTCGCAGTCCAGTATGGCCAGCCTTCTCATTCACATCAAAAATATTCCTAAATATTTGCATTCTTTTAGGGGATTACCCAGCAGTCTTGTAGAAGTCGTTGGCTAAATTTATTATGTCTCTGATTAATATATGATAATTATATTCTTAGTATATAGTAATAAGTCATGTGTTTTGCTGTCTGCGGTCATAGCCCCCCCCAAAGTTGATGGTTTGGCGGTCTCAGCCCCCCAAAGTTGAGTCTAGAACATTTCAAATGTGTATTTAAAGTTAAGATCATGTGGCACAATTCAGAGTAAACTTTACAAGAGAAGCAAAATAATACATTAGATCCTCTTAAGCAAAATTATTGGGGGGCTCTGCCCCCACATCGTTAACATTGGGGGGGGCTCGAGCCCCCCAAGCCCCATGGAGTCGGCGCCTATGGTTTCAGGGCCGCCGAAGGCAAAGGGAAAATGTACTAACAGTGTAAACAAGAGGACATTGGAAAAAGCAAAGTTACCTAACATTGCCCAGGCATCATTCAACATCTCCAGTGAAAAATGTGTTGATTCCTTTCCTCTAGCCAGGATTTTGTTTTGGGGCAGGGGGGCCTATCCCTTATCAGTAGCTGCCATCTACAGGCGAAGAACTAGAGGTATAGGAGCATTGAACATAAGAATTTCTCAGTATATTACAATTTATTCTTCAACATTCTGCTAATGAAGTAAAATTAACTATCACAATACACTATTTAAATTTGATATTTTAGGATTTCAGGGGGGAGGGGCTTCAATCCCCCCGAAACCTCCCCCTGGTTATGATTTGGAAGACTCTTGGCATAAAACTTATGATGCACTGATATCACGAATGACTCAGATGGTGAAGATGATGATGGTGTCGGTGATACTGGAAACGATTCTAGTGATGGTGGTATTATCAGAAAGAGCCTTAGCTACAACAATGCCGAGGCTTATGGAACATCTTCCATCTAAGCTTGACAGAACACACAGAACAAGATGCAGAGTTTGCGACAAAAACAACATATCGACTCTGAAGATCAACCTGGACTGTGTTTGGAAATTTGTTTTGCACAATTACACAACAATTGAAGAGTTGTGTTATTGCCTGTGCAGTGTTGTGAGTAGGTGCATAATGTTACTATTTTTATTGAAGTATTTTTCACTTTCATTGTTCTGGAAGCAACCTTTACTCTTATAAAAAAAGACAATCCCTGACAAGTTGTCCCGATATGCGCAGATCGCTGCGGAGCACTTCCTATTACGTCATCCTCCCCACCACTCTTCTACGTACTGGTCTGGCCTTGAGATTACGAGTGGTGCCAACTCATGGCCGTGTGCACGAACGAAGATCAAATTTTAAACTCGGATCGGGAAAGGATCACTGGAAAATTCCATTGCACGAAGACGGTTCAACACTTGATCGCGATCTAGGAACATCAAAACGAGTTTATCTTCTGATCGGCCATTCGCGACCGTTTTGGTGTGTGATCCTGGTTCACGGTACTGACGCTTCGACTGCAGGCAGTTGTTTTTTAATGTAAAAACAGCGGAAAGTGATATCGAGGGCGTGCAAACGCTAGAGATGTTGGATGGACAATGCTGATAATTCGAGAAGTATGTAAACTGAAAACTACCAAAATAATAATAATAATTTGTAGTTCTATGGTGCAAAGTCGTAATGTTTATAAATACTTTACTTTCTATCTCAGAACACAAAACATATATAAATGTCATATATTACATGCAAGGTAATTTAGAACACAGCAATGTTTACGATATTGCTACATGGTGTTGGAAATATGTTTGTATAAATTTACGAAAATACATGTTACTGGCTATTTACACGACACAACAATATAAATATATAAATAAATGAAAAATCAAATACTTACCATAGTACAGTAATAATAGAAATAATAATAATAATATATATCTTTATTTGAGCGGGCAAGAATCAACGTACGCTGTTCTCTCATTCATTTCGTAAGGCATAAAAGTCCCCTAGAAGAAGGTTCCATGCTTTCTCCTTCTCCTTTTGTATTGTGCCGTCAGTTCTTTTTTAATATTATTATATTTTTTTTTACACTCCACTACATCCTTGTACATATTGACAAGGTTCATTAGTACATCTCTCAAATTCAGAGAAGTTTGCAGCCCGAATTATTTTCTTCTCCTACATGTTGATACTTTAACACATCACATTACTCTATGGGGTTCATGATTGTCATTTGTTTTAGCCAACCAATCAGGTATAGCCTTACAAATTAATCTCGGATCAGTTGAACGGAATCTCCTGAACGCCGTTTTTCGTTGGTGCAATGCAAATCTTTAAACCAAGTTCATTTAGAGTGGATTAAAATTGATCTCGTTCATCTGAACTTCGAAATAATCGGCGTTGGTGCACGCGGCCATCAGCAAAATTAAGCTGAAACAAATATGACAAACTGTTTTTACTGTGTAGATTATCGGTGCCGGCTCATATCAGTTTATCAGCGGTTCATCGTACACTGTAGTATTACGCACGCGCGTTAATGTTTATAACGAAGAGAAACTACTGGGCGAATGATTTCATTTTCTGAATGCGACATCGAGCAGTGGCCTGTTTTTTTTTAAAAAGACGAGTGGGGGTGGGACTATTTTGTTTATCGTACAACAATCACTACGAGAAGGCAATCTGATAACATGCTTGCCTTTGTTATATTTTAAAGCACTGAAATGGTTTTGCTCTTTACTCTTGGCTGCATATTTTTGAAATGCAAAAATCAAATCATGCCGGGTCCAACGAAATCCAGAATCTGCTCTGGAAAGCCCCTTAGAGGACAGGCCAGAGAAATTGTTTACAATGTTGCAAGATATTTCGAAATCAGAAGGAGTTACATAAACTTAAGTATAATGTTGTCGAGTCCACAAGGTAGTATCTAAATGGATGGTTTCTCAAGTTTTAAAAGAATTGGATTGGACTGATTTGTTGTTTTAAGTCCACTTTATGCACAGTAAGGCTAATCGAGACTGGACGTACAGTTTAAAGTGGGATCCGAAGAACTATGTGCCTCCACCGGGTATCGAACCCGGGATTCCATGATTTCAAGGCGACGACGCTACCACTCTTTTTAAATTTTTTTAAGGAAATACCCCCTACACGGAGGTATCCCCCACCATTCACTCTTTTTCTCACTTTTACACTTCTCAATTCTTACATTTTTCTTTGTTTTTTATCAACTGGACGAACACAAATACCCATGCCTTACCCGGGACTCGAACCCAGAACCCCTGGCGCGGTAGCACGCTCTGCTAACCACTTCGCCACGGAGGTCGACAAACTCCGCCATCGGGGAGTTCAAGTTTTAATAGAAGGAAAAAAAGAGTCGTTGGCGAAAGGTGAGCTGAAGTTTTGTATTCCCACAGGTAGAAAACAGCCCAGGAAAAAGCGAATACAAATTTCGTTGAAAATCCTCAGAACATTCCCTCCCTCTTGCAACACTGCGAACCAACGTCGCTGCGGAGAATGGAGTGGGGAAATGTGGTGTGAGCTGCGCAACAGCTATTTGCAGCGTCTTGTTTTTAAACTTGTCAAGCAGAGGCGAAGATATAGTACAAGCAATGCAAGCACTGCTTGCATAATTCGAATATCATTTAATGTACTTAATGTTCTAACCGTATTTAGTTTCCATCGCACTCGATTTCGCGAAAAAATGCGGCCGCAAACTCCCCCAGCAGCTCTGTAGCAAGCACCAGCCTCAATGCTTGCAGCCGTTCTGCGGGAAAATAAGGCCTCCGAAGGAGTCACATGGCGAAGCGTGAAATTCTGGTGGAACCCGTCCACAAAGCTTCTACAAAAAGCTGTGCTTTCCGAGCTTGCGTGATTCCCGAAAATAGCCGAGTTCAACCGAAAGCAGAAGGATTCATCTATGGGTACGTTGCCAGCAAAAACTAGTAACGAATATTTGTCTTCATGAACACGTAAACAAGATCGCAAATATAATTATAATTGTTAGTCATAAAATAACTAAAAGAAGTTATTATCACTGTTCTAAATTCCATATATATCATATTATATTACAAATTATTTTAGATTTCGCGAAATGTAAAACGTAAAAAAAGTTGACATTGGGAGTTGGGGCAGTGGAATTTCTGCACCCCCGTGAAGAGTTTTCTCAGGGAGGGAGGGAAGATTGGACGGACCTTGGTCCTGCACCCTGCTTCCTGGTCGGTCCAGCTCAAATTACGCCAGAAGTGTTGACCGCTACCAGTGTTTGCAACTGCCAAATTATTTACGCAGTAATTCAAGTGAGCTCTTTCACAAATTTTACAATCAATAAATTGACTGATTTTGAATAAAACTTGTGGTGAAAAAAAAGCTATCTGAGAAAGAACTATCTACTGATATTTGTACATGGCTAAGTAAGGGACTGGACCTACAGTTTAAAATGGGATCTGAAACACTTGTGCCTCAACCGGGTATCGAAACCGGAACCCCTTGATTACAAGGCGACGACACTACCACTGCGCCATCGGGGAGGCCCGAATATGTTTTAAGTTCTATTATTATGACGCAAGTGGTGTTCCCAGGGTATTTTTACGGTCCCCATTTTGTCATCTTTTCCTTCCTTTGACGTTTTTTCTTAGATATACTGGGCCAAAAGGGGGTTATGTCTACCATCCACCCCCCCCCTTCGCCCCGGGCACGCCATTGAATGACACTTTATTACTTAAATATTAATGTACATACTCGTTCTGCTGAAATGATTCTGATTCCTCCGCGTAATTTTTATCTCCAAACTGATATATCTTTCCTTTGTGACGGATAAAATTAAGGAAATAGGTTGGTATCACTTTCTGTTGTTTCAGAGATTTTCAAAGTGATCTTGTGTGGATGCTTGCATTTGCAGTTGTGGAAAGCGCGTGGGATAGTGTGAGTGTTTGTTGCTTCGTGTTTTGTGCTGTGAATTTATCGGAATGAACGCGTATTTAGGAACGGTTGATGTGAAGTGCGGGTGTATTATTGAGCAATTGAAAATTGCTTCGTTTAGCTCGAGAGAGATAAGTGTTAAAATGAAAATCGTGGAAGGGGGTCGACCAACACCAAGAGTTTGAAATTTATTGTGGTGAGTACATCGTCTATGCATGTGTTTCTTTGCTTTGAAATGAATTTTTTATTGTTTGTGTTTAACTTTTTATTTAGTGTTTAAGTTACTCCAATGCGGTTTTTAGGGTGCCCAAAAATACTAAATTACATCATGCAGCGTAAAATAAACAAATGATTTCCATTTTTTTTTTATGTAAATCGGTTTGGTCACCGTTTGACCATATTAAATAATAATGAACAAATAAAGGTACTAATAAGTAAGTAAGAAATTCCGTCTCCCTTTAGTCGTATGCGGAAAGTTCGCATATGCAAAACGTTTAATATCATATGAATAACGTTACCTGGATTTTTTTAAAAAGTAAATGTGACGTTTGCGGATCATATGGTTTATTTTTAGTACAGTCACTTTATTACGATATTTTGACAAATCCAGCGACTGGGTAAATGAGGCTATAAACCTTGAATCTTTCCCCTCGGCATGTCGTTGTACTACATGTTTTGTTGTACTGAAACATTGCTTGCCTCCTTCGTAAGACTACGCTTCGCTACTGATCTGTGTAATGCATCTGTGGCACCTTCTATTGGGACACTAGGATATAAATTTTCAACATCAAAACTTGCAATACGATACTCATTATTCCAAGCAATATTTTTTAGTTTCTGTTTCACTTCATATGCATTTTTAACACTGAATGGTATTTGTTGTTTACTTATAGCAAGTCTTTCAACTAAATATTTGGATAGTTTGTATGCAGGATGTGTGAAAGTTGCAATGATTGGAGTTCCCGGTTTGTGAGTTTTTGGTAGTCCAAAGGCAATCGGCAGGGTTGAATTTTTGACAATGAGCTTTTTCTTCAATTCTCTTGGTATCGTGATACTGCTTTCAATTACTTTCTTTACCTCATTTATTATTTTAGTTATAGGGTTTCGAGAGGTTTCTGTAAAATTGTTTACTTTGAAACATTCTTCCATTGTTTCTTTATAGTCCTTAATTCGGATAAGGACAGGTTTATTTTCCTTGTCCGATTTTATTAAGAAAATGTATTTTTCTTTCAACGAGATCTTGAAACCATGAACTTTTTTCCCCAATCTTATATGCTCTTTCTCCCGTTCTGTGTATTTTGGACCTCTGTTATTTCTTCTGTTGTATTCAAAACTTAACCGTTCATCAAGAGCATCATGTGTGAGACTTTGTAATTTTCCATTTTCCTCCTCATCGTCTAAGAAATTCAGTGCTTTCTCTATTGAAATTTAATGTAACAATAAGCCACCATCTTTAAAATTTAATGTAACAATAAGCCACCATTTTTAAAATTTAATGTAACAATAAGCCACCATCTTTAAAATTTAATGTAACAGAAAACATCAAGAGACTTTGTGAAAACAATGATGAATTTGAATTACCTGATGATATTTGGGATTCATAATTTAAAATAAATCTGAAATAAAAATAAAACAGACTGCTTTTTTCACAGTTAAGTTGCTATATTACAACAATGTAACATTGACAACATCCATTATATAACAGATTATTTTTGTTTAAAAAAATTACTAACCATTGTTATAACTGTATCTTTAGTCAAAATGAAAATAAATGTCTGATGAAAGGAGCGTGTGTTCTCCTGAAACGTCACAAAGAAAAACTGTTTTCTTATGCTTGTATTAACCGTAAACTACAGGAAAATAATTCTATAATGCAAGCAATGTGTACATACAAGAAAAACAAGAAAAACTAACATTTAGTTTGTTATGATTGTGATCATTACCATGTGCAAGGTATATTTTTTTTATTTTTCTCAGGTTCCAAGTTCATTCTGGCTTCCCTAGGATCCAGGCTCAGGAGCATTAATGTATGCAAGGCATGGTATGGGATTTGTGCTTGGAAAGTGTGTTGTACATAAAACTTCTCAGTTCAAATCCTGTATCAGCCAGCACAAAACATCTTTCGATGCTCGTAAAATATTAGGGATATCAGCATATCATTATTATAAACAAGAAGAACTATATTTCCTTTATTGGCAACCCCTCAACCTATTCATGTTTACTTATGTAACACTACTTATTTTTTAATGGTTAAAAATGTGTGGTAGAAATTATTATAAAACAACGTAACTTTCAAAATAGTTAATACATGAGAGGAAATTGCATTAGAACATGACTTCTTTAAAATTAATTTGTTGCACCAAAGTGTAAAGAGGTTAGCAAAGTATGCTATGATGCCAGGAGTTAAGAGTTCGAATCCTTGCCAGGACATGGATGTTATTGTGAGTGTCCTTTCGTCAATTTAAACATCTCATTTCTCATCCCAATCTTCATGGTTAGCCAAAAGTGTCAGGAGAGCAATGTAATCAATCAATCAATAAATAGGTAAATAATATGTGAACAGAGCATTTTTATTTTAAATCTGTAATTCCATATGGTTCTTTCATTATTGTGTGATTTCTAATCAAATGGGTTAAAATGTCAATATTTCTTTTTTTTTATCTACAGGAATGCATGGTATATTCTGATGTGTGCAACTTCTAATCATTTCTTGACATTATCATTGGATGAAATTTCTGTTAATTGGAGGGGTAAGCAAATGTGACGCAAGTGGTTGTTTTATACACAGATAATACCTGAGCAGCTTGGTGTTACATGCTAAAAGCATCAAACCTACTTGCATATGCAACTGAAAATATTAGACTGGTTAAGTTTGATTTATTTGTCCTCTCAGATGCAAGTGTTAGTAAGTTAGGTACGTCAGGGTTTATGCTTTTAGCATACTTCAAGTTGCTGTCGCTAGCTGCTCATAGGTAATGCATTTTTTTTTTATTTTGCCAGGTGGTGGCAGTACTAGTCCATCTTCTTGGCAACAGACAATGAATGACTGTCTGCTGAGAAATCCATACATAACATGGGACATGAAAATCATTTTGAAAGAAGTCGCAAGTAGGCCTATATTTTATGTTTCCATAGTATGTGCATTCAGTCAGAAATCAAATTCATATGTACAAATGTAGCGTGTAAAATGAAAATATTTTATTTATCAATTAGAAGTTGGGCCAAGTTCAAGGCATGAACAATTTTTTAGCACAAAATCATTCAAAAGTGTATTCTAATAATTATTGACATTTGTAATCCGTGAACCTTTAATTTTCGCTAGTGATTCGAATGCTTCAGATTCTACTTTGCTGTGTTCAATAACCAGTGGAGGTACATAGTGGTTCAGATTCTACTAAACTAGAGGATTAGCTGAAAATTTCTATTTAGAACTGCTATCAACTGTACTCTATTGTTTTCTTGGAAATCTACTGAAACTGAGTGGTTTCCTACCAAACACCTACAGTAGACCTAATGTACAGCCAAGAGCATAAATAATAGTAGCCAAATATGATAATTGCTATTTTCATTTTGGTAAAAGTTTGGTATATCGGAGACACATTAAAATTGGATATTTTGTGTTTCGCATGGTTCGTACTTACCTATTGTGTATTGCGGAACATAGTTATAATATTACATATTTATAATAGAATAAAGCGAGAAGTTAACCGCACGTTTAGAAGTAAATAAAGAGATTACTTGAAAAGCAAAATTAACGAAATTGAAACAAACAGCAAAAATAAAAATATCAGAGATTTATATAAAGGTATAAATGAATTTAGAAAGGGGTGGCAACCTAAAGTAAACTTGATAAAAGATAAAAACGGTGATTTTCTAGCTGACCCAAGCGATATTCTAAATAGATGGAAGAACTACTTTAATGACCTTTTAAATGTTCATGTAGGAGATAAATCAGAAGTAAATGAAGTACACACTGCAGAACCTAACTTGACTGAAGTTAAAGATGCTATTAAAAGGCTAAAGAATAACAAAGCACCTGGCATTGATTTAATACCAGCTGAGTTAATTAAATATGGTGGAAATTCATTAATATGTCAAATTCATAAATTAATTTGTTTAATATGGAATAAAGAAGAAATCCCTCAACAGTGGAAAGAATCCATAATTGTTCCTGTGTTTAAAAAAGGTGATAAAATGAACTGCAGTAATTACCGTGGAAAATCTCTACTCTCAACATACAAAATATTGTCTAACATTCTTCTAACAAGACTAACCCCATATGCTAATGAAATTATAGGTGATTATCAATGTGGATTTAAACGTAACAGATCAACTACACATCAAATTTTTCACATCAGACAGACACTTGAAAAAAAGTGGGAATATAATCAAAATGTCCATCAGCTATTCATTGATTTCAAAAAAGCATATGATTCGGTCAAAAGAGATAAATTATATAATATATTAGTAGAGTTTGGAATACCTAAGAAGCTTGTTAGTATGATAAAAATATGCACCAGTGAAACAGAAAGTAAAATTCCTGTGGGTAATAATATGTCCGACAAATTTACAATTCATGATGGGTTAAAACAAGGAGATGCATTATCTCCATTGCTCTTTAATTTTGCCTTAGAATATGCTGCAAGGAAGGTAAAAGAAACTAAAGAAGGACTAAAATTAAATGGTGTGACTCAGTTGTTAGAATATGCAGATGATGTAGACTTATTGGGGGATGATGTGAATACAATTAAGAATAATGCTAAAATATTTTTCAAAACTGCTAAAGAGATAGGTTTGGAAGTTAACAAAGAGAAAACTAAATATATGCTTACAGGACGAAACCAAGTGTTAGGTAATAATCAAAATCTAATTATTGATAACAACTCGTTTGAACCAGTTTCTAAATTCACATACTTAGGAGTAATATTATAACGATAAAATCTTGCTAATTATCAGGTAAATCAATTAATCATCGTAATAAGCAATAATATGCATTGGATTGTGGCTGTTCACCGGGAGTTGGACGGCGGAGAGCGAAGGACTAGCCTGTTTCCCGAGAGAAGAGGCCGAGCCTCGGGTAAAGAAATATAAAAATACAACTTTATTACCAATGGTCAGATTCAACTGAAATTAAAGACAGCCCAGCAGCAGATTATCATCGACGAAATCGCCAAAGCAGAATTTGATAGGAGATAAATTAAGCCCGATATTAAAGGTTAAACAGCTAGACTGGATAACAATAGCTACAGACTCCCTGGCACTGTCTTCGGAACGAACGTGCAGGTTACAATAGGCCCGGTCTTAGGGTAACCTCTCTTCGAGGTGCTTTTGGAGAAGGGTCAAAGAACTCCAAATATACGGGCGAAGATAGCAGGACAAGAGGCTACGATTTGAGGACAATTTATCAACGCTTGGCAAGAGAGGGTACAGTAACGAACCTTTTGAATAGCAAATATGTAGACGAGCAGAGAAGCGGAAGACACAGTTTTACTCAGATTTTCTTCGGCGTGTTATCATGCACAATCTTTCGCGAACCACCCGCGTAAAGTATCCGCTTTGTGTGTCGCACCGTTCCGTGTTGTGTTTATTTCGAACGTGTCTGTTTACTATGAAGATGGAGTAGAGACAGAGAAAGGCCCTGCTGGGGGGGCGTCCGACGCAGTTGCCAATCCTTGAAGATGCGGAGATCCAATCTTATCGCCCGGAAACCATCTATTGACCACGCCGATAAACATCCACGACTCCACCACGAGGACTTCAGTCAGAGCCGACAAAGGTAAGCCGGAATGGACGTGAAAATGGATAAGCTTCGTTAGCCCCGTCGTGACATCCAAGGAGCTCGCTTAATTACATAAAAAATCTCGAACAGACATTGCTTATTACGGTGATTAAATTGCATCAACTATATTTTTAACATATAAAACCGTACAGCTTTCATTTATTCAATTATCCAAAGTATCTAACATTCAGATTGTACGACGCTATAAATTGTCAATATAATAATATAACAGTGATCCTGGTTAACCGCAAAAAGTAACAATATAAAGATTAACATTCAATTACAACAACATAAAAGGAGTAGTGTTTTTGTCGTGCAGGTTAAGCTCCTACCGGAACATGGTTTTTCCATAAATGCAAATGTGAATGTCAAATTAAGAACAGTTTAATTAATGTAGCTAACTTTAAACATGCCGCCGAACTATTATTGTACTAATTACTCATATCTTTTGGATTGCCGAGATACGAATGCGTGTGTGAATGTATGAGTGAAATGGGCAATGATGTAATGTTTATGCATGTGCTCTTTTATAGAAATTACAGTATATATAGAACTAACCCTGTGGTGTGATTTGTTCTTCCCTATGTAATCTCTTGGGCTCCGACTGATGGCACTTACCCTGGGAGAAAAGGTAAATAGGTTATTAATGATTGCCTTTTGTTTATTTGTTTAATTGTTTTTGTGGGTCTGACATTACCATTGTAGCGTAGAACCAGAATGACGTCAGGCACGTTAAATAAGTAGACGTCGCGCTACATAAAAGATGGCGCCCGAACATGCGACATGTAGGTTCGACGAGTAAGCCCGAACATGTGACATGTAGGTTCGATGAGTAATCCCGAACAAGCGACATGTAGGTTCGATGTGTAATCCCGAACATGCGACATGTAGGTTCGATGTGTAATCCCGAACATTCGACGTGTAGGTCCGAGTAGGCCCGAATATGCGATAATTAGGCCCGAGTAGGCCCGAAGTTTAGATAAGTGTCGATAGTTGGAAGGAAGTTATTAATAGTCGCAAAAATGAGTTTAGTGTGCCATAATTATTCAGTTATAGAGCTATGTGCCTACATGCCTTCGACAGGAACCAAGAGATTGATAGAGGTAGAAAATCAAATATTAATCACTTATTGCAGTTAAAAAATACCACGCAGGACGCCTAGAGTATGAAGCGTTTAGTTCTTTGTGTTGCTATAATCAGTAATTTTCTAGTTTAGAGTATTTAAGTGTATTTACGCATAGTTAGCATGTGAATTGAGTATTTAATTTTTTGTGCAATATATATAGTGGGCGTGAAGTAATAATGGTTAAAGTAATTTACATAGCGAGAGATTTTGGATTTTTTATGCGGCGATAAGGATAAAGCATCGATCAAGGATGGTAAGGGGCGAGACTCAAAACCCCGTAGGGTCTATTTATGAAAAAGAAAAGAGGAATTTATATCTCGCTGCGAGAACGCATCGAATCCAAGGAAGAAGAGAGAGAGAATAACGACCGAGGAGAAGGGTGATGGAGAGAATAACTCGACAAAGGAAGAAGATTGAAGAAATGGACAATCCAAAGGAAGGAAAGGAAGTGACGTTACTGGAAGGCGACCAGGGAGGAGAAAGCAACCGTGCTCCGGAGAATACCGTTATCCCTGAAAGTGAGCAACCAACGGCAGTGTTACCAACCCAAGGCACCATGGATGTTCAAGCGATAATGGCGCTCTTCACTACGATGATGAAGCAACATGAAGAAGGGAAAGAACGTCGAAAAGAGGAGAAAGAAAAGAAGAGAAAATTGGAAGAAGAAGAGAAGGAGAAGAAGAGAAAATTGGAAGAAGAAGAGAAGGAGAAGAAGAAAAAAATGGAAGAAGAAGAGAAGGAGAAGAAGAGAAAATTGGAAGAAGAAGAGAAGGAGAAGAAGAGAAAATTGAAAGAAGAAGAGAAGGAGAGGAAGAAAAAATTGGAAGAAGAAGAGGAGAAGAAGAGAAAATTGGAAGAAGAAGAGAAGGAGAAGAAGAGAAAATTGGAAGAAGAAGAGAAGGAGAGGAAGAAAAAATTGGAAGAAGAAGAGAAGGAGAAGAAGAGAAAATTGGAAGAAAGAGAAGGAAAGGCAAAAAGAATTGCGAAGAAGAGAGAAAGAACAACAACACCGAGAGATGATGGATCAGTTTCTACAAGCATTAAAAAAGAATGATGAGAAAATAGAAAAAGCCCAAGAAGAGTGTGTTGAAAGACATCGTGATAACTCGAAAGACATTGAGAACCTGGAAAAAACAGTGGAAACTGAAGTCAGGCAGATCCATGAACACCTGGCACACCTGGGAGAGAAGATAGAAGAAAAGAAGAATGACGTGGAAAGGAGAATGGAGGAGGAATTCCGAATGGTTGATCGTCGACTTGCAGCGGATTCCAGAATGGTGGAAGAAAGATTTGGACAAATCGAAACAAGATGACCTCAGAAGAACAGCAATGGAGGAAGATAAAAAACATGACGCAAGACTTACGCCAAGACGTCACACGAATCAAAGAAACGATGCAGAGAGAGACTTCTTCAATCGTTATTACGTCACCACGAACAAGGAACGAGGAAGACCAGCGAGAAACAACGCCCCTGGCGACATTAGCGCAGGAACCATCTCGATCGGGGAGTCAGTCCACAGGCGATGACGTCATGGAGCAGGATAGCAGCTGCTCGCGAGTCCACTCCGTGGTACAGACCAGTGTAGCCACATCGGAAATAGGCAGGCGTGCCATCTTCTTGAAGTTTTCACTGGACAACTTTATGATTTTCGACCAAGAGAAGACAGAAACTTTGCCATCCACGTTTCTTCAAGAATTCAAAAGAGATTGCATTTTATATGGGATTCACGAAGAGGATCACCTGAAGCTCATCCAGAAACTTCTTCGCGGTTCCGCACGCATTTGGTTAGACCACCAGGTACCAGCGTTCAAGACCTTTAGCACCTTCGAAAAAGCTTTCATTGAACAATTTCAGTGCAGATCATTGGTAGAGAGGAAGGTTACCCAGTTAAGAAACAAGCGGTACGACGTCAACGGAAAGCTCACATACAAACAGTTTTTCTGGTAGAGGGTGAATGAATTCCGTTCGCTTAAGCCCGGAACCGAAGTGATAGAAATCCTCACGGCCATCAGAGCTATGTACCCGAGCTATGTACCCGAGCTACGTACAGAGACAGCTTACAAGAGATGTGTTAGAAAATTTTGACCGAATGTCGCTTATCCTTGAAGACATGGATTTGCTGAAGGAGAACGAAAAACATCGATGGGAAGATCAATCAAGCAAAAGAGGGAATAATAATTTTGATAGGAAGAGAGGAGAAAATTTTCCACGAGTGCAAATGGCGACTACACGCAATACATACAATGGACGGCGACAACAATTCAATCGACAAGAACAATCGCAGTACAGTCCTCCAAGACAGCGAGACAGGGATACCAAACGCTCGAATCGAGGAAACTACCGTGGAGGCAGACAGAACACAAACGCAGGTTACCGAGGGCGTGGCGACATACGATTTTCACGCGGGGAGGAAGACAATCGTATGGAAGAAGGCAGAACACAAGCTATTCATTTAGTAAGAACCGCCTACAACAATGAGAAGCAAGAGACTGACGAACAATGGCCTCAACCATCAACTCAATCCCAACGCGCCAGATTACCAGTCAGGTACTCGTCGGGATAACAGCCACGGCGCAAGAGCGGAAAACTAACACCTTCCGACGACAGCTCGGCTCGTGTCGGCGGAGAATCTGAGATGCAAAAGGTTCTAGAGCCACAATCCTCACCTGTGAATCGACGACACAAAATGACAGACATAGAAGTAAGAAGTTGTTGGTTCATAAATAATTTATCAGAAGATGATGATGAAAGCGATGCTGCAGAGAATTCGAGCAGGAAATTATGGCCATCTCAAACGCCTCAAATACAGTTAAAAATAGGAGAACACTCCATTAATGCCATCGTGGACACTGGGTCGGAATTGAACTTATGTGGGGAACAGATCTGGAAGAAAATCTCTAAGGATATAACGAAACCGCAGCTTAGTAGCAGTAAGGACATTAGGCTAGTAGATTTCTCAGGCAAGGTTAGACAGCGACCACTAGGGCACGTGGTAGTAGGTGGCAAAATAGGAAACATGGAGACTCTAATAGATTTTTACGTCGTTCGAGAATTGAATGTGGATGCTATTTTAGGCATGGAGTTCCTTATACAATATAGCGCAGATTTGAACCTACGTAGAGGTACGTTACGTTTATGTGACGACGTCAGTCAGCAGGAAGCTGAATTTATAAATAATAGAATGTACTTCCCAGAGGAAGGAAAGTGCTTTAATGTTACAGAAAATTGCGCTACCTTAAGCCCTGAAGAAAAAATTGAAGTATTAGTGTCTAATCTCAACGAAATAAACATGGAAGCCCGAGAGAAGTTCAGAAACATCCTACGAGAGCATGCAGAGATCTTTTCAGAAAAACCAGGCAGATGCAGACTATACACTCATGAGATCAAAGTTGAAGGTGACGAACCAGTCGTGTCACGTGTATATCCGGTGGCCTACTCCTACAGGGGCGAGATCAGAAAGCAGCTGAGACAGATGTTAGATTGGGACATCATTAGACCGTCGAATTCTTGTCATCTCAATCCTCTACTGGTTGTTAAAAAACCGGGAGGTAAAGGATTACGTTTGTGTATCGACTTTCGCCGATTGAATCAGCGTTGCCAACTACAACGTGTAAAAACACTGAATCTTAACGAAATATTACAAATTTTTCATGGCAAAAAGATTTTTTCAAAGTTGGACGCTAATAGTGGGTTTTGGCAGCTGAACCTATCCGAGCACAGCAAGCCTTATACTGCCTTTCTATTTGAAAATCAATTGTATGAATTCCAAACCATGCCTTTCGGATTGTCAAATGGCGTTCAAGGTTTCACCAATGCAATGAACGCAGTGCTAGGAGCCGAAGTTAGTGGATTTTGCCTAGCGTACGTGGATGATTTGATCATTTTTTCAGAGGATATAGAAACACATCTAATTCACCTGGATACTGTTCTCAGTAAACTTCATGACGCCGGAATGACAATTCAACTGGATAAATCAGAGTTTTTCAAAACACAAATTGAATACCTTGGCCACATAGTAAATGAAAATGGAATTCAACAGCATCCCAAACGTTTCGAGACGATCAAGCAGCTTAAAAAACCGACCTCAATTAAAGGAGTTCAGAAACTATTAGGAGTCTTTCAATGGCATAAGAAGTTCATTGACCAGTTCGCACAGATGGCAGCACCGCTGTATGAACTTTTGAAGCAGAACCGGAAGTGGAAATGGACTGAGGCACAACAGCAGAGTATGGATGCTCTAAAAGAAGCTGTCTGCAAGGAACTGCAATTATATCACCCAGATTTTAACGACACCTTCTACGTGCAATGTGATGCGAGTATGTTAGCGCTAGGCAGTTGCCTATATCAAATAAAGGATGGCGAAAAGAGGATAATTCAATATGCAAGTCGAGCCTTGAGAGGAGCTGAGAAACGGTACAGCATAAACGAACTAGAATGCTTGGCCATCATTTGGTCTATCCAGAAATTCCACATTTATCTGGCAGGAAGGGAATTTATTGTGGTAACAGACCATAAAAATCTGCAGTTTCTAAATCAAGCAAAAAATTGGAATAGTAGGCTAACGAGGTGGAGTCTCTAGCTTCAAGGCTATAATTTTAAGATCCAGCATTGTAAAAGGGAAGGACAACATGGTTCCGGATTCACTGTCACGCTACTGTGAAGGTGAAGGTGTGACTACAGCACACTTTAACCATGTAATCATTGGCCAGCCATACCTCCAGAGGTACACCGCCGAGAAACTAGCGGAAGAGCAAAGGAAAGATCCAGCCCTTCAAGGGATTTTCAGGTACTAGATGGCAACACTGACGACGGAGATCGGCGAGAGAGAAGAGTGCGTGAGTTTTTTCGCCTCGAGAACGGCATTCTAGTACGCAGCGATTTCCATGACAACGGGCAGATAAAGATCTGCATACCAAACCACCTCACAGCCCAGATGTTGCGTGAGTGTCACGAAGATTCAGGGCACTTTGGATTTGAGAAGACCTGGAAACTTCTGTCACCTTTGTACTACTGGAGCTCGATGAGAAAGGATCTGAAAAAATGGCTTAGGAACTGTGAACGATGCGCCGAAACCAAGCCACAAAAGCAAGGCAGAAATCATATTATTACATCTCTAAGGGCGACAAAGGCACGAGATATTGTGGCGGTGGACTTAGTTGGCCCGTTACCAATGTCAAAAGGAAGAGAGAGATATCTATTTACAATCATGGACTTGGCAACCAGATATCTAGTGGCTTATCCAATCAGATCAACTAACACCAAACTCTTACTCAAATATCTAACAAAATTTTATTTTGTTCATCTTGGAAAACCAACTTGTATCTTGAGCGACAGAGGCCCACAGTTTGTTAGTAAGGAATGGAAAGAAACACTGGAGAAGTATAACGTTAATATTATGCTAACTGCACCCTATCATCCATCTTCGAATCCCGTAAAGAGAGCCCATTCAGAGATAAATAGGTTAATGCGAGTGTTCTGTGGAGAGAACCATTCCACCTGGAGCGAACACGTAACTTCCATAGTATTGCTACTAAATTACACTGTATGCACATCACTGGGGAGCTCACCCGCAGAACTTTTTCTTGGTCAAGACAACAATAGTACACTTCTGCAGCACTTAGGGATCAAAGAAGAAAGACAAGAAACACCGTGGAAAGAAAAACTGATAGCTGCCGAAACGAGAGTCCGAGAACTAAAACAGAAGAGGAACCAGAAAAGTAGTAAAATTGGGGAAGAAATCAAGGAAAATGATCTTGTATTTATAAAATGCCACTATCTGAGCTCACAAGTTGATAAAAAGATAAGTAAATTCTTTAACCTATACGAAGGATCGTATATTTGTTGTGGAAGATTAGGAAATAACATCTTAAAACTCACAAACTGCAAAAATGGCAAAGAAACTACACCTCAGCACATAGATAACCTCAAAAAATGGAACTGTTCTCAAGAAAAGAGAAAGATGTGGCTTCAACAACTAGAAAAAACCTAGAGTACTGAACATCGAAAGAGCCTTTAAACTTGTAAATTATTCCACATACTAGTGTAAATAATTTAACACAATTATGATATTATTATTATTATTATTAATATTCAAAAAACTGAGAACTTATATATATATATATATATATCTATATACATATCAATATCTGAGCATATATCATGTTATGTTAATGCCAACATTAATAACGTATTATTTATATTTTTATTACCCGGAATAGATATTATTTAGTAAAGAAACATGTATTTTAAAAGGTTTGAATTGATGATAAGAAATATTTTATGTAATAACTCAATAATTCTGAACTATATCTCAAAGAGTGAATTTTCATCATAACTTAGAGTGTGAATGTAGTAAGTTTACATATGTATATGCATACATAATAGGATAATTCTCATAAGTGTTAGCAAGGTGTTTGTTAAATGAACAATGTTACAGAGTCAAGAACTGCAAATGAATGTTGAGTAATCCTGCAATTTTATGTTTGGTTAATATTAAAGGTAATGATGTAAAATTAATTGAAAAGTGCAATTTAGTCTGTAGAGAAAGACAACTATATTCCAGGGTTCGAGTCCCTATTCGAGCGCCTATGTGTAATAATTAGGTAAGATTTAACGTTAATTATTAATTGTGTTTTGATGAATTTCTCCTTCGCATATAATCTTAAGCTCAGAAAAAATTCATGTGTAAGGAGAGGGGAATGTTATAACGATAAAATCTTGCTAATTATCAGGTAAATCAATTAATCATCGTAATAAGCAATAATATGCATTGGATTGTGGCTGTTCACCGGGAGTTGGACGGCGGAGAGCGAAGGACTAGCCTGTTTCCCGAGAGAAGAGGCCGAGCCTCGGGTAAAGAAATATAAAAATACAACTTTATTACCAATGGTCAGATTCAACTGAAATTAAAGACAGCCCAGCAGCAGATTATCATCGACGAAATCGCCAAAGCAGAATTTGATAGGAGATAAATTAAGCCCGATATTAAAGGTTAAACAGCTAGACTGGATAACAATAGCTACAGACTCCCTGGCACTGTCTTCGGAACGAACGTGCAGGTTACAATAGGCCCGGTCTTAGGGTAACCTCTCTTCGAGGTGCTTTTGGAGAAGGGTCAAAGAACTCCAAATATACGGGCGAAGATAGCAGGACAAGAGGCTACGATTTGAGGACAATTTATCAACGCTTGGCAAGAGAGGGTACAGTAACGAACCTTTTGAATAGCAAATAAATAGACGAGCAGAGAAGCGGAAGACACAGTTTTACTCAGATTTTCTTCGGCGTGTTATCGTGCACAATCTTTCGCGAACCACCCGCGTAAAGTATCCGCTTTGTGTGTCGCACCGTTCCGTGTTGTGTTTATTTCGAACGTGTCTGTTTACTATGAAGATGGAGTAGAGACAGAGAAAGGCCCTGCTGGGGGGGCGTCCGACGCAGTTGCCAATCCTTGAAGATGCGGAGATCCAATCTTATCGCCCGGAAGCCATCTATTGACCACGCCGATAAACATCCACGACTCCACCACGAGGACTTCAGTCAGAGCCGACAAAGGTAAGCCGGAATGGACGTGAAAATGGATAAGCTTCGTTAGCCCCGTCGTGACATCCAAGGAGCTCGCTTAATTACATAAAAAATCTCGAACAGACATTGCTTATTACGGTGATTAAATTGCATCAACTATATTTTTAACATATAAAACCGTACAGCTTTCATTTATTCAATTATCCAAAGTATCTAACATTCAGATTGTACGACGCTATAAATTGTCAATATAATAATATAACAGTGATCCTGGTTAACCGCAAAAAGTAACAATATAAAGATTAACATTCAATTACAACAACATAAAAGGAGTAGTGTTTTTGTCGTGCAGGTTAAGCTCCTACCGGAACATGGTTTTTCCGTAAATGCAAATGTGAATGTCAAATTAAGAACAGTTTAAATATGTAGCTAGCTTTAAACATGCCGCCGAACTATTATTGTACTAATTACTCATATCTTTTGGATTGCCGAGATACGAATGCGTGTGTGAATGTATGAGTGAAATGGGCAATGATGTAATGTTTATGCATGTGCTCTTTTATAGAAATTACAGTATATATAGAACTAACCCTGTGGTGTGATTTGTTCTTCCCTATGTAATCTCTTGGGCTCCGACTGATGGCACTTACCCTGGGAGAAAAGGTAAATAGGTTATTAATGATTGCCTTTTGTTTATTTGTTTAATTGTTTTTGTGGGTCTGACATTACCATTGTAGCGTAGAACCAGAATGACGTCAGGCACGTTAAATAAGTAGACGTCGCGCTACATAATATTAACAAATGAAAATTATATTAAAGAGCAAATAAAAAGTAGGCTTTATTCAGGAAATGCATGTTACTTCTCTCTTCATAAACTTTTGTCTTCTCGTTTAGTATCTAAGAAACTAAAAGTTAAAATATACAAAACAGTAATTTTGCCTGTAGTATTATATGGATGTGGAACTTGGTCCCTTACATTGAAAGAGGAACATAAATTGAGAGTATTTGAAAAAAAAATCCTTAGGAAAATCTTTGGACCTAAAAGGGATGAGGATTTGATTTTGATTTGATATGAAAATTTTGGGTGCGTCAGCACTTAGGCTATTTTGCACCCGTCACATTATATGGGGTCCAGCCCCTTATCTTTACAAAGAACAACTCTAACGTTGCATAAGTAAAATCTTAAAAGCTTAAAATGTTCTGACTTTCGTTAAAAGCTGAGGCTATAAAGGGGCACTCAGCACACACAAGGACAAAAAAACAGGACAACACACACAAAATTATACTGGCCAGAGTGCTAGTCGCCAGAGCCTCGTTCGTCTGCATAACGCAGTGCAGGGTGTACTAACGTGGAAGTGAGGTTGACAGTTGGGTGTACTACGTGGAAAATCACCCCTTACACCCCAAAAGGGATGAGGAGACAGGTGTGTGGAGAAGGTTACATAATTTAGAACTACATAATTTGTATTCATGTCCAGATATTATTAGAATAATTAAATCAAGAAGACTTAGGTGGGCAGGTCATGTGGCACGAATGGGAGAGGAAAGAGGAGTTTACAGGATTCTTGTTGGGAAACCTGATGGTAAACGACCTGTACGAAGGCCAAGACGAAGATGGAGGGACAACGTTGAGATGGACCTAAAGGAAATCGGTAGGGATGGAAAAGAGTATATAGATCTTGCGCAAGATAGGGACAGATGGAAGGCCTGTGTTGCTGCAGCCATGAAGCTTCGGGTTTAAGAAGGCTAGAGAGTTAGTTAGTTAGTTAGGAACATAGTTCAAAGTGCCATTATGCTTTTTACACGAAAACAACCAAAATTTTTCACATTTACAGTGATTTTTTTTTATTCTTTTCTTAGCTTCCGTGAGAACAATATGGCGGGCACATTTTGACTCGTTTTGTGGGAATGCAGTGTTTCCAACTTTCTTCACAAAAAAATATGTACGGTGGTGTTTGTCACGTGTGCAAATTGTACATTATGCACACGTAGCTGACGGATAGCCCCAAGAACCATTTCCGATACGGTTAGGTTTGGTTTGGTTAGGCAAGCATAGTGAAAAAAGGCGGTTTGGAAACACTGACAGTGGACAGTGAAAGCAATCGCAATTGTGCGTCGGTGAGATATTTCTCTTGAAAAATACATGATTTCCCGGTCAAATATATTCCACAATGAAAGGAAGCACCTTAACGAATGTTGGAAACCTTGTAGAAACTCATTTCCGTCAGTAGTTTCTTCTGTAAAATTGAAGAAATGTGTCTCTGATATACTGAACTTTTACCTTCATTTTTTATATTCCACATCATATGTTGCTTTAAAGAATGGAATTTTGTTGAAGTGAAGCACATATTCTCACATTTTCATTTAAATTTCACATTGTGTTTTTTACAGACCAAATGAAAACTGTGATGGATAACTCATCTACCATTTCTTTAACATATTGCTGTAAATATAAATTGACATTCCCCCTGATAAACGATTTGTCTTTATATGTACTTGAAAAATCTAAACACAGATGTTTCAAACCCCCATCGACCTGCTGGAAAAAGTAACAGAATTTTGAGCAGGGCTATTTGTGCATAAAATGGAGTAAAAAGAAACATTTTGTATGAAACTTGCAACAACGTTATTCTTATCTTCAGGGGTTTGAACTCAATTTCCAATTGGAAGGGGGTTAAGAAAATTTAATGCCAAACAACTAAAAATGGGACATTTGTAAAAGAAGAAAATTGAGTTTTCACGAGATATTCTATGGGTGCATAAATTAATGCTTTCTTACTCCCTGCAATATAGATAATAATGGCAAACCCAGATAAGGGTCTGTTGTTAGAGTGGCCCTCGAGGTCTAAACACACCCGCTCTACCAGATATGATTTTTTTAAAAAATTTAAAATTATTGGGTGCGTCAGCACTAAGGCTATTTTGCTCCCGTAACACAATACGAGGTCCAGCCCCTTACCATAACTGTAATGCCATGTTGTAACTAAAATCTTGAAAATTTTCTGACCGCTTGAAAGCTGAGTCTGTAAAGGGGCACTCAGCCCACATAAGGGCAAAAAACAGGACAACACACACAAAGTCGCCAGAGCCTCGTTCATCTGCAAAATGTCATCCAGGGTGTACTGCGTGGAAATGAGGTTGACTTTTGGGCACCTATATGGAAGGTACCCCTTATACCCCATATGTTTTTTTTTATTGTTATTATTATTATACATATGTATATATTACCAAAAGTATTACTTTGATTTTATTGCATATCCAACCTCAGCTTTTCTTGCATTTTTGATTACAGCATAACTTCTGGATTTTTAATTTCAATCTGCTGTATATTTCACTCTAAAGCCAAGTAACTCAAATTCTGAATCCAAGGTTAACAAAATTATTTGTACACACTGATTCATGTAATAGATAATATACTGTATACAACCTTCAAATATCTGTTTGTACGTGCCATAAGTTGATCTTTTCTTGAAAAGCTACGTGCAATGTATTTTTGAGGTTTGGATTTTAATGTTTCTTAACTTTTTATTTCAGTATTGGATTCAGAAAGAATTGCATTTGCACCACACCATACTCCAGGTACATCTAGTTGGGCTACAACTCTACAAAGAAGTCTTTGGAAGATAATTTTTTTATCATGCTTTATGATTGGTTGTAGGAATTTTTTTGAATTGTAATAAATGTTAATGTTTCTTGAATAATGGGATGCATTTGATTATTCTTCAGAGGAGAATGGCATGTATGAGTGTAGACCTGGAATCCCTAAGGAAATATATTCATGAGTTAAGAGAGACCTTTTGTGTTCCATATAAAATAGTCCTGGCAGCGGCGGCTCTAAGGGGAAGCCGCCGTGCCATGGCTCTACCCTCAGAAAAAGAAATAGCACTTGCTTTGCCAAAATATAGTTAAATTAATACATTTACGAACGAGGAGATTCGAATCTCGAAAGCGTTCCAGCTTACGGCCGCCTCAATTCCTTCGCCGTATCCCCAGCTGTTCTCTCTGGCATAGTCTGGCCTGCACGCAGAGGCATGCGCGGAGGCATGAAAAAGTCTCCGTAGTCAACGAGCGAGGAGGTGGGATGGTAGCCCAGTGGCAGCCATAAGTGTCAGCTCGCGTCGTGTCACGACGCGAGAGCTTTCGCATTGTGTTGACATAGTTGCAAACTTCACAGAGAAGTGACTAATCCTGACCGATTTGTAATACTCGTTGGAGAAGTAATTCGCGAGAAAGATACTTTCCTGCATACTTGGCAAGAACGAATGTAATATCTTCCCCAAATTTATATAACCATTTAGATAGATGCGTCTAAAGAGCCATCCAGACTTTTTTGTTATCGATTTCTTCCTTAAGAAAAGATATATCCCTTGCTCTCACGCACACAGACACTCATGTGTTTCAACTGACGTTGACAACATTGAAGACATTTACTGTAAGTACAAAAGAATTGCCTAAATATCAAAGGGAATTCGCATCACCAGGTTTTTATTTACTTTAATATTCGTAAAAAAATCACACGGAAAATCTATCAGTATAAGAATTTCACTTGGAGATATAATTCAATTTCTTGCATTGAATTCTAAAAATTGTAGATCTACAGTTCATTTAGCAGATAATCATATTTCAGTTGTTAGTAACACCGATCGTTGATGTACCGTCTGCCGTGCTGGGGTTGCAAATTATAAACAAAACAAGGCGAGAATACCGATCAACTCGGTGTCTCTAATTGTCCAGTGTTTTTCTTTTTAGTGAAGTGAAAGTGTCCGATGGTGTGTGAAAGGAAGGGTAGTTAGTAAAGATGAATCAGATCAGAGTATTATTACATACACCGTTTTCCAAGGAACTATACGATATTAAATTAAAAGTTAAACAACTTGGCTGTCCCACGCCAGATTAAAACATCAATTCTATTTAAAAATATCAAAAAAATGGTAAAGGTGACAGGCGTCGAAATTTTAATAGTCGCATTTATTGCTTAGAAACTCTGGCCGACCTCCGTACATCATGCTTCGACGCCAGGGATTGCAGGTTCGAATCTCGGCCTGGGCATCGGTGTTCTTTGTTAGTGTTCACTCATCCTTACCTTCGCGATTAGCCAAAAGTAGTACAAATGCGAAGTAAAATAAACAATCCTAGGAACTCTGAATTTTTGTCTGCAATTTTAGTAAACAAAGTTCCATTAAAATTAACTCTTTCATTAGATTTCTATGACATATGCTAGTGAAAATTTTTCGATTTCTTAATCACGTTGTCACTACCCATCATTCTAGCTGCCAGCCGCCAATGGGTCCTGGTGTTAATATTACTATTTCATCTACAGGTGGCTGGCTATCAGAGCCCAAGGATACATTTTCTGGATAAGAAATAATTGATTACAGTGTGTTGCAATGTACCTGTTTTTGGAATATTCAACTGAATACATTGTTACATACAAGGGCTACACATTACAAAATTCACCACTATTCCAGAATGAATTGGAGCAATTTTTCATGTGTATGACATGAAACTGACCAGTGGCGTGCCCAGGATTTTCAAAAGGGAGGGGTTATGTATACTTTTTCTTGGAAGTTAGCCCTCATTTTGTCATATTTTCCTAACTTTGACGTTCTTTTTTAGGAATACTGGGCCAAAGTGGGGGTTATAACCCCCACCAACCCCCCCCTTGGGCACGCCACTGAAACTGACATATCTTTTAAAGAGTTGCAAAATGTCCTAACTTTTTTAACTTTATGTATTATTAATTATGCATAACAAAAAATAATAATAGTTTGATTGTAGCTATGAAACATATGAAATAAATTTTAAATTAGTCACCAACTGCTGTATCGAATAAATGTCTTAGGGCAATGTCTAATGAATACTTAGTCACAGGAGCAGCTTGATACGAGGTACACTCAAGTCCTACATGTAAGAACTTAATTAAACTTAATTAATATTTTTTAAATAATGACAAATGCACATAGTTTAAACTAACTTCACAATTACATACTGTTTCATTCACAAGTTCACTACACATTATTAAGAATGAATGACAGCACAGTAGATTATAATTTATGCAAAAGGGAAAAGAATGATGTGCACTTATTTTTACAAAATTTGAATTATAAACAACATCATTAAATTTTCTCACATATAAGAATATAATTTCCAAGAACCTTGGTGAGAGGGGGTTTCACTGTATAGTTTAAAGTAATTTACATTACATGTGCTATATCCTCAAGCAGATCTATGTTTGTGTTTGGCTGCCTTGGTGCCCTAATAGATTGGGTTGTCGACTGATCATCTTGTCACCAAACGTTTGCAACATGGCACCACAAACGTAACTCCAGAGAATTGAAGCCACGAATTAGTAACACACTGCTACTTCCACCAGCTAGAGGGTTGGAAGGATGAGTTCTCACCCAGGGATTGCGTTAAGACGAATCTCAATCCTCTAGAAGTGAAATAGGGAGGCAGACACCTACTGACAGAATAAAAATTATAGATACTAGAGTTTGGACTCCAATTAGAAATTAACCAGTAGACATTTATGTTGCAGCAAAATTTAGCTTATTCGATTCTGCGTTATTCTATGCTAACAGTTTTTTTTTGTTGTTGTTTCTTTTGCAAATGATTGCTGTATTGTATGTAGGTCTACTGGATCATTTTTAAATGGAGTCCAAACTGGAGTATCTATAATTTTTAGTCCGACAGTAATTGTACACCAATTAAATTAATTTAAAATGTCCAAAAATTTAATATTGGTTCACACACATTACATACGAATTTGCACGAAATGAAAATCATATTGTTGGGTCTTGCTCGCTCCTGGCAGTGATAGTAAAGCCCGGATTTTTATGTAATATCAACCTCTAAAATATGTACATAAATATGTAATAAAAATGTCTGAAATATGTAAAAAGTATGTAAATTCATAATGAAATATGTACTATAAATATTTATTCCAAACGTTACTTCCTATTTTTGTTACATTTTTTCCTCACAAAGGGATATATTTATTTCAAAAAGACTTACAAAAATTGAAGTTACAATATTACAATGCTTACATTAAGTATTTTTTATGTTCTTATAGAGCAAAAATATTAACCACAATTTGAATATATTTAATATTTAATATACAATGTCACCAGGTACCATTCAAAATGTTCAGTAGTAAATTTTCGTTGCCCAAATTTTTCACTCAAAAGCACTTACAAAAATTCAGGTTACCTTTGATCTTGGGGCAGGCACTGTATTTAATTATTTAACTTACAATATGTTACCAGGTACATTTCCAAATGTTCAGAAGTAAATGTTTGTCGCCGATCAGATAATATGTTCTTGTACGCAGAGAAACTTCTCTCCGCGTCACAAGAAGTAACCGGAGCGTACTTCAGGAGGTGAATGTGGTCGGGAGAAATATCATTGGGAGGGTTAACTGTTTCACCATTGAGAATGCGGCTCACTGTAAATAAGCTGACGTAACCTGGGTTTCTTTCAGCCACTGCGTCAAATTTTCTTCGAGTTTTTCTCTCCCACATCTCCTCCAATAGCAGACAGTTTCTTTCTTGCATCCTCATATATATCCATGGCTTCCAGGAGAGGAAGCCCAACAGTTTCAAGTTTTTTCATGCTTGTATCAATCCAACCAAAATTGCTGTTTATGTATGCCATATCGCAAGCAAGTTTGGTGTCCTTGAAGAGATTTTGAGCAGTGCGTACCGATACAGCTGAGTCCGCCGAAAATGAGTCAAGCACAGATTTCACTTCTTCAAAATGTTCGTTGTAAAACTTACTTGCCCGGATCCAAGTGCCCCATCTAGTAAGAATAGGTTCCGGAGGAAGTGGTACACTTGGCAATTGTTCCTTGTAAACTTGCACACGTTGTAGTGCCTTCAGAAACACCTTTTTCGTGGAAGAAATAAGTTAATTGACTTCCGGGAAATTGCCTCTCACCTCCTCAGCAATGCGTTGGAGAGCATGTGCCAAGCAAGTAAAGTGGATCAAGTTAGGATAAAACACTTTAAGTGCCGTAGCAGCTTTTAACATGTATGACGCACTGTCTGTGAACATGAGAAGAACTCTCTCTTCTTGTACGCCATCCGGATACAACAATTTAAGACTGTCATTCACAAATCGTGCTATGGTGGAATGATTAGTACGCTCTAGAACTTTGCATGCAATGAGATGTGGTGTAGATGGAGAATCAGCAATTAGCGTTCCAACAATGAAATTACTTACATACCGTCCCAAAGCATCAGTTGTTTCGTCGATGGAAATCCACACATAGGAACTGCCTACTTCTGCCCTAATTGATTCTAAAGTTTCTTTGTAGGAATGTGGAAGATATCGCTTTCGAAGGGTTGACTCGTCAGGAAGTTTACGGCCACAATATATTTCCAGAAAATCCCGGAACTTCGGTGCTTGAATTTTAAACCAAGGGATGTTTGCTGCAATCATTGCTTCGCACATTTCCTTGTAAAACACACTGAATGAAGAATCCTCTTGCATCTGGGTTAGTAAAACTTGCTTCTTTTCACTCCGTAGTTGTTTGTTTTTGACATGAAGTGAAGTGCGAACATGTTGATCTAATTGAGACTTCATAGTGCACCCAACTTTTTTATCGCACACTCGACAAAAAATAACTTTACCATCCGTAGTAAATGCATCATCGACTGCTATCCAAGATCGCAACTTTTGAGATAACGAGGCGGTAGGCGGAGCCATTCCAGCTTTCTACAGCTAAAACACTGTTTAAATACTGAGGTAAGCTCTTCTTAAAACTCCAATGGTTAAAATGAAAAGGCGACGAAATATATATACGAAATTCTACGGTTGAGTTAACAATACTTCATTCAAGATTTGTCGCCGCCGGCTGCAAAAATCAAAACGATCACAACAATGTACGGATGAAAAGTAAGTGCCTCTCAGCGTTGTACTTGCCGCCTTCCATTGTTGGTTCTCTTCGTTCGCTGTGTGTTGCTTGCCGCTCCATGTTACAAACTGGAAACTGAAACACTGTCGAATCTTGATGTAATTGTTACGATGCGGCGAATCAACGAACTGCTATGTACGTACAACGAAGGCAAATCGCACTTTTAAGTTACTATATTTTTTTAGACCTGGAAATGGGGAGGGGAAGTGAGAAGATACTTTTTTAACTAGTAAGCCAAAAGTTCATTGGATTTTCCTCTTAAGGACTGTTTTATGTAAAAAATATTTCATATCTTAGGAATATGTAACATTTAGTAAAATATGTAAAAATATGTAATATAAAACTTCACTGTGACATCTCTACTGACGTAATTCGTCAATATATTTTAATTCCACGCTTGTACATATAAAGGAAAAAATATGTAATTACATAGAAATCCGGGCTTCAGTGATAAGTAAAACATTTCATGACAATATGTGCACAGCCTTTACTTTAACGAGTCAGATTGGCTCATATGGCGGTTGTAACAGATTCTTGCTTCGAATCTTGGCCAAGGTTTCGACGATCTTTAAAAATATTCATTACTCAATAAAAAAATGACGGAATTTCTTGTAAAGATGGAAATGACATTTTAATGAGAAATCTATTTAATTGTGCCATACCAGCAACAGGAATGGTAGGAAAGGGTTATGAACTGAAATTATGTATTATTTTCCCATACGACAACCATGCAGTGCGAAATATAAGCAGCAAATATGTATTGCTGCCAGAACACATTGTTGCAGAAGTGATTTGAATGAATGGCCATAAATTGCTGCCACAACACTTTGTTGCAAGAATGGTTTGAATGAATTGCTGACACAACAGTTTGTTGCTGAAGTGGTCTGAAGGAAGCCGCTCTTTGTAAATATTCGTTATTCCACAAACTAATGGCAAAATTCCTTGAGAAAATCCTTTTAAAAGTAGAAATAAGGTTTAAATAAAATATTTCTCCACATGTAACATGCATTTAGTGGGAAAAAAACGAAACGAATATGTATTGCAGCCACAACACTACAGGTTGAAGGGTGACGATTTTTAAAAATTAACCATTACTACACAAAATAATGGCAAAACTCCTTGAAAATATGTAGGAATAAAGTTTAAATGAAATACGTCTCTACATGCGACGTGCTTTTAGTGGGAAAGATACGAAACGGATATGTATTGCTGCCACAACACTTTGTTGCAGGAGAGGTTTGAATGTATTGCTGCCACAACAGTTTGTTGCTGAAGTGGTCTGAAGAAAGCCGCTCTTTGTAAATATTCGTTATTCCACAAGTTTATGGCATAATTCCTTGAGAAAATCCATTTAAAAGCAGAAATTATGTTTAAATAAAATATTTACTTCATGTGGCATGCATTTAGTTTTGAAAGATACGAAATGGATAGGGCATTGCTGCCACAACACTTCATTGTAGGAGCGGTTTGAAGGAAGACGTTTTAAAAATTAAATTTTATCCGACAAAAAAATATAAAAGAAATGACGGAAATCATTGAAAAGTGTAGATACGAAATTTAAACCAGATATTTCAAAACATATGGCATGTATGTTGTGGAAAAGATAAGAAACGAGTATGCATTGCTGCCACAACGCTCTGAGTTGAAGGGAGACGCTCCTTAAAAATTAACCATTATTTCACAAAATAATGGCAGAACTCCTTGAAAATATGTAGAAATAAAGTTTAAAATGAAATATTTCTCCACAAGTGGCAAGCATTTAGTGGGAAAGATACGAAACGGATCATGGCCGTATTTAGAGGGGGGGTTTCTAGGGTTCAACCCCCCCCCGAAACTTCTGACATGTTGGATTAATGGATGTTCAGAAACCAAAATCTGTAACAAATTTTCAAATTTCTTTTCGAAGCATCACAAAAATACAAGGAGACAATGTTGAAACGATCGAGCTAGAATATTCATACATTTGGAATTCTGAGAGTTGAGTGAAACAGGATTTATTCTCAGAATCGTAGCCAACCCGCGACCCTTCCTTTGTCACTTCGGGTGTCATCTATCCAGTGTTGTTCCTGCTTCACAAGGAATATAGACTGAAGATTCCCTTATGATTGTCCCAAAATTCCCTTTGCAGCTTATAAATTCCCCGTCCGATAAACTTGAAAATAAATCCCCCTTGAAAGGAGTTCAAACCTAGTACCTCCAGATTCTTAGAGCATTACGTTCGCGATTGAGGTTACAATCCATGCACCAGGCTAAGCTTCTAAAGAGAATAACTGGTTCCATACTTTTCAAAATTCCAAAAATTTAATTTTAAAGTCAAACAACAAAAACTTTATGACTAAAATTTCCATCTAACTTTTTAAAGTTATCTAAAGTTTAATTACGAAGTAAAATAATTCTGCATTTCAGTACACACTGTATGAAACGTAAAAAAAACAAAAAGAAACTTATGCTGGATATTCACTCATCTGCTGGATTGAGTAAGTCCCCTCAAGGATATAACAATAATATAATAATTATTAGTAGTATTATTATTATGGAATAAAATTGTTTTATTATTATTATGAAATTTTAATTATAATTGTACATTTATTATTATTATTATTTCTATTATTCAAATTTCTGGCGACGCCCTGCGAACAATTATGAATGAACCCCCCCCCCCGAAAATTTTTCCTGCCTACGGCCATGAAACGGATATGTATTGCTGCCACAACACTTCGTTGCAGGAGAGGTTTGAATGTATTGCTGCCACAACACTTTGTTGCTCAAGCGTGTTGATTAATCTGTCACCTAAGAATTCTGATACAATTTTAAAATGTACCGAATGTGATGCAATATTTAGTTTTAAATTAATTATGTCCAATTTTATTGTGCCTATTTTTGAGGGCAGTCTTTCACAATAAATGACTTCTTTCTTCGTTCAAATTTTTAGTAATGATGTTGCTACGCCCCCATTTAAAACAAGAGCTCCAGAATCGTGTTGTTTGGCCCTGAAGATTCAAGATCCACATTTAAGTTCAAGTCTGACGTCATTGTTATGACGTTGCACTAGCACATGCGCATGCCTACCTTTTACGCTACGTATTAGAAGAAGACGAGGAAAAAGTGTTGTGGTACTAATTCCAACCGTTACCAATGGCAAGGGCTTTCTTTTTCGCTGGTTCTCTTCCAGCAGGGTAAGAATACGGTGAGACACAAGGACCAGGGACGGCGCCAGAAATTTTCGACCGGGTGGGTAGAAGCTCCATATTGATAGATTAGGGTGGGCAGTATAAATGTAAGATCATATATAGCATATATGTGTATGTAAGACGTATGTATCTCCTCTCTCTTACATTCCCGATTTTCCTCTTACTTCATTTTCCTTTCCTTTTCTTGTTTTCCTCTTTATTCTTTTCTAATATATTCTCTCATCTTGTTCCATTTTCTTTCGCTTTGTCTCTGATGGACAGAATTATTTTGCAACGTCCTGCTCGAGAAAAGTGCCTACTACACCTACACGAGCACGTCAGCTGGATGCAAGTCTACTAACTTGGCCACGACCAATTAGTAGCACCATACGCTCTGCAAAGTTTTACCCATTATGCTAACCTTTTCTCCAGCGGTGGTATGAGACTCTATTTCACTCAGGGATCGGGAATAAGTACACTGTCCAACGTTAGAGAAAGTTTAATGAATGTAGCTGGATACACTTTATGCAACTATAAACGTTGTAAGTTTAGCACACGCCCGTGTAGGATATTATACTCACTTCGCCAATATATTGCCACACAATGGGGGGAGAATGGCTTCTGCAAACTGCCGTAAACTGGGAACAGATACACTGCTGCGCTGTCCTCTGGGGTCGTATCCTTAGCTCCAACAAACGTCAGGAAGTGCAGTCCTTTGCTAGCGCCGACTTCTATAGCTGCAGGCTTTTACAGGGAACTGTTGGCTTTCGGGGAACAAAGGGGCATCAATTAGGGTCACCCTCACGATAACCGTAGTATTTCACTGACCTGTCATTTTTTCCTTCTGGGCGGTTGCCTAGAAACCCCACGCCACACTACCCTGGCGGGGTACCGCAGGTTGATTGGGGGAGGAAACCTCTCGCAACAAGCGGAGCGGGTCCTCTCACTCTAAAGTGGAGTTTTTCTCTCTCACTCGAAAGTGGAGTGGGTTCTCTTGCCAAAGGCAGAATTCAACCTCTCTCGCTGGAAGGCGGAGTGCGGCTTTTCTCGGGTGCTTGGCCTCTCGCAAGAGCGGAGTGCACCTTCCTTCCTTCCTTCTTTAAGAAGCTTGGCCTCTCGCAAGAGCGGAGTGCTCCTTTCTTCCGGGTCAGTTGGTAAGAGAGATCTTATCGTGAGCCGACCTGAAAGCCAACTGAAGAAAATCTGCTCCGCGGCTGGTTATATAGCCTCGGTTCAGGTAGCGCCTCTAGCGCCGTTCACGCGAACTACGTGGAACCGTGCTAGAGCAGGCAAGGCCATCTCTACGGCAGACGATTGAACTACGTGCTCAAGGCACAAACGATAAATACATATTATAATATTAAACGTGTGCTAAACGTTAATATACAATTATAAGAAATATTACATATTCTTTGCGACCACGCAGGGCCTGATTAACAGAATAATAATAATCACTACTGATAAACACAATTATCAAAGCAGGTATTAACACATGTAACATTGAACAAGTAAATAAAATAACTTTGAACCTAATAACAATGGTTACATATACACCGAGTAAATAAACATTAGTGTTACTAATGAGAAAGATCTCTCAGGATCATTACAATTTCAAGGAAGTGTTTACACATTCTAATCACATTCTTTCATGCATGTCAATACAGTGAAATAAATGTGAATTAGGTTTAAGCTTGTGTTGCAAATACAAGGCACATACTTGATTTTATGTATTCGGCGACAGTGATAGAAAGTGCGATGGAAGACAATCGTGAAGTTTCTCGTAATTTAAATGCATGTTCCTGAGCATGGTACTTTCATCGTATGAGTTTTTGACTGAAAGAGTTTTCTTACTCCTTGGGGTTACTTTTCTTAGCATATAAGGTTTGTACAACTGACAAATCTATCTGAATGTTTGTAGTAGCGGCGATTGGGTGCCAAATTTAAGACTCGGCTGGATGTTGAAAGAAATCCAAATTTCGAGGGTGTCGTTAGTTCCGTTCTAACAACAGTAAAAAGGGAACACGAGGGAGGCGCTGACGTCGCTTTCAAGAAATTCTCCTTTTTCCCAGCCACAAATCTCCCATATTCTTACCATCGTTTTTACGATCTGGCAGGGAGAGGGGGAGAATGGAATGGTCCTTCCCACTGGCCATTAACAGATGTGCCGAAACCCTGAAGAATAACTGTTTTCCTTTCCTTAGTTGAAAAAAAGCTTACACATCGTCCTTTGAGATCACCAGCCTATGCACTGTGAAGCTGCATGTTTCTTTTTGTTTCCGTCGGTACATACATTTCGTTACAGTAAAATGGCCAACTAACATAGATATGTAGTAAAATACCTAAAATATAAATTCTCCGCTTTGGAATCAGGATTCTGTTGTTACTGTTGTCGTACAAGAAGCTACACACTTTGTGATATCAGGGCCTCTCCGATGGCGTAGTGGTGACGTCGTCGCCTTGTAATCAAGGGACCCCGGATTCAATACTCGGTGGAGGCGTAGTGGCTCCAGTGGCGTAGCAGCCACCCGCGCAATCAGCGCAATGTGTGGCGGGGCGAGGTGTAGGAGCCCCACAATGCGCTCTTGAATTTTTTATATAATCGCAGAAATTCCACATATAGTGTCGCTTATAAAAAAAATCGATTTACGAAACAGAAATCTGGTTCCCAGTAACATCATATATGACGTCTGCGATAACAAGCAGTGACGTATTATCTCAGCCAGAGGGGCCCCAGTAACTTGTCATATGGGTCCCCCTCCGAAATGCAGAATGAACTTACTTGCTCGCAGATGTCCATCGATAGGAAAATATACCTCATCTCATACCTTTGTATCTACGCAGTTTGTCGTAAACGTAGTGTAGCGTGTCAATTGTCTACAGTTAGGAATCCAGTAGAAATATTCAGTTGCTCAACCAGTCGATCCTTATTTTACAATAAACATCAAAATTGTTAATTCGTAACCTTTTAGTTTTACACGTGATATTTAAAATGTAACTGCCCACCTAATATTTTCAAGGGGGGTCCCAATTCTTTTCATATTGAAATAAGAGCTGAAATGAATTTCCCATATTGTCCACACTTGTTACGTTTTACTTCAAAGAAATCGAAAACCTCAGTTAAAGGTGGGACCCATAGTAAATTATCCCTTTGTTGTAAATACCATTATCCCATCCTCTGCCACGCAGGGTATACAACGTATGAGTTAAATGTGACCATTATTTTGTGTAATTTTGTAAGTTCATTTTTCTTACAATTTGGCATTTTGTGGACATTTCTGTCGAACTAGTTCTTATTTTCCAATGTGTTACGATTTTTTGATCTGCAGTGTTCGAAGGGAAAATTCCTCGCTGCAAATTAGAAGGAAGGATCCTTGTGTGGAACAACTTGAAGATAATACAGTTTTGCAAATTCGAGCACTGATGGTCTATTAATAAAAAGGTTCTTGTTTCATGAAAAAGTATTTAAGAAAGTATGATCACTGGTCTATCGAAAAAAGAATGGCAGCATTAAAATTATGAATAATGATGTTGAGGTCTATAGATCGACCACAAGGAAAAAAACCTTGGGAGGAAAAGTCCCCGCGCAGCTTTCCCTTCTTCCCTCCACCTCGAGCCATAAGGAAGCACGGTCCACTCTCCCCCTCCCCTACTCGCGGGGGTACGGTGCACAGGAGTCGCGGGTCTGCGTAGGTTGCTTTGCTTGTGGTTCCACTATACTAACCTGTGGCAACCTTATTTCATTTTGTGGGGGGGGGTTCAGTCCCTCCAATCTGCATTTCAATCTTAATTGCACAGTATGAATGGCCGCTTTGAAGACAGGTTTATTTTTGTATATGGTCCTATTAAATGCACACACATGGCATTTAGACGATTAAGAACGTGTGTTTTATGGAATCATGTTAGCCAAGACACATTTTCACCTCACTCAAGGATTATGTGAATTCAATTGAAATTGTACCAATATCTACAACTGAATGTGAATGCGGGTTCCGTGTCATGAATCTAACCTTTACTGAACAGAGTGAGATTAAATATTTGGTTGAATCATAGAATACATTGCCGTAAATCAATTTCAGTGTTGGTGTTTTATTTTCATTTGGTATGAGCTCAAATTACCATTTTAAACCTTCGTTTTAAAAGTAATTCAAACACAAAAATGGTTATTGGGGGTCATTTTGAGTTTTTTCGACTTTATTACTACCTTCACTTGAATTTTTTATTTTCTAAAAAATTCGGGGGGGGCTGTAGCTCCTTTAGCACCACCTCTGCGTATTCCAGTGCCCTCTGGATCTCCCTCCCCTAAATAGTCCTCGGCTCAAAAGTGACGGAAAAGCCAAGGTGAATTCCTTTTTATAATCTCTAATTCTCCAAAACTATTCTTTTTGGAATGAGAAAATAGAGATTAAAGTTGATTTGCCAAAAAAAAAAGGTATTGAAGGACAATAACAGGGAAGTTTTCCCTTTGTACAGTCGGCTGGGCGTCTCACTGGCCTGCTGGAAACTAAGATTAGATTCCTGGGCGTGTTTTGTGAGGTCGAATTTTTGCGGCCTTCTCTCTTCATAAAGCGGCTCTGGGGTTCACCAATTCTCAAATAAATAGGTACCAGTGGAGGACGACACCCGTAGGGGCGGGGGGAGGCTAAAGGAGGCTGGAGCCTGATGCTTAAAAACCAAAGGATAGAGAGTGAAAGTCAAAATAAAGATTGATTGATTGATTTGTGGTTTTAAGTCCACATTTTACACAGAAAGGCTAATCGGGAGTGGACCTACAGTTTAAAGTGGGATCCGAACCACGGTGCCATGTGCCTCCAGTGGGAATAAAGAGGCAAAACAGACTGAAAGAGAGGAAAAGGAAGAGGAAAACCAACCAAAACAGACTATAATAACAGAGGGAGGGGTCGATTGAGAGAAATGAAGATAAACATTTCTCACGGTGGAGTGAGAAAAGGAACAAAGAAAAGAAACAATACAGAACGATAAAGAGATAAATGAAGGAAGAGAAACAAAAAGAGAGGCATACAGAGAAATCTATAGAAAGAGAGAATGAGAAACAGAAGCAAAAGGTAGAAAGCGAAATAGAGAACGAGCAAGTGGAGGGAGAGAGAGAAAGAGAAGGACAAGAAATGAAGGAAGCTCGATATCTGAAGACCCAGGGAGCGAGAGCAAAGAACGCAGGAGGGAAAATGGAACAAGACCTAATCGTGAAAAACATACTATGGTTTTACACACAGAGAGAAATAAGACTTATAAATAAAAGTTAGTTTTCTGTATTACAAGTTCTACACTCTCCCAAGTCTCATTCCAGCTCAAATGAGGCGAAAAAAAGTCGCCCTAGTTTCGAGTGTAAGCGAAATTTTAAAATTTTACTCGCTAAACTGCTGGAAAAGGAAGACAATTCAATTGTATTCAAATATTATGCATTACTAAGGAGGGCCTACCGGATGGCTTAATGGTAACACCTTGTAATCAGAGGGCCCCGGGATCAATAGCCGGTGAAGGCACGCCGCTCCCGAAGGAGTGGTTTGGATCCCACTTGAAACTAAACATTAAGATTTCACCAGATTTCTGACTGTGATGCACCGCAAAGTCATAAGTCCTATAGGCTCGAATGTCAGTTAATGAATGAATGCTTCCTTAGTTAATGTCACTGTTCAATTTAAAGGGGGTTCCAGGTAAGTGTCTCCTGTCTCATTTTCCCCAGCCTCTACATCTTCCAACCAGTAACATAAATTTTCCCCTTCGTAAATTTTCTGTTATTTTTGTATAATTTGTCTTTTAATTTCTAGGTTCATTTAACGCCGACACGTCAGTCAAAATTGTCAATTTTTACATAATCTTACATTAATTTTTGTATTAAGTCCTATGTTATGCACAGATAGGCTAATTGGGATTGGACCTATAGTTTAAAGTGGGACCCTAACCCGGAACCCTTGATTACAAGGTGATGACGTTACCACTATGCGATCGGGGAGATCATTAATTTCAGATGAAATTCATGGTTTGGAAATAAATTTATTAAAATTTTGTTACTTCACACCAAACTCACATAGATCATTGTCGTCCTATTAAATTTTGCGCTTTACGTTTCATAATAATAATAATAATAATAATAATAATATGATGATGAACGTTAATTTAAATTTTTATTTTATTATTTACTTTAAGCCTCAATAAATTAAAATAAGTCAGTTCTTGGGTCTCACAGCGGCGCAAAAGATTTAGTATAAGTATAATTATTGTATTAGGTAAAAACAAAAGTCAAAATGCGAAAATGGGAATCTCTGAACCACCCTCTTCCATCCTACATTTTCTTCAATTCCCATTATGATGCATATAACCTAGATATGTAAAAAAAATCGGAGAGCATCACAGAGTAAGTCAACGAAGTAACTGGCTATCTTGTTTCGGATCAGACTTGTACGAACCGACGTAATTTGTGTAAACTAAGTGATGGCGATTCACTTCCTCGACTTGCAAGACTGTCCGTCTTGTATTTTGAAAGTAGCCACCCACTGAAGGAATGAATGCACTTCCCTGAGTTTCCAAGGTCTTTGCGCGGACAAAACATAAACCACATGTGAAATAGAGATAAGTGTACAAATTGCGGTGTGAAACCCTCCCCACCCCTCCCCCTCCTCCGCTCCGAGCGGCACATGACCGGTGCTGCAGATGGGAAAATACACATTCAGAGGGTTGCTTGCCCAGAAGCGACAGCAGCGTCATAAGCGGAAAATCCTCGAACTTGCAGAAGCCGTGGGAACTAAATACTTGTCTTTTTTTTAATAAAATTATGTAATTTCTGTTGAAGATATTGTGCAAACGCTTGGAATTATCTATATAAATTCACGACACTAAGATGCACAATATTGAACTTAAATAGTAAGAGGGTTTAAAACTCTTCAAATGCCCAATTTAAAGCTGCTTTCAGATCCAATTAATGCTGAATTTCCAATTTTTTATACGCCAAACTAGAATCCCAAATTGATTTTTTATTCATTACATCACTCCGTGTATCCTTCTAGAAAAGCCTTGCAGAGTATCACCGAAATTGGAAGCATATGTTAGGAGATTTTGTCAATAGAAGGAGAAGCAGTTTTCAGAAACATCCAGCCGAGGCTTAAGGGGCAGGGACAATATACTTTTTCTTGGTAGAGAAGGCATAGCATAAAGAGGCCATAGTGCGGGGGTAAAAAGTGACAAGTCAACCTCTATCGTGTGCAGCATACCCTGGAAACTTTATTCTTTCAGGGCAACGAGTCCCTGGCGCTTGGAACCACTGTCAAAGTAATAATATATGAGGGTTTGTATTTTGAGTGTCAGCATGTGTTTGTTTTCGCCACTTCGTTACTTTGAAACTCTACAGAAACACAAATAGCGAAGAGAGCAGAAATAACTACCTCATGGTCAGAAGAGCGTATAACAACATTTTAGAGCAAGAAAAAGAAAAATGGCAAGTTGAAAAATTCGAAGAAATTAGAAAGGCAATCTCGGAGAGGAATATTTCGGCATTATGGGGAGTTCTACGTACATTGAGGGGTCAGAAAAACAACTGGGTGCATATTGAGCCACATATTTGGGAATCTCACTGTCGCTCTTTACTTGGAGGGGAGGGGGAGACATCTCGAACAGAAATTGCACGGGAACGTTACTTCCTAGGGGACTACATACCGATACTTGATGAGGATATACGAGTGGATGAGCTAAGAATGGCGATTGGGAAATTGAAAAAAGGGAAAGCGGCTGGATTGGATAATATCGGAACGGACTTCTTTAAAGCAATTGGGGAAGACATTAATATGTTAGAAAATATCCGTAGACTACTAGATAAGATTTTCAAAGAGGGACATTTCCCGAAGGACTGGGCCACATCAATAATTTGCCCTATATACAAAGGCAAGGGGGATAGGAGCGAAGCGGGCAATTTTAGGGGTATCTCTTTGCTTCCAATATGGAGCAAAATATATACGCATATTTTAAACCGTAGAATACAAAAGTGGTCAGAAATATTTGATAAAATTTCCCCTTTACAAGCAGGATTCAGGAAAGGGCATAGTACCCTAGATAATATATTCATATTGCACACATTAGTACTTGAGCGAATTAAAGAGAAACGAAAAAAGTTGTACGCGTGCTTCATTGATTACGAGAAGGCGTTTGACAAAGTTCACAGGGGTATTTTGTGGGGGAAACTGCAAGAAAAAGGAATGTCGGCGCGCATGATAAGGGCGCTACAAGCTATTTATGAAAACGTACAATTTTGTGTGAGATGCGATGGCCACAGAGTATCATCATTACAACCCTCGCATTCCGGGTTAAAACAAGGATGTATCCTGTCGCCAATTTTATTCTCTCTCTTCATTGATTGGGTGGCGAACGAAGTATCATGGGAGCAGGGCGCAACCCCATCTATAGGGGAGCAAGAGATACCTGTACTCTTGTATGCGGACGATATAGTCATCATGTCGTAGACAATAGAGGGGCTACAAAGGGGACTAAATAGCATATACGAGGGGTGCCAAAAATACAAAATGACAGTTAACATTAAAAAAACTAAAATCATGGCTTTCAAAAATGGGTATACTTTCAGCAAACAAGAAAAATGGAATTACGGGGGGGAAGTAATTGAGCCTGTCAAGCGTTTCACGTACTTAGGAGTAACATTATCTATGACTGGAAGTTGGACGCAACATATACAGACACGAAAAAGCAAAGCAAAGCTCGCAATAGACCAAGTAATACGTACCATAAGTAAAGTACCGCAAATGCCGTTCTCAGTGATTCAGGGTTTATACAAGTCAATAATAACAGGAACTTTGAACTATGGGGTTGAACTGTGGGGGGCAAGAGGAGGGAGCACAGTCGCAAGCATTCAAACAGAATACTACAAAAAAGTGTTGTGTGTAAGTAGAAGTACTGCCAATTGTGGGGTACTTAAAGAATTAGGTCTAAGCAAAGAGACAGTACAAGCTAGGATGAGAACTTTAAAGTATTGGCTTCAGCTAGCAAGGGAGGGTAACACGACACTTAAGGGTCGATGTCTGATAATGCAAGTAAGAGAAGAAAATACACGGAACTGGGCGAGGGATATAAAAAACATGTTGAACTCTATTGGGATGGGGTGGGTTTGGGAAGCAGGAGGGAGGGTAGATACATCAGTTGAAAATCAAATTAGAGGGAGACTTATGGACATAGACAGGCAAGAAATACTAGCCGACTGTCAGACGAAGACTTCACTAAGAGATCATTTGAAATCAAGGGATTGGGGGAAAGCAAGATACATAAACTTGGTAGGCAAAAAAGAAAGGGGAGGGATAGCATGGTTCAGACTGGGGGGTTGGAAACAAGTAAAAATTAAGAATGAAGCAGGGGAAACTATATGCTCTTTGTGCGGGGAGGGAGAGACGGGCGAGCATCTGCTCTCTGCCTGCCCCTCTACGCGTGATTTACGAGACAAGTGGGTTGAGAACGTAACAGAGAGGGAAATAATGGAAGTGGTAGAAGACAGAAGAGGAATCATAAGTGAGATAGTGCAACGAGTGGGGAGATATTTGTGGGAAGTGAGGGAGCGACGAGGAAAGGCGTTAGCGGTCAGCGATAAGAACGAAGAAACCGCACAAAGTGAACCGAGCGTGTAATACGTGTACTGTGGGTCTAGCAGTGTGCAATGTATATGTGTTTTGTTTTGTTCTGTTCTGTTTTGTTTTTCACATTATTCAACAAAGAAATTCAAATTCAGGAGGCCGAATGAACCGGACACACAACTTTATTTGCATGTGCAATATTTCGATTGTTAAAATATACTAATTATGTTTAATTTTTTCTTTTGTATCTGATCAACGGCTAAGAGCTATTTGTATACTAACGTAAAGAAGGTATAATATTAATACACGACTTTGAGGGAAGAGAAAGTGTGTGTAATGTAAAATTAATGTAGTGCGTACAGCGTACAGCTCGCACAAGGAAAATGTAAATAAATACAAATACAAATACAAATACTTTCAATCACCATTGAACCTTACCGCCGTCATTATCAAAATTAGTAGAAAAATTACTTAAAATAAAACAAATCAACCAGAACTTACTCTTCCAAAAATGGAGTTTCATTAGTTCATAGCTCTTAGAAAGTTAATGTGGTAGTTTCAATTACACAGCGTTTCATTAGTGTAAGTCTCCGAAAGTCTCAAATATTTGTCTCAGTCAATCACCTTCTTGAAATGGACGCATCTTGTGTGGTGATAAAATGACAGGTTTGGTGCGAGTTCTTTCTGTATATTTATTTTCCAATTGCATAATGCTGTCTCATTAAAAATGAAGAGGTCCTGTGTTCGACTCCCCTCTCCTCTGTTGGAAGCACAATGCACACTGGTTCGGACTACACGTTAAACTGTAGACTTAGTCCCGATTAGCCTATCTGAGCATAAAAGTGGGCTTAAAAACAAATATAACAAAATCGTCTTCTGGATACTTCGTGACATAACTTTTTTTCTTTACTTCAGCTGCATATACAGATTCTGTTGACATTTTTGGCTGATTCATGGCAACATTTGTGTGTGGAATGAAGATTTCTAAATAGGATAAGCCACTCATTAGCAATTGAATAATTATGTAGCTTTTTCCATACATAATTGGTTCATTAAAATTTATTTACTTAGGTATTGTAGTGATTATTGTGATTCCTACTTATTAGTAGAACGAATATAAAGTTGATATTTTGCATACCATATTGATATTTGAAGATGACAGGTATATAAAAATTGTAATGAAATAAAAAGGGGACACTTCTGGACTTTCAATGCAGAGCTAATTAAAACTATATTATACTCTGATCACATCACCCCCAGCTTCGGTCGAGATCAAGAAAGTATGTGGCCCTACCTCCACACCCCCTATACGCCTTCATGGCGTAGTGCAAAGCATAGGGGAGCACTTTACATTACTTTTTTTTATTATACTTTCTATTTTATTTTTATTTATTTATTTATTTTATTTATTTATTTTAATTGAAACACAACAGGCGCATGCCCAATTACAGTGTTCAATATGGGATGACACCATTACATAAACAAGAACATAACTAAGAAAATTAACAAGAAATATGAATGAAGCAATATACATTTTACATTTAAAAACAATTGTGAGAAGAAATTAATTATTAGATTATAGAAGCAAAGGGAACACAGAGACAATACAATAATAAATGAAACTAAACTGTTGGATATAACCTTACAAGCTGAATGAAAACCAAAATTCAATGAACAAAACAAAACAAAACATACAGAAATTCAGCGATTAGATCTTATGTTACAATTACATTTAAATAGGTCTACGCTTGGATTATTCTTAGAAACTGAATTAAATAACTTGCACATTCTCCTCATGGGTTCAGCTTCGGTCATTTTGGTTCTTCCAAGGGGGATTTGAAAGAGATCAGTTCTGGGCCTTAACATACAGTTTGGCACATAAAAATTTAAATTCGACAACAGATTAAAAGAATCTATTTTACCATTGATAAGCTTGGAGAGAAAAGTTATTTGACTTGTTTGCCTCCTTTCGTCGAGTGACGGAATATTAAAGATTTCGCGTAATATGTTGCTAGGAGTGAGTTTTGGATATGTACCATCAAGTTTAAATAGTAGATATCTGAGAAATTTATTTTGAAGCTTTTCTAATTTTTCGATATCTTTCTTGAATTGCGGGTTCCAAACAAGAGAAGCATATTCGAGTTTAGATCTGACGAGCGTATAATATAGCAAGAGAAATGTTTCCTTTTTTCTAAATTGATGACCCATTCTCATTATAAATCCCAAATTTCTGTGAGCTTCGCTTAAAATGCGGGCAATATGTGATTGGAATGTTAACTTTTGGTCAAAAGTGACCCCTAGGTCGGTAACTATATTCTCACTTTGTACTAACACATTAGAAATAGTGTATGAATGTTGAATAGGGTGTCTGTTGTGGGTGAATGATACAAGTTTACATTTCTTTAGGTTTAGGCTGACTTTATTAATTTCACACCACTGAAGCAAGTTATTCAGCTCTTCATGTAATATTGTACAGTCATCAGCGTTTTCGATATTTTTGTATATTTTAACATCATCAGCAAAGATTAATGTCTCACATTTTGTGAGTAGTTCTGGCAAATCGTTTATAAAAATTAAATATAGCAAGGGACCAAGGTTCGACCCCTGTGGAACTCCCGAACTGGCCACGAATTCGGTTGATCTGCAGCCTTGATACACGACATATTGTCGGCGGTTCTGCAGATAGGAAGAAAGAAGGGTAATAAGTGGAGGAGAAAGGCTATTGTTGGCAAATTTCTGTATTAATATATCGTGGTGAACTGTATCAAATGCCTTTGAAAAGTCTGTATATAAAACGTCAACTTGCCCTTTATTAGCTATACTGGGTGCAATGTAGCTTGTCAGTTCGACAAGATTGGTTACGGTTGAGCGTTTTTGGACAAATCCGTGCTGTTTGGGGGAAAGAATGGGTTTAATATGAAAATATATATGTTTGTATATTATCTGCTCGAAGAGTTTTGCTGGTACTGACAATTTTGCAATAGGCCTGTAGTTACATATGTCAGCCTTATCAGCGGCTTTGGGAATCGGACAGATTTCTGTTGTTTTCCATATTGCTGGAAATCTCGAAGTTCTGACAGCCAAGTTGAAAAGGGTGTGAAGAGGGTACTTAAGAATTTCCGAACATCCTTTAATTACATAAGGGGGGATTGAATCAGGGCCGGCGGATTTTTTAGGTTTCAGTTTTTTAATGGCTTCCTCAATTTCATTTAGTGATATTTCAGAGATATTTAAGATACTAGGAAGTGAGTTCATGTTTACATTAGGATGCGGATCTTTGTAGATAGATGGTTCTTTGGAATATACGGATTCAAAATACTTTGCAAAGAGATCTTGGATACTTTCATTATCGTCAATGGTTTTATCATTATACTTAGTTGGCTGCACGGGTGGATTTTTTCTTTGATTTTTAATGAAGGACCAGAACTGGTTAGTATCGTGAGCAAGATTGATTTCGGAAGTTTCAATATAGTTTTGGTAAGCTTTACTGATCTCCCATTTTAATTTCGTTCTTAAGGTTTTATACTTAATTTCGTGATGCGTTACATTTCCCATTCTTTGTTTCCATTTTTTGTGGTGACGTGATTTTGCTTTCAGATTTTTAATAATTTCCCGCGTGAACCAACATGGGTAAGATTTTTTTACAGAGGAGCGAGAGCGTGGAACACATTCATTAAAAATGCTTTCGATTATTTCATAAAATTTATCAACGGCAATATCTACGTCTTCGCATTCTTTTATTTGGTCCCAGTCAGCTAATTCGAGTTTCCGATACAAATTAATGAAGTCTGCTTTCTTGAAATTATATCGTTGGATGTTTGGATTTAAAGCTCTTTGTTTAGGCATGGTTTGTGTTAAAGTTATTCCTAGAGCCGGATGGTGTTTATCTTCGCTTACCAGAGGCTCTTGGCGAAATATTTTAGTATTTTCAATATTTGTTAAGACTAGGTCGAGAGTTCTACTATTGGCGTTCTGGATGAAATTTTTGCTTTTGAGGTCGTTGAAATCGAGGAAATATTTCAGTTCCCGACATTGTGCGCCTAACGTGAGCAACTCAGTGTTGGAATTTTTAATTTCAGGGATGTTGAAATCACCTGCAATGACCAACGGGCTCCCCAGAGGATAATGTGCAGTTATATGACTAAAGAAGTTCTCGTATACGTCCACGGGAGATGCAGGTTGAATATACACTACACACATGTAACAATCGCGACCAGATTCTGTTTTAAACTTTGTAATTAAACTGCCAATGCTTTGTTCGTGTAAAAGAGCATCGACCATTACAGGATTAAATTTTCTCTTTATGGCGATGAGGACACCGCCACCTAGTGTTTTGCCAGTTTCTAACGTGTTGCGATCTGACCTGAACACGCTATATCTATCGTCGAGTAGTTCGGAATCTGAAACTGAAGAATTTAGCCACGTTTCCGTGCACAAGACCACGTCGTAATTGTTACTCAATACACTTAAAAAGAACTGTTTGGTTTTTGATCGAACTCCTCTCAGATTCTGATAAATTATGTTCATGCTAATTATGTTTTTTTCATTATCGCACAGAGTTTTGGAAGGGTCAGTTCTAGCAAGATTGATTGACGTCTCCACAAAAGCAGGGACACGAACAGGTGAAATAAACTTCTTACCTGACAAGTTGCGCTGGGCGTGGCTACCTTGACCAGTGTTGCCAACAGTACGAGAGAAAAACGGGCTAAATCGCACCCAAAATGGAGCTAAAATTCACATCCAAGGGGCTAGATTTACAAAGGTGCGGCTGCGTACTGAAAAAAAATCTGGTTCTTAATTCTTGGGTGTTTTTTGGTGCAAAATTTCTGAAACCGAAGCACGCACGAACTAGTCTCTGGTCGAGCCTCACTGTTACGAACGATTCGTCGATTCCGCACCGCATTTCTGTGAACTTTCAACGACCAGATGCAATGCAACTGAACAAAGATTGGCATTTCCTGGAATCGACGCTATCCGTAATTCGCCTCGGGCTGCACAGCATGCCAAAACAAGGGGATGTGAGAATGTGCACTTGCTACCTGCTCCCCAGGAGGGGTCGCAGGACGAGCTTGCAGGTGCAGAGGAGGGTCGGTTATGTGAATTCTTCCTTGCGTGTTGCAATGGTTCTTATTAAGCTGAAAATATGAGTTTACTTTACTGAAAATACCAAAAAAACATTTCATTACTGAAAGGGCTAGATTTGTAGCAAGATTTCTCTCTGTAGGGCTAAAAAGCCCCTTGGGGCTTTTGCTGAATTTTGGGGCTGAGTACGTACTCAAAAGGGCCAGTTCTGGCCCCAAAAGAGCCAAGTTGGCAACACTGACCTTGACGTCCTCAAAGAGCTCGGAGACCGCTACCTCTTGCCCACTTGCTCCCCCTTCCATCCTGCATTCCTAGATTTCCTGGACGAACGAGGGGTGAGGGTTCTTGACCTCCGCTTTCACTTTGCTCCAGGCGGGGACCAACACTTTGGGCATCGGAAGGGTTGCCAGGGTCAGCTTGCAGATCGCGCAGGGAATATCTTATGTTGTCGACCACAAGATGGCGATAACTAATGTACGCACGGTGACCAGCGTTCCGGGCTCGGTGCATATGCTCGAGTAATCCTTGGCGTTCTTTGCGAGTGGAATAACAGCATTCATAAACCTTGCAGCAACACAAGCCTTCCATCTGTCCCTATCCGGGGCAAGATCAATCTAATCCTTCCCATCCTTACCGATTTCTTTTGGGTCCATCTCAACGTTATCCCTCATGGCTTTCCTACTGGTCCCTTACCATCAGGTTTCCCAACAAGAATCCTGTAAACTATTCTTTCCTCTGCCATTCACGTCACATGGCCTGTCCATCTAATATTAATTAAAAAGTCGAAATAATTCATTGTGTTGCTGGAGGAAGTAACGCTAAGATGATGTTTTTATTTGTTTATTTGGAGATTTATTAACCATACCCAGGCCGGGATTTATATACGTATGAGGAGGCCCAGAGCTGCAGTCCTCAAGTTCACCCTAAATTCTGATCTCATCTTGATCATGCCCTGCATAATTTTGAGCCTCCTAAGCCTACTAGCGGCTTTTAATCATGGAAGTATTCATTTGATCACAGTTTTTGTTTCAATAGCTGTAGTAATTACTTTCACTTTCTAATAACAAAATTGACTTTTGATAATATGTGAACGTTTCAGCATAGATACTATTCACAAGTAAAATATACATGTTATGAACACCAGAATACACTCATTTATTGAATCATTCATATATCCCAAGTATATGCATTTATTGAATTTGATTGGGTGGGCAATCGGGTGGGCCCACCCGTGCACACCCCTGTCGCCGTCCCTGACAAGAAGCCACAAGAAGAAACAAATGACGATAACTCATAACTGAACTACAAACTGGTGGCGGCGACCTCTTTCACCGGCGGAACAATCATTTCTTGACTGCACTCGCCCCCGCCGCACAAGAAATGAAAATGAAATTAATAACGTGATTCACATAATTTTTGTTTCATTTTGCTCGAAATGAAATCATTTCTAGGGACTGTTCTTGACCGGAAAAGTCCCGTTTCATAGGCGTGTCCCAGTCGTCCCGTCGATATTACACAAAAAAACACTATTTATCCCGTTTTATAGAAGTCAAGGAGTTAGCTCGAAAACCAAGTCTAAATTCGAGTGACATTCTTAAAAAGAATGAATTTCTGTGTCTTGACAGAAATTCAAAAGATAAATCCCACGTTTTGTGTTAGATATTGGTATGTGATGCAACTTTTTCGGGGAGCTTTATTAACGGTTAGTGAAGAATAAAGTTGTTCTCAAGAAGATTCGTTCTTCTGCAAAATACTTCTGGCACTCGTCAACTTCAGCGTAGGACTAACATCAAAGGTTGATCACAAGAGCCCAGAAACACTATGTAGTCAAACCGAGATTCTAGAAATTAATAGCTCTTGACAACGAGAGATCGTATTTTCAATAGATATTGTTCATGGTGTATCATTTATGTGATCCATACTATAATAAATAATAAAAAAGGTAAATTGCTCCCCTGTGCCATGAAGGCGTATAGGGGTGTGGAGTTAGGGCTCCACACTTTCTTGATCTTGGCTGAAGCTTGGAGTGATGTGATCAGCACCATGCCTCTGGTCGCCTTCCCCCCCCCCCCCGAGTTCCCTCCAGGTTTCCACTCTACAACGCTGGGTGAGCGCCGGAGCCACATGAACAGGTGGAAAGAGTCCCGGTTCTCCCCCGCCGGGGATCGAACCAAGGCCTCTCGCATTATAGTCAGACATCATACCGACTTTTTTATATATAATAAAGGGGGGTGTAAGGGGTGCTCCTTCCACGTAGTACACCCAAATGTCAACCTTACTTCCACGTTAGTACACCCTGGACTGAAGACTAACGAGGCTCTGGCGACTGGCTTTATGACCAGTATAATTTTGTGTGTGTTGTCCTGTTTATTGTCCTTGTGTGTGCTGAGTCCCCGTTTACAGCCTCAACTTTTAACAGAAGTCAGAGCATTTTAAGATTTTTATTTATGCAACGTTAGAGTTGTTCTTTGTAATGATAAGGGGCTGCCCCCGTATAATGTGACGGGAGCAAAATAGCCTAAGTGCTGACGCTCCCAAAATTTTAAATTCAAATCAAATATATAATAAAGGAATACCCGTATTCGGTGGTCTCCCCGTCATTCACACACTTTTTCTCAACATTCGTAAATGTCAGTTTTTCTCTATATTCTCGGTTTTCTCATTTTACGGACAACACAAACAACCAAGTCCTAGCCGAGATTCGAACCTGGGACCCCTGGTTTCTTAGCGCGCTATGCTAACCACTCCGCCACGGAGGCCGACCACCGACGGAGCTACCGCGGCTACTATAATAAACAATAATAATAATAATACGTTAATTACAATAATTTTATAATTAGTCCTAACCGATTTTTCAGGAGGGGGTAAAGTGACCGCCTTGGAATGTCTCGTTCTTGGGTCAAAATATTACGGTAACCCTACTTTAAGAGCAACATCAAAACGTAGTTGACCATGTTTTTATGTTTAAATTTTTGCAGCTTTTAAAAATTACGATATACCTACTATTGGTGAAATCCTATGAGCAATACTTGTAGTTTCCTCGACCACTATAAATTTTTAATTCACCATGCTCCTAAAACTTGTAAAATTATTGCTTTCTTTATTTTATGTTATTTTATTATTTTGAAAAGAGTCAATTGTCAATTCAACCTGTATGTCGAGTGAGTTGACTATATGTTCGGGGTGAGTTGACAATACTTGTAATCTACCTTTGAAATGGTTGGAATATTTCAAACAATATACTGCCTTAAAATTACAGATTACAGAAATCCGAATTTTATCCGAAATCCGGATAGTATATTTTCCGAATCCGGATTTCGGTTTTATTTTGGCTATCCCTAGAGTGAACCCTCATCTATCACCGCACATACATATGTTGGTTATCGTAGGCTATTTGACATGTTTGCATTAAAAGAAAATCACATTTTTTTAAAGAGATATTCACGATGCACAGGATTCCTATACTCTATCCCTATCATACTAGGCTACATGTTTTCGCTCTCTGATAGGTTAGAAAATATTGTTATGTACATACATAGTGATTAATATATTTACACCATTAATGTACATAATGTCCTTCTTTCTCTAGATAACATTTTTAAATTCCACCTATGGGTCTGCCCCCTTCCTCCAGAAAATCCTGGGTACGAGCCTGACCCGTGCCGTACCTACCAACCGACTGCTGGCCTCACTCCTATCAGCAGTTGGATATCATCCAACCAGTTACGGGGTGAGGCGTGACTTGAAATTGAAATCGTAATTTTGGGTGCGTCAGCACTTATTTTTTTGTAGGTTATTTTGCACCTATCACAGTATACGGAGCCCAGCCCCTTACCATATATAAAATATAACTAACATAACAATACTGTAATGTCAGTGGACTAAAATATTCTTACGTAGAGGAGCTCTCAGCACACATAAGGACAAAACACAGGGCAAGACACGCACAGCCCTACAAGGATTTATACTGGCTGTAGGTTTAGACGCCACGGTCTCGTTAGTCAGCAAAATGCAGTCCAGGATATATTACTTGAAAGTGAGGTTGGCAATTCGGTGTACTACGTAGAAGGGCCACCCTTACACTTTGGGGTGACGTGTGGTCAGCACGACCAACCCCAGTCATCATCGTACGTTTTCATGAGCAGGTTACGCTACTCGTTCGTTCAATTTCCTCACGATTCTGGGTGGGTGACCACCTGCCACGACCGAAGGAGATGCGTCCAGCTCCAGACGCGTGCTCAATGGGGAAGGGGGCTTGGTGTTGGTGGATGTCAAAATATAATGCAGAACTACTAAAAAAATAAGATGCAACCCCTTTCGAAAATCCTGGGCACGCCATTGAATGCGTCCCTCCAAACCAAGAGAAAGTCTACATCACGCAGAAAAACCACAGCACGGAGTTTGGGGTTGTTTTTAAAGAAATCGTTGACGCACGACATCAAACTATGGTCAATGGATTCGTCTCTCCCCCAACCTTCCTTCGCTCCAGGACGACTGGTCCTCTATGCTTGACAAGAAGTCATCAATTCTGCTCCGCAGGCAAGTTCCCTATTTAGAAAACTTAAACTAGGCACTCAAATACACTCACACTTCACGCGAGGGCATAACAAACTTTTTACATGTCATTACGGTACCGCCTCCTTCAAATCATCATTCTCGGTAAATGCAGTTTCAACCTGGAATAAATTGCCCATAACAATAACTAACCAATCAACACTGCATGCTCTTAAATCCACAGCAAATGACTATCTACTATGTAAACAGTTTGAATCTAGAAGCACACACGAATAAAAATACATCCCACAATGTATTAATGTCAATGTAAGAATTTGATATTACTTCATGTCAAATATTTCTGTTCTTGCACCATCAAACATTAACAAATATGCATTTACGTGTACATGTGTGTGTGTGTGCCTATATATATACTTAAAATTGTATTTAGAATTTAGTTTTGTGTGTATACATATACTCATTAATTGTATCTTTACAGTTCTTATTTAATTTCAAATTTTAAGTGCGTTTTTCTTTCATCTTTCTTACTTATTTACTATTATTATTATTATTATTATTATTATTATTATTTTTGTTTTGTTTTCTTTTTTCTTATTGGATATATATACCGTTTGTAACTGTAGACTGTATTCTGACAAGGGTTAGGTGGGAGAACAGCGTACGCTAAACCTCGCCCGCTCAATAAAGATATATTATTATTATTATTATTAATATTTGCGTTTTAATTAAAATAAGTAGTGTGCTTTCGCGTACTGATAAATGTCTAAAAGATAATACAATTTAGCTTCTCAAATTTTTTAAATTTTTTTTATTTGTGGCGATTTTATCTTGATATCAAGCCAGAGTCGCCAGGATTATGGTAGTTCATTAATATCTTGGATAATATTTGCGTTTCAATTGAAATAAATAGTGTCCTAAAGAAGGTCTAATAGAAAGTACAATTTTGTTGCTAAAAATTTTTAATTTTTTATTTTAACGATTTTATCTTGATATCATACCAGAGTTCATTAATATCTTAGTTAATATTTGCGTTTTAATTAAAATAAATAGTGTGCTTTCGTGTGCTAACGAATGCCTAAAAGATAGTACAATTTGATTGCTGAAAAATATTTTTTTGATTTGTGGCGATTTTATTTGATATCAAGCCAGAATCGCCACAATAAACTAACTAATATCTTCATTAATATTTGTGTACTTATTAAAATAAATAGTGTGCTTTCGTGTGCTAACGAATGCCTAAAAGATAGTACAATTTGGTTGCTGAAAAATATTTTTTTGATTTGTGGAGATTTTATCTTGATATCAAGCCAGAATCGAAACAATAAACTCACTAATATCTTGATTAATATTTATGTGCTTATTAAAATAAATAGTGTGCTTTCATGTGCTAACGATGTGCAAACGTCTGAGATATAATTTCATAATTTATTAATATGTGGCGATTTCCACTTGACATACGTTGAGAAACCCATTTTTGCAAAGAGAATGAATGGGCTTTTGTCAACCCTCGCGGTCTGAAAATTCTGTAACTTCATCGTCGAAGCTCGAAGAACTTGCGTTCCTGTGATATCGTATTTACGTGGAAGCGCATACAGGGGATATGATCTGTGGCGCATAGAAATAGGAACATCAGTGGCGTACGCAAGGGAAGGATACCGAGTTAAACCCCCTCTTGAGCTTTGAAAAGATAATGGAATATTATGTGGCAAAAAAATTATATGGTCAGTTTATCACAGTCAAAGATCTGCGACAATAATAATAATAATAATAATAATAATTTGGATTATTATTCCCATGCAGCATGGAGAGAAGCACAGCATTCCGTATATTTAAGAGTGAATGCCTTGAAAATAATCACGAATTCTTTGAAAATAAAATATGAGGGCAACTATGAATTAAAAAAGAGAAAGGTGTGTTTTGTATCTTCTGCTGATGCAACAATGTTCAACGAACATGTATTTTTCTTTCCTATGAATAATGATCGTCAAGTAAAGAAAGTTCTTGGTCCATTGTAAGCGGCTAATCAAGCCAAAGGCTATGCCGACAAGAATACACACTCACCAGTCCGCCATCCTATTGTTTACTACAGCACGTTTGAATTTCAGAATTCGGACGACAATAAGCCTAACTATTGTGAAATATTTTGTTGGAAAGAACAGCGAGACAATCCAGATGTAATTTATTGTACATGTGCATGGTAGATTTTGAGAGCGGTATTGGAGGTTTCTCACAAATCTTTACAGTGTCGTTTGAGAACTTTAGATATGTCTAAACCATGTAAGCTACCGCCCCCGAAAAATTCAATTTTGCACCCCTCCCCCCAAATAAAATGTCACGCAGTGACTCTCGCCAGAATTGTGAAAATTCCTTGCCTTGTCGCATTGTGTCGGCGTTATTGTGAACGTTCTTCCCGGTATTGATTTCGTATCCCCTTGTGAACTCTGTAGTAGTACTGAATCTACATTCATAATTCAGTGGCGTATGCTGGTTTTAACTAGTGGGTAATCTCCGACACTTGATTCATCCACCCACTCCTGAAGTCTCCCTGCAAATTTACCTCAATATCCATACAGGATTTATGAATATATGTGTGAAAAATCTTACCTTATTGTTGCGACCACTGTCGAATAAGTGTTGCGATTGCAGTTAATCTACATTTAGAATTTCAAATAATAAAACAAGAAAATATAATAAACCTATAAGAAAAACCTGTAACAATGAATATGAAAGGAATGCGGTGGTGAAATAAAAAGAAACCCTCAATATTAATTGAAGTGTAAAATTCAAGTCACCCCAGTACCCAATAACTCGTGCATTCCCTACCTGCATTAACTATTTCCAATTTCTCCGGAAAATATCCTGTTGCAAATATTTTGACACACTAATATTATATTATATCCATTGCTTTTAACTTCAGTAAACACAGCACTAGCACGAATACTAAACCGCTAACAGCTAAACAAATATTACATTTTCGAATCGCTAATAGTAACAACACGCATTCAATTCCCTGCGCCAATATTCTATTGTAGTTTCTTCCTCCTTGAGTTAGAATTAAATTCCCTATGAATCCCCTTTCCCAGCTTTATATTCCCTTCGATGCGCGCGGTTCTATAAGATGGAAACATTGCGTTTTTTGTTTATATATTTTACATTCATACATCTTTTATCTTCATGATTATTATTAATGTAAAGAGGGGTAAAAAGCAACTTAAATTACGGGGTGTAAGGGGTACCTTCCACGTAGGCGCCCAAAAGTCAACCTCACTTCCACGTAGTGCACCCTGGACTAAATAACCAGGCTCTGGCGACTGGCACTATGGCCAGTATAATTTTGTATGTGTTGTTTTGTTTTTTGTCCTTGTGTGTGCTGAGTGCCCGTTTACAGCCTCAGCTTTTAACAGAAGTCAGAACATTTTAAGATTTTTAGTGAGCGAAGTTAGAGTTGTTATGTGTAATGATAAGGGGCTGGCGGGAGCAAAATAGCCTAAGTGCTGACGCTCCCAAAATTTTAAATTTAATCAAATTAATTAATCAATTAAATCAACTTAAATTAACTAATATATATATATATATATATATAATTTAAACACAGTCAAAAAAGTTTTGCATCAGGACGAAAATTGACAAAAGATATATGAAGCACAAGGTTTATTGACAATAACAGTGGGAATACAAAAGAAAATATGAAGAACAAGACATGTTGAATGAAAAGGGAACAAAAAACGTACAGTTTTCTCTGAAATGTGTTTAAAACGAATATGGCACAATTCATGATGGAGGCGAAAAAAAACATAGAACTGTCACAAGAAGACTGTTCGTCATAGCGGATCCACCAGAAACATTGTCTACCACCTGGTGTGTCCTCCCTTGGCTGCAAGAAGGTCTTGAACACGCTGTGGCATACTGAGGATGAGACGATCAAGGTGATCTTGCGGTAAGCGATCCCATTCGTCCTGTGCCGCAAGAAGAACTTCACGAAGATTGGTGGGAGCCACAGGACGGTTTGCAATGGCATTTTTTAGCATTGCCCATGCATGTTCCATGCAATTCGTGTCGGGACTTTGCGCTGGCCAGAGCATGCGACGGATATTTGCCGCCTGCAGGTAATCGTGTACCATCTGTGCGCGGTGTGGACAGGTATTGTCATCCACCAAGACAAATTCGTCACCAATTTCCTGATGAAATTGTTCCACAGTCGTCTGGAGAATGTCCCTGACATAACGAACAGCTGTTTGTGTGGCGTTAGGGGCGTTAGGGGCGTTCTACGTCCGAGCATGATCCCTGCCCACACCCTGATTCCTCCTCCTTGGTATGGATGAACCCCCTGGACACCACGAAGCCGCTCCTGAAGTCCAGGGCCTCGCCACACCCGTCCTCTTCGTGAATCTGGCCTTAGACTGAGCCTACATTCATCCCTCCTGTTAATCCCCCTATCGTAAATAAGAAAATAAATCCTAATGCTCATAAGTTAATATATAATAACATAGGAATGTCAAACCTAAATTATCCTTGTAGATACTTTTTTATCGTGAAGAGCACATGAGCCCAATGACCGGGTCCCTGATTTCGATGTGCAAGGGCCCAATGTACACGGTCGCGCCGATGTCGTGGCAATAGGTACTGGCGCCGGAGAGGTCTTCTGGAACGTAAACCACTTTCTCGGAGTCTGTTACGGACAGTTTGGTTTGACACATGCACGCCAGAGCAAAGTAAGTATATATATAGTTGAGAAAGTAGCGCAGTCTTCCCTCCCGAAGCTGAAAAAAGAGGATCGTGGGCGGTCCCAACCCTGACGTCACTCACAGGACAGGGGTGACTCTGTCACTGACCTTTCCGCTTGTTATAGGATCTGCATTTGTGCGAGAGAGTGTGAAAGTGCCTTGTTTTTCCTTTTTGTGTAGCTTGTGTGATAGTGGAGAATTTTTTTTTTGCAACAACAATAACATTTAAGGAAGATGCCGTGCAATTGTGCTGTTGCTTTGTGCCCGAACAACGCAAGAAATACTGTAGGTGTAAGCTACTTTTCGTTCCCAAAGGATCCGATTACGTGCAAGATATGGGTTTCAAAGTGTAAGAGGTTAGATCCTGTTAACGCCAAAACAGCGACAGTGTGCTCATCGCATTTTCTGGATGCTGATTACGAACGGAACTTAAAAGCAGAACTGCTGAGCATTGCCTGTAGACCGCAACTTAATAAAAACGCTGTACCAAGTTTAAATTTGCCTGGTTGTGTGGTGAATTGTAGTAGTGTGCAACAGCCAAATGACATAATTGATCGAAGTGGACGTGCCAATAAACGTCAGATTAGAAAGCGAGCATTGGAAAAACTTGAAGAGTTGTCTCCTCGCAAAAGAATTTCCATGGCACATAATTCAGAGACTTTGAGTACTGGAAATATATCCAATCTGCAACAAGATAGTGAGTTCGAAACGCTGACAAAGAAATTAAAATGTGCTGAAGAACAAATAAAGAAACTGCAGACACTACATGATGAAAGTGCTAAGAAAGTAAACAAAGTAAAGAAATAATGCAATCGTTTATTACATAAAGTGAAGAATTTACAAATTAGCAATAAAAGTTTGAGGCAACAGTTAGTAAAACTTCACAAATCAAAGCAATCTGCTTTCAATGTGTCTAAGAAAGTAAGGGAAATTCTTCGACCAGTGTTTTCCTCCAACCAAATCGAATGTCTTCTTAACCACAAAAGCAGACCGAAACTGTGGTCGAGAAGTGATATTGTAAGTGCATTAGCACTTAGGCATGTGTCAAAAAAAGCTTACACCTACATGAGGAAAAATATGAAAATCCCTCTTCCAAGCATTTCCACTTTGCGTCACTGGACAAAAAGTTTCAAGTGTAGACCAGGCCTTCTGAAAAGTGTTATTGATGTTATGAAGAGTTATGGAGAATCACTTCAACCACACCAAAAGTGCTGCGTATTATGCTTCGACGAAATGAATATATACTCCAAAGTTGCGTACGATGCTGAGAGTGACACTGTCATGGGACCGTTCAAGAATGCACAGGTAAATAATTTATTACTTTACTTACAAGTAGAATTAACAAGTTATTTATATAATGTTAGAACGTAACAGAAGTCAAATTCTAGCATAACGAATGAGCAAGTAATCATTTTCATTCATTCATCATTGAGAGCCTTTCCGATGGCGCAGTTCTGGAGTCGTCACCTTTCAATCAAGTGGTCCCTGGTTTGATTCCCGGTGGAGGCACATAATGGTTAGGATCCCACTTTAAACTGTAGGTCCAGTCCCGATTAGCCTTACTGTGCATAAAGTGGATATAAAACACCAAATCAATCCAAATCATTCATCATTGACTGCGGAGTTTTTCCGCTGCAACCTTCATCTTTTTCTATCTTGCGTTAGCGTGTGCGCGCGTGTGTATTCTTACTGTGTTGGAAATGTGAAAAGATATAAGGTAAAATATGAATAAAATTGCTAGGGTGTGTTCACCAAAACTCAGCGTTAATTTTTTGACTGAAGTTTTTCTAATAGAAGTAAACTACTTTAAAGTCCTTAAAAAAGTGTTACATAGCATAATTAAGAATGAAAAATACATATTAAAATTTGGAAAGACACATCTCGATAGACTGTGTTATCAGGATGAAGTACTAAATTTATTAGTAGTTCATAATGAGATTATTATCAAGTATTAATACCGTAATTATTGCTCGAAACTCAACATTTTAATGACAAGATTTTAGAAAGTTTTTTTTTTTTTTACAGGTCATTCTGGTTCGCGGGTTGTACGCCCCATGGAAACAAACTGTATACTACAACTTCGACACACAAATGACTAAGGAGATCTTATATTAGTAATATCAGCAGTGCAAAGTGCGGGCTATGAAGTTGTTGCGTGTGTTTCCGACTTGGGAGGTGGAAATATAAGGGTTTGGCGAGAATTAGGTGTCGCTTCGAGTCATCCTTCGTTTGTGAATCCGAATGATAAGGGACGGAATATTTGGGTATTTGCAGATACTCCACACATGCTTAAATTGCTAAGAAACCATTTTATTGATAAAGGTTTAGTCTTGCCATCGCAGAATGTCGTAACAAAAAAAGTCATACAGTCAGTGTTAGATAAAAATGAAAGTGAACTTCATTTGCCTTTATCGATAACGGATGCACACATTTGCGTATCAGGTCGCGAGAGACAAAGAGTATTCTATGCCGCTCAGTTATTTTCTAGAAGGACAAGCAGTGCTATATGTTATTTATTCCCAAATGAAGTTGAAAGTGCAGAATTTTTCGCATTAATTATCAACTGGTTTGACATAATGAATTCATATGTTAAAGAGAATTTTGATGTTAACTTAAAAAGTGCTTTTGGAGTGCATCTTGGACATCAAACCAAGGTGTTAAATGAAATGAAGCAGGTCATCGAAAGTGTTCGCGTGAAAGGACGTGGAAAATTGTTGCCTTTTCAGCAAGGAATGATACAATCTATCAACGCATTATTTGGGCTCTATCAGGATATGAAACGGAAACACAATATGAATTTTTTACTGACTGCAAGGTTGAATCAGGATGTAATTGAAAATCTTTTCTCGCGTCTTCGTGGCATGGGAGGTTTCTATGATCACCCTCTCCCTACAGAATTTAAAAACCGACCTTAGGCTGCTGTTGTTAGGAGTGAATATAGGACAACTTCCCCTAAAAATGCCAACCAGGGATCAGTGCGAGAATGATGAATTACACAGTAGGACATACAATAGTGTTTTTAGTACTATGGTGTCTGACCTTTTACTTGACAAAGAGGAAGGCGAATCAAAGACGAAGAATAACACCGATGGCAGCGAACTCCAGTTTGCAACAGAGTGCAGTGACAACGAAGCCCACGACTGTTCCAAGGAAGGTTTATATTATATCGCAGGTTTCATTGCGCAAAAGTGTCGGCATTTAGATAAAGATTTGGGTTCTCGTACGGACAGTCTTCCTCCCGTTCGTCAAAACGAGAAAAAATTGGTTGACATAGTGTCGCGTGGTGGACTGTATAAACCTACTGAAGAATTTTTCCAAATCATTGAACAAATGGAAAATGCATTTTGTTTATACAATCCTCCTGGTGATTTAAGCAGGGAATGTGGAGTAATGAAAGCAATGAGGAAATTATTACTTTTCAGGTTTGCTATGATAAAGAAGGAAATTATAGATTTATTTGTCAAAACTCGGACATACATTCGTATCAGGCATTTAAATTCGAAAATTAAACACAATCGAAGTCTGCTCAAGAAAGGTAAAAAATGGTTGTTATCTAATTAATGCCAACCTGTAGTCAGGCATGACTAACTTTGGAGCGGGAACTTGTGATCTAATTTACATTAATGTATATTTGACTTTGAGAACAAATGAGAAACAAGTACTCAATATTTTGTGTGTGTTGACGCTTCACGGGATATAAAAAGCCATCTATCCAGACTCTGAAATGAAGCGTGAACAGAGTGTGAAGTGAAATAACAATAGTGTTTGGATTATTTATGTTTGCTACATGTGCGCAGTGCAGTGTGTGTGCTTTTTGTGTATTTCCTGGCGTTTTGTTAATGCTTCTTTCCTGGACATGGTAAGTCACATTTATCAATTAATTTTAATTTGGGCATGGTAGTATATTTTCTTTCATTTGTATTTACATTTTGGTATTTTGATATTGTAATATCTCGGCCCCAGTGATTTATTCACTAACTTCGCCCTAACACTCCACACAGTTTTTAAAAAAGGACAACTTTGTGGTTATTTTGGCTCTAAGTATACCTTTTCACCCCATAAACACGAACTTACACCCCTAAAAGAGAAAATTCTGAATAGACCTCTGCTCCACCCCCGAGCCGGCTTTCCCGCTTTTCATTACATGTTAATTATATTGATAGTTAACCTTCGGCGACACAGTTTACTAGATATAGTCTGCTCTATACATATACATTTACTTACACACACACGCTGGAACATTCAATCGATTTTTAAGACAAATTTATTTCCAAAAACACGGAAGAAGTATATATGAATTCCTATGCCGTTGCTTGTGCTCGTCTTTGACATGTCCTGTGTCTGACGTCATCCGTGGAGGTTTACGAATGGTTCCGAACTTTTCCGAACGCCAGACTGCACCTCATGAGTGATGTTCCTTGCCGCCATGGTATTCTGTCGCCAAGCTGAGAGTCGTACATAGCGGTCATGTGCTGGTATTGTGACCCGTGGACGACCTGTCCGTTGACGATCTGCTACTGTTCCTGTGTCTGTATACCGCCTCCAGGTCCTACAGACATCGCTTTGCGCCACTCCAACAGCCCTAGCTACAGCCCGTTGTGACATGCCAGTCTGCAGTAGCGTGATGATCCTGGCTGGATCAAACTACACTATCGTACGCCTAGGCATGCCTTGCACACAGCTGCACTCGCTCGCCTTCGCTAACTGGACACAAGGAACACCTACCTAACCTTCGCCGACTACCGTGGTGCTACGCTCGAACACACGCATGCGCTTGCCGACTCCGGTAGTCGTCTGTGGTGATCGGTATTGCACGTCGACCACGTTACTTCGCACAATGAGCTCTGCTTCATCGTTTCTTGTCTGTTTCGGCATGTTGCGGAAGCTATTTTCGTCACTTCTCGGGTGATGCAAAACTTTTTTGACTGTGTTTATTTCTGATAGCTTTCCCTTTTGAAAATTATTCATTTCTGTGAAAGAAGTAAGTACTCTCACTGGTTTTGAAGTCTACAAAGAGAAGGTAATCACGCATTTTAAAATACAGAAATGAAAAAAGTAAGCATATAAATAGTTTAATTACTTCATTAATCGATGGATTAAATTGTTATTTGACGTCACTTTTCTGCCACTTTTGGCTAATCACGACAAGTGATATGAAATTGATGAAGGGACATTTACAACGAACACCCATTCCCAGGCCGGTATTCGAACTCTGTATTCTCTGTTTCCTGGGAAATTTCGCTGTCGTAAACAACACAGCTCCTACGATACAAAGGCCATCGGGGAAGAATGGCATTGCAATGAAGAGGGTGCCAGCCGAGGGAACGGTAAAGGCTCTGAGGTGGAGAGTGCGACCGATGGACTCTCTCTAGAAGGAGGTTACACTTGCCACGGAATCACCGCGCCTGAGAAGCAGTGTTTCCTTCCCCTCCCTCCCGCTCTCCCTGACGTCACCAGATTCCACCAGCTGGAGAAATTGGCTGAAAGCCTCACGGACATTCCGCGGCAAACGGTTGAAAACATTCGCGTGCTGGAAGCAAAGAAATATGTGAATCAAATATTGGTTCGGAAGAATATTGCGAAGAAATTAATAAAAACACTTTTTTTTAAAAAAATAAAAAAAGCTGGGTCATCTCCGATAACCCAGAGTATACGCCGCTGATCCATATCACTAAATAATGTTGATGAAGTGCTTTGTGAATAGCCTAGAAGTGGTTAATGCGTTAGAATGTTTTTAAACTTACTTTTGAACGCAAGAATAGACTCACAGTCAGTGGAATTTAGCAAGATGTATTATACATCGCGCCTCAGCATCATCGTGGGTGAGCTTTGGAGGCACAAGCAGTGATGTGCCGTAGACTATAAGTTTACGTCTACGTCCGTTGTCTACGCGTAATCTACACGAAGAATACATTGACTTATAGTTTACATAGTCTACCGTAGACAATGCAAACAACAGGCGAGAAAGAAATCCAAGTGGTCTTTGAAAGAGAAAGTATTTTTTTCTTCAAACATGTCAATAGTCTGGGCCTATAAAAAACTTAAGACCATCCGATGTAATCAAAGTTATCAAATTTTCACTTACAAGGGAAAAAGGTACTACCGGAAGAAAAACAAATGACAGCCAGAGTGAAAACTGACATTATTTTTTACACTGACAAAAGGGAAGCTAGAAATATTTTTTTGTCTTATTACTGCATAGGAAAGTGCATCTGTCTCTAAAGAAGATTTCTCCACGTGTGAAAAGTGGAAACAAAAGTCAAACAAATCTTGTCATTTTTTAATATTTTTTTTTTGGTATGTCGCGACAAGTTCATTTTGCAGTTCAATTAATACAAAGTGAATTGGTTGAAAGTAAATAAATACTTAAAGCACTTATTTCTGGACAGTGGAACACTTCACGCTCTCTATGTCCACCTGCTGATTCTGATTGCTGCTTCTAGAACGATGCGCGTGCCTTGCACGGAGAACGCCGAGCACCATGTCGTCTACGATGATTACTTAGATTACATCACTGCGCTGGAAAATTTCCAAACTTAGATAACCCATCCCGGGAATCGAACCCGGATCTCTCGCGTGGTTGTCAGACGCCCTAACGACTAGACCACCGCGGCTCCTTGCATGAATTCCAAATTTGATTATTTCAATATACTTTAATATATTTGCTTGCTCCTAAAGCAAAATATCGAATGACTAGAAAGTAATTTCGTTCTATTGCTTCATGCAGATTTCTACTACTTAATAAAAGTAGTGGTATTAATAGTGACATGAGCAGCATTAGTATTAATATTGGTATTAATTTAATTAATTAATTATAAGTATTATTAATTAAATAAAGTATAATAAAACACTGGAAATGTGAATTTGGCGAAAGTTTTAGAAATTGCTCCCCCCTTTCATGAAATCCTACGTACGCTACTGAGTACCATAGAAGAGTTTTGCCAAATATTATAAATGTAGATTTATATGCAAACTGTTATTCTTGTTTACTTGTTTGTAGATGCATGTTCGTTTGGTGGGCGAGCGTGTTAAGTTGTCGACTTTCGTAACTTGTCAGCGAAGTTCCCAGGTTTGAGTCCCGGTTTGGACATGGATGTTATTTGTGAGAGTCCCTTCATCAATTTCATCATCACTCATTCTCATCATTGCGATTAGTCAAAAGTGGCAGAAGAGCCACGCTAAAATCATCCATACCCTACAAACATGGGCGTATTTAAGAGGGGGGCTCGAGGGTCCAAACCCTACCCTTTTGGTTCAGTAAAATTACCACATTACCTTCTTTATCAGTTTGTTCATAAAAATTTCTTCGGACATTTTTTAGTCTCCTAAATTAGAGACGTAGGACGGGATACGGATGGAAAGGAAATTACGTAATTCCACACACCAGATGGAACTGCAGACCAAATGTCTGCAATTTCCTGATAGTTTCGGAATTTCTGCGATGAGGAACTGCATTGGAACCGACAAATCAGTTATAATTTTGTCCCCTTGAGTCTTCTTAAAGGGATTTTTTGTTTTTTTAGAACGCAGTGCAAGAAAACCACGGGATCACCGTAACATTTTCAAGTTGTTTGACACAAGATGAACAGGAAAGCATGGCCGTAGGCAGGAAAAAATTTCGGGGGGGGGGGGGGGTTCATTCATAATTGTTCCCAGGGTGTCGCCAGAAATTTGAATAATAGAAATAATAACAATAATTATACAATAATAATCAAAATTTCATAATAATAAAACAATTTTATTCCAAAATAATAATTATTATTTATTATATCCTTAAGGGGGCTTACGCAATCCAGCAGATGAGTGAATATCCAGCACAAGGTTGTTTTTTTGTTGGTTCTTTTCCCGTTTCGTACAGTGTGTACTGAAATGCACAATTATCATACTTTGTTATTAAATTTTAAGATACCTTCAAGAAAAAGCTCTAAAATTTAGATGGAAAATTTAGTCATAAAGTTTTTGTTGTTTGACCTTAAGACTTAATTTTTTGGATTTTGAAAAATGTGGAACCAGTTATTCTTTTTAAAAACAGCCTGGTGCATGAATTGTAACCTCAATCGCGAACGTAATGCTCTAAGAAACTGGAGATTCTAGGTTTGAACTCCTATCAAAGGGGGATTTTCGACTTTATCGGACAGGGAATTTAAAAGTTGGAAAGGGAATTTTGGGACAATCATAAGAGAATTTTCAGTCTATATTCCTTGTGACTCAGGAAGTAAACTGGAAAGAAGACAGCAGAAGTGATAATGGAGGGGTCGCGGGTGGGCTGCGATTCTGAGAATAAATCCTGTTTCACTCAACATTCAGAATTCCAAATGTATGAAAATTCTAGATCGATCGTTTCAACATTGTCTCCTTGTATTTTTGTGATGCTTCGAAAAAAAAATTTGAAGAGAGTTACAGATTTTGGTTTCTGAACTTCCATTAATCCAACATGTCAGATGTTTCGGGGGGGTTTGAACCCTAGAAACCCCCCCTCTAAATACGGCCATGCAGGAAAGTATCAATACTAAATAGCGTGACTTGTGGAAATGTAGAAACTTGTTACGATTAAGAAATGTTGGTAAATTTTCGTGACTTTCAATTTAATTTTAGACAGCCCTTGTATAAGTTCTTAAGGAGTTCTAATCTTTTTGTATGCATATTTCGATCCTTGTTAAAATTGTAACGCAGTTTCTGCCAAGCGAAAAAGAACGCAAAGGAAGTTGAAGCTCGCATTCTTTTGGGTTCTTTTTCGGTCGGCGCTGCGCGGTTTTGTCAGTAAATTTTGCTGCATTATGTTTCTTGATATGCCCTTTTGGAAGGAGTAATTGTTGAGGCTAAAAATAACTTTCCATATGTCTAAATCTTTTGTTCAGGGAAAAGAATTGCGTAATCCCGCGACTAATACCAGCAGTTTCGCTGGCAAAATAATCAGTTGATCAGTATATTCCGGAATCTTTAGGTGATTAAATCGCTTGTCGAGATCCAGGGCTGGGAGAATACGGGCTTTGTGTGGGGAGTGGCTGGTCAGCTCTCCCTTCCACAATGTCCGAGGTTTTCCGTAAGCCACCTTTCAGGATTTGTGCTGGTCAGCATGATCCTTAAAGGGGATTTAGCGAGCATGTAAATAATTTGATTCATATATAAATATTTAATCTTAATAATTTAAAATTTGGTATCGTTCATAAATCGTAAATTCTGTTGGAGTTAGCACTGGTCAGTGTGACTCCAATGTAAATTCAAGATATATAAATTAGGCTTATCAAAGATATACATCCTTCTCGTCAAGTTAATTTTTATTCTAAATCATTCGGAATTCTCGTGGTCAGGAGGTTCATTTAAATTAAAATTTATTTCTTAAATTACTTTAATCCGAGAGCATACCTCTGGTCAGAGGGTGCCTTTTAAATATCATAGCTTATATAGTTTACTTGTCCGTTTTAAAGTCTGAGTATCCGGAAAGTTGAGGAAGGTTTATGGTTTCTCTTATTTAGGTTTATATTAGATGTAATTTTAAAACAGCTATAATAGGTGACCGGTCGAATATAAGTTTTTCTAAAAATCATTTACGTAAAAGTCTATTGTTTTGCTTTTGTAATGTGAGTAACCAACGGTGTTGAAAAGGGTATAGACATAGATTCCCCTATTATGTTAAGGAATTCCACGTGGACATTTGTAATTTGTGGCCGAGATATGGCTTTGATATTGGGTAGAGAAAGGCTCCCCTTATATTTTGTTATGGATGTTTTTGAAGGTTGACCCTGAAGATGGTAGTTTACCTCACGAGTTCTATAGAACATAATGTAGTTGTGAAAATATGACAGAAGCACGAATAGGAATTTACGGATAGATGTTATGCAAATTTTTCTTTTGTCTTGATTACAAATAATATTGTCGACCATTACTGAATATATTATCACCAGCTGTGTTAGATCTATGATGGGATTTGGACATGTTATATAAGAGAGTGCTCTCTGGGTTTTATGTTTACTCAATAGAAAGTTTTGACTATGTTATAGAAGTCGTTATGATCCAAATTTTATTTTGGTATTGTCGTAGTTTTTTTTATCAGAAGTTTGTATATTTTTCTTTCAATTTAACTATGTTGGGAATTGTGAATACGTTGATTAAGGTTTAAACAGAGAATCTTCTCTCATGTTAATTTTTGGAATGATTATTGGAAATTTGAGAAGTAAATAAACTCTGTAATCATTAATGGGTATTTCCTTAAGAGTAAATTTGGTTCATATGTACAAATGAACTGGCATCCTTTTGGTTTGATGAGGTGTCCCGCCGTCCTTGGTCAGTGAGGCGGAGACTTTATCGATCCATAAGATGTCAGTGTTGATTATTGTAATACTCGCATGCGTATCCTCACTGGTCAGTGGGATGCGGGTGCGATCACGATGGAAGCTTAAGCGTAAGGATGGTTACCTTACTTTAGAGTTCTTAGATAAGTAACCATAAATTATTTTTTTATTATTATTTTTCTAAAGCAGACCTTTACCCGAACTCTGAAATGCGGACTTGACGCCCGGTCTTGGTCTTTTGAGGGCACCGAGTCGGCGTGTTGTGTGCCTTGGCGACGGGCTGAAGGTCTACTTTGTTGCTCTTTAGAGGCTTTACAATTTACCAGTTCAAAAAAACATTTCAGCAAGCAGTCTCTATAGTGTGTAACCTGTGGGAAGTTTGAAACAAACCAAATTGCTTTATGTAGTGCAACATTATTTTGGGCACATCAAAAGGTGGACTGTTCAATATTGTGAACGTCAAGATATTTTTTAAAAAGAATCTAAGAGAGAGTTCTGAGATGAGAACTTTAATGAAATTTATTCCAAAGCAGAGAAACTACTTAGAGACTATGATGAAGAAATGAAGAGACCAGCCGTCAAATAGGAGGAACAATGCACCAGCTGAGAGCACAAAATAATATTACAAACTACACCATTATCGTCCATTTTTTAACCATTTAAAGCTCGTCAAGTTATCAGAAATTAGACTATTGACAGCGCCAGAACTCTGATACCAGCTCTTTTTGTACTGCTCCATTCTTATAATTTTCTATTGTACCGAATACGAAAAAAAATGTTCTTGATTTGAAGATCTTCAAGAGGACAAATATATTTTAGAATATTAAACAAAAATTTCCAATCACCGTTTGGTTCTTGTTCATCCCTTTCCCAGGTAATTCACCAAATATAATCAATATATATATATATATATATATATATATATATATTAATTTTTTCATCAATTTACTCGAGGGCGAATGGAGGTTACCCCTAGGTAGATTATCTATGCAACAAGACGATATAGTGGTGTTTTTTCTCATTTACACTGCAACTTAATTACTAAGGGTCAGGGGTGCCCATTCCCCCCCCCATGACGCACTCCCACCCCCAAAATGTAGAACATCCCCCCCCGTTTATGCCGAATTAATTACTCAAATTATATTTGTCAGACAAAATTTTGCGGAAAAATATAATACCAGAAGTGCAACCACGAATTTTTGTCTGGGGCAGGGAGGGGGAGTACCAAGATAAACGTACCAATAATAATAATAATACAACTGTTACAGCATACAGGGAATCAATAATAGGCTACAAAAGTTTTGATAATAGAACTACTTCATCAAAATTAAAGCAGCTGCTATAAATTAAGTGTAGTCCAACACAGCATTATAGTTTAAGAAATGATATTATGAACCTACATATACTGAGAATATTGTGTGATTCGAAAAGTAGCTATGGTATAATTCTTCACAATCATCTCATTAAATCGCCATACACGCATTTTTGTACTGCAATATTGCGAGCGAAGCGATGAAGAAATTTTTTACACCCAATTCTCTGCAGGTTTGCATGAATATTACTGTCATGGAGTGTCAATACTTTCAGAAGATCCCACGATACGCTTTTTCTTCATCTAAGGTGTAAACTTTTCATGCATATTTTGGAAAAATACATACAAGTAAATGTTGAATTTTATAGAGGAAAGTGGACAAATATGGAATACCATTTTGTTTTTGACCATTCAATGGCACATTTTTTGAAGAATGTATGTGAGAAACTACCCTCTTCTTCCATAATTAGTTCTTTAATAGAATATAAGGTTTAGACTACGTAACATTATAGTAAGTATTTGCAAATAACATTTTCCTAAAAGTTGACATGATTGCTCCAAAAGAAAATGGGGTACAAATATGAAATACTGGCAACATTGTGCAGAAAATGAACATATAAACACTATAAACACAATTGTAGTGAAAACATGAAATACATGAACACTGTAAAGTCACAAATATGAGAAAGTTTCTGAACTGTACATGTCTGTATCACTATGATTACGAGGGCACTATATTTACCTACATACAAAAATTGCAAATGTAAAGTCCATTATCATATCCTGCACATTCAGTATGAGCCCAGATATCACACATTTCGCACTTAACCCATTCTTCTCCACGCTTTTCATCAGAAAATAGTCCAGAACAGAAGAGACATTCAGCATCATCACTACTTGGTGTTCTGGCATCTGACATACTGAGATCAGAAGAGTCATCTCGCACGCTGAATATCCCTTCGCTGTCCGAGTCTGATGATTCGCAGTCTTTTGGTAATGGCGATTTCCCTTCTTTCCAATTGTTTTTAACAGGCTGTTTCTTAACAGCAGTGGACATTTCGATGGAAGTCTTATATGGTGATGAAGTCAGGATATGAGAGGTCCCTGCTTTCCTCCCCTACTCCCTTGCCTCTTCTTAATTGCAGGAACAGGTGAGGTGGCCACTTCACTTCCAGCAGAAGGTCCTGCTCCATCTTCGGGTTTGGATCCAGATGCAAGTCCACTTTAATAATATTTGTACAAAATGGGGTATAAATATGGAATACTACTATTCCATATTTGAGCCACTGTTACCTTCGAGTATCGAGGGCCAAAAGTGTATTCAAACTCACCTCAACAATATACGCAAAATACCAGAACAAAGCCTGATTGATATGCTACAAAACTGTATACCATGTATTTTCATTCTGTGTACTAATAAGAAGCACAAGGCAAAAAGGTACTTACCTCCAAATAGTGTTGCTCACGGGACGGGACACGGGACAAACCTTTTGAAATTAAAGACGGGACGAGACGAGACGGGACGGCTTTTGAAAAGTCTCGTCTCATCTCCAATGTCTCGAAAAAATAAAAGCAAAATATTTAATCAGTTGCAAATACTTGTTTCCTTGGAATAAAGTATTTCAATTAGAAACGTTGTATTAAGTCAAAAGAAGACTATTCTAGAGAGATTAATGAATGCATTGAATACCTAAACTTATTTTCAATATTCTTTCGAAACACAGCGTTACTGCCCATTTTTTTTTCAATTTATTCCAGATTAATAATTTTATGTTACGATGGCTCTCCAGATACTAAAAGGGCAAGTAAAAGGACAGGTAGAGAAAATGGAAGGAGGGGCCAAAAACATCGTGGAGTATCTGAGTCCGAGATTTATCTTGTAAACATAGTCTCAGCTCTATAGGTTGGAAAGATAAACGGACCGACGGATAGGGTTTATTATTATTATTATTATTTAATTTTTACATCAAAGGGTGTACAGAAGTGAATGTTATTAGGAAGTAGGAAAAACATTGTATAAGAATTTATTGATCATCTCGTGTGCGAGCCACCGGCTGTGCGCACTACATCTATTCTTATTACATAACTATGATTCCCTACAGACTACACTATCCGTTACATTCCGTATAGATGTTAACATAGCAGTTCTGGTAAATTAGCACTTGTTCCTCTTCCTTATCCAGTCTCTTTACAGCATTTCTTTGATTTTGATTTTAAAATTTTGGGTGCGTCAGCACTAAGGCTATTTTGCACCCGTCACACTATACGGGGTCCAGCCCCTTATCTTTACACATAACAACTCTAACGTTGCTTAATTAAAATCATAAAATATTAAAATGTGCTGACTTTTGTTAAAAGCCGAGGCTGCAAAGAACACTCAGCACACATAAGGACAAGAGAACAGGACAATACAAACAAAATTATACTGGCCATGGGGCCAGTCGCCAGAGCCTCGTTAGTCTTTAGTCCAGGGTGCACTATGTGGAAGTGAGGTTGACATTTGGGTGTACTACGTGGAAGGACTACCCCTTGCACCCCTACAGCACTTCTTTTCCCCCTAAATGTTTGTAAGTACACCTCCACTTTTTCCAATACTTCCATGCTCCTTTGCACAACAATTGATTCGAACACTCTTTCCAAGCTTATGTTGTGTAGCTTTCTCCTCCTGCAGAACGCGCGTGTCCTGACATAAGAATAAATGTTCTGGCCCATCATCACCATTGCGTAATACGCATTTATATCTCCCTTCCTCGTTTTTTACTGTATTGTGTCTCCATCCCCCTAGCCTCATCAATGCCAACCCCTTTCTTGCCACCATGCTCACCTTCTTGACGTACGCTACTTGTCCCCATTCCCGCGGTCCCCTTCTTTGGAGTTCGAGCGATCTCTTAGTTTCACATTCCGCTATTATTTCCTGCCTATCTATATCCTCTAATCTTTGTTTCACTAATTGCAATGTCCCCTGGTCGACGTGTTCCCCCTCCCAGATCCATCAGAGTCCAATTTCGTATAGTTTTCCTCTGATCTCTTTCGCCCATGTTCCCATTTCCTCCCCTTGTACCTGTTGCATCAGCGCTTGCCCTTTTACCGAGTTCTCCCTTCTCGATATTAATGTCGCCCAGTATTTAACCCTTCTCAACATACCCCACGTTTTCTTCCTTACCATCCAAGTTCCCGTAGTACGCCGCAGTTTGCAGTGCCCATGCTGATATGCAAAGCCCTCTTGTAAAATGTCCATTGGATTCTGTTTAGTGCATCGCCCCCCTTTGCTCCCCATATCTCCCTCCCGTACCCTATTGACCCTATTAATAATGTACGATACAGTTTTTCCACAAAATGTATATCGTATTTCTCCAATGTCCATACTGTCCGCATTGTTTCATTTGTTATTGCCCCAGTCTTTCCTTGTACCGTTTGCATATGTCTTGTCCATGTCCATGCCATAGTGAGAACTAATCCCAAGTATTTTATTCTTTTTACTCTTTCTAATTCTTGCCCTCTGAAAGTCCACCTTTCGTCTTTTCCACATACATATCCGTTTTTGAACACCATTATTTTTGTTTCTCTGAGATTTACTTGCAGTTTGGATTCTCAACTGTATTTTTCCAACCCGTCCACAGCCCTTTGTAAGCCGGCATTTGTCTCTGAGATCAGAACCACATCATCTGCAAACAGGAGCGAAGGTTCCCTTGTCGTCTCCACCTTGGGGGTGTCGGCTTGTTCACCCTCTATATATGCCACTATATCATTTATATAGAGAGTGAAGAGCAGGGGTGACAGAACACATCCTTTCTTTACCCCCCGCTTCCGATTTTCGTTTCTCTGTCACGGTATCCACTTGACACCGTACACAGAATTCTACGTACCTTCGAGTATTGTAGGAAACATGGCAGTACAAATTGATGAGCAATTGTCGGGAAAGTTATTAGGGAGTCCAAGATATTAGCAAGACTAAGAGGAGGAGATAATTAGGGACAAATAATCTTGTATTATCCCACTCCGAGCAGCTGAGAGCCAAAGAGGAGGAGAAAATACGGGAAATATGGAAATAACTAATTTGGTGATTTTAGTGTTTACAGGGAACCATGACAAGATTTTAACACATGATTATTTGCACGGGTTGCAAAATTATTAGAATGTTATGGAAATTTCGGAAATGTCTATGTTGAGAAAATTCTTGTTCTTTCCCTCAGGCATTCCACAGGTGGTAGAATAGATTTCAAGTGAAGGAAGATAACTAAGTTCTGTATAATTGTCGTAGGAGGAAACTTTGTTCAATGAGGGGACTCCCCGATGGTACAGTGATAGCGTCGTCGCCTTGTAATCAAGGGGTCCCAGGTATGATACCCGGTGAAGGCACATGGTGATTTGGGTCCCACTTTAAACTTCACGATTAGTCTTTCTGTATATCAGATGAACGAATGTTGTATCTGTTCTTTTTATTCTGTGAATTTAACCAAGTTTTTGAGCAAAATACATGTAGTATCTACTGTCTACATTTTCACTAGTTACCAAACAAATTTCACGAAGTAGTTTTTACCAAACTTCAGAGGGAAGCTGACAGCAATGCCAGGGGGAAGGGGGGTGCGGAGGCTCAGCGCACCCCCTCCCCTGCCTGGTTACGGCCAGAGTGTATTCCGAGACTATTTTTCGCCGCTCACCACTGACAGAGGTTTCGCTTTGAACAATGGACACCGTTGCTTCAGGGGCGAGGTTGACCTGCAGTAGCGGGTAAGTGCCATAAATCCAGACCTAGGAATGAACGTTGATGCAAGGGAGGGGCAATAAAAGTTCTGTAAATTGCTTTGCTTGCCGACAGGAAGTTTTGCAGGAACAATAATACGAGGGACAATTAGGATTCTTTTCAGCTGCTAGGAAAAGCTGAGAGAAATGGAAAACGGCAGACTTTGAATGAAAGAAGGACAGTGAACCCCTTGTAAGATAAACAAGTTCTTTGTATTATTCGCCGACAGGCAAGCTTCCATTTCGAAGCTGAGGCTATCAGCAGTGAAGTTATTAGAGGATTGGAAGCAGTGACAACGCCAAAGGGGGGGGGGGGGGGGCAGGGGACGGGCGTCCCAAGTCAAACATCACGGATATTTTGAGGACCACAAAACATCATCTGTAGTACGGGCAAATTATTCTAATCGTGGGTCGTTAGTGACAACGTTAATTAGTAAAATACATTCAAAGTTGATTCAAGATTTGGTTGGTTGGTTGATTTGGTGTTTTACTACGTAAGTCCACTTTATGCACAGTATGGCTAATCGGGACTGGACCTACAGTTTAAAGTGCCTCCACTGGGTATCGAACCCGGGACCGAAGGTGATCGGAGAAAAAAACGACACTACATGTCAGTTGTTGTGGATTCATCGCGGTTTCTTACTATTCAGGGACTTGAATTTCGAGATGATGAACCTTAACAAAGGGAATTTCTTCGATACTCTTGAAGTAAATTTCAAAATGAGGGGAAATTATTCGGAAATATATTGAACTTGAACCTTAAAATGCAAATTACACTTAAAATTCGATTCAAAACACATCGCGGGCAGGTTCGCTCTTTCTCGTACATATCAAAATCGAATAACTTCTTCTCACGAACTCCATAGGTGCCTGTAATTGTGTATCACAGACATACGTTGGAGTGGTAGAGCAAGAGTAAGTAATGCCAGGGTCAGAATATTTCTTTTTCAGAATTTTTATCCTGTGATAACATTTCCCTGAAATGCGAAACACAAATTTTGCCCAAAATTCTTCTGCGTTACAAAGATGGCACTGAAGTACTCCACTTAATGGATTTCTTTGAAATCCTAGGAAAATATTAATTGGCATTTCACAAGGTTCACACTCTAGTTGTATTCTCTGTAACAATTCCAGTTTCCAATGCAGATTGTGAATGTGAAAGAACCGTTTCGTCCTTAAAATCTTTGAAAAGGCTTGCTCGAAACAGGATGCTGGATGCAAACTGCCTCATTTGGCTATCCTTGGCATTGAGAAGAAATATCAAGTCCTGTACGTACCAAAGGTGGGCAATGTGTTCTCCAAAGCACATAATAGAGCAGAATTCTCCTACAGAAGATTTGCACTTCACTAAGTGACTTTCATTGTTTCTAATACTTAAGAAGATTAATTTCTTCCAACGTCACGTTCATTTTGCAAGAAACTTAAACTCTTCGAAGCACATTTTTTCGTCATTTATATTATTATCTTATAACTTGAATATTTATATCAGTAGTTTCATCTCATGAAAGACGATGAATTATAAAATTATGAATGTCTTCCAATACTGAAATAGGCCACTACAGACAACGCAACTTACGAATAAAAAAGAATTAATGCCTTTATTAAATAGAATCATATGGAGATAAACTCGTAATCAAGAAGTAAATTTAGGCAGTAAACGTCAACTCTAAACAAGGGACAAACACAAAACATCATACATGAATATAATAATAATTATTATTATTATAACTATTATTATATATGTATATATATGTTATACATGTAGTGTTTTTGGGCGTTTTAATGTGACTGCCCCCAACAATATTTTGTTGCCCCCTTCCGCCCCTCCCCCGTCACATTTCCCTGGCGCCGTCACTGGTTGGAAGTAAATTTATTAGGACGAGTAAAGTAACATTAGCTGTTGACAGTGTTGCACCAAAGGACGTGATATGTGCTACTTTTTGTATAAATGATAGGAAATTTAAGCATAAATTTATAATTGTTGAGACGTGAGACTTGTTTCCGTCATTTGATCGCAGGAAGAGGTTTTCTGAGACAGAGTGGGATTGTTTTACACATACATGAGAAAGGGTGGTTGTTTAAAGATAGAGAAGTATTTTGCACGTTTTTTAAAAGTTTAGATAAAATGAGAATTTAGCCTTACTCTTATGAAAAGAAATAACGCAGTACAGGGAAAGAATAACTCTTCACATTTCTCGCACCTGGTGGGATGCAACACACATGCACAAGAGTATTGCAGGAAGTCTATGAACGAGGATAAAGAGGGATATGTGAAATTTGACTTACCTGCGGGTGAATTAGTGGATTCTAAAATTCTTTACGTTGATATTGTATATTTTTTAAGTCCACTTGATTCACAAATAGGCTAAATCGCGAACCGACCTTCAGGTTAAAGTGCGATCCGGTCCACTTTGTGCCTCCATCGAACGCGAGGACCCTTAATTACAAGACCTCGACGTTATTATTACGCCATCGGGGAGGCACCCAATTTACACAAATGGGTTGATTCTAATAACACATTATATGCATAATCTGATAATGATGCACTTTTGGTGCATCTACACATATTTTTTCAACTATAGCATGTCTAAAAAGGTAATTGAAGTTTGGATTTTTATAACTTCAGGAGACACGGGTCTGAAAATGTGCGATATAAAATAAATGCAGGTTTGCCTTCCATACGTGGTGGTCTTGTCAAGTTTCTTCGCTTCGTGAAACAGACACTTTTGCAGGAACGGCTTCTTGCATCCGCCTGGGGTCTTGCTCTAGTTTAACAAAAAATATATTTGTTTAGCATAATCGAGGGTTACTTATTTCTGCCGAACAAGGATTCTATTGCGACCATACGGCTTTGCATGACAGTATCAATGAAGATTTATGTACAGAAATATTAATTAGGAACTTTTTCTTTCGTCAACTGGATTTAACATCCTTTTTTGTTATTCAGCAAATATTCAATTCATCACCTTTTTTGACATTAATTTTCTAGCCAGGACAGCTGTTTTTATGCAAATTTTGGCGATCTTAACTACACGTAAGCTAGATATTAGCTAATATTCGTGCTGGTATATTACTATTCTTGTACCGTCTTTGTAACATTTCATGTAATAATAATAATAATAGAATTAATTAATTTACATATTCAAGTGAATAGACCTATGAATTATATCAATTTTTTTAATTTAAACATTTTCTTGATTGTTGTCGTTAATGTTATTATTATTTTTTCTGAAACACTTGGCTCGGACACCCTCCCCGACATATATTTCTAGATGTGTGCCTGCCGAAGGATAAATTTTATCAAGCGGTGGTGGTATCGTTCCTAGAGGCTAAAGGAAAAACAAACAAGTATGTGCGTCATAAGCTGAAAATAAGAAACAGCACAATATCACAAAAAAACACTTTATGTCATAGAGGGAGATGTTTAACAATATTAAGAACAATAAATGCTTTCTATTTGTAATATACTAAGTAACTTATTGCAATTTTGAGTAGTCTCTTGTGTTCGTACTACACATTTAAAATATTTTTTGTTCCTCCCAGCGCCAAGCTTATAATTTAAAGAAAAATGGTAAATTTTCATAGTGCACGGAAGTTCGACATTCAGATAGAAAGAAAGTCCAGCGGAAAACACTTCAAAAGGGTAGACAGTTGTGTGGAAGCGAGAAAAAACACAAGGTAGATTTCATAAGATATCTAGCAATCAGAACCAAAAAACTTCATTTTTAATATTAATGTCCTCATGATTAACGAACCTTATTTATTCTCACCACGCAATGAATAAAATATTTGGAGCTTTATCCCACTTTCCGGAAAAATATTGTGTTTCTGCTACTTTTGACTTTTGTTGGCATGATATCCCGGATCACTTTTACGAGACGAGACGAGACAAAACGAGACAGGACGAGACGAGACGGGACAGAACCCTTCGAGACGGGACAAACGAATATTTTCGAGACGAGACACGAGACGAGACAGCATTTTCACGAGACGGGACGAGACAGACCAAAGTCTCGTCTCGTCTCGTCTCGTGGGCAACAATACCTCCAAACTTTTCACTTCGGGCGGGAACCACAACAATCGTTCTAACGCGCCCTGTTCAACCTCGAGATGCAAACTAACTGCTTTCTGTGGCGGTGAGGGACACTGCCCAGCTTTTCACGTAGTTCTTGCTAGAGTGCAGCACTTACCAGGCGAGATATAAAGGTATTCCATATTTGTACCCCTATTTCATATTTGTCCCTCTTCCCCTAATATTTTTGAGAAGAAAATATTGATTGCGCAGTATACTGTGCCACCCTTATATTCCATAATAAGCTCAAGGGTAACCTCCTCCCGCGGACGTACGCCACTGATGCTTCAACTTAAGAGTTCAGTATGGGGCTTATGGCGACAGTGTTGCCGCATGGTGTGCAGGTAGAAGAAAGCTCCATCGAGCGTCTGCTTTAGCACACGCCGCAACAAAAGTTAGTGGTCAACGGGTGCTGTTCAATACAAGAATGCATGTCTTGGTGGGAAGCTGTTCATTCTTGCAGCTATTGGTCCAGAATAATGAACGTCCGTGGAGGAAGATTTGAAAGGAACTGTTTGAATATACTTTTCATAAGTCTTGCTTTCTATTTTATCACATGCGTCGGCAGTGTTTCTTTCTTTTAGGCACAGAAAGGCTAATCGGGACTGGACCTACAGCTTAAAGTGGGATCCGAACCACTATGTGCCTCCAACGGGTATCGAACCCGGGATCCCTTAATTACGAGGCGACGACACTGCGCCATCGGGGAGGCCTCTCTCACATTTTTCGGTGCACTGTCTCATTTGAAACAGAACCGTGTCCATTATACCGGCACCGACACCAAAGCAAATCCCCCCCCCCCCTCATCGTCGCATTTTAATCGAAGGATTTGGGTTCGATACCCGGTGGAGGCACATAGTCGTTCGTATCTCACATAAAACCGTAGGTACAGTCCCAATTAAATTACTGTACATAAAAGTGGATTTAAAACTCAATTAATCAATTGAGGTGTGAAATAGATGAAGTTCTGTTGTATTTGTGTGAACAATGATTACAGAAAGAAAGAGACATAACATCGGATATATCCAATCTAGAATTCTCTTGCTTTGTGTCCATCAGTTAACGTATTGCTTTGCAAGCAACAAGTCCCGGATTAAATTTACTTAGGTATCTCACAAACCTATTCCCCATTTATGCATTTGCGTCAAACTTTGATTTATCATTTTAACTATCTGGAAAGGAACTGCTCGATCATTTTATGTTATTTTAATATAATGCTATCAATGCTTCTTATAATACTTAGTCATCCTTTGGGAAGAGCAAGTGAACCTGGGGGTCCTCCCAGGGGTGCCCACAGGATGGGGGGGTTCATGACGCGCCTGCGTCATGGGAATATTTGGGGGGGACAACATTTTGTAGTTTAGCTACGAATTCTCTATATCTTCACACAATAATGGGGGGGGGTTGTTTGATTGACTTGTTATTGATTTTTAGTTATGGTTATTATGTATAGTTTTTCTACCTAACTGTGGGTGATCGTGGATATGGGGTTGAAATGAAACACCACCTCTTATGCCTCTAGAATCTGTTCGGAAGACGGGGCAAACCTGATAAGGTGACTCAAGCAGACAAACTGAGCTCTAGGGAAAGTGGAAATCGGAGGAGGCCATATGGGTTTTGTCAAGAAAAAGGCAGGCCGGTGAAGCAGAACTCCAATGTTGCCACCTACAGATGCAAACAATCTGGCCACTCAGTTTAGATGTAGATTTGCAGAATTCGGCGAAAGAGGTTTCTTTGTTGTGAAGCCAGGAAAGAAATGTGGGAGAAGCACAAACCTCGTTTCCAATTACACTCGCCGATCTTCGTGGCGGAGTGGTTAGCACAGCGCACCACGACGCCAGAAGCCCCGGGTTTGAATTCCGGCCTGTAGATGGTAGTTTTTTGCAAGTGTCTATTCATCAATATCATCATCATCTTCTTCGCGATTAGCCAAAAGTAGCAGAAAAGCGACGTAAAATCAACAAATCAATGAATCCAATTTGGATGAAAGGGTTGTTAATTCATTGATTGATTTTACATCGCTTTTCTGCAACTTTTGGCTAATCGCAAAGATGATGATGACTGATGATATGACGAAACTGGTGAAGGGGCAATCACAAAGAACACCCATAGCCAGGCCGGGATTCGAACCCGGGACATCTGACGTCGAAGCGGACTGTGCTAACCACTCTGCCGCGGAGGCCGGCAAACGGACTATTAGAACGCTTGTAAGAGATTCTTACGTTGATGGATAATACTGTACCTACCCCTATCAAAGAAGTTGCAAGAAAAAATCAATTTTCGATTTGGGGTCATATTATGGAAATGTTTACGTGATCTTTATTTTCCTTATTAAGAACTGAATCCAATAGGAAGGTTTTGATGGAAATCCCAGATATTATTGTAGGGCGCGCCGATTTCTTGCATATTGATGACTGCCGAAGAGTCGTGTACTATTTAGACGAAACATGCATAAATGAACATCACATGGTGCCAAAACGTGGCAATGTGACAAAGACGTTATAGGGTCTCTACGTTATAGGGCCCTTAGTGAAAAATATATACGGTATGTATCGAAAATACCATGTCGTATATACGCATTGATTATATCAGAGGGATGGACAGACGTTTTAACCCAATAGCTTTCATTACGAAAAGGATAGAGAAGTAAATGGGAGGGGGGGAGAGGAGCCCGCAGCATTGTCTAGAAAGCAAACATGTCTGTAATAGGTTAGAAGATCGATATATTTTTTTGTCAATTAAAACAACGTAGTGTATATACAGCTTTGCTAAGAAATGCTCTTGGTTATCAGGCATTCTGGTGGGCCGGTTTTTCAATGTTCAGTTAAGGTTCATGTTAGCACGTAACTGGAAGTTAGTGAAAATTTCTGTTTTTCAATGTACAGTTAGCTCGTAACTGGAACTCTGGTGGCGATTATCTTTACTGGTACTTCTTCTTGCAGTTACCAGCCTAACTGGAAGTTGCGAAGCAACATGGATGCCTCGTGCAGCTATCGAAGTTTCACACTCGCAACTTCACTGTCAGACAGTGGCGTGCGGTGCTAAATCAGACAGGGGAACAGGTGACCTGCACTTGCCCCCTCCCCTCCCATACCCGTCGTAATATAATACAGTAGACCAAGTAAAATTCAACCCTTATTGAAATGAACTAAACAGAGGGGTGCCCCCCAAGGCCAATGGCGCATCCCCTCCAAATCATATAATTTGTGCCCTTAAACCACATCGTAATCCCCACAACGTATTTAATTACGCCAGCATGTCTACTGAAAGTAACTTCTTTCTTAGCTTTACTGAACACTATACTTGATCTGACCCTCCTTCCTAAACAGGGGTGCCCATCACTCAAGACCATCCCTAAAATCGTTCATCATAATCGAGAATACATTGTCTTGTAATGCAGCTATAGTATATAAACTTCGCATTCACCTCATTCAAGCGCCAAACACGCATCCTAGTAACATATCATTGCGATCGAAGCGAGCAAGAAAATCTTTAAATCCATTCCTTTGCAGGGTTTCAAGAATATTAATTTAATGGAATGTTAATACTTTCTTAAGATCCAGAGATATTTAGTCTTTTCCAGCTTCCCCTTTGGCACGTTCGGGTTCGAAAACGTGTTGATATCATATCGCTAAATGCAGTCTCCAAAATTTAATTTTCGAACTCTCTCTCCACTACAGAAATCTCTTGACAATCTGAGATTTCACCAAAGTTTCCATGCCAATTTTAGACTTACTGTTGATATTGTCATCCAAAAAATTAATTCTCAGTCTCCACACCAGAATTTCCGCAATAGTCTGTCTAAGACAATAGCAATACACAATAATTGTATAGTTGCCGTCAATTTAAGGCTCAATCCAGTAGATAATAAATGTACTTCTGACCGCAACTTTGATTTCTTGACCAAACGACCACAAAAAGTTGAAAAACTCACTTTCTCTCCCCGTTCCGCGCCTCATTTAGTGCGCTGACGATGTTTCACGGGCGCAAAAAGGCAGTGATGAGTGAAAGATGAGCTCTCATTCTCTCATCCTTCTCATCTTTCTCATCTTTCTCATTGTTCTCTCATTCTCTTTTTATTCTCCTCTCATCCTCTCATCTTTTTTTTATTCTCTCATTTTTTTATTCTCTTATTTTCTTATTTTTTGAAAGATGAGTGCACCTTATCGTAATTTTCCAAGTCTGGGACCAAATGTTTATATATCGTGACCTACGTAAACCTCTCCTCTCATTCTCTCATTCTCTTATTTTTTGAAAGATGAGTGCACTTTATCGTAATTTTCCAAGTTTGGGACCAAATGTTTATATATTGTGACCTACGTAAACCTCTTCTCTTATCCTCTTATTCTCTCAATCTCTCAATCTCTCAATCTCTCAATCTCTCATTCTCTTTTTACCTTTAGAATATTGTCGTCAACATTAGAGATGAAGTTGGAGTGCTGGAATCAACGGGGCCAAATGTTTATATATATCGTGATCTTCGTAAACCTCTTCTCTCGGGGAGGGAACGATGTACCATACACACACACACACACACATACACACACACACACACACACACACACACACACACACGCACACATACACGCACGCGTATGCCTCTTATTATTTCCGTATTGTAACACAAACAAACAAACAAAATAATAATTGTTGTTTTTAGGATGCCTGGCCCCTATAACCTCGCCAGGGATACATGGTAACGGCGAAATCATCACGAGTTTAGATTTGTACTGCGAATGTTGTCAAAAATTTAATCAATGTTGTTTATTCTCGATGCTAGAATCTTACATAGATTATTCTCTAAAAACGAAAATCGATAATCCTATGCCAAGCCCCCCCAAGGCATTCAGGCAATTTCTAATGTTTGCGTGGATAGCGACGCCCGGTAGAATTTTTCCTGTCCCTGTGGAGAAATTGTGTTTCGTCGCTCAATGTAACATTTTCATCACGAACCAAACTATCCACAGCAACCCCTCCCCGAACCCATTCACCTTGCATCCTCTTTCGCCCGAAGAGATTCTATTTTTTTCAGCTTTCCCACGGTTCTGAATGAAGAATCCATCACATCCCCGATAACAATAGAATCAGAGGGGGATGTGGCGGAAGCAAACACAGCAGCATCTTCCGCTTTTTGAGTTTTATACTGGGAATCGTTTGTTTCACGCACCACACCCTGACGGGGCGTGGAATAGAGGCCGAGGGGAAATGATCGACAATACATACATGGGTGGAACTATCAACGTCCTGTTTATTGTTATTTGTCCCCCACAGGATATTGTGCATATCACAAAAGTTTTTGTTGAAAAAATATAGCATGAATAAATCAGTCAACAAGGGTTTTATTTGCTTATTGTGTTTTCACCAAAAAGAGTCGCGTGGAGTAGGAAGGAGAGAAGGAGAAAAAAGGAGAGGAGTTCCTATATAACGTACCAGTTTTTTTGTACGTCATTATCATAGTGAACGTCAATCGTGGCAGTTCAGTATTTTTTAATTTGTTTGTCTGGCAGTATACATATATATCATCGTGGAAGTTTTAGTGAGCTACAAGTTTTATTTTGAAGTCTCTCTATCTCTCTTGAAAGGTGAACGTCAATCGTGGCAGTTCAGTATTCTTAATTGTTTATCTGGCAGTATACATATATATCATCGTGGAAGTTTTAGTGAGCTACAAGTTTTTATTTTGAAGTCTCTCTCCATCTCTGTTGAAAGGTAAGTTTTTATTTTCATGATATATTAATATTTTTTGTTTTTGCGTCTGACACACACATATTCAGAGGAGTCATAAAAAATTGACACACACTTACATGTCCCATATTTTTAACCTCCTACAACAGTGCACACACACATACATACATACATACTGTTCGCGTCTAATATATATGTGGAAGGAAAAAATATCGAGTATTTTTTCAATTTTTTTTCTTCTGTTTCAGTGCGCTTTCCACTACCACCACCACAACCCCCCCCAAAAAATTTCTCTGTATATATATAAATAACAGAGAGAAAAAAATGGAACCGCAACCAGGTCCCTCCGGTCTTTGCGGGAAAGTGGCATGTCGCAACTGTCGAAAGTTGATTTCTAAACCTAATATTGCTAGGCATTTGAAAAAATGTCGTCTACCGGAACATGATGACGCCCCCCCGGCAAAAAAACCTCGCATTGATGAGCATGAAGGCGGTGCTTTGAATAAAAGTGCACGCATCATAACATATAAATCTGGAAGCGATGAAAAGTGTGACTCGAGCATCTTCCTCAACAATGTGAAATCTCTGGTAGTCGATAAATTACGTGATTGCCTCGTCAATGTTGCAATTAAAATTCATCTCGTCTTGACCCTGCTGTATGAGAAAGTTGTCTCGTCCGAGTCAAGCACTTTCAGCTTTTACGTAGGGTGTGAAAGCTTACACGATGACAATAACGAGGATCTTGACGAGATAGTGACACGGCTATTTGAGCACTTGACACAAAAACAAGAAGAGTTTGAAGGTAGAGGAAGTGGATGGAGTCTTTGCGGTCACAACCACATGTTAGAACTTCGAGTCTGCAATTTCAAACCATTACGCAGCACTAAAAAAAAAACAAAAAAACAAAAAAAGCAAAATGCAGTGTTGAACATACAAAGTAATGATCAGAAGAGTTTCCTATGGTCTGTCATCGCCGCATTACACCCGGCTAATAATAATGACCCCCAACGCCTGTCCAATTACAGAGGATACGAGGGAAGATACGAGAATATGATGAGAGGAATTTCCTATCCTGTGCCCCTAAATAAGATCAATCAATTTGAAAAAAACTATAGAGAGGAAAAAGGAAAAGATATCGATATTTCTGTGTTTGGGGTTGACGATTGCGACAACATTCGTGTGTTAAGACCTGCGAGAAGCCAGAATAATGTAATTCGACTCTTGCTTGTAGATGGTCGTTACACTTTGATACGGAATTTCTCAGGATTAGTAGGAAGACAGATCAGCAAGCATCACGATAAGATCGAAATTTGCGATCGGTGTTTGAGAATTTTTCGCGGAGGTAAGAAGATGAGAGAACAGCACAAGTGTTTTGGCTCCGTGAATGCAGAACCCGAAGATGTCATGCCGGAACCCGGAACCAAGATGAAATTTCAGAAACACCAGGCTCTTCTCCACCATCCCGTCGTCCTTTATGCCGACTTTGAAAGCTTCCAAGTTCCCATGGCGTCTTGCGACCCTGATCCCTCTACCTCAAGTACGACCCAAATTTTTCACCACGAGCCTTGCAGTTTCTCCATCTACGGAGAAAAATTGAATGATGTCATCTTGTATTGCGGACCCGATGCGGCAAAATATTTTGTTGAGAAGATAGCGGAATGCGCGAGAGAACTTGCACCCAGCCTGAAAGGCTCTTACATTTCTCCACCTGCTCTCACAACAGAACAACAACAGAGACATGACGCGGCGACAAGATGCGAGGAGTGTAACCAGGCTTTCACCGCCGAAAATTACAAGGTCGTCCACCATAACCACCAGAATGGATTATTTCTAAGCACCATCTGTAATTCGTGCAATCTTAAAATTAAGGAGTCGCATTTTGTTGCCGTGTTTCTGCACTACACGGAGAAGTACGACACACATCTCTTCGTCAAAGAGCTCCACAACATAACTTCTCGAATCAGCATCATCCCGAGAACGAGCGAGAAATATATTGTGGTGAGAGTGTGGATCCCTCTCCAAGAAGGAGGAAGTGTGGAAGTGCGAATCCTGGACTCTTACAATTTCCTGTCCTCCAGCCTCGCAAGCCTTGCATCTCAACTTGGCGATGAAGATCTTGTGGCCACCAAGCAAAAATGTTTTTCGGGGAGAGATGAGAATTTGAATCTGTTGCGTCGCAAGGGTGTCTACCCCTACGAGTACGTCAACAATTTCGACAAATTTGACGAGACGGAACTTCCACCCCGGGAGGTATTTTATTCTTCTCTCACGGAGGACGTCTGTTCCGAAGAGGACTACGAACACGCTCGTAGTGTGTGGACGGCATTCAATTGCCAAACTTTTCGCGATTATCACGATCTTTATCTGAAATTGGACGTGACACTTCTGATGGATATTTTCGAATCGTTTCGTAAGAGATGCATCGCGATATACAAGTTGGATCCTGCGTATTTCTTCACCACGCCGGGATTGACTTGGGAATCGATGATGAAATACACCAACGTGGAACTGGGCCTCATCGCAGAGAAGGAACAGTATGCTTTCATGGAGAGTGCGATACGGGGTGGCATCGTCCAATGTCCCCGACGCCATGCTCAAGCAAACAATCCTCATACGCCTGGTTACGATGCATCGAAGCCCAACACCTATATTGTCTACTGGGATGTCAACAACCTGTACGGCCACTCCATGTCCCAGTGTCTTCCCATCAGCGACTACGCGTGGATGACCGAAGAGGAACTCTCCTGCGAAGATTTTCTCAACTGGAGCGAAGATAATGAATGGGGCTGTTTCTTGGAAGTGGATCTCGATTATCCCGAAACGCTTCACGAGAAACATCACGGATTGGCCCTGGCCCCCACCAAGGAGAAGCCACCTGGAGGATCGGAGGCAAAACTCATACTAAGCATGGAGAACAAGCGGAATTACGTTCTGCACTACCGACTCCTCCAATTTTACATAAGTCACGGCTTGCAGTTGAAGAAAGTTCATAGAGGATTGAAGTTCCGACAGAGCAAGTGGCTCGAACCGTACATAGCCGAGAACACGCGCCGCAGAGCGCAATCGACATCGCCTGCAGACAAGGATCTGTACAAACTGTTCAATAACGCCATCTACGGCAAGACGATGGAGAACGTGCGTAATTACATCGACGCAACGTTGGTCACGGACGAAAAGAAATTTGAGAAGATCGTCGCGTCACCCTACTTCAAAAACTTCACTATTTTCGACGAGAATCTAGTATTTGTTGAGAGGAACAAGAAGCAAGTGATGCTCAACAAGCCGATTGCCATAGGTGCCACTGTCCTTGAACTATCAAAATTGCACATGTACCAATCGTACTACGATCAGTTTCAACCCTTTTATGGAGATAACATCCAAATATGTTACATTGATACGGATAGCTTCATTTTTCTAATCCAAACACCAAGCCTCGAACATGATCTGACTAAGATGAAGCATCTGTTTGATTTTAGCAACTTACCATCAGGCCATCACTTGCATTCGACAGAAAACAAAATGACGATTGGAAAGTTCAAAGATGAAGCGGCTGGTAATTACAGCAGGGAATTTGCGGGGCTTCGTGCCAAAATGTACTGTGTAAAGATTACAGAAGAAAAAGAGATCAAGAAGGCGAAGGGGGTGGGAAAAATAAGTACCAGCAAATTTAGCATGCAAGACTACAAAGAATGCCTTTTTCATGGTAAAAGGCAACTTAGCACCGATTATCGCATTGCAAGTAAATTGCATGATTTGTACACGACGCGCGTAACCAAGGTCGCATTGGATGCAACGGACAACAAGTTACGTGTTCTCGATTGTCAAATCCACACGCGAGAGTGGGGGCACTACAATAAAAGCGATAAATGTGGCGTGTGTTAACCGTAACCCCATAGTCATGAAGTTCGCTGTGTTTTTGCCATTCTTCTTCAAAAACAGACGGAGAAAAAGAATGAAAGAGGGAGCCCTCGGGCGATGAAAAATAAGAGTTGAATTTAATGAGCCTCGGTTTGAGCGGGCTTAACAACATAATAACAGGTTGCAACTTTTCATCGCCCGAGGGCCCCCTCTTTCATTCTCTTCCTCCGTATGTTTTGAAGAATAGCAAAAAAGCACAATGTGTTAAATAACTAACAAGGACAATGAATCTCTTTGGTTTTCGCAAACAAAGCAACATGGACACTGCATCACCAAATTCCAATAACCTCTTACCTTCCGTGTTATCTAAACTCAATGGTCTACTAATTGTTCATCTCAACAGCATTTGGACGGAAATAAATAACGATGTGGGCAAGATGTTTTATGTTTTTAATAACAATTTACATTTCTATGAAATTCCGATCGACGGGAAACTTCAAATCACCGTGAATCCGGAGAACACAGGCGAAATCAAAATTTCTACCGGCAAGAACATTTTTCGAATGAAGCACGACAAGGTACTTTCTAACATGTCGTACGATGTGTCTGCAGGAGATTATCTTTACGTGGAACTCCTAGGAGATTACGACAAACTTATTCCTCTCTTCGTAGAATTACGAATCGTCTATCCTATTATAAATAACCGTTAACCAAAATGCCTAACGACATTTTCGGCAACACTAAGCGTGTAGACCATGCAGAAGAGATTCTCATGCTGGACGTTCGAGTTAAGAAGTTGAGGACCGATTTGATCGCTTTGCAGGAGACCTTAAACAAAAGTTTAGAGTCTGAGATCGCTACGCTCCAAACGCAATGTCTCGATCCCATTCTGAAAATCGATTCCGAACTGAAAACACTGATAAAAAATTATGTTGACGTACCTTCTTACGACAACATTCAAAATATACAGTTGAGCATGGATTCGCTTCAAAATGATTTGGCCAAATTACAGCAATTTCAATCGAAAAATGAAGATTTGGAAAAATTGAAACTCGAAATCGAAGAGCGAACTTCCGCAATAGAAAAGAATTTCTCTGAACTTCAAACCGTCGTGAATGATATTGATATAGAACGCTTGCAGGTCGTTGTTTCTAAATTACAAGAAGAATTCACTGGCACGTTGGAAGAAATCAAATCCAAGTTGCAGACTTTGGAAGATACAATGACGAACCTACCATCGTCGGACGAACTGCAGGTCATCGGTAAAAGCGTCGCGAACATAAAAATTCAACTGGAGGCTTATCAAGATTTCGAACACATTCAAACCACCATCGCTACGCTTCAGGCGTCCTTGGAATTGATCAACGAAGAAATTAAAAATATTCACGCTGAAGCAAGTATGTTGACGAGCATTCAAGACACGTTGAGCACGGTTCAGCAGAAGATCGAATATTTAGAAAATTTGAACGTCTAAACGAATCTCGCTCATTTTCATCACGTACTGGACAACATACAGGGTGACTTGGAATCGTTACGAACGAGCGTGCCTTCAAGTGAAGATTTGGAAAAATTGAAAACGGCGGTGACGGCACTATCCGATTCGAGTGACATCAAAAGTTCATTGAGCGATCTCGAGAGTAAAGTGGCCAATCTCCCCACCTCCAAAGAATTACACGCTTTGAAAAGGAACATATCACGTATGCTGAAACGATTGGAAACGGAAACGGCGAACGTGGAACAGATTCGAGACGAACTTGCTTCGCTGGTGTCGACGCTGCCCACTTCGCAGAGCGTCGCCGACCTTCACACGCAGTTTACAGAGATGCGAATCATCGTGAACGATCTTACCGAGAAGAGCTCGAAATTGAATCAAATCGAGAACCTTCAGAACATTGTCGTCAACATCAGAGATCAAGTTGGAGTGCTGGAATCAACGCAGGAATCAACGCTGGCCTCTTTTGGTGCCAAGTTGCAAGAACTCAACGAAAGCTACAAGCAGTTGAACGTGGAAGTGAAAATCAAACCGTCATTTTCTACCGTAACGGATACCATAGTCGAGCATTTGGTGCCCGTACAAAACACACTGGGTCAGCTTCGCAGCAACCTCGTTAGCATCGATACTAAATTCGCTAAACTGCATTCTCTGCAAGCTATCGAAATCAACAGCATTCCCAATCAACAGAGAATCTCCACCTTCGTCGAAGGTAACAAACTGTACATGCTACATCCTTATCATCCGTACTACAAGTTTCTCCTCGATGGCACGATTCAGATAAACGAATTTTCGTACTGGTCTCACGGCAGAAAAGCTAGCGTTCCCACCATGACTTTGATATCGAATCGTGGTGTCCAGAAAGCAGGAAACATTCCTCTGGCACGTTGGAACGAAACGCGCAACATATATGAAATACACGAAGACGAAGATCTTACTGTTTTCGACGTGAGTGCCGGCGATAAGCTGATCATTCAAAACACGAGCGAAGTGCCGCCCTCTTTGAATCCCATCACGCTTGTGCTTCTTTTGAAACGTAATCTCTAAAAATAATAAAAAATGTCTAGGCAAGCCATCGTCCAAGAATTACATAAACCTGCACGCCGCAACTACAAACGTTTGGCTGTGGTAACCAAGGGCATCGACGACCTCTGGGAAAGCGACCTCGTCGAAATGAGTAGCGGCAAGTTAAAAAACGTACATAAATTGAACAAGGGCAACAAGTACCTCCTCACCGTCATAGACACGTTTTCAAAATTCGCATGGGCTCTGCCTTTGAAGGCGAAAACAGGAACGTGCGTCACGGAAGCATTCAAATTAATTTTTCGCGAAAGCGGCGGCAGACGACCACGGTTTCTGCACACGGACAAAGGGAAGGAATTTTACAACGCCGTATTCCAAAAGTTTATTCAAAAACATGGCATTCGACATTACTCGACCTTCAGTGACGTCAAGGCCAGCATCGTGGAAAGATTCAATCGCACTCTGAAATCGCGCATGTGGTCACGCTTCACGCTTCAGGGAAGCTACAAGTGGGTCACTATTCTTCCGGAACTTGTTAACGACTATAATCACACACGGCATGCAACGATAGGCATGAAGCCAGCTGACGTTACCAAGTCTGACGAGCAACGTTTAATTTCTAGCGTTTACTGTCCAAAGTACACGCCCACGACAAAAAAAGCTAAATACAAAATTGGAGAACAGGTGAGGGTTAGTAAATTGAAGCGAACGTTTGACAGGGGTTTCACACGAAACTGGAGCACTGAACTTTTTACCGTGGTTCGAGTTCTACCCGGGAACCGTCACACGTATATAATAAAAGACAGTGGCGGTGAAATTTTATTGGGGCGCTTCTACGAGGAGGAACTCTCTAAAACTAAATACCCCGACACGTACCTTATCGAAAAAGTTTTGCGCAAGAGAGGCAACAAACTTTTGGTGAAATGGCTGGGACTTCCGGAAACAAGTTGGATCGATTCAAACGAAGTGATTCTATGAGTACGTGGAACGTGGTAAAGCGTCTACCTGATTCGGAAAGTGGAACAAAGAAAAAAAACGGTGAATTGCTTCCCGACAGCATCGCTGTCTGATCGTAGGACCTTCGGGGTGTGGAAAAACGACACTGCTCGTGGACAATTTTCTCCTCGCACCGAATTGGTTAGATTGGAAGAACAGGCACCTGTACGTGTTCTCGAAAAGTTTGGAGCAATCCAAATACCAGCAACTGATGAAACTGTACGATGGCCTGGACATTGCAACGTTTGCTTCGGAAATAAAACCACTCGACGATTGTCGTGAAAATTCAGTCGTTGTGTTCGACGACGCCATCCTGGAAAATCAAAATGAAATTCGCAACTTTTTCACGCAAGGTCGTCACAAAGGAATGGATTGCTTCTACCTAGCTCAAACGTTTTCCAAAATTCCAAAACAGTTAGTACGCGACAACGCTAATTTCATATGTTTGTTTCGTCAAGATCACACCAACCTCAAGCATGCGTACGATGACTACGTAGGCGGAGACATGAACTACAATCAATTTTCGGAAGGCTGCTGCTCTACTTGCTGGAACGGTGACGATTTCGGATTCGCTACGATCGACATGACGAGGAAACCCAACGACGGAAAATACAGAAACAAAATCAACGACTTTCTAAACGTTGCAACGTTGTGAGAAACGACGTATATAAATAACGTCATGACGAAACGAAAAATCGAAGACGAAAATCTCAAGCTTCGCGATTACCTTGCGAAACGCTTCAAAGGTTGGAAATCCGAAAATCGCGGATTCTACGAAGAGAAGAAACGTCAGGATCAACCTGTGATCGATGCCATCAGCGGTCTAGGTAAAGAAATTAAAAGTGTCACGGAACAAAATAAAAATTTGATTAATGAACTCGTACCGCTCGCAGCTAAAAGTTACGCTGTACCCACGCCTATTTCAAGCATTCCTTCGACGCCGTTCGAACTGAAGGATGCACCGGCACGACGTCGAGCTATAGGTAGCACGTCCTCGTCTTCGGATAAAATCGAGTTGGGACCTTTGGCACGAGACTACCTGAGCACGGGGAAATTCGACAAGGATGAAGTGTTCGGATTGTATCCCAGCATGGAAACCAGCGAAGGCGGCGGTGTGGTGTGGAAGATTGGGAAATCGAAGGTGACCTTCGAAGGCAACGACATTAAAGTCAATTTAGGCGACAAGGATAGTTGGAACAGGTATCCGGGTACGGTGGGACTGTGGGAACTCGTCGCCAAAAAGCAGCCGAAAGATTACACCGACGAAGATTACCAGAGTTACAAGGAAATTCTGATCATGACGGATGCCTTGTACCAGAACAACGACGCCTCGCAGAATAGGGTGAAATCGAGCAGCGGCGAGAAGTACAGGAATCTCATCAAACCGATTTGGAACCAGGTGAAAACAGGCAGCGGCGTCAAACGCTACAACACGTTACCCAAAGAATTCGTTTGGGTGGACGACGTTAGGAAACTCGTGGACCGATTGTTGGTGATAGCCGGCGAAGAGAATGCAGGCAACCGTAATTTCTACAACGAGAAGGTTGGCATCGTGGACATGATCAGCACGAAACTTTCCAACTTCATCGTGAACGACGACAAGGGCATAGGTTACCTGATCAAAATCATCAACACGCTGCCTCCGAAATTTTGGAACGTGGCCGAAGGAAAGGGGCTTGTGAACGACATCATCAACAAGTTACCTTTCGAGATGCATCTACCTGGCTACCAGTACTGCGGACCGGGTACCAAACTCGAGAAAAGATTGGAGAGAGGAGACAAGGGTGTGAATCCATTGGACGCCGCATGCAAAGATCACGACATCGCCTACAACACCACGCAGACCGATCTGGATGCACGTCACGAAGCAGACAGAAAGTTAGAGCACGCAGCTTTCGAAAGATTCGTGAGCAGAGACGCATCGCTGGGTGAACGGGTCGCCGCACTGGGTACCACCATTGCCATGAACACGAAACAAAAATTGGGGTGGGGTATATAAATAACATACAGTAAAAAAAAACAACATGCCTTGCATAACTGATTTGCCGCACGAACTACTATCTAAAATATTCAAAAAGGTAGTTAACGGAGATGTTAATAAACTTGTAATCATAGCAAGAACAATGCCGGAATTTCGCATCCCTTGTGAAATGGTTCTCAAGGACCATCTTCGGGAGATCAGTGGCCTGAGGTGCGGTGATCTCAACATTCTGCTTTCGGCTGCAGGGCAGAAATTAAACGATAGGTCGGACGAACTGTACGAGGCAAGGCAGGGAAGAAGACAGTATACTGATGATTGGTACAAGTCTATGCAGGAGACGAGTAGTGTAAGTTAGTTGTTTCAAAATAGTACTTAGTAGGTATGGTCTTTTTTTACCAATTGAATATCACTTTTTGACATATTTTGACAATTTTTTGTCGATGTTTTAGCGTTTAGCGATGTTTTAGTACAAATTTTCACTATACTCATTTTTCCCCCACTCGTACTTGGTAGGTATATCATGATGTTACGTGATACAACTTAACCTATCCTTTTTTTACGATTATTTAATTTTTTTACGATCCTAAGTGATATAACTTAACCTATCATTTTTTTTATTTAGGTACTGTTTGAACGTTATTATTTGAGGATCATATTTTGTAGGTATTTTTTTTTTATTAATCGAATATAAGTTTTTGACATATTTTGACAATTTTTTGTCGATGTTATAGCGTTTAGCGATGTTTTAGTACAAATTTTCACTATACTCATTTTTCCCCCACTCGTACTTGGTAGGTATATCACGATGTTACGTGATATAACTTAACCTATTTTTTTTTTTACGATTTTTTTTAATTTTCTTACGATCCTAAGTGATATAACTTAACCTATCATTTTTTTTATTTACGCACCGAACTAACCTACAAGGGGGACTCCGTTTGTTTTAATATTTCAGTATTATAAGGTTTTCACAAATTTTATATAACCTAAAATGTGTTGGATGTTGATTTTTAGTATGTGGCAATTTTTTATGAATTTAAAACTGCTCCGTGACCCTCTCGTTCTTCACGTCGTAGGCGAAGGACTTCTCTGCAATCAGGATGACACTGCATAGGGTATCCTCGGGTAAGGCGTCGTGGAACTCGCAGACGACCTTGATGTTGGTTCGATCGTTGACCACAACCTTCTTTCTCTTAGATGTGTTGATGACGGTCATGGGTCTCCGTGCTTTGAACTCGCTGGGCGTGTAGTACATGTCCACGCTTCCCTCGGTCACGCGTTTGTAAGCCGAGAACGCTTCGTAAAGTTTGAGGTAATCGTTTTTGGTCACGTCGAGGTTGTAATTCTCGCGCGGGAACACTTCGTTGCGTCCGTTCTTCAGATAAACGTTCTTGATCTTGCAGTCGTCGAACTTGCTGGAATCTTTTTCCTGATTCTTGTCCCTCCCGGTCTGAAAAAGCACTACGACGAAATCTGGCATGTCGAACTGTATGTTGTTGAACTGCGTCGTCACGTCGAATTCCATGTGACTTCCCGACGCCATTTTCTGCACGCACTGGTAACCGTGAAAGTGAATCAACACCTGCGGACTTTTTAAGATCTCCGCTTTGTACTTGAGGGCGTAGTTTGTTTCGTATTCCACCACCGGCATTCTCAATTCCATGCTCCGGATGATGCATTTTGCTGCTTCGGGTAAAGTGTTGGCTATCGGCGTGGTGCCGTCCGGACCCAAAGTAGCGTATCGCATCAGTGCGTCGTTGTCGTTGGGCGCTCTTCGAAACGTGACCCTCAGTCCTCCCTTCCACATGATCTCCTTGTAGTCCGAGAAGAAACCAGGCAGCAGACGCATGGGAAAGAGCACCGTGTGACTTCTCGTCGATATTTTGGTTCCGGCTTCGAATCCCCCGGCCTGGTAGTACGCTGCGTCCGTTTTGGATAATTTCAAAGTTCCCACCGCCGTCGACGTGATGCCTGGATAATCTATTCTGTCGATGACGGTGTTGTGTTTCCTCACCTCCACCTGCGAGAACAGGTGAGGCACGAAGTTGTCCACGAGTATCAAGTTTGCTGCTGCGGGAAACGCGTCTCCGCTTTCCTTCTTCACCACGTCGAATTGAAGGTAGAGGTCTGCTCTGTGAGGATGAATGAACCCGTCGCCTACGTCCACGTCGTATTCGATCTCCCTGTTCGCCTCGTTCAGATTGGCGAACGTGCGACGGTTGGGAGGGAAAGATTGCAATTCGTAACTTTCGATTTGCTCCATTTTACATGTATGGTTATTTATTATACGTTGATCTCCACGATGGCCGTCGTAGTGGCACCTGCGAAATCCACCACGTCTCCTTTCTCGTTCGTCACCACCAACTCTATGTCGTCTATGCGGTTGCGACATACTGGAAAATAGATCGGCGAAGAGGGCGTGTAGATGATCGGTTCCATGAACTCGGAACTTGGTTTGAAAGTGGCTATGATTCCCGTCTGCTTGTGACTTCCTAACAATCCGTCCGAAGATTTCGTGATCATACCTTCGGCCACGTTGCAGTGTACGTTCAGAGTCTCTATGGCCAAGAATTTAGGAATGTTGGTTGCTACGTGCTTGATGCCAGCTTCGAGTTTGGTGTTGTTCTCGAAACCTAAAAGTTCTCCTATGGTGCCCAGGTCCACGGTCTCCGTCGCGGATAGGATTTCCACTCTGTGCGTGACCGAATTTTGAGAAAGGTATGTGCCTTTGGGTAATTGAGCTTGCAAAGTGGAAAGATTGTATTGGCCTGGCGTGACGACGATGTGTTCGCTTCCGACGCTAATTTTGTTGTTGTGCTGGGTGACGTTAGGTATGAGGTACATGCTGTAGAATGCACGCAGAGCCACGGATTTAGGATAGACGATGTCGTCGTGCAGCGTGAGTTTCAAGATTGAAGATTCGCTCGTGAGATGGAACACGCCCATTCTAGTGATGCTGTTTGAGGTTCCACAATGCTTTCTGGAAATCCTCGATCGTAGGGTTATTTATTTTAGAGAGAAACGCGAGCACGGAGAGGCAGAGATGACCGCAGTTCACGTCTCCGAAATCTTGAATGCGTTCGTCGTTGTAGTATATGGAGGTTTTGTTCGTTTTCAGATAATAGACTAAATTTGCAGGTGGAACACCTCCGAAAGAATCGAAAACGAATGCTTTATCATCATTTTTGTGGTAACATATCCAATGCGTGCCTGGATTTTCTTGACCGTCCAAGTTGACTACTCCGCATTCTTTTTTTTTCACGGTTGAAGGTAACGAGTCGGACATGAAAACTCCTCTGAAGTGTTTGATTTGTAACGGTTCGATCAGAGATTCAATGTCTCGGTTGGTGAGTGCTTCTGTTTCTTTTTTTTAAACTTTTTCATCACGCCCTTCCCCTTCTTCTCCATGGCCAGATTGTGACGTTTCTGTTCTTCCAATTCCGCCTTGTTCTTCTTCGAGTCGATGACGGTTTTTGCGATGGCGGCACTTCCGCCGGCTAAACTTCCAACGGCCCCCAATGCTGCCAGGATGGCCGGGATGCTGAATATGAAACCTCCGACCTTTTGCTGTTTCCGCGAACGCTGCAATCTTTTCAATTGAGGTGTGCTGAGCAGCAATTTCATTCCATGTCCTTTGCTCAAGCAAGAACGTTTCTTCTCGCGTTGTTTCTTGGTGAGTAACCCATCGAGAGCACCTAGATTTTTTAGATTGGAGTATGGTATCTGGTACACAACACCCTTGGGCTTCATGTTGATGCTCTATGTGTTATTTTCACGGTATGTTATTTATATATATATTCTGAGATTTTTTCTTGTGTAGTTTTTTACGGTATGTTATTTATATATTTTCAAGGCCTCGCTGTCGTTACACAAATTCTATTACGTGCTTCGTTTTCTTGCCAAGAAGTTCCTTTGTCCCCTTGTACACGATTCGAGTTTTGTTCTCGATTAAAATAGATAGCTTCTCGTCGGATAACATGTTAGCGTATCGATCTGGTAAAAATAGACTGTATTGTGCGTTGAGCAACAGGCGTACCTTGGGACCATACTGGGTAGAAACAATTGAACCGGAAGTTATCGTGTAAGGTTTGTCGACTTCCAATTCCTGAATTTTTACATACTCGACTGACAAATTTAGCATTTGTTTTAATGCTTGGAGATCACTTATTTTTTCGGTCGTCATATCAAGAAAAATTTCAAAGTGTTAGAGAGAAATTTAATTGTTTTTCACAATGTGTGTTATTTATATATACCGAAGATTATTTTTTTTTCACGATGTGTGTTATTTATATATCAAGTTTTTTTTTTACTGGATGTTATTTATATACCCCACCCCAATTTTTGTTTTGTGTTCATGGCGATGGTTGTACCTAGTGCGGCGACCCGTTCACCCAGCGATGCGTCTCTGCTCACGAACCTTTCGAAAGCTGCGTGCTCTAACTTTCTGTCTGCTTCGTGACGTGCGTCCAGATCCGTCTGCGTGGTGTTGTAGGCGATGTCGTGATCTTTGCATGCCGCGTCCAACGGATTCACACCCTTGTCTCCTCTCTCCAATCTTTTCTCGAGTTTGGTACCCGGTCCGCAGTACTGGTAGCCAGGTAGATGCATCTCGAAAGGTAACTTGTTGATGATGTCGTTCACGAGTCCTTTTCCTTCGGCCACGTTCCAGAATTTCGGAGGCAGCGTGTTGATGATTTTGATCAGGTAACCTATGCCCTTGTCGTCGTTCACGATGAAGTTGGAAAGTTTCGTGCTGATCATGTCCACGATGCCAACCTTCTCGTTGTAGAAATTACGGTTACCTGCATTCTCTTCGCCGGCTATCACCAACAATCGATCCACGAGTTTCCTAACGTCGTCCACCCAAACAAATTCTTTGGGTAACGTGTTGTAGCGTTTGACGCCGCTGCCTGTTTTGACCTGGTTCCAAATCGGTTTGATGAGATTCCTGTACTTCTCGCCGCTGCTCGATTTCACCCTATTCTGCGAGGCGTCGTTGTTCTGGTACAAGGCATCCGTCATGATCAGAATTTCCTTGTAACTTTGGTAATCTTCGTCGGTGTAATCTTTTGGCTGCTTTTTGGCGACGAGTTCCCACAGTCCCACCGTACCCGGATACCTGTTCCAACTATCCTTGTCGCCTAAATTGACTTTAATGTCGTTGCCTTCGAAGGTCACCTTCGATTTCCCAATCTTCCACACCACACCACCACCCTCGCTGGTTTCCATGCTGGGATACAATCCGAACACTTCATCCTTGTCGAATTTCCCCGTACTCAGGTAGTCTCGTGCCAAAGGCCCCAACTCAATTTTATCCGAAGACGAGGACGTGCTACCAATAGCTCGACGTCGTGCCGGTGCATCCTTCAGTTCGAACGGCGTCGAAGGAATGCTCGAAATGGGCGTGGGTACGGCGTAACTTTTAGCTGCGAGCGGTACGAGTTCATTAATCAAATTTTTATTTTGTTCCGTGACACTTTTAATTTCTTTACCTAGACCGCTGATGGCATCGATCACGGGTTGATCCTGACGTTTCTTCTCTTCGTAGAATCCGCGATTCTCGGATTTCCAACCTTTGAAGCGTTTCGCGAGGTAATCGCGAAGCTTGAGATTTTCGTCTTCGATTTTTCGTTTCGTCATGACGTTATTTATACACGTCGTTTCTCACAACGTTGCAACGTTTAGAAAGTCGTTGATTTTGTTTCTGTATTTTCCATCGTTGGGTTTCCTCGTCATGTCGATCGTCGCGAATCCGAAATCGTCACCGTTCCAGCAAGTAGAGCAGCAGCGTTCCGAAAATTGATTGTAGTTCATGTCTCCGCCTACGTAGTCATCGTACGCGTGCTTGAGGTTGGTGTGATCTTGACGAAACAAACATATGAAATTAGCGTTGTCGCGTACTAACTGTTTTGGAATTTTGGAAAACGTTTGAGCTAGGTAGAAGCAATCCATTCCTTTGTGACGACCTTGCGTGAAAAAGTTGCGAATTTCATTTTGATTTTCCAGGATGGCGTCGTCGAACACAACAACTGAATTTTCACGACAATCGTCGAGTGGTTTTATTTCCGAGGCAAACGTTGCAATGTCCAGACCATCGTACAGTTTCATCAGTTGCTGGTATTTGGATTGCTCTAAACTTTTCGAGAACACGTACAGGTGCCTGTTCTTCCAATCTAACCAATTCGGTGCGAGGAGAAAATTGTCCACGAGCAGTGTCGTTTTCCCACACCCCGAAGGACCTACGATCAGACAGCGGATGCTGTCGGGAAGCAACTCGCCGTTCTTTTTCTTCGTTTGACTTTCCGGATCCGGTAGACGCTTCACCACGTTCCACGTACTCACAAGATCACTTCGTCCGCGTCGATCCAACTCTTTTCCGGAAGTCCCAGCCATTTGACAAACAGTTTGTCACCTTTCCTACGCAATACTTTCTCGATGAGGTACGTGTCGGGGTGTTTTGTTTTAGAGAGTTCCTCTTCGTAAAATCTTCCTTTCAAAATCTCGCCGCCACTATCTTTTATTATATACGTGTATCGGTTTCCAGGTAAAACTCGAACCACCGTAAAAAGTTCCGTGCTCCAATTTTTTGTGAACCCCTTCTCGAAGGTGCGTTTGAATTTGCTGATCCTCACCCGGTCTCCAATTTTGTATTTAGCTTTTTTTGTCGTGGGTGTGTACTTTGGACAGTAAACGGTAGAAATTAAATGCTGCTCGTCAGACTTGGTAACGTCAACTGGCTTCATGCCTATCGTTCTGTGTACCGTATCATTATAGGTGTCGACGAGTTCCGGCAGGATGTCGACCCATTTGTAATTTCCCCGAAGCGTGAATCGTTTCCACATGTGTGTTTTCAAGGTTCGATTGAATCTTTCCACGATGCTGGCTTTGATGTGACTGAAGGTCGAATAATGTCGAATGCCATGTTTTTGAATAAACTTTTGGAATACGGCGTTGTAAAATTCTTTACCGTTGTCCGTTTGCAGAAACCGTGGTCGTCTGCCACCGCTTTTGCGAAAAATTAATTTGAATGCTTCCGTGACGCACGTTCCCGTTTTCGCCTTCAAAGGTAGAGCCCATGCGAATTTCGAAAACGTGTCTATGACGGTGAGGAGGTACTTGTTGCCCTTGTTCAATTTATGTACGTTTTTCAAATTGCCGCTACTCATCTCCACGAGGTCACTTTCCCAGAGGTCATCGATTCCCTTGGTTACCACCGCTAAACGTTCGTAGTTGCGGCGTGCAGGTTTATGTAATTCTTCGACGATGGCTTGCCTAGACATTTTTTTTTAGAGATTACGTTTGAAGAGAAGCACGAGCGTGATGGGATTCAAAGAGGGTGGCACCTCGCTCGTGTTTTGAATGATCAGCTTATCGCCGGCACTCACGTCGAAAACGGTAAGATCTTCGTCTTCGTGTATTTCATATATGTTGCGCGTTTCGTTCCAACGTGCCAGAGGAATGTTTCCTGCTTTCTGGACACCACGATTCAATATCAACGTCATGGTGGGGACGCTAGCTTTTCTGCCGTGAGACCAGTACGAAAATTCGTTTACCTGAATCGTGCCATCGAGGAGAAACTTGTAGTACGGATGATAAGGATGCAACATGTACAGTTTGTTACCTTCGACGAACGTGGAGATTCTTTGTTGATTGGGTACGCTGTTGATTTCGATGGCTTGCAGAGAATGCAGTTTAGCGAATTTAGTGTCGACGCTAACGAGGTTACTGTGAACTTGTCCGAGTTTATTTTCGATGGGCAGCAAATGCTCGACTATGGTATCCGTTACGGCAGAAAACGACGGTTTGATTTTCACTTCCACGTTCAACTGCTTGTAGTTTTCGTTGAGTTCTTGCAACTTGGCACCGAAAGAGGCCTGCGTCGATTCCTGCGTGGATTCCAGCACTCCAACTTGATCTCTGATGTTGACGACGATGCTCTGAAGGTTCTCGACTTGATTCAATTTCGAGCTCTTCTCGGTAAGATCGTTCACGATGCTTCGCATCTCTGTAAACTGCGTGTGAAGGTCGGCGACGCTCTGCGAAGTGGGCAGCGTCGACACCAGCGAACTAATTTCGTCTCGAATCTGTTCCACGTTCGCCGTTTCTGTTTCTAGTCGTTTCAGCATTCGAGATATGTTTCTTTTCAAAGCGTGCAATTCTTTGGAGGTGGGGAGATTGGCCACTTTACTCTCGAGATCGCTCAATGAACTTTTGATGTCGCCCGAATCGGATAGTGCCGTCACCGCCGTTTTCAATTTTTCCAAATCTTCGCTCGAAGGCACGCTCGTCCGTAACGATTCCAAGTCACCCTGTATGTTGTCGAGTACGTGATGAAAATGAGCGAGATTCGTTTCGACGTTCAAATTTTCTAAATATTCGATCTTCTGCTGAACCGTGCTCAACGTGTCTTGAATGCTCGTCAACGCTCTCGCTTCAGCGTGAATATTTTTAATTTCTTCGTTGATCAATTCCAAGGACGCCTGAAGCGTAGCGATGGTGGTTTGAATGTGTTCGAAATCTCGATAGGCCTCCAATTGAATTTTTATGTTCGCGACGCTTTTACCGATGACCTGCAGTTCGTCCGACGATGGTAGGTTCGTCATGGTATCTTCCAAAGTCTGCAACTTGGATTTAATTTCTTCCAACGTGCTGGTGAATTCTTCTTGTAATTTGGAAACAACGACATGCAAGCGTTCTACATCAATATCGTTCACGACGGTTTGAAGTTCAGAGAAATTTTTTTCTATTGCGGAAGTTCGTTCTTCGATTTCGAGTTTCAATTTTTCCAAATCTTCATTTTTCGATTGAAATTGCTGTAATTTGGCCAAATCATTTTGAAGCGAATCCACGCTCAACTGTATATTTTGAACGTTGTCGTAAGAAGGTACGTCGACATAATTTTTTATGAGCGTTTTCAGTTCGGAATCGATTTTCAGAATGGGGTCGAGACATTGCGTTTGGAGCGTAGCGATTTCCGACTCTAAACTTTTGTTTAAGGTTTCCTGCAAAGCGATCAAATCGGTCCTCAACTTCTTAACTCGAATGTCCAACATGAGAATCTCTTCTGCGTGGTCCACACGCTTGGTGTTGCCGAAAATATCGTTAGGCATTTTTGGTTAACGGTTATTTATAATAGGATAGACGATTCGTAATTCTACGAAGAGAGGAATGAGTTTGTCGTAATCTCCGAGGAGTTCCACGTACAGGTAATCTCCTGCGGAAACATCGTACGTAATGTTAGAAAGCATCTTGTCGTGCTTGATTCGAAAAATGTTCTTGCCGGTAGAAATTTTGATTTCGCCTGCGTTTTCCGGATTCACGGTGATTTGAAGTTTCCCGTCGATCGGAATTTCGTAGAAATCTAAATTGTTATTAAAAACATAAAACATCTTGCCCACATCGTCATTCAGTTTCGTCCAAATGCTGTTGAGGTGAATGATCAACAGACCGTTGAGTTTAGGTAACACGGAAGGTAAGACTTCATGATCTGGTATGGTTTCCATAATGATCTGTTTTTTGAAACCGAACAAATTCATAGGCATGCTGGTTATTTATTCTCACAACGTTGCAACGTTTAGAAAGTCGTTGATTTTGTTTCTGTATTTTCCATCGTTGGGTTTCCTCGTCACGTCGATCGTCGCGAATCCGAAATCGTCACTGTTCCAGCAAGAAGAGCAACGTTTTGAAAATTGATTGATCAACAGGCCGTTGAGTTTAGATAACATGGAAGGTAGAAATTCATGATCTGCCTTGCGGTGTACAGTCTCCATTGTTTGCTTTCGAAAACCAAAGAGATTCATTGTCCTTGCTAGTTCTTTATTGTGTATGTGATAATTTGAGACAGTCAAAGTTTTTTTTTATTTTAGTTATAGTTATTTAAGTTCATTTTTTTTCAATTGCATTGCCTACAATTTTTACTATTTTCTAAACGATAGTGTCCCCAAGGCAACGTGTGGATTCCACAAGACAAAATACATCTTTTATCGTCGTGCGGATCTAATGCTACCTTCCTAACTTCGTTTGTTGTGATGATATGGTTGACGCTCTGGATTCTTTGTTCTTCTCTTAGAACCGACGACCTGGTCTTGAGGCAATCGATGTAATCGTGGAAGGTGAGTTTGTTCTCCACCGTATTTTTGCCCACACCTTTTGCTTTCTTCGTAACACTACTCTCTGTTTTTATGGCATACATCTTCGAACGCAAACCCGCGAACTCGACAATAATATCACCGTTACATTCATCTTTCAGCTTACCTAGGACTTTTTTGTTGAGGGAAGGAATCCCAAATCTGTTGGGTTGAGGATACGCAGAAGTATCGAAATACTCAAGCATGGAAGGATTTTTTATGTCTTCATAGAGGTTAGGTGTTTGTATGCTGTAAATGAAGCTGTCGGTGTCCGTGTACAAAAGTGATATTTTATCATTGTAGAAGGGTTTCATCACGTCATAATGAAATTCGAACATGTAAAGTTTCGACAAGTCGAGAACCGTTGCGCCAACGTAAATTGGTTTTCTGAATTTCATCAATTTTATATGTAGATTGAAAAGTGCTAAATTCTCGTTGTAAATTTTTCTCGACTTGAATCTAGGATCGGCTATCCACTTCCGACATTTATTCTTATCGGAAATTAATTTCACGTCTACGTGCTTTCTAACATTCTCCATGGTCTTTCCGTACACCGCATTGTTCATTAATTTAAAGAAGTCCTTGTCTAAATCGGAAGTGGCAGCTGTTCTATGTTGTGTGTTAATTTCTATGTAAGGTCTTAACCACGTGGAATGTTTAAACTTTAGTATTCGTCTAACATTCACTATCTGAACACCCTTCGCAATCAAAAACCGGAGATTCTTGTAGTGGACAACGTATCTCTGTTTAGGGTTCAATGTTAACAAAAGCTTGTCTTGAACCGAGTCGGGTGGACATTTGATTTCGGGGGTCGGAGGCAAATCCGAAAACGTGTCGTGCAGGTGGTCGGAGAATTGGAGATCTACCTCTGCGAAGAAACCACACTCGCTATCGTCGAAATGAATAATATCTATCGAAGTGGGATCTAACCATTCGAATCCCCCGTAAGGAAGTTTCTGAACCATGGCATGTCCGTAGAGATTATTAACGTCGGCGTAGAAGATGTAATTCGATGCTTGATTTGAATCGTAATCTTCTTTCATGTGTACGTTATTAGCTTTTGCATGTCTCTGTACGCATTGCACCATTCCACCTCGTATCCCTCTTTCGATGAATAGCAACATGTCAACGTCCGATATCAGTTCCAGCTTGACCTTTGCCTGGAATAACATTGCCGACCACGCTAATCCCGGTAGACTGTAGAAATACGCTGGATCTAATTTGTAAATATTCGTTGCCGTTTTCCTGAACGCTTGAAAAACATCCGCGAGTATCGTCACGTCTAATTTTAAGTATGCGTCGTGGTAGTCTCCGAGTGTCCTACATTCTAATTTCTCCCACATGAGTTGCGCGTGTTGGTATTCTTCGTCCGTGATTCCTTTCTCTCTGAGTCTGCTGTAAAATTCTCTTGGAAGTGGAAGAGCGTCGTCGTTAAATTTAGAACCATCACTAACATATTCGTAAGGATAAACCCCTTTACGTCTAACGAGTTCTATGTCTACGTTGGGAAAACTAGCTCTAGTTATTTTAAATTGATCGTCGGTGAGTTTGTTCGCTAAAGCATCCAGACTTGCAGAGAGAAATCTATACGAATCCAGGAAGCGCATCTCGATTGTATTTTTCGTTCCCGGAATCGACACTTGCTTGCTGAGACTAATGTAACGTTCTTCATTCTCGGCCAAGACACCTATACGTTTCGGATCGTAGCCAAGATGTCTCACCAGGTGGTGAAAATCATATCCGCTTCCGTTGTGAAAGAATATGGGGATGAATTTAGGTTTCTGGATTTTAAGATTGCACGTGTTGCAAATTCCACCTATGTAGTTTCCGCTGAAATGATCGTGGTGGAATATTTTTTTGTTCTCATCAGTGAAACTTTGATCACATACCGGACACACCTCAGTGGAATTGTAATTTTGAAGTTCATTTTCAGTTAAAGGTGCCATCGGTTTTGATGTAAGCAGTACGCTACCAATTACCTCAACCTCCTCCACCATTTTTTCTAGGAAGTGTTCGATTACATTTGGCCCGCGATATATATATGCTTCATTTATTTTATCACGTCGCACAACAACATAGCCGAAACTATTAGGTTGATGAAGCTGGTACGGCGTTGTGGAGGAAATTTCGGGATCCGGTTCGCAGTAGGAGAGTGGTTTGAGGAACGCCTCGAAATCTGCGACGATGATTGCGGGATGTTCCAACAATGCCTTGTGCATTTTGAATTCTTCGACTTCGTTCGTTTCGGGCATCAACATTCTAGCCGGTCTGTTGTCGCCGCAGTAAATTTTATGTTCGGCAAGTTTCTCGATAGTAATTTGACGTCCGGTGTATTTTCGATAATCGAGTTGTTTTTGATCGTCGAACGTGGTTAGGCATCTCGGGCAAACTTCGATGTTGTTTGCATGCTTGGTTGATTGACTTCTGACCAAACGTGATAGTGAACGAATTAGCGTATAGTGATGAACATCCTCGTTGGAAATTAGAAGGAGATTTATTACACAGGCATCGTCATCGTCGATATCGCTTATCCTGACAGGGTGCACGAGATATTTATCTGACGTGAAGGAATACACATTAATAGCGATGCGTTTTCCTGTACGATTTTCGAACTTTGTTATATCCGACAATGTCACCGGGTATTCAATGTCAGACATTACACTTTGAAAGTCGGTCTCGTATTGTTTGTAATGTCCAACCCACTGTGGATTATTTTTGCAATGAACAGGATGCAGTGCAGCCAACACACACCAGAGAAAACACTTGTTATCGCTGTTCTGTATATTTAGCACAGCCCTCTTGTGTTGAATGTTCGGTGGAAGAGGAACGTAGCTGGAAGCTCGAAGAGGCGAGAATCGGTTCACGTAAACAGTTAACGTGTGAGGACTTCCACATAGAGACCATCCCGACCCTTTAGCCTCGAAATCGTCATGTTTCTTAACCAGCTCGTTGGAAACTTTATAATAGAAGTTGTCCAAATTTTCGACGTCCGCCAAATAAAGAGTCTGGTTTTTTGTACGATGATAAAAAATACTCGTTGTGCCATCAACTTTCTTGTATTCAGAAAACAGAACAACGTATACTTTTATAGAGTTGTTTTCAAGTTTATCTTTTAAGATATTTAGTACAGATGTTTTCGTTTCATCCAAGAAACTAAGGATGTCACGACCTGGTTCTGACTTAATTGAAAAATCCTGGAGTTGGTCGTTAAATGCAGATCTAATTGGTTTGCGTTCATTAGATAATTTAATTTGCTTGGAAGTGGAAGCTTCCGTTTCTGAATTATCGATTTTCCTTTTCGATGTTCCTTGTTCGGTCGATGGTTTGCAAATTTTGAGATGTTTACTTAAATTTGTAATGCTGATTATTTTTCCGCATCGAGCACATGGCTTAGAAGGTAACGAACGATTAATTCTCGAACCTGTTTCGCTACATCTTGCCCTGTGTACCGATAAATTGTTCCTTGAGATTAGTTTCCCACAAGTAACACATTCAGTTTTATCATTTTTACGATTGAAACTGGTGGTGGATGCCATTGTTTTCTCCAAAATCACAGAAATCAAAAAGTCTAGTATATAGCGACACAATTTTCAGGTATGTTATTTTATATAAAATTTCTTGGAGTGATTACAAAACTCAAAAATTCAATCTACTGTAAATAGAATTTCAGGTATGTTATTTATATAGAATTTCTTGTGTGCGAATACAAAAACTCAAAAATTCAATCTACTGTAAATACAATTTTCAGGTATGTTATTTTATATAGAATTTCTTGGGGTAATTACAAAACTCAAAAAATAAATCTACTGTGAATATAATTTTCAGCTATGTTATTTTATATAGAATTTTCTCGGGGCGTTCAATATTGTCAACGGTATCATATTAGAGCACGTCGCTTGTCGCCTAAACACTACAGCTCACAGGTCGGGAAAATCTGACATGAAAGCAGATAATGCGCTTATGCCTTATTTATATATAATTTTCTCGGGGCGTACAATATTGTCAACGGTATCATATTAGAGCACGTCGCTTGTCGCCTAAACACTACAGCTCACAGGTCGGGAAAATCTGACATGAAAGCAGATAATGCGCTTATGCCTTATTTATATATAATTTTCTCGGGGCGTTCAATATTGTCAACGGTATCATATTAGAGCACGTCGCTTGTCGCCTAAACACTACAGCTCACAGGTCGGGAAAATCTGACATGAAAGCAGATAATACGCTTATGCCTTATTTATATATAATTTTCACGGGGCGTTCAATATTGTTAAGAGCGTTAGTTTTTGTAGAGCTCTCTTTTTCCATCTTTCCTCTAGACAGTGAAGACACAATTAGCTAACCTAGCATACAACATACCTTCCTAATTAATATGGATATTGTCACACACTCCTCTTATTTTATACTGTTGTAAATAGAAAAGATTATGTACGGTAAATGTTTTGTACATTATAGGAAAAAAATGCAAAATATCCTCCAATTTTAATTCGAATCGAGTCGAATTTTTACATATTTCCACGCCGCCACATATTGTCCTATTTGCTTCTTTTACTTGCCTTGCTTAATTAACTCTCGCTAATTAGCATTTTTTTGGAAGAAGTCAACTAGAACAACATATGGCGGTATGAGAAATATGCAAATCAAAGAACATTTTAGCAATATATGGGCCCTAGCAATTAGCTTTCTCGACTAAGAGTACTCTTTCAAACGTCTTCTGCTGATCGTATTACTAAACGAGGACGTTTAAAATTTTTGGGTGTTGAAAAAGTTTGACCCTACTTTTTATTTCTATTGTTTGCTAATAGATGGCGCTAATAGTACCCCCTCCCCTCCCCTCTCCCCTCTTCTCCTCTGCTGTATGGCAAATAGCACAAACATAGAAATCAAGATTTTGGAGAGCAAAACATAAAATTTGCATGCATCTGATGTCGAACCAGGAACTTTTATCTTTCGGGGAGTCAACATTATTTTTTTACTCAGTCGTCATATAACATGAACGCACGCAAAGATTCACATGTGCTTTTATTATTTTGTGTTCGGTAAGTACAAGTATATTCTTACATAAATTATTGTTTAATTTAATAAATTGTAAAACTCGGAGCCTGCTAAACTAACACTCCTTCTGTATTTCATTAAACTATTGAAAGCGAATGTTGCGTGCACGCGGAAATAGCACAGAAAAAAAAAACCGGATGGAAGCAATTTAAAATCACTGGGGCAAGGTCAGTATTACGAGAGCGTAAAAAACACGTGCTTCCATTCAACTTCGAAAAATAAGAATGAATGTGTGCATACAGAACACATATGCTTTCTTTTCACAGTTGTAAAATCATATAAATTGTGCATGAAGTAAGTTACGAGAAGGCTCTCTCAATTAGGTACAAGTATTGTACAATTAGGTACAAATTGTTGTACAATTAGCTCCTTGCTTTAGGCTAGGTTAGGTTAGGGTGGGTTAGGTTAGGTTAGGTTAGGTTAGGTTAGAGTAGGTTAGGTTAGGTTAGGTTAGGTTAGGTTTGAGTAGGTTAGGTTAGGTTAGGTTTGAGTAGGTTAGGTTAGGTTAGGTTAAAGTAGGTTAGGTTAGGTTAGGTTAGGTTAGGTTAGAGTAGGTTAGGTTAGGTTAGGTTAGGTTAGGTTAGGTTAGGTTAGAGTAGGTTAGGTTAGAGTAGGTTAGGTTAGGTTAGGTTAGGTTAGGTTTGAGTAGGTTAGGTTAGGTTAGGTTAGGTTAGGTTAGGTTAGGTTTGAGTAGGTTAGGTTAGGTTAGGTTAGGTTTGAGTAGGTTAGGTTAGGTTAGGTTAGAGTAGGTTAGGTTAGGTTAGGTTAGGTTTGAGTAGGTTAGGTTAGGTTAGGTTAGAGTAGGTTAGGTTAGGTTAGGTTAGGTTAGGTTAGGTTAGGTTTGAGTAGGTTAGGTTAGGTTAGGTTAAAGTAGGTTAGGTTAGGTTAGGTTAGGTTAGGTTTGAGTAGGTTAGGTTAGGTTAGGTTAGAGTAGGTTAGGTTAGGTTAGGTTAGAGTAGGTTAGGTTAGGTTAGGTTAGGTTAGGTTAGGTTAGCCAGTGAAAGATCATATAGTAGAATTTTTGTAGAGTGGGTGTTTGCGAGTTCCACGCTGCCTTGCCCGAGGATACCCTATGCAGTGTCATCCTGATTGCAGAGAAGTCCTTCGCCTACGACGTGAAGAACGAGAGGGTCACGGAGCAGTTTTAAATTCATAAAAAATTGCCACATACTAAAAATCAACATCCAACACATTTTAGGTTATATAAAATTTGTGAAAACCTTATAATACTGAAATATTAAAACAAACGGAGTCCCCCTTGTAGGTTAGTTCGGTGCGTAAATAAAAAAAATGATAGGTTAAGTTATATCACTTAGGATCGTAAAAAAATTAAAAAAAATCGTAAAAAAAAAGATAGGTTAAGTTATATCACGTAACATCGTGATATACCTACCAAGTACGAGTGGGGGAAAAAATGAGTATAGTGAAAATTTGTACTAAAACATCGCTAAACGCTATAACATCCACAAAAAATTGTCAAAATATGTCAAAAACTTATATTCGATTAATAAAAAAAAAATACCTACAAAATATGATCCTCAAATAATAACGTTCAAACAGTACCTAAATAAAAAAAATGATAGGTTAAGTTATATCACTTAGGATCGTAAAAAAATTAAATAATCGTAAAAAAAGGATAGGTTAAGTTGTATCACGTAACATCATGATATACCTACCAAGTACGAGTGGGGGAAAAATGAGTATAGTGAAAATTTGTACTAAAACATCGCTAAACGCTAAAACATCGACAAAAAATTGTCAAAGTATGTCAAAAAGTGATATTCAATTGGTAAAAAAAGACCATACCTACTAAGTACTATTTTGAAACAACTAACTTACACTACTGAGACGGAAGAAATCATCACGCAAATCATCGCGTTCTCCGAAGCACGAACTTTCTTCCTCTGTTAAAAAATAATAATATATATACGCATCAAAAAAACTTGATATATAAATAACGCACATCGTGAAAAATATAATCTTCGGTATATATAAATAACACACATGGTGAAAAAAAACAATTAAATTTCCCTAACACACACACTGAAAATTTCTCTTCTTCGATATGACAACTGAAAAAATAAGTGATCTCCAAGCATTAAAACAAATGCTAAATTTGTCAGTCGAGTATGTAAAAATTCGGGAATTGGAAGTCGACAAATCTTACACGATAACTTCCGGTTCAATCGTTTCTACCCAGTATGGTCCCAAGGTACGCCTGTTGCTCAACGCACAATACAGTTTATTTTTACCAGATCGATACGCTAACATGTTATCGGACGAGAAGCTATCTATTTTAATCGAGAACAAAACTCGGATCGTGTACAAGGGGACAAAGGAACTTTTTGGCAAGAAAACGAAGCACGTAATAGAATTTGTGTAGCGACTGCGAGGCCTTGAAAATATATAAATAACATACCGTAAAAACTACACAAAAAAATCTCAGAATATATATAAATAACATACTGCGAAAATAACACATAGAGCATCAACATGAAGCCCAAGGGTGTCGTGTACCAGATACCATACTCCAATCTGAAAAATCTAGGTGCCCTCGATGGGTTACTCACCAAGAAACAACGCGAGAAGAAACGTTCTTGCTTGTCGAAAGGACATGGAATGAAATTGCTGCTCAGCACACCTCAATTGAAAAGATTGCAGCGTTCGCGGAAACAGCAAAAGATCGGAGGTTTCATATTCAGCATCCCGGCCATCCTAGCAGCATTGGGGGCCGTTGGAAGTTTGGCTGGCGGAAGTGCCGCCATCGCGAAAACCGTCATCGACTCGAAGAAGAACAAAGCGGAATTGGAAGAACAGAAACGTCACAACCTGGCCATGGAGAAGAAAGGGAAGGGCGTGATGAGAAAGTTTAAAAAAAAGAAACAGAAGCACTCACCAACCGAGACATTGAATCTCTGATCGAACCGTTACGAATCAAACACTTCAGAGGAGTTTTCATGTCCGACTCGCTACCTTCAAGCGTTAAAAGAAGAGAATGTGGAGTAGTCAACTTGGACGGTCAAGAAAATCCAGGCACGCATTGGATATGTTACCACAAAAACGACAATGATAAAGCATTCGTTTTCGATTCTTTCGGAGGTGTTCCACCTACAAATTTAATTCATTATCTGAAGACGAACAAAACCTCTATATACTACAACGACGAACGCATTCAAGATTTCGGAGACGTGAACTGCGGTCATCTCTGCCTCTCCGTGCTCGCGTTTCTCTCTAAAATAAATAACCCTACGATCGAGGATTTCCAGAAAGCATTGTGGAACCTGAAACAGCATCACTAGGATGGGCGTGTTCCATCTCACGAGCGAATCTTCAATCTTGAAACTCACGCTGCACGACGACATTGTCTATCCTAAATCCGTGGCTCTGCGTGCATTCTACAGCATGTACCTCATACCTAATGTTACGCAGCACAACAACAAAATTAGCGTCGGAAGCGAACACATCGTCGTCACGCCAGGACAATACAATCTCTCCACTTTGCAAGCTCAGTTACCCAAAGGCACATACTTTTCTCAAAATTCGGTCACTCACAGAGTGGAAATCCTATCCGCGACGGAAACCGTGGACCTGGGCACAATGGGAGAACTTTTAGGTTTCGAGAACGACACCAAACTCGAAGCTGGCATCAAGCACACAGCAACCAACATTCCTAAATTCTTGGCCATAGAGACTCTGAACGTACACTGTAACGTGGCAGAAGGTATGATCACGAAATCCTCGGACGGATTGTTAGGAAGTCACAAGCAGACGGGAATCATCGCCACGTTCAAACCCAGTTCCGAGTTCATGGAACCGATCATCTACACGCCCTCTTCGCCGATCTATTTTCCAGTATGTCGCAACCGCATAGACGACATAGAGTTGGTGGTGACGAACGAGAAAGGAGACGTGGTGGATTTCGCAGGTGCAACAACTACTGCCATCGTGGAGATCAACGTATAATAAATAACCATACATAGTGAAAAAAAAAATGGAGCAAATCGAAAGTTACGAATTGCAATCTTTCCCTCCCAACCGTCGCACGTTTGCCAATCTGAACGAAGCAAACAGGGAGATCGAATACGACGTTGACGTAGGCGATGGGTTCATTCATCCTCACAGAGCGGACCTCTACCTTCAATTCGACGTGGTGAAGAAAGAAAGCGGAGACACGTTTCCCGCAGCAGCAAACTTGATACTCGTAGACAACTTCGTGCCTCACCTGTTCTCGCAGGTGGAGGTGAGGAAACACAACACCGTCATCGACAGAATAGATTATCCAGGCATCACGTCGACGGCAGTGGGAACGTTGAAATTATCCAAAACGGATGCAACATACTATCAGGCGGGAGGATTCGAAGCGGGGACCAAAATATCGACAACAAGTCACACAGTGCTCTTTCCCATGCGTCTGCTTCCGGGATTCTTCTCCGATTACAAGGAGATCATGTGGAAGGGAGGACTGAGAGTAACGTTTCGAAGAGCGGCCAACGATAACAACGCAATAATGCGATACACCAACTTGAATGCTGACGGCACGCCGATAGCCAACACTTTACCCGAAGCAGCCAAGTGCATCATCCGGAGCATGGAATTGAGAATGCCGGTGGTGGAATACGAGACAAACTATGCCCTCAAGTACAAAGCGGAGATCTTGAAAAGTCCGCAGGTACCGATTCACTTTCACGGTTACCACTGCGTGCAGAAGATGGCGACGGGAAGTCACATGGAATTCGACGTGACGACGCAGTTCAACAACATACAGTTCGACATGCCAGATTTCGTCGTAGTGCTTTTTCAGACCGGGAGGGACAAGAATCAGGAAAAAGATTCCAGCAAATTCGACGACTGCAAGATCAAGAACGTTTATCTCAAGAACGGAAGGAACGAAGTGTTCCCGCGCGAGAATTACAACCTCGACATGACCAAAAACGATTATCTCAAACTTTACGAAGCGTTTTCGGCTTACAAACGCGTGACCGAGGGAAGTGTGGACATGTACTACACGCCCAGCGAGTTCAAAACACGGAGACCCATGACCGTCATCAACACATCTAAGAGAAAGAAGGTTGTGGTCAACGATCGAACCAACATCAAGGTCGTCTGCGAGTTCCACGATGCCTTGCCCGAGGATACCCTATGCAGTGTCATCCTGATTGCAGAGAAGTCCTTCGCCTACGACGTGAAGAATGAGAGGGTCACAGAGCAGTTTTAACAAGTTTTTATCATCTATTTTCTTGCACAATAAGAAATTTTTAGTGCTAGCACAATCAGTTACAATGGCACAATACGAATTTCACTAGTTCAGATCAGTTACAAATGTCAATTTCATTAGTTATAAGTTACAATATCTTTTTTGCACTATAGCACGAGAGACAATCAGAAAATTTGCACAAAAAAAATTTGTTGTTGTTTTTACACGTGAAAATTAACAATAAAATTTCTTTTTTATCGTTTCAGATGCTGTCGAAACATCAAAAACACATACACACACACTAGAAAAAAAAAAGCATGCAACTTTATTTGTAACACGCACATATTCTCCATCTTCATCAAGAAAATATTATAATAAACATAATTATTTTTATCTATATCTCACAATAAAACTCTATATCCAAAAATATCACAACATCAAATAACACTAGAGTCGTTAGTACACGTTGCATGCATTACGGAGGTCCTCTGTAGGGTTTCATGGAAGTTTGGGGGAAAAAAAAAACACGTGAAACCCTACAGAGGTGCGGTTATCTAGAGCCGTAGCCGTTAGAACCTTTTTGGGTTGGGCACCACGCACCCTGGCGAGGTTAGGGGCCAGGCATCCTAAAAACAACAATTATTATTTTGTTTGTTTGTTTGTGTTACAATACGGAAATAATAAGAGGCATACGCGCGCGTGCGTGTATGTGTGCGTGTGTGTGTGTGTGTGTGTGTGTGTGTGTGTGTGTGTATGTGTGTGTGTGTGTGTATGGTACATCGTTCCCTCCCCGAGAGAAGAGGTTTACGAAGATCACGATATATATAAACATTTGGCCCCGTTGATTCCAGCACTCCAACTTCATCTCTAATGTTGACGACAATATTCTAAAGGTAAAAAGAGAATGAGAGATTGAGAGATTGAGAGATTGAGAGATTGAGAGAATAAGAGGATAAGAGAAGAGGTTTACGTAGGTCACAATATATAAACATTTGGTCCCAAACTTGGAAAATTACGATAAAGTGCACTCATCTTTCAAAAAATAAGAGAATGAGAGAATGAGAGAATGAGAGGAGAGGTTTACGTAGGTCACGATATATAAACATTTGGTCCCAGACTTGGAAAATTACGATAAGGTGCACTCATCTTTCAAAAAATAAGAAAATAAGAGAATAAAAAAATGAGAGAATAAAAAAAAGATGAGAGGATGAGAGGAGAATAAAAAGAGAATGAGAGAACAATGAGAAAGATGAGAAAGATGAGAAGGATGAGAGAATGAGAGCTCATCTTTCACTCATCACTGCCTTTTTGCGCCCGTGAAACATCGTCAGCGCACTAAATGAGGCGCGGAACGGGGAAAGAAAGTGAGTTTTTCAACTTTTTGTGGTCGTTTGGTCAAGAAATCAAAGTTGCGGTCAGAAGTACATTTATTATCTACTCAATCCCCCTCTAACTAAAATACCCGCAATAATCTAAGACCTAGAGTTGGATATTTCTCCCCCCCCCCCACTTCGATAATACCCTTAAACACTTTCTTTTCTTCATCTAATGGATTAAATATGGTGCATTTAAGGTGTAAAATTTTTACATATATTTTGGAAAAAGATATAAATGTTGAATTTTATATTATTTGAAGGGACCCCCCCCCAAAAAAAATCTCCATCGCGCAACGTGCGCCATAATCCCCCCTGTTGGCACTCCTCCTGACCAAATAAACATACAATACATATGTTACAAATTGTCAGAAGTAACATACATGGAGCACGTTAAAATTTGGACAATAACAATGTTAAAGCAAATATGATACTATAATGTAAAAATAACATTAAAAACAAAATTGTTGATGAGCAACAAAGAAAATAATAATAAAAGCAATTCATGCTTCATCTCTCTATTTGTAGATTAAGTTGACTTTTTGTAGAGTTGAGCATTCTTGTAATTCAAACGTAGAAATTGTGACAAAACCCGAACTGTTCCAAACTCCCTTCTTGGGAACAAACCAGGACAACAATAATTTCCCACTGGAAGAATATCCAGTTAATCATTTTACAGAGTTGTTGTAGTAACTTTTTATAAAATGCCTTGTGTACGATTTCGTTTTTATTTTAATTCGGTTAGGGTAGGTCTTCGTTTGCTGTCTTTTCTGTAAAGTTCAATGAACTACAGGCTTTCGTCTTCAGCCAGTCGATCATACAACATTCCCAACCCTACGCTCGCAACATTTGCTTTCTTGTCCTGCCTCTGCGTGCGCCGGTCTTGGGGCTGTTGGAACAGGTGGATGCGAGCTGTTCCCTCGGAAGCTATTTCGCAGCATTTAGCCAAGGCATTTAGCAGACGATTAACTGTAGAAGATTTTTCCAGTTCGTTATGAATGTCAGATGCAATTTTGCAATGAGATTAGGAAACTATAGACTTACTACACTCAAAACTATCACTACGACGCAATTAAACTTTAGCACATAGCAAAAACTCGAAGGAAAACGAATTCGCTGTCTCTCGTAGGGAACAGCTATAGAGTTCAGCTTCCCTGGTGGGAAGTGGGACCATGAGGATCGTTTACCTTCGCGCCTGGTCGGAAATACTCGGCGTCAGGCAGCAGAGGGTGGAACGACGAGGGTAGGTGAAGTAAACAAACGTCCAATCACGGTGAAAGTTTTCTTCGGGAGAAAGAAGTGTTCTTATTATGTTTATATAGATAATTAAAATAGCTTCAATGGGCGATAAGTAGGAGGGAACAGCCTGTTCCCTCTGTTCCATGGAGGGACCGCCACTGCTGTCAGATTAAACAAGATATGATTAATAAAACTTTTAAATTCGTACAGAAAAATACTTATTTTGTTTGGCAGAGCTTACCAACGTCCATGCAAATATGGAAATTAAGCAGCGTAGTTGCTAGAAATCGCTTGGCAAGGTTGTGTTAGAGAATTTGTGACCAGGATATCCGGTCTACCAGGCGGGAAAATCTCCAGACAGTAATGCGGTGTAGTGGTTAGCGGCGCCACCTTTTTTGAGCGTGTTGTGTTTTGTAATACGAGTTCGAGTCCTGGTCACGGGTATTTTTTTCTTGTCAATTATTTATTACGTGTGTTGCATTCAATTCAAGCTTTATTGTTGAATGATCTTATCGGATAAATATTACAGTAAATTTTAAAAATATTTTTATTCGTACCTTCATATTTTTAGAAGTTTAGAAAGCATGCTTACTATTAACATGTTGTTTTTTCGCTCAACAACATGCATAGAGAGGTACAAAGCGTGCAGTCAAATGTACAATATTTACATGTTAATAATAATAATAGTGTTTATATCAACAAACAGGTATTATTAATGTCTCGACTTTCGAGTTCTTCACGCTTCTTCTACAAGAAAGTATCTGCGCTTGCGCCTCATAACATCATTTCCCCCACGTGGAATTGGCCTTTATTAGAAGAAAACCAAATGTATAGTGCTGTCTTTCGTTAATTTATTTCGTTATTTATACAAAATGGATGCGCAGCCATTGCTCCTATCGTTTCACATGCAATAACGTGCTTTCGAGCGCGGCGTGCTTGTAGTTCTATATTTCAAAGCCAGGCAGCGTTGCCAACCCCTCAGCTACGAAAAGTGCTGTTCGAACTGTGAAATAATGCTAGAACGCCACCCAATTGTGGTAGGACAGTATAATTATTATTATTATTTTATTATTATTAACAATATATTTTATTACTATTTTCAGATGTCATATTGTATCCAACCCTAAGATCTATTTATTTTAAGTCGCTATTTTGCCTGAGGGTCTCTGGAACAGACAATGAGGGTGGATGAAGAACTGATGAAATGGTCTATGGACTATGGGAGGGAATAAAAACATAATTACATGTCCATACTTTACCGAGGCTCAGTAAATTTGTAAAAATTCTTCACATATTTATCTAGCAGATGGGGAGAGAGACACAGTATAAGCGTCGTTACCTTTCAATTACTGCCGGGGTCGGGGGGCGGTGTATAATCTATGGTATAATTCACAAATATCTTTCATATATTACTGCATTTTTTTGCGTTATATGGAAGGACGTATTAACCCATTTCCACCTTCAACAAATGCTCATACAATGCATTTCTATGTAAACTAACGTTTAAAAAAAAAAGGAGAAAAGGTACTCGCCAAAAGAACAAATAAAAACCGCCTCTTTCCCACCCCTTTCTATATTTCTGAGCATAGGACTCCCATTTCTGGTTTCAGTCTCCACGGTCTCTTATTTTTTTTTTCGGGAGTTTCACAGTTAATGCTATTAGTACTCATTTTTCAAAGTTGTTCCAAATATATTGTACAAAGAAAATTAAAAAGCAGGAAAAAACACTCACAGATACACTCAAACACACGCTGAAAAATACACTGAAAGACGCAAGCACCAAGAATGAAAATCATACACAGGAACAACGATTTTTTCGCCGCGGGAGACTGCTTCTGAAATGGTAAGGTGCCGACCGAACCGAACACAAGCTGAAGACAAAGATGGTCAAAAGTTGCCGACAAAGGAGGGCTGCACATGAGCTTTACTTGTCAATTCAACTTTCTACTAAACATTTCTTGCGAAAATAGAGGCACCGCAAGTGGCTGACCCCTTGTGTCGGTGCTGAGAAGGGACAAACTTTTGAGGGTGGGCCGCCCCAACCCTCCTCTTCGATTTTATGGCAGGAAGATGAGCAAGAGATGAAAGACGTTGGTGAGGGACGGGATCCCTGGGCCAGTATACTCTCTTATTTTGGAAATATGTCCACTCCTGAAATAGAGTAAGTAAGTAAGTATTTATTGCTCATCTCATGTGCGAGCCATCGGCTGTGCGCACTACATCTATTCGTATTACACAACTATGATTTTTCTTACACACTACACTTTCCATTACATTTCGTATAGGTGTAAAATATCAGTTCTGGTTGTTTTAACTGTTCTCACTTAAACTAACACTTATTCCTCTTCCTTATCCCGTCTCAGTGCAACACTTCTTTTTCCCCTAACTGTTTGTAAATAAACCCCCACTTTTTCCAATAGTTCCATGTTCCTTTGCACTACGATTGATTTGAACACAGTTTCCAAGCTGATGTTGCGTAGCTTCTCCTCCTGCAGAACGCGCGTGTCCTGACATAAGAATAAATGTTCTGTCCCATCCTCACCATTGCATAATACGCATTTATATATCCCTTCCTCATTTTTTACTGTGTTGTGTCTCCATCCCCCTAGCCTGATCCATGCCAACCCCTTTCTTGCCACCATGCTCACCTTCTTGATGTACGGTACCTGTCCCCATTCCCGCGGTCCCCTTCTTTGGAGTTCGAGCGATCTCTTGGTTTCACATTCCGCTATTGTTTCCTGCCTATCAATATCCTCTAATCTTTGTTTCACTAATTGCAATGTCCCCTCGTCGACGTGTTCCCCCTCCCAGATTCATCCCACTCCAATTTCGTATAGTTTACCTCTGATCTCTTTCGCCCATGTTCCCATTTCCTCCCCTTGCACCTGTTGCATCAGCGCTTGCCCTTTTACCGAGTTCTCCCTTCTCGATATTAATGTCGCCCAGTATTTAACCCTTCTCAACATACCCCACGTATTCTCCCTTAACAATCCAAGTTCCCGTAGTACGCAGCAGTTTGCAGTGCCCATGCTGATATGCAAAGCCCTCTTGTAAAATGTGCATTGGATTCTGTTTAGTGCATCGCCCCCCTTTGCTCCCCATATCTCCCTCCCGTACCCTATTGACCCTATTAATAATGTACGATACAGTTTTTCCACAAAATGAGATGTGCAGTTATCTTTATTTTTACTTCTTAAGAGCACTTTCCTTTGAGGTTGCGATGGTACAATTCAACATCCTTGGATGCAATGGTCTCTTCCATTGCATCGGCGGACAGTGGTCACTGCCAAAGAGGCACGGATATTAGGGTGCCGCTACCTTCAGGATTAAGGACTAATCCTTCAGTAGACACAACCAAATACCAATGAAACAATCACCACAGTCCGCCTCCAGCTAGCTAGTCGGTAGGGGTGGGACACCACTGAAGGTTTTCATTGCAAATCAAGATAATTACTTAAAACAAAAAAAGAAAGATTGGAAACAATTTTACTTGAGTTTAATGCTGATTAAGATAAGTAAAGAAGAAAGTTTTTAGATACAAAAGTTCTAGTTGTTTGTGATTGACATTTTCGAGAGGGGATGATTACTGAATCACTTGGGCTGGCGCACTGTTGTCTAATTTCGTTTTCTTACCCCTTCCATGGGTTCCTGGACGACACTGCCGTGGTGAAGCTCCTATTGTTGCGTCCTGTGGTGTTTTATCAAAACACCGGTTCTGCATTGGTCAAACCGATCCATTGGTGCATTTAGTTCCTTGCTCACACTTATGTATTTTATAACACTGTCCGCACAATAAACTTGTACTGAAAATAAGCATAGCAACTTGGACGTCAACTTGTTTTTGTCACCTCACACACTTAGGTATCTTAACACTGTCCACCATAATATCTCTTACACTCGGTACTGCTTAGTGGTCACCGACGGATCTCGATGGTATTCGACACCTCCGTCTTTCACCGTACTCGAGCCAAAACTGTTTCCACAAAATTTAGAATGTTATGGTTATGCCGAAATTGAGTTGACGTTTTGAATTCTATTGGTGGAAATTTGGAGGGAAAAGTTACAAGCAGCAAAGGACAGTTTGCAGTGATGTCAAACCTCCTATGCCTTCAGGCAATATATCCCCGCTACACCAAAGCAAAGTATCCAACCATATTATTATATTACTATAATTCTAGTGACACATCTTTGGAGTTTGCAACCAGTACAGGAGGATGCAGACCAGATGATCGGGACGTATAAAAGGGGTTATTGTGAGACAATGAGTTTTATGACTTGTGTCGCCAGAATGGCTGGAGAGAGACACACAGTTGACAATAGCAGTGGCTGCCTCTGGGCCATTAGTGGAAAGATGAATAGAAGAGAGAGCTAGGTTAGCCGATAGTTGCCAGATTTAAGATATTCGCAAGAACGTTTAGTGTAAAGACATAGGGACTTCAGAAGTAAAGATGGCTGTGATGCGAGGCTAGACTCGGGGCGAATCCGTTATGGGCCATGTGTGGCGATTTAGGGTTTGCAAGGGGAAATCTTACAGCAATACTGGCAAGAAGTTGCTGCGAAATCAGAGAAATGCTGGAAAGATCTAGAAATATGAAGAAATGATAGAATTCTTGAATGATATTAGAAAATAATTAGAAATGAAATATAGATATGAACAGTGGTGGAAAAGAACTGTTCCAAAGCCCCTTTTGAACTTAGAGAAGGAAAATCTGTCCGATTCTGAGTTCACGTTTTTGAGTAAATATGTGAACATTGAAAATATAATTAATAATTGATAAGCTATATCAAATACATATAAACATAACTTCATTAACACAATATAAAATCGAAGACTAAATGTAAATAAGAGTAAATGGTATATATTAGAAAATATAATAAGATATGCAATAATATATTGAGTATAATTTAAGAAATATAATCATTTCCTTTCTATGGGAAATGGTTGACAAAAAGGGAAAGTTTAGGACAGGTCCGTGGGTGTGTTTGTTTGGGTTCCCTGGTTCCTTGACCTTGACTGGGTCCCTTTATATTGTACTTGCAGGGGGTTGTCCTCGCGGCTGGGAATAATGGCAATCGGTAATCCTTGGAAATTCTTGTTTGGCGCCTTCACACGATGACACGTGTCACACGAGGCTAAAACTTTTCTTATGTGCCGAGCCATATTTTTCCAATAAAAGGATTTTCTCATCTCTGCGAACACTTTCACACTTCCGAAATGACCACGAATGGTATGAATATACCAAATCAATTTCGAAATGATCGATTGGGGTACACACACTCTCCAATCATTTGCACCATTATTCGTTCTTCTAAATACAATGTTATTTTCAATCTTATGAAGATTCTTGATTTTTCTCTCTTTAAGACTAAGTTTTCTGTTATCATCTTGCTTTAGAACGTGAATAATATTTCTCAACTTCTCGTCATCTTCCTGCAATTCGGTCATATTCTTCAATTCAGGGACAACCCTCGTATCAATATCATAATCAATTGCTGCGATCACTTCTTCAGTGTCAATGGTTTCAGTGTGACATTCCGTCACTCCAGTGTCAGTATTAACCGGATTTCTACTTAAAAAATCTGGCACAATATGTTGCTTCCCTGGCACATATCTAATGTCAAAACACAAATCTTGTATTTGTAAACACCATCTTTGTATTCTCTTGTTAGTGAAAGAACATTTCCACAAGTGTGTCAACACCTTGCAATCTGTTTCCACAATAAAATGTTTTCCTTCGAGGAAATGCCTTAATTTCTTGATTGCATAAATTAGGCTGAGCATCTCACGCTCTGTCGCAGCATATACTTTCTCAGTTGCGGTTAAAGTGCGTGAAATAAAAGCAATAACATGTTGATTTCCATCTTCATCATTTTGATATAAACATGCCCCAACTCCATAGGCTGACGAATCTACACTCAAATGAAATGTCTTGCCTTTCAGAGGATAATAAAGCATAACTGTGTTCAGGAATTTTTCCTTTATCTCTTCAAAGGCGGACTGCTGCAACGGACCCCACTTCCAACGAGTGTCCTTCTTCAGTAAAGCGCACAATGGAGCTTCTGACGATGACAACTGAGGCACGAATGCTCTATAAAATCCAACGAATCCTAGATATTTTCTTAACTCTTTCTGGTTTTTCGGTGGCTGTAGTTGTTGAATGGCTTCTATCCGTTCAGGTTGACATTTTATTCCTGACCCGGTTAAATTAAAACCTAAATAACCAATCTCCTTCTTTCCAAATGAACATTTTCTAAGCTTTACATGAAATCCTCCTCTTTTCAATCTCTCCAGAATGGCTTCTATTCTTGACAAAAGTTCATCGTAAGTGTCGGCACTACACAGTAAATCATCGACGTAAACAGATGTGTATGAGAGAACTTCGCTCCCCAAAACCTGTTCTACGCAGCGTGCGCAAGCACTCGAGGAATTTAACATTCCGTACGGAATCTTGTTAAAGACGAAAGTTTTCCCTCTATAAACGAAAGCCATGTATTTCTTACTCTTCTCGTGCAGTGGAATAGATAGAAAACATTGTGACAAATCAAGCGTGGCAAAATAAGTTGCACCTTGGTGTCGATATAATATATCTTCAATTGATTCACACCTCTCTGCATCTCGTTCAATGAATCGGTTCGCTAAGCGGAGGTCGAGACATACTCTAGGTGTATTATCGTTCTTCTTTACAATCAATAAGGGTGAGGTGTGGGCAGAATATCCTCGTTTAATGACACCTTGCTCCAGCATAGTAGTTATTTCTCTATCTATTATTTCCTTATAAGCCAAAGGAATGTAATTTGTTTTCGCCTGAAATTCTTTTATATTCTTCACTTTAATTTTATATTCATAATTCTTCACGTCTCCTGGAAAATCTGACATCACGTCCTGATAATTCAACAGCAATTTCAGTAGTTTACCTTGTTGTGTTTTATCTAAATCATCTTGTTTACAAACAATGTTTTTAATTTCTTCCTCGGAATAATATTCCGTGCGCGTAGGCAACTTTAGAGCTTCCTTATTTATTGTTTGGCAAGCGTTTATGTTGACGTCATCACAATATGGTTCTAATGAATGATTAATATGATCCGCATCATTTATTGGCAAAAGAGGTTCTTGAATCATGCATGTAACAATACGTGGCTGAATGGAAACATCGCTCTTGCGAAATGGAACTGCACATTTCTCATCTTGATTCGTGAAATTCAAAAGTCCCTTTTCGAAATCAATATTGGCTTGATATTCATGAAAGAAATCAGCTCCGATTATAACTTCAAATCTCAAGTGCGGAACAACTAAGAATGGATGAATAATAACAGTGTTGCCAAGTCTAACTTCACCAAGAATTTGTTGTTTAATTCGCACTGGCTTTTCTTTTGTGGCTGTCCTAATAATAAGATTAGATACGCCGATAACCGATGTTTGAGGTTCATTTTCTTGTATCCTTTGTAACATAAGGTGTGATATAGCTGATGACGTAGATCCTGTGTCTAATAAACAAATGCTTTCGGTATTATTAACCGTACAATTGGCCTCAGGCAAAGCACGAATCTTCGTAATTAAAGATGGGTACATTTTTCCTCCATCTTCCCAGAATTCGTCTTCGAGAGCTCCTATCGCTCTATCTAAAGTTTCTTGTGACGTTGCTCCACTGTCGGCATCCGTCGTCATTTTATTCATTGTTACATCAATAACTCCTGAGAGGGCCATGGACACGTTGTTATCATCGTCGGCTACTTCACCATGCTCATTGTTGCCAGATCCACATATTTTCTTGGTTCGTCCATTTTCATTCCATTATTGTTATTATTAACATGTGAACGAAGTTCCTTTTGTGAAATTGATTGTTCCATCCATATGTTCGCATTGTTGCCATTTAGTAATCTATTGTGAATTTCCTTCTCTCCCCCGTCTAATTGCGAGGAAGAGAGCCTGTGGCGTTTCCCTGATTGGCACGTGTTACATTAGCTTGACGTTGCTCGTTTCTTCCTTCTTGGTTGGCGCTTGCTTCATTGTTGTTCGAAAAGTGCTGATATTCATTCCTGTTGTCGTTGTATTGGCGGTTATACCTTGGAATATATTCATTCCGTGCTTGGCGACGTCCTACGTTTATTCTATCCTCCCGTGGACGTTCAGTCATCATCTGAGCTGCGTTTACGGCATGCATCTGGCCACGCCTACCATGAGTATTGTTCTGAGGTTGGTTTCTGTTGTTCCTGTTCATTGTTACATTTCTTTCCTCATCAATCATACTGAATTCCTTCAATATCGATATAAGCTCAGATAACGTCTTCGGCTTCGCAGCAGTGATATTTCTTTGCAGACCAGGATGAAAATGTCTGGCTAATGTTCTGATAAGTTCATCTTCTGGCAACGGTGGATTTAAGACAGTGTTTAATTTTGCCATTCTCACTACATACTGGACGTAAGACTCAGATTTCTTCGAATCGTACTTGGATGTATACAATGTAAGCTTGATGTTAGTTAATTGGTGGTCTGAGAGATATTCATTCAGAAATAAAGCCTTAAAATCGTCAAAAGACTGAATGGTTCCTTCAAACACTTCAAAGAACGTTAACGCCTGACCCCCTAACGTCTGACGTAACACCTTGGTATATAGCCTCCTTGGAATGTTCATAATTGACAAGTATTCCTCCAAGTTTCTTAGATACGCATGCACATTAATCTCGGCATTTTCTCCATCAAAATATGGTAATTGTATCAATTTACTATCTAACAGTTGTTTGGCAACAGCGCAACTTATCTGGTCATTACTTTCCGAATTAGTTGGGACATCAAATGCATTCTGAGCTACATTTCCGAAATTGTCATCAAACGTTTGTTCACTATTAGTGCCATTAGAATTTTGACTGCGTAACTCCGTAACCTGCTGCTCCAAACTTCTCACGTCGCGGTTAACCTTATTTTCTACATTCCTCACTTCTTGTTGAATTTTCTTGTTTAAATTTGTACTTAATTCCTGTAATTCCTTACGAACTTGAATTGATAATTGCTGAGGCGAATTCTGAATTTCTCGCAAGTCATTGTCTAAACTGTTCATTTGTTGCCTAATTTCATTAATAGATTCATTATTTATCCTAATTTCGCATTGCAGCGTTTCATTTTGCCCTGAAATTTCTAATAAGTCCTTTTGTACTGATCGTGAGTGATCACTGAACTGATTTTCATAACGTTCATACCGCGTGGATACATCTTGCGCAATGTTTTTCTCAAAATCAGTGACGCGAACGTTGACTTGTGTTTCTACTCGCGTAATCCTCTCTGTTATTGACGAAATATCTCGCGCCGTTTCTTCTCTAGCGTCTTCAATGTCGGTTCTCAAAGCTGAAATATTTTGAGCGGTTTCTTTACGTAAGCCTTCTACATTTTGATTATTTTCCTCCCTTACATTATCAATCCTAGCCTCCAAATTTGACCTGTTCGTTGCCATTTCTTCCCTGAGCGCTTGTATACTAATAGCATGCTCTTTACGCAAATTGCTAATATTGGCATTTATTTGCTCATTTTGAATCTGAATTATCTGGGTTAAACGTATAAACATATCCTCAATAGTGGTCGGCGGCTGTTCAAGATTTATGACCTGTGAGAGACTGACATTTTCCGACGGAGACCCAACATCTGTAAGCACAGAAATTTGGTGCACGGCGTTTTCATTTTCAGTGCCTTCCATTTCGAGGTTCCCTGCTGAGCTTGTGGCATGCAAACCGGCTTCTTCTACGAGATTTTTCTGTAGCCGCGTCAAAGGCATGGTAATCGCTTTCCCAAACAAAACGGTCAATAGATAACGGGATACGAAAGGAAAAGTTCCCTACTGTTAACTCAAAATCGGACGGAAGTTCAGTGTTGTCAACTGACGATTTGACCATTTGCTAATGAAGATTATGCAAACACAAGTATAATATAAATTAAATAGCCCCTTTAGAACATGGTTGCAACAACATACCAAAGACATGCACAAAACTAAACAAACAAACATGCTACAATTAAATGATATCATCACAGTGCTAATATGGCCAGATAACCCCCTGCTGAAACGTGACTAAATTGCCTGGGCGCCGTGAAAAAGTTACTGGAGATGCAATGAAAGAGATGGTAGCCCCACGTTGAGAGCGTCATGAAAGATGCGATGGTACAATTCAACATCCTTGGATGCAATGGTCTCTTCCATTGCATCGGCGGACAGTGGTCACTGCCAAAGAGGCACGGATATTAGGGTGCCGCTACCTTCAGGATTAAGGACTAATCCTTCAGTAGACACAACCAAATACCAATGAAACAATCACCACAGTCCGCCTCCAGCTAGCTAGTCGGTAGGGGTGGGACACCACTGAAGGTTTTCATTGCAAATCAAGATAATTACTTAAAACAAAAAAAGAAAGATTGGAAACAATTTTACTTGAGTTTAATGCTGATTAAGATAAGTAAAGAAGAAAGTTTTTAGATACAAAAGTTCTAGTTGTTTGTGATTGACATTTTCGAGAGGGGATGATTACTGAATCACTTGGGCTGGCGCACTGTTGTCTAATTTCGTTTTCTTACCCCTTCCATGGGTTCCTGGACGACACTGCCGTGGTGAAGCTCCTATTGTTGCGTCCTGTGGTGTTTTATCAAAACACCGGTTCTGCATTGGTCAAACCGATCCATTGGTGCATTTAGTTCCTTGCTCACACTTATGTATTTTATAACACTGTCCGCACAATAAACTTGTACTGAAAATAAGCATAGCAACTTGGACGTCAACTTGTTTTTGTCACCTCACACACTTAGGTATCTTAACACTGTCCACCATAATATCTCTTACACTCGGTACTGCTTAGTGGTCACCGACGGATCTCGATGGTATTCGACACCTCCGTCTTTCACCGTACTCGAGCCAAAACTGTTTCCACAAAATTTAGAATGTTATGGTTATGCCGAAATTGAGTTGACGTTTTGAATTCTATTGGTGGAAATTTGGAGGGAAAAGTTACAAGCAGCAAAGGACAGTTTGCAGTGATGTCAAACCTCCTATGCCTTCAGGCAATATATCCCCGCTACACCAAAGCAAAGTATCCAACCATATTATTATATTACTATAATTCTAGTGACACATCTTTGGAGTTTGCAACCAGTACAGGAGGATGCAGACCAGATGATCGGGACGTATAAAAGGGGTTATTGTGAGACAATGAGTTTTATGACTTGTGTCGCCAGAATGGCTGGAGAGAGACACACAGTTGACAATAGCAGTGGCTGCCTCTGGGCCATTAGTGGAAAGATGAATAGAAGAGAGAGCTAGGTTAGCCGATAGTTGCCAGATTTAAGATATTCGCAAGAACGTTTAGTGTAAAGACATAGGGATTTCAGAAGTAAAGATGGCTGTGATGCGAGGCTAGACTCGGGGCGAATCCGTTATGGGCCATGTGTGGCGATTTAGGGTTTGCAAGGGGAAATCTTACAGCAATACTGGCAAGAAGTTGCTGCGAAATCAGAGAAATGCTGGAAAGATCTAGAAATATGAAGAAATGATAGAATTCTTGAATGATATTAGAAAATAATTAGAAATGAAATATAGATATGAACAGTGGTGGAAAAGAACTGTTCCAAGGTCAATATCTACCGACGGTTGCAGATTATACCACCGCATGGTGCGCAGTGGAAGAAGGCTCCGGCGCGCATCGAACGTCTGCTGTAGTACACGCCGCAACAAAAGGTTTGTATTTGTATTTATTTACATTTTCCTTGTGCGAGCTGTACGCTGTACGCACTACATTTATTTTACATTACACACACTTTCTCTTCCCTCAGAGTCGTGTATTAATATTATACCTTCTTTACGTTAGTATACAATTAACTCTTAGCCGTTGATCAGATACAAAAGAAAAAATTAAACATAATTAGTATATTTTAACAATCGAAATATTGCACATGCAAATAAAGTTGTGTGTCCGGTTCATTCGGCCTCCTGAATTTGAATTTCTTTGTTGAATAATGTGAAAAACAAAACAGAACAGAACAAAACAAAACACATATACATTGCACACTGCTAGACCCACAGTACACGTATTACACGCTCGGTTCACTTTGTGCGGTTTCTTCGTTCTTATCGCTGACCGCTAACGCCTTTCCTCGTCGCTCCCTCACTTCCCACAAATATCTCCCCACTCGTTGCACTATCTCACTTATGATTCCTCTTCTGTCTTCTACCACTTCCATTATTTCCCTCTCTGTTACGTTCTCAACCCACTTGTCTCGTAAATCACGCGTAGAGGGGCAGGCAGAGAGCAGATGCTCGCCCGTCTCTCCCTCCCCGCACAAAGAGCATATAGTTTCCCCTGCTTCATTCTTAATTTTTACTTGTTTCCAACCCCCCAGTCTGAACCATGCTATCCCTCCCCTTTCTTTTTTGCCTACCAAGTTTATGTATCTTGCTTTCCCCCAATCCCTTGATTTCAAATGATCTCTTAGTGAAGTCTTCGTCTGACAGTCGGCTAGTATTTCTTGCCTGTCTATGTCCATAAGTCTCCCTCTAATTTGATTTTCAACTGATGTATCTACCCTCCCTCCTGCTTCCCAAACCCACCCCATCCCAATAGAGTTCAACATGTTTTTTATATCCCTCGCCCAGTTCCGTGTATTTTCTTCTCTTACTTGCATTATCAGACATTGACCCTTAAGTGTCGTGTTACCCTCCCTTGCCAGCTGAAGCCAATACTTTAAAGTTCTCATCCTAGCTTGTACTGTCTCTTTGCTTAGACCTAATTCTTTAAGTACCCCACAATTGGCAGTACTTCTACTTACACACAACACTTTTTTGTAGTATTCTGTTTGAATGCTTGCGACTGTGCTCCCTCCTCTTGCCCCCCACAGTTCAACCCCATAGTTCAAAGTTCCTGTTATTATTGACTTGTACAAACCCTGAATCACTGAGAACGGCATTTGCGGTACTTTACTTATGGTACGTATTACTTGGTCTATTGCGAGCTTTGCTTTGCTTTTTCGTGTCTGTATATGTTGCGTCCAACTTCCAGTCATAGATAATGTTACTCCTAAGTACGTGAAACGCTTGACAGGCTCAATTACTTCCCCCCCGTAATTCCATTTTTCTTGTTTGCTGAAAGTATACCCATTTTTGAAAGCCATGATTTTAGTTTTTTTAATGTTAACTGTCATTTTGTATTTTTGGCACCCCTCGTATATGCTATTTAGTCCCCTTTGTAGCCCCTCTATTGTCTCCGACATGATGACTATATCGTCCGCATACAAGAGTACAGGTATCTCTTGCTCCCCTATAGATGGGGTTGCGCCCTGCTCCCATGATACTTCGTTCGCCACCCAATCAATGAAGAGAGAGAATAAAATTGGCGACAGGATACATCCTTGTTTTAACCCGGAATGCGAGGGTTGTAATGATGATACTCTGTGGCCATCGCATCTCACACAAAATTGTACGTTTTCATAAATAGCTTGTAGCGCCCTTATCATGCGCGCCGACATTCCTTTTTCTTGCAGTTTCCCCCACAAAATACCCCTGTGAACTTTGTCAAACGCCTTCTCGTAATCAATGAAGCACGCGTACAACTTTTTTCGTTTCTCTTTAATTCGCTCAAGTACTAATGTGTGCAATATGAATATATTATGTAAGGTACTATGCCCTTTCCTGAATCCTGCTTGTAAAGGGGAAATTTTATCAAATATTTCTGACCACTTTTGTATTCTACGGTTTAAAATATGCGTATATATTTTGCTCCATATTGGAAGCAAAGAGATACCCCTAAAATTGCCCGCTTCGCTCCTATCCCCCTTGCCTTTGTATATAGGGCAAATTATTGATGTGGCCCAGTCCTTCGGGAAATGTCCCTCTTTGAAAATCTTATCTAGTAGTCTACGGATATTTTCTAACATATTAATGTCTTCCCCAATTGCTTTAAAGAAGTCCGTTCCGATATTATCCAATCCAGCCGCTTTCCCTTTTTTCAATTTCCCAATCGCCATTCTTAGCTCATCCACTCGTATATCCTCATCAAGTATCGGTATGTAGTCCCCTAGGAAGTAACGTTCCCGTGCAATTTCTGTTCGAGATGTCTCCCCCTCCCCTCCAAGTAAAGAACGACAGTGAGATTCCCAAATATGTGGCTCAATATGCACCCAGTTGTTTTTCCGACCCCTCAATGTACGTAGAACTCCCCATAATGCCGAAATATTCCTCTCCGAGATTGCCTTTCTAATTTCTTCGAATTTTTCAACTTGCCATTTTTCTTTTTCTTGCGCTAAAATGTTGTTATACGCTCTTCTGACCATGAGGTAGTTATTTCTGCTCTCTTCGCTATTTGTGTTTCTGTAGAGTTTCAAAGCTCGGTCCAACCTTTTCTTCATTATTTTGCATCTCTCGTTGTACCACCCCCCCTTAACATGTTTGCCCCCCTTCCCCTCTCCCTTTAACATATGACTTCCGGCCCTTTCGAGAATATGATATCCTAATTCCACTGCTTCCTGTATATTATTTCCCTCGATGGCTGTTTTAAAACGCTCTTGCAACATTTTTGTTACGTCATCGGTCATAATTATCTTGTATTGTTCCTCCCCCTCTTTAGTCCACACGTATTTGCGTAATATTTTCTCGGGCTCCAACGCAAGTTTGGGAGTGTCTACGTTACTATGAGTATCCCACTGAACGTCGATTTCAAGTGGCATATGATGCGATTGCGTTTGCGCCTGGACGTGAAAACCCTTAATTCCTTGTAACAGTTCGAGGGAGCCAATAGCATAATCAATAGTACTACTACCCCCCGCCCCCACGTATGTGAAGTGCCCCGGACAGTCTGTGAAAAATTTCCCATTTAATATTTTAATATTTAATATTGTAACCCGCAAAGTTCTAGGAGTTGCCTCCCTCCCGCGTTTACTATTTTATCCCTGCTTTGTCTAGGTTGTCCTAAGTACATGCCGTCATGAGTCGTTTGGTCACTATCTTGCCCCCCATAGACGTCCCAGGATACCTCCTCTTCCCCAATTCTGGCGTTTAGGTCACCAGTCACCAAGAGATTGGCCCCAGGATGTTCTTCCGTCAGTTGTTGAATAGTTGCCCCTAAATTGTCAAAATATTGCTCTGAATAGAACTTGGAGCTTGGGGGTTGTCTGTAAACTGCCAGCACGATTAAGTTCAGGGACCCCGCTGCAAAATGGATCCCCAGGATTCCCTCCTTATCTATACATATCTGTTTTATAAACTTTTTCCATTTTTGTTTGAAAATGATTGCCAAGCCCCCCGGGTACCGCCCTCTGCTGGCCCTTCTACGCGTGATTTTTGAGAACCCCTCCCCCCATGACTCTGGCATGTTATTAGAGCTTCCCCACGTTTCTACGTAACACCGTATATCAAATTGCTCCACATACTCCCTAAAATTCTCGTCACAAAATCTTTTTGCTAGCCCTTCTACATTCCATACTACCACCCGTAGCCTGGGATCATCGTTCGGGTAAATTTCCTTGGGACCCTCCCCTTGAGACCCGAATAAACTGTTCCTGCACAAACTTTCCCCCTCATTAGAGTCATTGACCCTCTTACCTTCTCTGTCGGTTTGGTCACTCTCTCCTGCCGCCTGCAAGTTTCCAAAATTAGACGCCCCCTCCTCCTCTTCTTCTACGTCCGGCGATGGCCATCATATGTGCAACCCTCCGCGGCCCCTGCGGGTGGCGGGTGGGATCCTTTCTCCGTCATCCTGTCTTCGTTCCCTGAGGCGAGGGTCTCTTTGCGAGGCACTCCTTCGTTGGCCCTCCTGCTGTGAGGTAAACTGTCCACTTGATGTCGATCTCCCGTCCTGGTTGCTCGGCGTTGCCACAGTTAGTGATCAACGGAACGGGTAGTGTTCAATACAAGAATGCGAATCCATTCGCCATGATTTGATGGGAAGCTGTTCTTTCATGCGGCTGTGGTACAGAGTAATGACGGTCCATGGAGGGAAATTTGCAAATAACTGTTCACGAATCTACTTGTCATACGTCTTGCTGTCCATTTCATCGTGTACGTTGGCCGTGGTTTTTTCTTTTAAGTCCACTTTTTGCACAGAAAGGCTAATCGGGACTGGACCTACAGTTTAAACTGGGATCCGAACCACTATATGCCTCAAAAGGTTATCAATTGATTGATTGATTGATTTAGTTTATTTTACTTCGCGTTTTGTGCCTCTTGGCTAATTTGCGAAGATGGGGATGAGTGATGAAATGATGAAATTGATGAATGGACATTCACAAACAACCAAGCCCGACCAGGATTCGAACCCGGGACCCTTGGCGTCGCAGCGCGATGTGCTAACCACTCGGCCACAGGGTCGGGCAAAAAAAGGTTATCAAACCAGGACGTTACCACTGTGCCATCGGGGGAGGCCTGTTTCACATTTATCGGCACACTGTCTCGTTTGAGACAAAACCGTGTTCATTACCGGCATGCACCAAAGCAAATCTCTCCCCCCGACCTGTAGGTGCTCGCAAACCACTCCTAAGGCCGCAAATAAAGTCTTGTTGTGTCTTTATTGTTTTGTCCCTCCATTCGTTTTGCACAGGAGCAGCTCGACAGTCATAGGCGGGTCTAGATTTTTTTCTGGGACGTGCACAGAATATGCTGTAAGCATTACGTAATATTGGAAATACACAGTATAATGTGCAGATTTGCAACTTATTCGACACATCAAAAAGTGCCCTTATATCAGTGTTGTGCCCAGTGTTTTCGAAGAGGGTGGGGGTAGTACGTATACTTTTTAGTAGCCGGTCCTCATATGCCATCATCTCCTGCTGTTGACCCTCTTCTTTTAGGAATACTTATCCAAGGGGGAGTTATGACCAGCACATACGCCCATTGGACACGTCACGTCATTCACATCAATACAATTAAAAGGGTTCGTTCTAGGTCTAATTTTTGGTCAGATGAACTAATCGGGACTGAACCTTCAATGTATAATCCATCCTAGAATGTACCTCCGCCAGGAAACGAACCCAGGGCCCTTCGATTCTAAGGGGATAGCATTAGCAGAATTTCCGTCGTCGCATTATAATCAAGTGATCCAGGGTTCGATACCTGCTGGAGGCACATAGTAGTTCATATCTCTCATAAAATTGTAGGTCCAGTCCCAATTAACCTATCTGTGCATAAAAGTGGACTTAAAACTCAATCAATCAATTATTAGTAGAGGTGGGAAATTAAAGGAGTTCTATTGTATTTGTACTCATATGAAGAATAATTACAGAAAGAAGGAGACTGGCATTCTTGTAACTATCTAGGGAAAACGGCTCGATCATTTTTTTTATCTTTTAATATGATGATATCAATACTTTTCATAATACTTAGTCATCATTTTGGGAGGGGCAAGTGAACCTCCTCCCGAAAAATCCGCCAATGTATTGTAACGAGTGCACTCACGGTCCCCGAAATGACGTGTCAATCATACCCCGGCACGGGGCCAAACGTCGTTATGTGTACGGGAAACCGGTCGTGACTCTCACGGTCCAGTTATCAAGTTCGGTACTGAGACGGTCGTTTATTGCCGTGCTATTGCGAGGCGGAGATAATTACCTTGAAATGTTACTCTGTTTTGTTTACCTTTGATATGTAGATTCGAACAATCATAACACAGTAATAGCATAAAATCTGGTACCTGAAAAACGTCAAATAACAACACTGACGAACGGTAAAAAAGTGAATATATATTGTAACAACCAAAAAAATATTGCAATCAACAACTGTTTACAAAGCCTCCTCAAACGCTCGCTCATTCACTCTATCTCTCTTTCACACACATGAGGTATTTTTACATGTGAAGTATAGATACAAATCATGGATCTCATTAACATATCATTCCTTTTAAATTTAAACCTTTCTGTGAATTTAGGGCATTTGTCTGCCAGCTCCTGTGCTCTTTTTAAATTAACTTAAGTGCCAGCCCTCGGAAAGCGGTTAACTACGACAATTGGGTCGGCGTGGTTAAATCTTTCGTTCGAATGAACGTATGCATCCAGTCGTAAGCACGACATTTAACAAGTTTCTCGGACGGGGGTAATACACATAAGCCTCTCTCGTCCAATGAGAACAACTACACAATTACATAGTGATGCAAAAACTTGATTGGCTCCAGCTGCCGGAATACACGAATCAATCGTCGGCGCGAGCAAAAATTACCTTAATAACCACTATGCAACAAATAATACTATTTCACGCGCACGACCTTGCAATAAAAAAAACTACGCTTTCCACAATTAAAAAGGACTCATCAGTCGAGTATTGACAAATTAAATGGCGCGACGGGGCGGTCGGTTACACAAAAAAATATGGAACATACTTTGACAATTTACACTAAATATTAAAGAAATGAAATGGAGCTTCTAACCCTGAATGCAGACAATTAAATTAGAACATCTGGACATGAAATAATCCTTTTTTTACAACAATACCAAAAATTATCAGACACGGAAATTAGGTTCGGGGTTTCCTGAGTAACTTTGCAAATAAGTGAGACTTCGACGTCAACAGTACGGTGTTGATACTAACAATGCACGTTTACATGGACATAGGCCCTCTGAAGTATACTCTACCGGACTCTGCTACGTTGCGTGGTCTTTCATCTCTCCTGGACGCGGGACTTGCACACGGTTCCTTTGTGGCAAAATTGTTCTCCGAGGTTGATCGCGACGAAGAATAATTGCGACGATATGGTGTACTTGAACCTCCTCAGTACTTCGGGCGTTTCTCTTGTCACTAGCGTCGGGTGGACGTGGTCACGCGCCGGTCCGGAATCTCTCTAGTGTCGGGCACCAATTGGGCGTCGATCTGCAAACATCTCTCTCTGGTAACGGGCTTCGGTTGGAACGTCGATCTGGTAACGTCATTCTCTCTCTCTCTCTGGTAACGGGCTTTGGGCAGTGTTTGGTTTTGGCGTCGTCTGGCTGGCTTCTGCGTCGTTGCAGGCGTCAGGGAGGCGACGGCCTCCCTTCTCTATCTTCTTTAGCCCTCCATTATTATGTAGTCCACGCTTGGCGAAAACAAATCACCGCGTAATCTTCACCAAAATAAGGCGCACACTGGTAACTCTCTATCTGCGATTCGCTCACGGTACGTAAGAAAACAAAGTTCACGGACACAAAACAATAATCACGCGAGAGTGTAGCGCGGAGATGCTCTCTCTATGAAATCCGGATAAAAACTGTCTCTGGAATCGTGGTACTCTTGTTTATATGTCACTTTCGAATTTGTCCGTTGGGAAGGACGCTAAAGGTGGCTTCGCTTCGGTTTCCCAGGGGGTGGAAATGACCTCTGTCCATTGTCTTGAAACGCGGTCACCGAGGCGTCTTCGATCCTTGCAGGCTTGGGCTCCAGCTGATTTTCCTGGTCATCCGTGAACATGGGTTCGCCCGCCCGCTGCGACTTGAAGCCCAGTCTCGACGAAAATAATCTTTCCGTATCTCCGCGTTGGTGTTAATATGTCATGTCCTAAGCCGAAATGACAGTTCGGCTGTCACTCAAGAAAGAACCGTCTCCCAACTCCCGACGTCTGGCTCGGATACAAGTTTATCCACAAAATAAAATCAAACCTCACACTTTCATGTTTGTGCATAAAAATGAATCAATAAATAAAAATAATTTATATCGAACTGCGTTTCACATGTCACTAGATACCGTGACAGTATTATATACAATGTGCCTGGGACTTTTCGCCGCACATCGCCTCGTATAAAAGTTATATTCGAAGTCGATGGATTTTGCCTACCTGTTGTTTCTTGACGATTTTCTGTTCGTTTGGTGTTGCAAGAGGACCTTTAATCGCTTCGCTATTAATTTTGTAAACAGTTTTGAACGAAATTCCAGTCGTTTCAGCATTTTCGCTTGCAGTCCAACTAACACTTTTATCAGGATTTTTCTGCGTTAAGTATATTTATATTTATTACAATTTGTCTCTTTTTACCTGTAATACTCTGGACACTTTTATGCTTAATAATACCACCCCTTGCCATTTTGCTGTTGTAGAATAATTATAATAATAAATTCCTTCAAGAAATACCCAAAATGAGAAAGCGCGTACGCAAACAACAAACCACTTGACCCCGACAGGAGCCTATTCATGAACTTTTGCCTGAACATTCCCCGCCTCCTTCCCTCTTCCCAACATGTGTTTGCAGCAAGTGGCAACCGTCCGACGGCTGTTAGTTTTAACTCCCCAAATCGCGGTAAACACAAGAAAGGAAAACGTCTTGTTTTGATGGTCCTTATTGCAAAAGAAGGTGTAAACCATCAAAGCCTTACATTTCCTCTGGTTTTTGCTTATTTATTATTTTCTCTTCGAATGTTAACCACTTTTGTTTCTGACAGAAACACCCTTGTTTAGGGGTGGTGATCTCAAAAGTAAAAGCCCATAAGATCCCATACTGAACTTTTAACTTGGGCTCCACTATAGGTGCCAAAGATGGTTAAATTACGCTAGGTTTTGAACCATTATTCTAGGGTTGGCATCACTGACGCCAGGCTGTGTGCCAGTCGACGCGGTTTGAATCTATACTAACAGATGTCGCGCAGATCGATTTCCTGTAATTTCCGTGCTTCAGAATTGCCAACACACTGTTTCGGAGAACGAGCCATGGTTTAGTTAACTGGCAGTTACTTTCACATTGAAAAACCCGGTGCTGGTTAAGACTGGCTGTTATCTCCATCTGGCAGTTAGTTAACAGAGAGATTAACAGCACAATAGCAAGAAATTAGTGCGGTTACAAACACTGCTTTTGAAGGGCGGAGAACTCATTATGAGGATTGTCACTGCCTCTGCGGTCAGCTCGAACACTTTCTCCCCAGAGTTCAACTTGTGGTTCGAGACCTATAACAATGGGTCTGGTGTTTTCTTTGTGGTGTTCCTGTGTTACGACTGACTGTTGTATAACGTTTACGTATTTCGAAAATTTAAAAATGAAATCAAATTATCGACATTCAACAATTACTGCGTTTTATCCAAATTATATTTGTGTGTTGGGGGGGGGGGGGGGCATATGATGAACAATTCTTTTGGGGGATTCTGTTGAACGACTTTGGGGAGGATGCGTCCACGTCCTTGGGGGGAATGGGCACCCCTGGGTCCTTCCGCCAGATTCGCCAATGCTTACAATATGCCTGTTTTCGGAGAAGAATTATCCAAAATGAAAAAGCGCGCACACAAATAATAAACCACTTCCCACGCAAGCCTATTCACGCTTTTGCCTGGCCATTCCTAACCCCCTTCCCTCTTCCCAACACGTGTTTGCAGCGAGGATGAAAACTGAAGCTGAATTTAAGAAGAGAATTAGATCTGCTTTCTCGTATTAATGTATCCTGAACTGTGTTTGGCAGCAAGCGAGGCTTTGGCGTCTGGACTCACAGCCAGTATAAACTTATGTGGGGCTTGTGTCAGTTGTCCCTATATGTTTGTTACAGCCCCTTCATCCATCTTATCTTACCACCATTCATCCTCATCTTCGCGATTAGCCAAAGGGACAGAAAAAAGTAAAGTAAAATAAACTAAATCAACCAATCAGTCATTATAACAAAAATTCTTGACCACAAGAATAATTTATTGCCTTTTAATTGACTTCTTGTTGATTTCTTTACTTTTTCTTGACTTCCACGACTTTCTTGACTGGCAGACACCCTGAAAAACTTTGTTCTCTATACCCCTGCTTTACAATCAAATTATATTGAATATGAATAAGAATGGGGCACACTTTGTTCTATCAGTATAGACCCTAAGGCAAGAAATTCTGCACAGGCATTGAACAGTGATGTTATCAGAAAGTGGTCCCAAAACTTTGTTCATTAATTGCTTCCGTTTTCCCGTTTGTTTAGTAGCAGGACAAACTTATTTTCTTCTTGGGCAATAACTGAATCAAAATAAATTTTACTATTGAGTTTGTAAGCGCAGTCCATAGACTTCTAACTTGCATGTTTTTTTCTGTTACGTATTTTCCTAATTAATATTATGTGATGCTCAAAATGCAGGACATTTATAATATTATGTGATGCTTAAAATGTAGGACATTTATAATATTTTTCAAATTCCTCCCGGACGCCGGACATAAGGCTAAAATGTAGGACATGTCCGGGAAAATCCGGACGTCTGGTAACCCTAGTTAAGGCAAGAAAGGAAAGAGCCTTTTTTGAATGGTCTGAATTGTAAAAGAAGGTATAGTGGAACCACAAGCAAAAAAACCTGCGCAGAAGCACATCGCGCCGGCGGGTGCGGGAAAGGGCAGGGGGAAGCAACATTCGCGCTGGCTCACGTCAGCGTTGCCAGGCCTATTGATTTCACGGGAGAATTCCTTAATAAACCATTGCTATGGAACCTCCAACGGCCAGCTTAAAAACACGTTTCCTGCTCATCTTACTTGAACATGGAGGGGAGATGTGGAGTGGAACTGCTGTAACTGCTGAAAAGTGCTGTTTGAAGTGTGAAATTATGTCAAACGCTACTCAATTGTGCTAGGACATTATTTTATTACTTTTGCTACATTACTATTTTTAGATGGCTGTATTTTATCCCACCCTAAACTCTATTTTTATTTTAGTTATTTTACGTCGTTTTTGTGCCTCTACGGGTAAGTACGACAATATGGATGAATGAAAAACTGATGAAATGGATGATGTGACACAAACACAGTGAAACGTCCTTGCCTTACGAGGTAGAAACACTGACTTCGTAGCGTGGGCAAATTATGTTATACATTTATGTGTTTGTGGGTGTGTGTGTGTGTATATTTCCAGCAGATTAGGAGAATGGGTGGCACCCTAGCATAAGCATTGCTATCTTGAATTATTGAGGAAGACGTGCTGTCTAATTCACCAAATATATTTCACATACGTAATGCATTTTCTCATTATGGTGCAGGACGCGTGCCCACCCCTATCGATAGCTGTACACCGAACACCAGCAGAAGGCAAATTGATTTGTTATTGTTAGCATTCGACTTGAAAGATTGTGGAAAATCGCCGACAACGAAAGGCGGCACGTTCATCTGTGAACACAACTTTCTACCATTTCCTGTCATAAAAATTCCTCGCGATAATAGAGGCATCGCAAACCCCTTGTGTCGGTGCTGAGAAAGGGCAAATTTGAGGGTGTTTTCCATGCACCCTCTAACCAGAAAATGCGGAATAGATGAAAGATGTTGGTCGGTTCCCTCGGGCGGTTTATTTTCTTTTGTTTGAAACATGTCCACTCCTGAAATGGAGATCTTCGGTATATTTTCGCCAAACAAAAGTATCTGTAAACAATGCGCGCCACTCCCCTTGCCCCCCTTCCAGTGCACACGACAATGCCGCCCCTCCGCCCCCAAGAACGTCGTTCATCCGCTACTATTAGATCATCGGATTTTGTAGCAGATCTTCTGGTTTCCCAAGGAACAATCTCCCGAATTTTTCAAATCTGACAGAAACACACTTGTTTGGGGGTGGGGATATCAAAAGTAAAAGCCCATACTTGCTCGCGGGGAAGAAAGGGGATTTCTTCTCATGATGTAGGGACGAATGGCAAACAGGTGGATGCACGCGCATGGCTCTCAGCCATTACGTCAGAGCTCTGATGTCAACATACAGTAGTGGCCAAAGCCAGGAGGGGAGGGGGGGGGGCTTTTCAGAGGGTGGCAAGTGGAGTTTCCGGTTTTGTTCTTTTCTGTAGACCATTGAAGTGAATGTTTTCTTTTTGTTCTTGTTGTCTTCCTTTCACTTATAGTGAGAAGAATCTAACTGCATTGTAAAAGAAAATATGCATAATTGTGCTATTTACGACTGTAGCAATTATTACAAAAGATGAAAAGAACGAATATCAAGTATCTTGGATTTCCTGTTAAGGCGATCTCCTACCCCGGCGAAGGTCTGAGCATTTTCTATGTAAGCTTATGGGATGTTTTCGGTATTTTGGTCACGATTATCTCGAGAACCAGTCGACAAAAATTTTCCAAATTTTGATTGAACACTGAGAAAGGATGTTTCTAGAGACCCACTGATTAATATTTTCATTTTTTGCATCAACGTCCCGAAAATTAATTAATTCATTTTACTCTATTTTCACTTTTCTTGACACAGCAACCCTGCAGAGCCCAGTCGCCTGGCTCTTCACGGACCCTCGTTCACGACTAATGAGCCGGGAGGAGAAGGGAGGGAGGCCCGAGGATAACTCACCAGATGTTTTCGAGCTGTAGAAATCTGCTTCAGGTATAAATATCCGGGGAGGAAAGCTCTCGGAAGATTTAACTGAGTATTTTTGAAATTATAGGGCTAACTTGAAAATGGACACAAGAAAGTGTTCAGGAATGCGAATAGAATCAGCACAGATATATATTCACTTAGTCTGGAGTATGAAATTTCTCGAAGTACTGGGATGGCGAAAGTATGCTGTAAAGCATTGCTGTTCTCAAGGAGGGGTTGAGGGCAGCATATTCCCCAGTATCTCAGATGTCAAGAAGAGAAATAAATTACACAATGTCCATTTCAAGAATATTTCGGCAAAAATAAAGCGCAGGTTAAGTAGTTCATGAATATCTGGATAATGAACTTCTAACAATTGTATAGATCAGTCTCCCACCCCATCCATGACCAATAGCGCGTCCCCCCTTAGATCATGCCATAATTCCCATAAAGTATTTTATTGCGACACTCTCCTATTACAGAAAGTCATTTTTTAAGATTTACTGAATAATTTACTTGATCTGCCCCTTCTCCAAATTATTCCTTTTCTTCATCTTGGAACCAATTATAGTGAGTTGAATTAATTACTAATCAAGTATGTTCCTCTCCGCCTCATCGCACACATTGCACAACGATGTCCTTTTTATACATATATTTTAGAAAAATATATTGAATTTTATGATAGTGAAAGGAAAAATATTCCTCACCAAGAATTTAGATGGGGCGGTCTGCGTCATTATCCCCTCACGCGCGAAGCGCCTAATAATCCGGGAGGAGGGGGAGACCCAAGAGAATAAAACCCAGATGCACTCGACCTGCATGCAACCGGTTTCGGGTATATGTAACAGGGGAAAGACCCCTCAAGATCAATCTTGGTATTTCTTTTTCTAAATTGTGGACGGGAAGTTTCGGAGCAAACGTTTGATGAATAGAAACAGAATAATCGCAGATAGTGTATATTCGTTTAGTGTGGAATATGAAATTACTGTGCTGCAAACAGTGCTTCCGGCAAGGAGGGGCTGCGGGCGGCGGCATATTCCCAAGAATACAGATCAATTGCGCTAAATCAATTTCAATTTCAAAAATATTTCAACAACGACCAATATATTGTTTTGTTCCGTCGTGGAGGATTCTCCCCGATGGCACATTGTTAGCTTCATCGCCTTGTAATCAAGGCGTCCCTGGTTGAATAACCGGTGGAGACACATAGTACTTCGGATCCCACTTTAAGCTGTAGGCCCAGTCCCGATTAGCTTTACTATGCATAAAATGCAATTAAATCAATGTTTCATGGTCGCAAGAGTGTAAAACATCTGAGTCACATAAAATATAACGTTTAGCTTGAATTAACAGTGTTACCTTCTCAAAGCTTTTAAATAGAAATGGCATATGCATGGTTTCGTTACACATTCCAACTTTAGGCCAAAACCTAAATAGTTTTACTAAATTAAAAAAAGAATACTCTCAAAAGAGGAACACTGAAAAATTTGTTTAAAAGCAGATTTTCATGCCCCAAATATCGTACTAACAATAATATTACATACGCGTGTATGCATAATCACACAATAGCAGTAAAGTGGAAAATAAAATACGAAAATTGTATTTATTTTAACTCCACATACATACATGCACCTCCATAAGTGTGTTATGTATTATGTATCTGCATGTCTGTGTTAACTTATATTTCTGTTATTGGCCTGCAACCGTGGCGGAGTGGTTGGCACAGCGCTCTACGACGCCATGGGTCCTGGGTTCGAATCCCGGCCTGAGCATGGATGTTCTTTGTGATTGTGCCTTCATCAATTTCACAATATCATCACTCATCCTCATTTTCGCGATTAGCCAAAACTGGATTAAAAGCGACGCGAAATAACAAGAAATCAAAATGATCCGTAAATATGTTTCATGCTTCAGGACGTACTGGTAACCTTCATTTTTCACCCCCTGGAAGTTTTTTTTGCCCTAGTCCATGTCTATGCAAGAATACGTTTATCTACGAATACGACAATTCTATTTATTACGTAAGGCATTATACAATATACCCCGAGGAAATATCATTATTTACGAGATTTTCTTCTCTCAGAAGATGTAAAATTGGGTTTTCATGTTGTTGTTTTTCCGTGAAGCACTGTTCTTCCGTCGAGTAGCTAATCTGGAGTACGTACATTTAAATCTTCTTACACATCTCACTATGTCCCAACAAACTGTCGTACAACATGATTTTTACTCGCCAAAAGTCGTACCATTTGTTTTTATTGCGCTTTCTGTCCTGCCAAGACAAGCAGAATGTCCTATTGCGCATGAAATACATATATAACAGCGATGTACGTAACGTATCTAACCGTTATGTCTGTCCGGTTGTCCCTATGCTAAAACATAGCACCAGCTATCGTAAGGCACAACCAACACCCCCCAGCTATCAATTTTCTCTTGGAACCTTGAATATATGTGTACGACAGAAACACACTATTAGATTGTAGTAGAAAAGGTCATATGGTTCAAGAATAGTAGAATTTGATTACAAGTAGCAAGAATGATTTCGAAGGATTTAAATTTGAAACAGATTTTCGTAGTGATTAATTCTGCATAGGTATAATAGTTCTGCAGTTGTGATGAAAAGATCTAGTATTGAAATGCAAATTGGAAGCCCTTTTAATTCTAATCTTTTCATCACGATTTCCCTCTATTGATCGCTCTTCGGTCTGATTTTCCGTGTGACTATGATATGTACCGCGATTCCATGTAACACTTTCCTAGTCTTCCACGTTCATGACAAACATGCCGCTCTCAATATAGCAACTGCTACCGATATTTTCATTTGATACTACAAAATTTATGAGGATAATCCGAGCTTTTTCTCTTGGAAAGATCGACATCTACCATTTATTCCCGGCCGGTCATTCACGCCAAAAATAGTTTAGGCCTAGAGGCCATACCAGATGCGCTGTCCTGTTGAGCGATCATATTTCACGGCATGGTCCACTGCGTTCTTTCACCTCGTGTCTGTTCAAATGTGTGTGATCTTCCTTTGAGACAAGTGTTTCGGAAAGCAGTGTCTGTCGAAGATTTGTAAAATGAAAAGTGGCGACGATATCAGCAGAAAGAGGAAACGGTGCTACAGTTACGGAATCTTTGCGAAGAATATTACAATAATAAGGTTGACATTGGAAAGGACAAGATTACGGATATTGAACGACTTACCAGAGAACAATCAACTTGCAAACAATGGAAAGCAGAAAGACGGATCAGAGTAACTGCCTCAAACGTAAAGAAATAGCTTGTAGACGAGCAGGCACTTCAACATCGCCACTCGTCAGAAATTTATTATATCCACCATTCCTCTCTGGTAATGCTATAGCTTGGGGGTAAAGCCAACGAACCAATTGCCAAAGAGCAATATGAACAAAAGTTTTCAGTCTCCATAAAAAATTGTGGCCTATGCATCGACGAATTCCATCCATTTCTTGCAGCATCCCCCGATGGAGTAGTCATATGCAATCAAAATTCCTATCTCATAGAAATAAAATGTCCATATGCAGCTCGTTATTGTAAGACCATTGCTGAGGCCGCCCAAAACATCAAGAGTTTTCCACTATCTGTTAGCAACAGTGGTGATTTATATCTTCCCAGAAACCATCAATATTTTTACCAAATTCAAGCACAGTTACAGTGTTGCAACATGGAAAGATGTGATTTAGTGCTGTATATCCCTAGTGATTTGAAAGTTCTGACCATAACTAGAGATAGAGATTTCATGCGACAGATTATGGACAAGTTGCAAAGATTCTACAATGAATGCTTGCTGCCGGAAATTGTAGATTCTCGTGTAGAACGAGGATTACAAATCCGCGAACTAAAAACGAATGTAGTACAAACTGAGAAGAGACAAAAAAATAGCTGAACCTTGCAAGTTTTCAGTTCTTCCTATTTTAGGAACCTTTATGTCAAGTGAATAATTCAAAATGAATTTTATAGACTACACAAAGTGTTAAATTCCATCAGAACTATGACATGTAGTCTGCAATATGTATATTTGTGTTTGTTTGTGTGTTATAGTGTGTAATGAATTGTTCGGAAAGGGCCATTAAAGTGCCCCTTGCCATTTTACGAACATTTATATGAAGTAAAAAATTTAAATGAATTTTATAGACTACACAAACTGTTAAATTTCATCAGAACTATGACATGTAGTCTGCAATATGTATATTTGTGTTTGTTTGTGTTTATATGTGTGTTATAGTGTGTAATGAATTGTTCAAAAAGAGCCATGAAACTCCCTCTTTTCCATTTTACGAATATTTATATGAATTAAATTAATTCTATAGACTACACAAACTGTTAAATTTCATCAGAACTATGACATGTAGTCTTCAATATGTATATTTGTGTTTGTTTGTGTGTTATAGTGTGTAATGAATTGTTCGGAAAGAGCCACGGAACTGCCTATTGCCATTTCACGAACATTTATAAGAAGTAAATAATTTAAAATGAATTTTATAGACTACACAAAGTGTTAAATTCCATCAGAACTAGGACATATAGTCTTCAATATGTATATTTGTGTTTATTTCATGTTATAGTGTGTAATGAATTGTTCGGAAAGAGCCATTAAAGTGCCCCTTGCCATTTTACGAACATTTAGCTATATGAAGTAAATAATTTAAATGAATTTTATAGACTACACAAAGTGTTAAATTCCATCAGAACTATGACATGTAGTCTGCAATATGTATATTTGTGTTTGTTTGTGTGTTATAGTGTGTAATGAATTGTTCGGAAAGGGCCATTAAAGTGCCCCTTGCCATTTTACGAACATTTATATGAAGTAAAAAATTTAAATGAATTTTATAGACTACACAAACTGTTAAATTTCATCAGAACTATGACATGTAGTCTGCAATATGTATATTTGTGTTTGTTTGTGTTTATATGTGTGTTATAGTGTGTAATGAATTGTTCAAAAAGAGCCATGAAACTCCCTCTTTTCCATTTTACGAATATTTATATGAATTAAATTAATTCTATAGACTACACAAACTGTTAAATTTCATCAGAACTATGACATGTAGTCTTCAATATGTATATTTGTGTTTATTTCATGTTATAGTGTGTAATGAATTGTTCGGAAAGAGCCATTAAAGTGCCCCTTGCCATTTTACGAACATTTATATGAAGTAAAAAATTTAAATGAATTTTATAGACTACACAAACTGTTAAATTTCATCAGAACTATGACATGTAGTCTTCAATATGTATATTTGTGTTTGTTTGTGTGTTATAGTGTGTAATGAATTGTTCGGAAAGAGCCACGGAACTGCCTATTGCCATTTCACGAACATTTATAAGAAGTAAATAATTTAAAATGAATTTTATAGACTACACAAAGTGTTAAATTCCATCAGAACTAGGACATATAGTCTTCAATATGTATATTTGTGTTTATTTCATGTTATAGTGTGTAATGAATTGTTCGGAAAGAGCCATTAAAGTGCCCCTTGCCATTTTACGAACATTTATATGAAGTAAAAAATTTAAATGAATTTTATAGACTACACAAACTGTTAAATTTCATCAGAACTATGACATGTAGTCTGCAATATGTATATTTGTGTTTGTTTGTGTTTATATGTGTGTTATAGTGTGTAATGAATTGTTCAAAAAGAGCCATGAAACTCCCTCTTTTCCATTTTACGAATATTTATATGAATTAAATTAATTCTATAGACTACACAAACTGTTAAATTTCATCAGAACTATGACATGTAGTCTTCAATATGTATATTTGTGTTTGTTTGTGTGTTATAGTGTGTAATGAATTGTTCGGAAAGAGCCACGGAACTGCCTATTGCCATTTCACGAACATTTATATGAAGTAAATAATTTAAAATGAATTTTATAGACTACACAAAGTGTTAAATTCCATCAGAACTATGACATGTAGTCTGCAATATGTATATTTGTGTTTGTTTGTGTTTATATGTGTGTTATAGTGTGTAATGAATTGTTCAAAAAGAGCCATGAAACTCCCTCTTTTCCATTTTACGAATATTTATATGAATTAAATTAATTCTATAGACTACACAAACTGTTAAATTTCATCAGAACTATGACATGTAGTCTTCAATATGTATATTTGTGTTTGTTTGTGTGTTATAGTGTGTAATGAATTGTTCGGAAAGAGCCACGGAACTGCCTATTGCCATTTCACGAACATTTATATGAAGTAAATAATTTAAAATGAATTTTATAGACTACACAAAGTGTTAAATTCCATCAGAACTAGGACATATAGTCGTCAATATGTATATTTGTGTTTATTTGTGTGTTATAGTGTGTAATGAATTGTTCGGAAAGGGCCATGAAACTGCCTATTGCCATTTTACGAACATTTAGCTATATGAAGTAAATAATTTAAAATTAATTTTATAGATTACACAAACTGTTAAATTCCATCAGAACTATGACATGTAGTCTGCAATATGTATATTTGTGTTTGCTTGTGTTTATTTGTGTTATAGTATGTAATGAATTATTCAAAAAGAGCCATGAAACTGACTCTTGCCATTTTACGAACCTTTATCTGAATTAAATTAATTCTATAGACTACACAAACTCATTCCCTCAGAACTATGACATGTAGTCTGCAATATGTATATTGTGTTTGTTTGTGTTTATTTGTGTATTATAGTGTGTAATGAATTGTATGGAAAGAGCCATGAAACTGTCCTTTGCCATTTTACAAACATTTATATGAAGTAAATAATTGAAAATGAATTTTATAGATTACACAAACTGTTCAATTCCAACCGAACTATGTCATGTAGGTTGTGACACACACACATATTTATGGGTGTCGGAACCAGAAAACAGAGGCGATGAATTTGATGGTCTGGCTGATCATGCGTCACCCAATTAAAAAGGCAATGTGGCAGGACCTGGCCCATAGCTGTCGCAACATCGAGTTTACATATGTCTGTAGTTTTAGTTTCTGTGTGTGTGTCGGATTACGTTTATTCATCTTCCAAACCTTTGGAAAGCACTCGGCGGGAGAAACATGATACTTCGGTGGTGATTCTCGGAATTTGACCCCAGCTGGCAGGCCCTTCCAGTTTCTCCACCGCTGGAAACCGGCGATCTGGTGGTAGGAGGGAAAATGCCAGAAGTAAACAATAATAGCTGCAGAAAACAGATCGAGGTTGAGAAAAAGGATTTCTGATGTTTTACAGTCTTGCAAGAGCCGAAGTGGTCTATTTTGTCTACCCCCGTCGCGAACCTGTGAATGCAGCGCGCTGTGACGCCAGAGTCCCGGGTTCAAATCCCAGTTCGGACATGGATGTTTGTGATTGTTTGTCCTCAATGAACAAGTCGAGATTTGACATCAATTGAGATGAGTTTTGTGTGAGGAAAGCTGCCCCTTATGGGCTTCACTTTAATAAAAAGAAAATAAAAAGGATCTGACTGCTATGCGAAAGACCCGGGTTTGATTTCCGGGTAGGTGATCTAAGGTTGGAGTTTTTCCGGCCTTGTACCCGTATAAAGCGGCTCTGGGGCTGCCCCAGCCTCAAATCAATGGGTACATGGGGGGGGGGGGGCTAAAAGCTGCAGTAGTATGGGGCTGATCACCACCTCCAAAATGGTCCAGTTCGAGAATGTGTGGGGCCCTATCCCCACATCCTCTAAATGTGCCTTCATGCCACAGTGGTACGCACAGGTAACTTTATCTTTTTATAGTGTTTGCAATGGAATTGAAATATTAAAATATTATACTGGCATAAATAGGCTACTTGTATTTTGTGCATGAAATGTTTCATTGCATTAGTGATAAGAGCTTTCGAAATGATTGATTTAATAGTTAATTGGTTCTAATGTAGCCATTATGTAAAATTCATACATCCACAACCCGAAATCCGGACAGTCGGGCCGACCTGCGTGCGAAGTGATTAGCATAGCGTGCTAAAACGCCGGGTGTCCTGGGTTCGAATCCCGGCCACGGCGTAGAAGTTTTTTTTGTGAGTTGCCGTACAACAATTTCATCTAATACGCATTCTTCATTATTGTTGCAATTATCCAAGTATCAGAAAGTGACGAATAATAACAAAATTAATCAGTCAATCAACGGACACTCGGTTCTAGGATCAGATCCAGGTACCCGGTTCCGCCGAACTTTATATTGTTTGCCATCTCTAGTATATACGTATGTAATCATGTATTATTTATACGCGGATCTTCCCGATGCCGTAGTGGTTACGTCGTCGTCTTGTAATCAAGGAATCCCGAGGTCGATACCCGGTGCAGGCACATTGTGGTTCGGACTCCACTTTAAACTGTAGGTCCAGCCCTGGCTAGCCTTTCTGTGCATAAAACAAATTTAAAAACAAACTCTACATTTATTTATGCATATATAGTATGGTCCGTTATCTACATTTATAATGGAAGAATAGTGTGTTTTACAATAATAAAAATAATGTAGTAACCAGCCCTGTTACGGAAACGCCACTGCTTTAGAAACATATTTGTCTCTCAGACTCAAACTCTCGGACCAAATTCCAACTTCATATTTTTCTTGGTCCGGAACACACTTCACCAATTTCATGCCACCACTTCCAGTCCATAATTTAAAAACCAAAAGACATGTTGCTTTCTTTTCATCTTCTAAACCTGTTGTGTGTTGGGGCGAAACCACCTGCCGTGTTCCAAACCCTCTTTCTACAAGGTCATTAGGCGACCCCGAGCAGCTGCAGTGAACCTGCCGGCCGGCAACAGGGTTGCTCTGTCAAGAAAAGTGAAAAAAAGTCTGATATTTCACAAATAAAATGAATTAATTAATTATGGGGACGTTGATGCAGAAAATGAAAATATCGATCAGTGGTTCTCTAGAAACATCCTTTCTCAGCGTTCAGTTAAAATTTGAAAATTATCTGTCTACTGGTTCTCGAGATAATCGTGACTAAAGTTACGCCCATAAGCTTACATGGAAAATTGCTCAAACCTTCGCCGGGGTAGGAGATCGCCTTAAAGAAGAAGAATTTTGTTACAAATGGGTATTGGCTTGCAGGCGGAAGAAGAAATTATACCTTAGAAATGGTAGTGTTTATATATCTATCTATCTATCTATATGTTTGCGGGAAACAATAATATCAAATGGGGCTCGTAAATCGGAGGTATGGGGTGGGTCGAAAAATATCGACAAATGGGGCATCTGGAGCAAAGTCATATTTTTTTAATGGAACGATATACAATAACATGCATAATATAAAAGATCACACGCAGAGAAACACAACGCCGTTGGTCTCATGCATCTACTGCACATAGGAACGAAGATATGGCCATGTGAAAATATGTAAACAAACTAACAAGTGGCCCACTTGACCGTCAGTACCACGGCATGTACAAGTATGAGATGTCGGAAGCCATTGGACAAGATGAAGACAGAACGTGTTATAGAAAGAAAAAATACAGTAGACATCGTCAGCACCATGTATTTGACAGTGTTACAGCATAATGAAAATGACCATGACAGTATGTCGAAGAACCACTGCGTAAGAAGCGAAAACCTGTCAAAGTGTGTGTTCAAAGTGGTGGCCGTCAGCTGCGATACAGGCAACGAGGCGCCCATGCAAAGATCGTTGCACAGAATGTAGCATCTCGTAGGGAATGTCCCTACAGGCCGCAGTAATGCGGTGTTGCATATCCTCTGGAGTTGTTGGCACATTCCGGTAGACAATGTCCTTCAGCTTTCCCCACAGGAAAAAGTCTAACGGTGCCTAATCTGGGGAACGAGCCGGCCATTTGACAGGCCCTCCACGTCCAATCCAAAGATTTGGAAATTTATTTTCCACACATGCTGTAGCGCGTCTTGCACTGTGAGCTGGGCACCCGTCATGTTGGTACCACATGTCCCTCCTTGTCTGAAGTGGTATGTCCTCCAATAGTACAGGCAGTTCATGTTGTAAAAACTGTATGTATCGGTCAGCATTCAGTGTCCCTTGCATAAAAAAGGGCCAATGAGATGTTCACCCACTATATCACACCACACGTTCACACTCCATGGGCGCTGGCGTTCCACTTGGCGAAGCCAATGTGGATTTGTCACCGACCAATAGTGCATGTTCCTTAGGTTGACATTTCCATGATTGGTAAAAGTTGCCTCGTCAGTGAAGAGGATACGTGACAAATCGGGTGTGTCGTGTCGTAACAACCATGTGCAAAACCGAACACGGTCCACAAAATCATTCCCGTGAAGTTCCTGATGGAGGGAGATATGATATGGGTGAAACTTGTGTGTGTGCAGAATGCACAATACACTTCGCTGACTCATCCCAGGATCCCTGGCAATTTCACGGGAGCTAACGTGCGGATTCACAGCAACAGCGGCGAGAACATTTGTTGCACCTGCCTCACCTGTAGTTGGCTTGTTCCGCACACGTGCTCGTGGTGTTACACTTCCGGTGTCTCTTAATTTAATAAATAACTTACCAAACAGACGTCGAGATGGCTGTCGTCTGTCCGGATATCTCTCTGCGTACACACGGTAGGCTTCTGAGGAATTCTTTCGGCATTCCCCATAAATCAGGATCATGTCCGCTTTTTCTATGTTTGTGAACACCATAATCTTCGCTCTTACCACTACGACTGCTTGCTATGAACTAACACGATCTCGTGGATCTGCTATCAAAACTTGCTCTGCGTAAAGGCAGTTCTGTCAGGCACCTGAGAAGTCTTACATGCCGTGGCACTGACGGTCAAGTGGGCCACTTGTTAGTTTGTTTACATATTTTCACATGGCCATATCTTCGTTCCTATATGCAGTAGATGCATGAGACCAACGGCGTTGTGTTTCTTTGCGTGTGCTCTTTTGTATTATGCATGTTATTGTATATCGTTCCATTAAAAAAAATATGACTTTGCTCCAGATGCCCCATTTGTCGATATTTTTCGACCCACCCCATACCTCCGATTTACGAGCCCCATTTGATATTATTGTTTCCCGCAAACCTCACATCGCTACTGTTTCTGGTTTCTTCGCTATTTCAGGTGGTACTTTTAGGTGCCTCACGCGGTATATATATATATATATATATATATATATATATATATATATATATATATATATACACCAGTGGCGTGCGGTGACGTTTAGACTAGGGTACGCAAGAGAAATACGTAAGTGAAATCCTTAGTGGATAATTTACCAAACTTTGAAAACAATACTAGTGGCTGTATCAAATGCATTCATATGCACACTAAAGCTGATTGAAGTTAGTTGAATTGAAATGGGATCTAATTCAGGATTTTTTTATATAAGATATAACCTTAAAACGCTACCGGAGAGATTCAGATGTAACACGATAAAACATTTGTATGATATTTTATATATTTGCTTCGCAAATATATTCTCAAAAAACGTGCAGCCCAACAATTCAACCTTGATTAGTTTCTTCATGCAGCGCGATGCACATTGAACGGGAACGAAAGAACAGACAAATGTTTAAATAAGTAATATCTTAATTAAAAGTGTGGGACGTTACCCCCACACCCCCTATACGCCTTCATGGCGTGGTGCTATGCACAGGGGAACACTTTTTTTAAGGGTTGAGGAAGAAATATACACATAAGTAAGTTTTTTCCTGAAAATGCCTAAGATACTGCTTACCATCCTTCGTAACTCCAGCCTGAGACAAGTCCTCCAATTCAGGAACAGGCCTCCCATTTCGGATTATTTCCACTTTCTTTTCATAACTATATGACGAAAAACCCCTCTCCAGAACGTCATTGACAACTCCCGATTCCATATTATTTCTATTTCACCTCTTCACCGCAATGACAAAACAATAATAAGAACGAAACACTGCAAATTTCACACGCAAGACGGAAGAAACGAAAAACGTCAATCTCTCGCGGTAACAAGTGTCTCCTTCCTCGAAATAGCCACTCACATTTGTAGATGAATGGATCAGGGTTGTCAGTCGACGAGATATTTTGTAGAATGAAGAAATTACGGACTCTCGTAGAAAATGCATCAGAATAGAATGGTATTAATCCCAACACACTTCAAAAGCTCAAATAAACGTTGGGCAGGGTTCGAAGTCCTGAGGGGGAATGGAGGGATTTCCCCCACCAATAATATTGGCCACAAAAATCCCCACACCAAAATTTCCCCGGGGGGGGGGGAGAGTTTTTGTTATAACAATGAAAGATGAAGGATAATATTGAAAACATACACTACCTCTTCAAGAGATATTTAACAGATCTACACCAATAGCAAAATATGTACAATAGAAGTAAAACAATTCCAACTATTTTTGTAATTTATTGAATTAATTTTAATTAATTTATTCTTTAACCCGTTAGTAAATGAATTTGTTTGCTACTTTATAAATATCTCATGTATATAAAAGTAACAAATTGATTTCTTTCTATGTATTTATTAATAATGCATTTTTAAATATTTAGAAATTCATTATTTTTTTATATGGAATGACATTATAAATATGTATATCATAATTATATTATGTGTATATGTAATATATGCGCGCGTGTGTGTAGATTGAGATATCTCCCCACCCCACCACCACCAATATGATGTTGCACCCTTATGTTGGGCACAATGTAACGTCCATTTACGTAACTTTGCAACGTAAGGGAGCGGGGGTACATTCGAATCCCATAGTAAGCATTGTGTTTATTTTTTTTCTTTCGTTCATTTATATCGTGGGGTCAACAGTCAACACCCATCCTTATAAGCTGAAATGCAAAGTGACACGAATACAATTTTGATCTCTAGAATGAGAAAGACAGATACTGAGAATGGTGTGAAACATGCAAATTGTCCATATAATTTCCTTCTGACACATTGACATGACGACGCCGAAAAGTGTTTCAGGTAAAACGCAATACTCAGTCGATCACTCCATTTCTCTCACCTCCCGATAAACGTTTTCTTGCCTTCCGCTCCGATTTGTATGTCAGTAATCAATTTTTATAACGCATTTTTATTGCAACCAAATCACAGGGATTAATTTATCTAAGCGTGTCTGTCCAATGTTAGTAAACTAAACATTCGAGAAAAAATGTATGTTGACTACTACCAACACTGCAGACGCTGCCAAAATCTTGGGTACCCTGGCTTCTTAGAACCATGTGCTTTGAACAGGAAAATGCACCGTGGGATAAGCGCGGGAAGACCCAAACATATGGTGGGGGTTGATCGGAGCCAATGGGGATTGCCCTCTGAATTTCTAGGGTACCCAACAGAGGCAGCAGCTTTTGCTCGTGGAAATCGGCAGAAGCCACGGTGGATGGGGTGGGTCCGGGCAACACCGAAGGCACAATCGGGATCATTCGGGCAGACGTTCGGGACTGCCTGGAGGGCCAGGCTACTCGGGCAAGGCAGCAGCGTTCTCGGACGGAAGATAGAATTTCTGGCAGTGGAAGGGGTTTCGGAGAGACGATAGTTGAATTTTCATGCTCCGAGAAGGTGGGGAAAATTATTATTTTTTCTTACGGTGTTGTGGGTACGCAGTGAGTACCTTGCGTACCCAGAATGCACGCCGCTGATATATACACACACACACACACACATATATAATATATGTGCATGTATTATGTGCTTTCACGTATCACATTTTACGTTGCTTTTCTGCCTACTTGGGCTAATTGCGGCGATTAGACTTGATGGTCATATGAAATTTTATCAAGGGACAAACACAAATACTCTTACCCAGTTCAGGATTCGAACCCGGTGACTTCCGTGGCAATATCGCCAGTCAAGAACCCGGCGCCCTTAGTCACCGAAGCGACTCACCTATATGTATATATGTAGTCTAATGTGTGTATATTTATGTATGTATACGTAATATACATATGTGTGCAATATAGGGTTATTAATGCAGTCTATGTTATATGTTCTTTCGTGCCTCAAATTCATTTCTAAGTTCCCCGTCCACATAGTACCGTACCATGAAGGCACATTTTAGAGGATGTGGGGATAGGGACCCACACACAGGGGTGCCCATAGGAGGGGGGGGATTATGGCGCAGGCTGCGCCATCGAGATTTTTTGGGGGATCTTTTCCTTTCAAATAATATAAAATTCAATATTAGTAGTGGTATTTATGATAGGGACAGCGCCAGAAAGGAAGAGCTCTCCTCAAGCAGCTTTGGCTATACTTAAAACTTGCTCAACATGCCCATATGAGCTTTTTGCTCTAGTGTGGTACCCCGTCTAATCCAAGATTTTTGTAAAAATGCCCTCGGGAATTTTTCAGAAAGGAAGAGCTCCCTCAGATTCATTTGTGCATACTTACAAAAATTGCATCAGCCAGATTTTTGTCCATAAACTTGTCAAAAATTGATATATTTTTGGCCACACCAGAAATTAAGCAAAAACCCATACATACACACACATATTTACTTCTGGTTTAAGTTTAATTGGATACTAGGTTCAATTTGCTTATCTAATATTAAAACAATGCAATATGCAGAGCCCCTCTAGAATTGCTCCGTGTTTGCATGTTTCCCCCTCTGTGGCAATGTTTGCAATTCCCGAGACGGTAGTATTGATTTTTGCTTTGCATGTTCTCCTCAGCGCCAGTACTTACAGAAATTCCCGAGTATTGCATCAGCCAGTATTGTGAGAATGACTGAAGAGAACAGATGTGTTGATACAGTGCTTCTCATACTTACATGGTTTAAATATTCATATTGAACAATATAAAATCTGATATTTGTTGTAATCCACTCATATTTAGAGTCAAGCTTATATTTGTCCCATGTCCTGCATGTTTGTGCAGGTATTTGCGCTGGGTCAGTGTGAATGAATATTTATTCTCTTTTTACACTTGTGGGCTATTGGTTTTACAACCTGTCATAAGATAAGCATAGAGATTAGATTTAAAACCCAGGAAATTGTATATAAATACCAAAGCCAAAAATATTAAGTGTATACACACATACACACATACACACACACACAAAGCACAGTGCTGAACCCAACTGATATTTTTTATTCAGTATAAAGTTTTGAATTGAAACCCAGGAAATTGTATATAATAAACAACAGCAAAAATGCCGAATCAAAAATATTGTAATCAGTGCAATAAAAATATATTTAGTTCTAATTGGGCCAGACACCAAAAGATTTGTAACCCAGACAAATACAGAACTCCCACAAAAATTTGCCCTAAATGCCATAGAAAATATAACATGGAATATTTCACATATAAACATAAAGGTACTTGCTCTGCACAGTCATCAATATTGCCCCCTCAACCATCCACATCTGGTCTGAAAAGAAGGCATGAAACACCTGTCAATGCTGGACCTGCAAAGCAGCCACGCCATGCACCCATCCATAGCAGTTTTAATGCCCAACTTAGGGATTACCGGTTTGTATCAGAGCCAAGATGTGGCATTGAGAATTTCTTGAACAGTATAAATTCTGATCTCCAGGCAATTCTTAATGCACAAAATGGCTCTTATAAGTTCTCCCTCAAATTGTTTATACAATATAAGAAACCAAATGGTACAAAATTTACACAGCCCCACATAACAGAAACTGTACCTGTATATTCAAATGCAAATTCAGACAAAATAATAAGCAGGTTGATGGATCAACTGAATATCAAACACTCTGAATTTGCGGCAAAAGAGTCAGGATGGAGCCTATGCGGCTCTCCGCACAAGTTATATGTTAATATTTCTGAATTCAGCCCATTACAAGGTTCCACTTATGTGCCATTACCTGCCAATATCAAAAACAAAAGAGCCGTGGTCAATATAAAAAATAATGACCAGAAATGCTTTTTGTGGTGTATATTAGCTGCTTTGTATCCAGTTTCAAGGGATCCTCAGAGAATAACTTATTACAAGCAACATGAACACAAATTTGACGATGCAATGGAGGGTTTAGAATATCCAATGTCTGTCCAGAATATTGATAAATTTGAAAAAAAGGCCAGGCATATCAATGGCAAACAATTATCTATTAATGTATTTATTTGTTCCACTGGCAATTGCCCGATAGCACCTCTCAGAATCAGTACACTTGATGATGAATCTGCTATTCCGATTGATCTGCTCTTAATTGAAGGGGATAGCACATATCATTATACTCTCATACATAATCTTGAAGCTATAGTCAGAACACAACTAGACAAATCTAATAGAATATTTAAGTTGTGCAGAAGATGTTTAACTGTATTTGATGGTCAAAAAATGGTAAATAGGGTTCCTGAATGTAATACAGAAATTGCTAAAAACAAGTTAATTGAGCATCTGAAATACTGTGGCAACCATAAACCTGTTCATATGGTGATGCCCAATCCAAGTGAAAATTGCAAATTCAAAAAGTTTGAAGCCTTGTTGGAACACCCAGCATATATTGTCTGTGATTTTGAATCGAACCTCAAACCTCTTGCATTCTGCAATCCAGATCCCGAAGAATCTTCAAGTACATCATACCAGTTACATGAACCTTCTAGTTTTTGTTATATGGTTATACGGGATGGTGTAGCTAGTAAAGAATATTCATACATGGGACCAGATGCCATCAAAATATTTGCACATAGAATAGAAAATGAGTGCCGTGACATAGCATCTAACATCTTATTAAAATCAAAGCCCATGTTGCCTTTAACAGAGGAACAGATTGAAGATTTTAACAATGCAGAAAAATGCCCGGTATGTGATTGTGAATTTTCAGATGCAAATATCAAGGTGAAACACCATTCTCATACAGATGGTAAATTCTTAATGGCCCTGTGTAATAGCTGTAATATTAAGATCAAGAGACCAAGATTTATCCCCATATTTTGCCATGGAGCATCCAATTATGATTTCCATCATCTGATCAGATACGAGGGGTTTGACAAACAGAATTTAAATATTTTAGCTGAAAATGATGAGAAATATATATCTATTAGCAAGATAATTAAAGTTAGTGGTGTTCCTATTCACATAAGATTTCTTGATTCTTACAGATTTTTATCTGCTAGCCTGGCTACACTGGCCACTCAATTATCTGATGAACAATTCAAAATCACACGTGCCTTGTTTCCAAATCAGGACCTGAAATTAATTAGGCGGAAGGGTGTATATCCATATGACTATGTTACAGATTTTTCTAAATTTGATGAGTGTTCCCTGCCACCACAAGAAGAGTTTTACAGCAGAATCAGAGGATCTGGAATCACTGATGATGATTATCACCATGCTCAGTTGATGTGGAACAATTTAAAATGCAAGACATTTGGTGATTATCACATGGCATATTTAAAACTTGATGTCACCCTCTTAGCTGATATATTGCAGGCATTCAGAAAATCTTCTATGCAAAATTATAAACTGGATCCAATATATTTTTTCAGTGCCCCGGGCCTAGCATGGTCCGCAACGTTTTTGAACACCAAAATGCATTTGGATCTGATCCACGATCAAGATATGTATCTGTTTATGGAGAAATGTATAAGAGGAGGGATGGTGCAATGTTCCCAAAGATATGCCAGAGCAAATAACAAATATATGCCTGATTATGATCCAGCACGGCCATCAAATTATATAACGTATGTAGATGCAAACAGCCTCTATGGTCATGCCATGATGCAAAAACTGCCATATGCAGAGCTTGAGTGGGTTGAAGATTTTAATATTGAGGATCTTAAGAATTTTGATGACAGTGACTATGGCCTCTTCTTAGAGGTTGATCTGACAATTCCTGATGATTTGCACAAGAAATTTTCTGATCTGCCCCCAATTTCCGAGGTTCAGTGCTCACCTGGCTCTAAACAGAAGAAGCTCATGATGACTCTGGAGCCAAAACAGGGTTATGTTACATATTACAAAAACCTCCAGTTCCTGATGAAACATGGTGTTCAAGTGACCAAAGTTGGCAAAGTCTTAAGGTTCAGGCACTCAGAATGGTTGAAACCATACATTGATACAAATACAGAGCTTCGAACATCTGCAAAGAGCCAATTTGATAAGGGCTTGTTTAAATTGATGGTGAATTCAGTGTATGGCAAAACTATTGAAAATGTCAGAAAACATACCGATGTTAAAATAATTACTGACCCCAGCCTGAGCAAAAAATTGGTTGCAAAGCTCAACTTCAATTACAGAAGAATTTATGATGAGCACATGGCTCTTTTCAACATGAAAAAAACAAAGATTAAGTTTGATAAACCTATTTATGAAGGGGCTGCGATATTGGAATTGTCCAAATTACATATGTTAACATTGTATTATGATGTGTTGAAACCTTTTTATGGTGATCGTGTAAAATTATTGTACATGGACACGGATAGTTTTATTCTTGATATTCAAACAGAAGATGTTTATCAAGATATGTCACAGCCTGAATTGTTTCAATACTTTGATACCAGTGAACATACAAAGATTCAACACCACCACAACAAAAAGGTGCCTGGCAAGTTAAAAGATGAGACACTTGGTGATGTTATTGTGAAATTTGCTGGGTTAAGAGCCAAGATGTACACTTTTAAAACATGTAGTGCTGTTGTCAAAAAGGCCAAGGGTATTGGCAAAGTAACTGTTGAAAAAGATCTCCAATTTGAAAATTATGAAAATTGCCTCAAATCCCAGAATTCAATCAAAACATCAGAATCCAGAATTCAGAGTGAGGATCACTTATTGACTAGCAATATTGTAAGAAAAGTGGCTCTGGACCCACATGATGATAAGAGATGCATTTTATCATGTGGCATACATACTTTACCTTGGGGGCATTGTGATTTGAAAAATGGAAATCAATGCCCAAACACAGAGCATGATTTGAAATAAATAAACATGCCTATGAACTTATTTGGGTTCAAAAAACAGGCTATTATGGAGCTGCCAACACCACAAGCCTCTCCTGATATGATATCTAAACTGAGTGGCTTGTTAATTATTCATCTGAACAGCATACTTACAGATGTTGATGATGAAACAGGCAAAACATTGTACATATTTAACAATAATTTAAATCATTACCAATTACCTGTAGGTGGGCAATTGCAATTTATTACAACCCCTGAGGGTGATGTCAAGATTTCAGTAGGTAGAAATATTTATAGAATTAAGCACTCAAACATGATTTCTGGCACTGTATATACTGTTTCTGCTGGTGACTGCTTATATATTGAGGTCCCTGGATCTTATGACAAGCTTATACCCTTTTTTATAGAATTAAGAATCAGATACTCTATAATAAATAACCACTAAAACAAAAATGCCTAATGATATATTTGGCCATACAAGGCATGAAGATCACAGTGATGAGATTCTGATGCTTGATGTCAGAGTCAAGAAATTAAGAAGTGATTTGCAAGCTTTACAAACCACACTCAATGCCAGTCTTCAATTAGAAATTACAAATTTACAATCACAATGCATGGACCCTCTTCTTAAAATTGATTCTGAACTCAAATTATTGCTTCAAAAATATACTGATCTGGCAACATTAGATAATTTTCAAAGTTTGGAAGAAGCTGTAGCAGCTCTTCAAGCCAAATTTAAGACCCAGGCCACCAACTCTGAGCAATTGAAACAACAAATGGAAGAGCAGATAAATAATGTCCAGGCACAGCTCCAAACAATTGTCAAAAGCATAAAATCACAGGAAGATTTTGATCTAGTGATTTCCACTCTAAAAGAACAGATTCAATCACTCCAAATACCTAATCTGGACCCTCTGAACAATGCCATAGCCGAGGTTAAAGAAAAAATTGAGACACTTGAAAATTTTATGAACAACTTGCCATCTTCTGATGCTTTGAGTGCAATAACTCGGAATGTTGCAAACATCAAGCTGCAACTTGAAACATATGAAGATTTTGGAAAAATTCAAAGTACCATAACCCATCTTGAAGGTACAATAGCAGCAGTGCAAAGTGATTTGACAAATGTACTAGAATCTCGCCTGCCCGGTATTGTAGACACTCTTGTTAGTGTCCAGCACCAAATCACAAAGCTTGAAAACCTCAACACTGAATCTCATTTTCATCACTTGATCGATGATATCCAAACAAAGCTTGAAATTTTACAACAATCAACACCCTCTCAGGCAGATATAGCCCTGCTCCAAAATGCTATGCAAAATGTGGCTGATGCATCTGAATTAAACAATGTGAAATTGGCACTTGAATCTTTGCAAAATACAGTATCAAATCTTCCCACATCACAGGAACTTAAAAATATTAAGAGGGCAGTGAATAGGATATTGAAATCAGAAGATATCAAGAATATCCAGGCAGAGATCAAACAACTCACTCAGACAGTGGCCACTCTACCAACCAATCAACATATTAATGAACTGCATGCCCTGTTTGAGGATATCAGAAGACAGGTCCATGATCTTACTGCTCAAAATTCAAAATTGGCAGTTGTTGAAAATTTGCAACAAATTGTAGCTAATATCAAGCAACAGCTAGGGACCATGGAATCCAATCAAGCAAATGCTCTGTCTGTTTTTGCCACCCAGCTTCAAGAAATTGTGCAACAATACAAGAAACTTATTGTGGACATAAAGATCAAGCCAGGCCATGATGATGTTGTTAGGACCATCAATGAGCACCTTGAATCTGTAACAAGCAGATTGCTTACAGCAGAAAAAGAAATAACAGGCATAATCGAGAATCCAAAACATACAGTAATTCTTGAATTGTACAGCATCCCCAACAAAGAATATGATTCTCCATTTACACCAGGTGGCAAAATATATATGCTGTCCCCTGCACAATTTTATTACCAGTTTTTTGTTGGGGGCACATTGAGACCAATCAAGATCAAATATTGGCATCAGCCACAGGCACACCACTACCCCACCTTATCAATAACAAATGCTGACAACAAAGTGAAAATCACCAGTGTAGAATTGGAGGATTTTACAGATCCCAATACATTAGAAACAGCCTATGCTGAAGATGATGGCTCTTTGGAATTTAAAATACAAATAGGGGACAAATTATATTTAGAAAATCCTGTAGTATCAGCTGCTGAACACCCCATAGTTGCAATATTCTTGTTTTCATATTATGTCTAGACAAATTATTGTTGATGAATTACACAGACAAGCCAGACATAATTTTAAGAGACTCCCAGTAGTCACAAAAGGCATAGATGATTTATGGCAGAGCGACTTGATTGAAATGGCAAGTGGACAGTTGAAAAACTTAGACAAAATCAACAAGGGCTACAAATATCTACTCACTGTCATAGATACATTTTCAAAATTTGCCTGGGCTGTGCCACTCAAATCCAAGACTGGGGCATGTGTTACAGAAGCCATCAGGACAATCATCAATCAGAGTGGAAGATCACCGCGCTATTTGCAAACAGATAATGGCAAAGAATTTTATAATTCAGTGTTTCAACAATTTATTAAAAGCCAGGCAATAAAACATTACTCGAGTTACAGTGATCTCAAAGCCTCAATTGTAGAGAGATTCAACAGAACCCTAAAAAATCTTATGTATAAACAATTTACACTTCAAGGTAATTATAAATGGCTTAATATTCTTCCAGAACTTCTACATAAATATAACAACTCGGTCCATTCCACAATCAACATGAAACCCTCTGAAGTAACTCCATCTGATGAGCAAAAATTGATCAGCACTGTTTATTATCCTAGATACCAGCCAACAACAAGAAAGGCCAAATACAGGGTGGGTGATCAAGTAAGAATCAGCAAATATAAGCACTTATTCAAAAGAGGCTTTACAAGAAACTGGAGCACTGAATTATTTACAGTAGTTCAAGTTAAACCCGGGACCCTTAACACATATATAATAAAAGATCACCGAGGAGAAATTCTCAAAGGCCGGTTCTATGAACAAGAACTCAGCAAAACTAAACAGCCTGACACATATCTCATAGAAAAAATCATCCGCAGAAAAGGCAACAAGTTATTTGTCAAATGGCTAGGTCATCCGGAAAACAGCTGGATCGATGCAGACAAAGTAATAATATGAGCACCTGGGATGTTATAAAAAGGCTTCCAGAACCAGAACAACAGAATAAGAGAAATGGCAACTTGCTGCCTGAAAATATTAGGTGTCTTATTGTCGGGCCATCTGCTTGTGGTAAAACTACACTAATGGTTGATAATTTTTTATTGGCACCCAACTGGTTAGACTGGAAGAACAGGCACTTGTATATCTTCTCTAAGAGCTTGGAACAATTAAAATATCAGCAGCTGATGAAGCTATATGATGGATTGGATATTGCCACTTTTGAACCAGATGTTAAGCCACTTGATGAATGTCTCGATAATTCTGTTGTTGTGTTTGATGACATTATACTGGATAATCAGAACAAGGTTAGAAATTTCTTTACACAGGGCCGACACAAAAACATTGATTGTTTCTACCTGGCACAGACTTTTTCTAAAATACCGAAGCAGCTGATCCGAGACAACAGCAATTTTATATGCGTGTTTCATCAAGATCATACCAACCTCAAACACATACATGATGAATATGTAGGTGGGGACTTGAGCTACAATGATTTTTCCAAGTTTTGCAGTAGGTGCTGGAATCAGAACAGTTATGGGTTTGTCACAATTGATATGACAAGAAAACCCAATAGTGGCAAATATAGAAATAAAATCAACGATTTTCTAGACGTAGAGACGTATATAAACAACCATGAAACGACCAATCATTGATGATCTTAAATTAAGAGATTATCTTGTAAAAAGATTTAAGGGATGGAAATCACAGAACCGAGGAATTTATGAAAAACACAAACAAACAGAACAGCCTGTAATTGATGCTATTAATAATTTAGGTAAAAATATCAAAACTGTTACAGAGCAAAATCAAAATTTGATCACAGAGCTTGTACCTGTAGCTGCCAGGAACATATTAGATTATCCAATCACCCCACTTTCCAGTATTCATACACCTAGTCCTATTGCTCCTCGAAGAATTGAGGCTACTCAGGATCCTATTGAATTGGGTCTTCTTGCTCAAAAATATTTAACCACACCTAAAGACAACAAAGATGAGGTTTTTGGCTTATATGCCGACACAGAGCTTGATGGCAGCATCATACATAGAATTGGCAATTTCAGAGTAACTTTTATGGGAGATGATATAATTGTATATTCTGAATCTCGACTTGGAGAAAAAGGTGCTTTTGTTAAGTACACCGGCACACCTGGGTTGTGGGAACTGATGACTAGGAAAAGGCCTGGCAGCTATACAGATCAAGATTATGAGGATTACAAAGAAATATTAATAAAATCAGATGCTCTATACCAGAACAATGATCCCACACAAAAAAGAGTCAAGTCTAGCAGTGGAGCAAAATACAATAATTTAATCAAGCCCATATGGTCACAGATCAAGACTGGCAGTGGAATCAAACAATACAACACCCTGCCTAAAGAATTTGTCTGGGTTGATGATGTCAGGAAACTTGTAGATAGGTTATTGGTGATAGCTGGGGAGGAAAATGCTGGGAACCACAATTTTTACAATGAAAAGGTTGGAATTATGGACATGATAAGCACAAAATTGTCTAATTTTATAGTGAATGACACTAAGGGGATTGGATATCTTATAAAAATTATTAATACTCTACCACCTAAATTTTGGAATGTTTCTGAGGGTCGGGGACTGGTTAATGACATTATAAACAAGTTGCCATTTGAACTACACATTCCAGGCTATCAGTATTGTGGTCCCGGCACAAAATTGGATCATAGATTAAACAGAGGTGATCCTGGTGTAAATCCCCTAGATGCTGCTTGTAGAGACCATGACATAGCATACAACACACATTCTGATCTTGACAAGAGACATGTTGCAGACAAGAAATTAGAAGAGGCTGCATTTGGTAGATTTGTAAGCAAAGATGCTTCTTTGAGTGAAAAAATAGCAGCATTGGGAACCACCATAGCTATGAGCACCAAACAAAAACTGGGGTGGGGGTTGTGAATATATATATAATAAACCTACAATGAAGGCCAAGGGTGTTATGTATCAAATACCTTATGCAGGTCTTAAATCTCTTAAAACTATTGATAGCCTTTTCACCAAAAAGCAGCGCAAGAAAAAAAATTCTTGTATTGCAAAGGGCCATGGTATGAAATTGTTGCTTAGTACCCCCCAATTAAAAAAATTACAGCAATCAAGAAAAAAATCACATGTAGGGGGATTTATATTTACCATCCCTGCCATCTTAGCAGCTCTCGGGGCTGTGGGGAGCTTGGCTGGGGGATCAGCTGCCATAGCAAAAACAGTAATAGATGCCAAGAAAAATAGGGCAGAATTAGATGAGCAGAGGCGCCATAACCTGGCCATGGAGAAACAGGGCAAAGGTGTTAAGAGGGCCATGAATAAGTTTAAAAAAAACAAGAGCCGCTTACAAACCAAGATATTGAAGCTTTAATCAAGCCACTGGGCATCAAACATTTTAGAGGTGTGTACATGTCTGATTCTTTACCAGAACAACCACTCAACAAAGAGTGTGGCATTGTTAATTTGGATGAGTACAAAAATCAGGGCACTCACTGGATCTGTTATCTTAAATATTTAAAAAATGAGGCATTTGTGTTTGATTCATTTGGAGGTGTTCCACCTGAAAATTTAATAAAATATCTAAAATCAGCTAATCTTTATTACAATAATGCCCGTGTTCAAAAATTCAAAGATGTTAATTGCGGACATTTGTGTTTATCTGTTCTTAGATATATGTCTCAAATAAATAAACCATCAATTGAAGATTTTCAAAAGGCCTTGTGGTATTTAAAACATCATGGGGGTATTCCATCTCACCAGCCAAAATTCAATATTGAAACTCAAATTGCATGATGACATAGTGTATCCCAAAACAATAGCTCTCAGAGCATTTTATGGCATGTACTTAATCCCCAATATTACACACCACAACAACAAAATTGCAGTAGGGGATCAAAAAATTGTCATCACTCCAGGGCAATATAATCTGTCCACTCTAAATGCTCAATTACCCAGAGGTGTAGTGTTAAGTCAAAATTCTGTCACTCACAGAGTAGAGATTGTATCTGCTACAGAAACAGTGGATCTGGGTACTATAGGAGAGCTGTTAGGCTTTGAGAACAACACAAAACTTGAACCGGCCATCAAACACACTGCTATGAATATACCCAAATTCTTAGCCATAGAGACTCTGAATATTCACTGTAATGTGGCTGAGGGTATGATCACCAAATCAAATGGCATAGGCACTCACAAACAAACTGGCATCATTGCAACATTCAAACCTAATTCTGAATTTATGGAGCCCATCATCTACAATCCATCCCCAACATTATATTTTCCTGTGTGCCATAATAGAATAGATTACATTGAATTGATGGTCACTAATGAAAAAGAAGAATTAGTTGATTTTGCTGGAGCCACAACAACAGCAATCATAGAGATTAACATTTAAATAAAAATACATACAATGGAAAATATTGAGAGTTATGAGCTACAATCATTCCCCCCAAACAGGAGGACATTTGCAAATTTAAATCAACCCAACACAGAAATTGAGGTTGATCTTGATGTAGGGGATGGCTTTATACACCCCCACAGAGCAGACCTATACATCAAATTTGATGTTGTAAAGCTCGATGGAACAGATTATCCGGCAAATTCAAATATAAGATTGGTAGATAATTTTGTGCCGCATCTGTTCTCTGAAATTGAGATCAGAAAGCATGGTGTTGTTATAAACAGAGTGGATTATCCCGGCATTACCTCCACAGCTTTGGCCACACTAAAATTATCCAAAACCGAGGCTTCTTACTACAAAATAGGTGGATTTGAGGCTGGTGATAAGATATTATCTAAGAACCACACAGTGCTGTTCCCTATGCGCCTGTTGCCAGGATTCTTCTCGGATTACAAAGAAATTATGTGGAAGGGTGGGTTAAGAATTACATTTAGAAGAGCTGCCAATGATAATAATGCTTTGATGAGGTACAGCACATTAAACTCTACAGGAGAAGCTCTGCCTAATACCTTACCAGATTGAGGCAAATGCATTATTCAGACTATGGAGCTAAGAATCCCTGTTGTTGAATATGAGGCCAGTTATGCTCTTAAATACAAAGCTGATATAATAAAAAATCCACAGATTCCTCTGCAATTTTATACATATCAATCTGTACAGAAGCCCGCATCTGGTACATATTATGAGTTTGATGCTACAAATTCATTCTCCAGCATACAATATGACATGCCTGATTTTGTGGTGGTATTGTTTCAGACTGGGAGACACAACAATCAGGAAAAAAATTCAAGTAGATTTGATAACTGCAACATCAAGAACATATATCTTAAAAATGGCAGAAATGAGGTCTTTCCTAGAGAAAATTATAATTTAGACATGTCCAAGAATGATTTCCTCAAATTATATGAGGCATTTTCGGCTTTCAAAAGGGTCACTACAGGCAATACTGACATGTATTACACACCAGATGAATTCAAAGCACAGAGGCCCATGTTTGTAATCAACACTTCAAAAAGGAAACAAGTTGTGGTGAATGACAGGACAAACATTAAAATTATCTGTGAATTCCATGAGGCTTTACCCGATGACACCATATGTAGTGTTATTCTCATAGGTGAAAAATCATATGTTTATGATGTAAGAAATGAGAGAGTCACGGAGCAATTCTAGAGGCCGATTCAAACACAGAGGCCCTTTGTTTATAAAACAACACTTTACCGTCAGAAAATATATTACCTACCCATTTTATAGCACCCCTGCTCGTGGCAGAAAAGCTTTTATACCTACCCAAAACACAACACATCTGCCAAAAGCTGAAATACAGAAATATACAATATTTTGTAAGTTAAAGACTTGAGCCTATATTATTGCAACAAGACCAAACCTGCAATTCGGTTTGCATGACAAATATCCATGAAGCCAATACTAGGAATTTCCTCAATATGATGGATGGTCCCTGAAAGGGGTACAGTGTAGATAATAATTTCTCTTTGAGTCCCATGACAAATGACATGTAATTTCCCTCTGAAAAAACACAGTGCAGGTTAAGCCAACAGATAAAATCTCCCAGGCATACAGAAAGAAGGCAATTACTTTTTGATGATGAATAATATGTTATTTCTCTCTGAAAAGACACAATATAGATTATATCTACTGGCATACAGAAAGAAGGCAATTACTCTTTGATGATGAATAATATGTTATTTCTCTCTGAAAAGACGCAGTGTAGATTATATCTGCTGGCATAAAAGAAATATAATTTTCCCGGGCAAGCATAATTTATTGTCGGCCAAAACATAGGATTGATTAAAAGATTAGAAGAACATGCAAACAATTAATTATGTTTGCATGACCTCTATTCCATTGTATTGATCAGGGAGTTTTGCCTCATAAAAATATAACAGCAGTTAATATGATTTTATACCCAGACAATAGTTATTAACTAGGCTCTGTTGTATAACACTTTTACCAGGTTTTCAGATCTGGGAGCTATCAACTAGCAGTAATTATTCTCAAAATCTCACGTATGGAATGCCACACATATTTCAATCTATCAGGACTCGAACCCAGAACCCCTTGTTTATCAATTAAACTTAAACTAGAAGTGAATATGTATGTATATGGGTGGGTGTGTGTGTGTATGTGTGTGTATGTATGGGTTTTTGCTTAATTTCTGGTGTGGCCAAAAATTGATATATTTTTGGCAAATTTATGAACAAAAATCTGGCTGATGGAATTTTTGTAAGTATGCACAAATCAATCTGAGGGAGCTCTTCCTTTCTGAAAAATTCCCGAGGGCATTTTTACAAAAATCTTGGATTAGACGGGGTACCACACTAGAGCAAAAAGCTCATATGGGCATGTTGAGCAAGTTTTAAGTATAGCCAAAGCTGCTTGAGGAGAGCTCTTCCTTTCTGGCGCTGGTAGTACAGTCAACCCCACTACTAATATTTATATAAAAAAGTAAAGTAAAGTGTTCCCCTGTGCTTAGCACCACGCCATGAAGGCGTATAGGGGGTGTGGGGGTAACGGGCCACACTTTCTTGATCCGGTCCTTAGTGGGAGTGATGTGATCAGCACCACGCCCCTGACCGCCAGGTTTCCCCAGGTACCCATGTTATTCGACGCTGGGTGGGCGCCGGGGCCGCTTCCATCGTTAGAAAAGTTCCCGGATTTGAACCGGCCGGGGATCGAAACCGGGACCTTTAGCATGGTAGTCAGACGCGTTACCGACTGAGCCACCGCGGCCAAAATATATGTAAAAATTTTACACTTTAAATGCACCATATTTAATCCTATTAGATGAAGAAAAGAAAGTGTTTAAGGGTATTATCGAAGGGAGGGGGTGGGAGAAATACCCAGCTCCAAAATATTAAGCCTTATTTTACACGTGGGTTCTGGGGGGAGGTTCTGAATTAAACGTTGGGGGAACAGTATCCAACTCTAGGTATTAGATAATGGCAGGTATTTTAGTTAGAGGGGTATTAAGCATTAAATTGTGGGGGTACCCAATTCTTGTGTATTACTATTGACTTAGACTGTTGCGAAAATCTTGTGTGGAGACTGAGAATTAATGTTTTGGAGGAGGCAATATCCACTCTTCAATATCAACAGTAAGTCTAAAATTGGCTTGGAAATGATGGTGGTAGGATTGAGTATTTAATTTAAAGGGAGAGATAGGAAGCTCTTGATAAAGTGTTAAATCTTAGATTGTCAAGGGATTTCTGTAGTGGAGAGAGAGTTTGAACATTACATTTTGGAGACTGTATTCAGCATCGTTTAGACCCCTAACGTACCAAAGATAAGCTGGAAGAGACTACTTATCTCTGGATCATAAGAAAGTATTTACACCCCATTAAATTAATATTCTTGAAAGCCTGCAAAGAAATGGATGTAAAAATTTTCTTGCTCGCTTCGCTCGTAATGGTGTGTTGCAAGGACGCGTGTTTGTTTGGGACTTTACTGTGGTGAATATGAAGTTTTATACTATAGGTGCATTACAAATCATAAGATATTCTCGATATTCATTAATAACATCACTCAGTACTTAGGGTTGGTATACTTCTTAATTTAAAGCAGGTGCATCATTTGGAACAAAAATATATCGAATCCGCATTTCTAATTCTACACACAGGAAAATTTTACTTTAATGAGTTAAATTTGCACTCAAGATAAAATCCACGTAATTATTGTTATGGGTTACTAATATAAATATATTTACCCCAAGAAAACTGGGTGGAGGTGAGGTGAGTTCTTTGAAAGAGGATCCGTATTATATTATCTCCCTGAGCTCTACTTTGTGGGGATTACTATATGGTTTGAGTGCGCGAATAATATAATTTAGGGGGGACGTATGACATGATTTGGGGGGGGGGATTGCACCATTGACCTTGGGGGGATGGGCACCCCTGCCCACACATTCTCGATCTCGGCCATTTTGGAGGTGAATGGTGATGTAATCAGTACCACGCTACAGCCGCCTTTACCCCCCTTGGTTGCCCCCAAGTACCCATTTATTTAAGGCTGGGTGAGCTCCAGAACTGCTTTATGCAGGTACAAGACCGGAAATATTCTGTACTTAGATCACTCACCCCGGGAATCAAACCCGGGTCTCCCGCATACCAGTCATATCCTATACCGACTATTAAAATATATTGTATGCTCTATGTTCTCTTTGGAGAAAATCAGGTACACGAAGATAAGCAAAAAGTTCCACTCCCCCAAATGAAAAAGCTGGTTCTCCACATTATGCACATAGAAATGCTCAGGAGGTGAACTCCACTATTTCATATCTTGGTGCAGTGACCGGATCACCACCATAGGTTTAGAGAATGTATCAATGTACCAAGAGGATCGAACCCACGTTCCGTATGGAAACTACCAACTTGACAGTAGTGTAAGTGTATTGTTTCTAAGTAACACTTTGTAGGTATGCATTTGTAGCCTCTTTTTTTTATGAATCGAATATCAGTTTTTGACATATTTTGACAATTTTTTGTCGATGTTTTAGCGTTTAGCGATGTTTTAGTAAAATTTCCCTTTTTTCCCACTCACACTTGGTAGGTATATCACGATCTTACGTGATAAAACTTAACCTATCCTTTTTTTTATTACGTGCTAAACTACACGAGAGCCTCTACATGCTTTGACCTACTTTAGAGTAGACCCAAATAGAGAGTTCACCAACCGAAAGTGAGGCTCGGTGAGGCTCGCCTTAATGGTTTTTTCTTGTAAGGCATAAGCCTCATTTTCTCGCAGTGTTGCCAACACCTCACTCGATCACGATCTTACGTGATATAACTTAACCTATCTTACGATTTTTTTACGATCTTCAGTGATATAACTTAACCTATCATTTATTCTTTTTATTTGCACACCGAACTGTAGAAAACCCAAATGGAGAGAGTTCACCAACCGAAAGTGGGGCTCGGTGGGGCTCGACTTAATGGTTTGCTCTTGTAAGACACAAGCCTTATTTTCTCGCAGTGTTGCCAACATCTTACTCGATCACGATCTTACGTGATATAACTTAACCTATCTTACGATTTTTTTTTTACGATCTTCAGTGACCTATCATTTTTTTAATTTGCAGCATCGACATCGGACGACGATCTAAACCAGGCACGGCATTTTTACACACTCTGTAGTTCGTGATGGGTTGCAAAGAGGAAGGTTCGGCGCCTACGAGTATAACTTTCAAATCCGAAGAAATGAGCGTTGGGGTTGTGTTGGTCAGTGTTTGCAGGAAACACATCGTGTGGCAAAATTCGCAGCACGAGTCCGGTACGTCGCAGCAGGAGAATTCAATGCGGATGCTTGGGATGAAATGGAGCAAGCACGCTTCGTTCTCTTGCTGGTCGATCTGGTCGAGGATCAAGCTGAATCCCAATTTCGGAGAAACGACCGCTTTCACGGTGTTTGCTTCGGTTCCAAATTGCCGGGCTCCGAAATTGCGATCTTTCATGTGAAAATAAGAAAAAAGCGTTCGCACGACGTCGACCCACGGTGCGGGAATCTTTAACCAGTTTACGCGCTCGATACGCTCCCGAACGAATGCGGAATCCTTTTTGGGAAAGTAGCGTTCTTTGCTTGCGTCCAGGTTGAGAGAATCGATGTACGTGGCCCAAGACCACACGTGGTGGTGCTGCTGCTGCTCGCTATCCTCTACAATCTGGTGGAAACAAAAATTATCGGGCAGGATCGTCCGTTCGAAGGTTTTGTACTGATTCGATATTCTTTTTTCCGTCCTCAAGAGGCGCAGAAATTGAGTTTTGAACGCATCCGTTTCGGTCACGTCCTGGTACAAATCTTTCAGGACGTTCAACTTGTTTTCCAAAACAGTATAATGCAACACCAAGTAATTGATGTTGCAGTGTATGATGAAGAACGTTGGGATGATGCAGCAGAATCGATAGATCAGACCCCAGCCGAGAAAGTAATGCGTGTGGAAACGATGCTGGGTCGTCCACGTGAATTCGTTCAGAATGTGGCTGTCGCAGACGATGTTCGGAAAAATCGTTCGTAGGTACATGGCCGGATCCTTTCCGAAAACCTTCTCGAAAACGTGACGCCAAGCCAGAGCGTTGATGCAATCGCTTTTGAAACTAGCCAGCTATGGGGGCTGACAGATCGAGCTTCCTCCCCAGATCGAATTGAGTCGCGTGCCTTTCCACGAACTCCAAATAAGCCTTCGCCGTGGGCCACACGATGCTCGTGACGATCTGTTCGACCGAGTCCGTCGTACGATATCCCGTGTCGAAGTATTCGCCCCATGCTTTCTTCAGGATCGTGATCAGAAAATTTCTCTCTCGCACGTCTATGGCGGTCCTCAACCCTTTGAATTGCACCTCGTCGCTGTCGGCCAGCTGCACGACGTATTTTTTCTTGGTCAACGCGAAAAAGTTTTTCAGTACGAATTCGATTTTCACACGCAAGTTCGGGAACCAACCGCTCGTGCAGGTAATCGATCAAGCTAGCCTGATCGCGTTTATCCATGAGGATGAAAAGCGAATCCGTGTCCATGTACATCATGCGCGGACGCGGGTTCGAGGGGAAATTTTCGACCACGTCGCGCGATTTTAATAAGATGGTTCGTGACAGAAAAGTGACCAGAGAAGCACAAGCGGGGTTCTTCGAAACGAACGAGCCCCCAACGTTTTCCCGTAAGGCCTTCGAACGTAAGGTTGGTTCACGTGAGATCGAATTTCTTCAGGGATGTCTTTCAGCTCGTACATCTGACCGTACATGCTGTTCATCATCAATTTCGCCGTGTTCTGTTTCGCGTCCATTTCGAGCAGTTTGCCTGGCGGCAAGGTCTTCTTGCAGTTCTTGAATTCCTTGATTTTTTTACGCAACGCCATTATCTTGCGAATGCACGTGGCGTTGAGCGTGTCGGGCGAGAAATACACGTGGAGATCTGCTTCCGTGCAGCCGGTGGGATTCGTGCTGCCGCGATAAACATCGACTTCCGTGCCCGGTGGAACGGACGTTTGTCGGTGTGGAATTCACGCCCTTCAACGTGAACTTGGAGTGGCGAGAGCCCCAGTGCGACCATGACGCTCGGGTAGAAGGGACGTATGTGAACCCCGAGAAAATTCTATATAAAATAACATACCTGGAAATTATATTCACAGTATAGATTGAATTTTTGATTTTTGTATTCCCCCGAGAAATTCTATATAAATAACATACCTGAAAATTCTATTCACAGTATAGATTGAATTTTTTGAGTTTTGTAATTACCCCCAAGAAATTCTATATAAAATAACATACCTGAAAATTGTATTCACATTATAGATTGAATTCTTGAGTTTTTTTTTTGTATTCGCACCCAAGAAATTCTATATAAAATAACATACCTGAAATTCTATTTACAGTATAGATTGAATTTTTGAGTTTTGTATTTACACCCAAGAAATTCTATATAAAATAACATACCTGAAAATTGTATCGCTATTATATACTAGACACTTTTTGATTTCTGTGATTTTGGAGAAAGCATAATGGCATCCACCACCAGTTTCAATCGTAAAAATGATAAAACTGAATGTGTTATTTGTGGGAAGCTAATCTCAAGGAACAATTTATCGGTACACAGGGCAAGATGTAGCGAGAATTAATCGTTCGTTACCTTCTAAGCCTTGTGCTCGATGCGGAAAGATGATCAGCATTGCACATTTAAGTAAACACCTGAAAATTTGCAAACCATCGATCGAACGAGGAACATTGAAAAGAAAAATCGATGATCCAGAAACGGAAGCTTCCACTTCCAAACAAGTTAAATTATCTAATGAACGCAAACCGATTAGATCTGCATTCAACCGTTATATTCAGGATTTCTCTTTTACTTCGGAACCAGGCTGCGACATTCTTAGTTTCTTGCGTGAAACGAAAACATCCGTGATAAATATTCTAAAAAATAAATTGGAAAATAATTCCATAAAAGTATACGTTGATCTATTTTCCGAATACGAAAAAGTCGACGGTACAACAAGAGTCTTTTATCATCGAACAAAAAACCAGGCTCTTCATTTGGTGGATGTCGATAATTTGGACGAATTTTATTCCGATCTTTCAAATGAGCTGGTTAAGAAACACGACGATTTCGAGGTTAAAGGGTCGAGATGGTCTCTTTGTGGTAGTCCTCACACGTTAACCGTTTACGTGAACCGATTCTCGCCTCTTCGCGCTTCCAGCTACGTTCCTCTTCCACCGAACATTCAACACAAGAGGGCTGTGTTAAATATACAGAACAGCGATAACAAGTGTTTTCTCTAGTGTGTGTTGGCGGAACTTCACCCGATTCATTGGTCAAATAATCCAGAACAGGTTTATCATTACAAGCAGCATGAACCTGAACTGGAAAATGCAATGGCTGGCATCGAATACCCGATGACTATTTCTGATATATCAAAATTCGAAACACGAGCACGAGATGCAGAAGGAAAACGCTTAATCATCAACGTGTATTCCTATACGTTGGATAAACATGTCGTGCATCCCGTCAGGATAAGCGATGTCGACGATGACGATGCTCGTGTGATTAATCTTCTTCTAATTTCAAACGACAGTGTTCACCATTACTGTCTCATTCGTTCACTATCACGCTTGGTCAGAAGTCAATCAACCAAGTATGCAAACAACATCGAAGTTTGCCCGAGATGTCTAACTACGTTCAACGATCGACAACAATCCGATTATCGAAAATACACCGGACGTCAGATTGCTATCGATAAACTTGTTCAACATAAAATATATTGCGGCAACAACAGACCGGTTCGAATGTTGATGCCCGAAAAGAACGAAGTGGAAGAATTCAAAATGCACAAGGCATTGTTGGAACATCCTGCAATCATCGTTGCTGATTTCGAGGCGTTCCTCAAACCACTCTCATACTGCGATCCGGATCCCGAAGTTTCTTCCACCACACCTTACCAGCTTCACGAACCAAACAGTTTCGGTTACGTTGTCGTGCGTCAGGATAAAATAGATGAACCGTACGTATACCGAGGACCCGATGCAATCGAACGCTTCTTCGAAAAGATGGTCGAGGAGGTTGGGAAAATTGGATGCATGCTGCAAACATCGAAACCGATGCTTCCGTTATCTACTATCGAACTTCAAAATTACTATGACACTGGCAAGTGTCCTGTGTGTGATAACCACTTCACAGACGACAATCGTAAAGTGTTTCACCATTCGCATACGGACGGTCGCTTCATAAGCGGAATCTGTAATGCATGCAACCTCAAAATCCAAAAACCAAAATTCGTCCCCATATTTTTTCACAATGGCTCTAATTACGACTTTCATCCTTTAATTAGGAAACTCGGATACGACACACAAAAAGTAGATATTCTTGCTCAAAACGAAGAACGATACATCTCTATAAGTAAGAAAGTTATGATTCCTGACACTAAAAATACCATCGAGATGAGGTTTCTGGATTCGTACAGATTTCTCTCTGCCAGCCTGGACGTTCTTGCCAGCAAACTTTTAGACGAACAATTCAAAATTACAAAAGCTAGTTTTCCCAACGTAGACATAGAACTCGTTAGACGTAAAGGGATTTATCCTTACGAATACGTTAGTGATAATTCTAAATTTAATGACGAAGCTCTCCCACTTCTAAGAGAATTTTACAGTCGACTCAGAGAGAAAGGAATCACGGACGAAGAATACCAACACGCGCAACTCATGTGGGAGAAATTAGAATGTAGGACACTCGGAGACTACCACGACGCATACTTAAAATTAGACGTGACGATACTCACGGATGTTTTTCAAGCGTTCATGAAAACGGCAACGAATATTTATAAATTAGATCCAGCGTATTTCTACAGTCTACCGGGATTAGCGTGGTCGGCAATGTTATTCCAGACAAAGGTCAAGCTGGAACTGATATCGGACGTGGACATGTTACTTTTCATCGAGAGGGGGATTCGAGGCGGGATGGTACAATGTGTGCAGAGATATGCAAAAGCCAACAACGTGCACATGAAAGAAGATTATGATTCAAATCGAGCATCGAATTACATCTTCTACGCCGACGTTAATAATCTCTACGGACATGCCATGGTACAGAAACTTCCTTACGGGGGATTCGAATGGGCATCAATAGATATAGAAAATTTCGATGATAGTGAGTATGGCTTCTTCGCGGAGGTGGATATCGAAATCCCCGACCATTTACACGATCTGTTCAGCGATTTACCACCGGCATCCGAGTTCAAATCTTCGCCTCATTCTAATCAATGCAAGCTTTTATTGACTCTAGAGGGGAAAAAGAGATACATTGTTCATTACTCGAATCTCCGATTCTTGATCGGGAAGGGTGCTAAGGTAGCGAATATTAGAAGAGTCCTCAGGTTTAAACATTCCGAGTGGCTCAAACCGTACATTGAAACAAACACGCAACATAGGACAGTTGCCACTTCCGATTTAGACAAAGATTTTTTTAAATTGATGAATAACGCGGTGTATGGCAAGACGATGGAAAACGTGCGGAATCATGTAGACGTGAAATTGGTTTCGGATAAAAATAAATGCATGAAGTGGGTGGCCGATCCTAGATTCAAGTCGAGAAAAATTTACAATGGGAATTTGGCACTTTTCAATATAGATATAAAATTGATGAATTTCAGAAAACCAATTTACGTTGGCGCAACGGTTCTCGACTTGTCGAAACTTTACATGTTCGAATTTCATTACGACGTGATGAAACCCTTCTTCAATGATAAGATATCACTTTTGTACACGGACACCGACAGCTTCATTTACAGCATACAAACACCTAACCTCTATGAAGACATAAAAAATCCTTCCATGCTTGAGTATTTCGATACTTCTGCATATCCTCAACCCAACAGATTTGGAATTCCATCTCGTAACAAAAAAGTCCTAGGTAAACTGAAAGATGAATGTAACGGTGATATTATTGTCGAGTTCGCGGGTTTGCGTTCGAAAATGTATGCCATGAGAACAGAAAGTAGCGTCACGAAGAAAGCAAAAGGTGTGTGCAAGAATACGGTGGAGAACAAACTCACCTTCCACGATTACATCGATTGCCTTTACTCACAATCGACGATACTAAGTATAGAACAAAGAATCCAAAGTGTAGACCACGTGATTACAACAAACAAAGTTAGGAAAGTAGCATTAGATCCGCATGAAGATAAAAGATGTATTTTGTCTTGTGGAATCCACACGTTGCCTTGGGGGCACTATCGTTTAGAAATTAGTAAAAATTGTAGGCAATGCAAATGAAAAAAAATAAACTTAAAGCAAACAATGGAGACTGTACACCGCACGACAGATCATGAATTTCTACCTTCCGTGTTAACTAAACTCAACGGTCTGTTGATCATTCACCTCAACAGCATTTGGACGAAATTGGATGAGGACGTGGGCAAGATTTTTTACGTCTTCAATAACAATTTACATTTCTACGAAATTCCGATCGACGGGAAACTTCGGATCACCGTGAATCCGGAAAACGTAGGCGAAATCAAAATATCTACCGGCAAGAACATTTTTCGAATCAAGCACGACAAGATGCTTTCTAACATTACGTACGATGTTTCTGCAGGAGATTATCTTTACGTGGAACTCCTCGGAGATTACGACAAACTCGTTCCTCTCTTACGAATCACCTATCCTATTATAAATAACCGTTAACAAAATGCCTAACGACATTTTCGGCCACACCAAGCGTGTAGACAACGCAGAAGAGATTCTCATGCTCGACGTTCGAGTTAAAAAGTTGAGGAGCGATTTGATCGCTTTGCAGGAGGCCTTAAACAAAAGTTTAGAGTCGGAGATCGCTACGCTCCAAACGCAATGTCTCGATCCTATTCTGAAAATCGATTCCGAACTGAAAACGCTCATAAAAAATTATGTTGACGTACCTTCTTACGACAACGTTCAAAATATACAGTTGAGCGTGGATTCGCTTCAAAATGATTTGCTCAAATTACAGCAATTTCAATCGAAAAATGAAGATTTGGAAAAATTGAAACTCGAAATCGAAGAACGAACTTCCGCAATCGAAAAGAATTTCTCTGAACTTCAAACTGTCGTGAATGATATCGATGTAGAACGCTTGCATGTCGTCGTTTCCAAATTACAAGAAGAATTCACCAGCACGTTGGAAGAAATTAAATCCAAGTTACAGACTTTGGAAGATACAATGACAAACCTACCATCGTCAGACGAACTGCAGGTCATCGGTAAAAGCGTTGCGAACATAAAAATTCAATTGGAGGCCTATCCAGATTTCGAACACATTCAAACCACCATCGCTACGCTTCAGGCGTCTCTGGAGTTGATCAACGAAGAAATTAAAAATATTCACGTTCAAGCGAACGCGTTGACGAGCATTCAAGACACGTTAAGCACGGTTCAGCAGAAGATCGAATATTTAGAAAATTTGAACGTCGAATCCAATCTCGCTCATTTTCATCACGTACTCGACAACATACAGGGTGACTTGGAATCGTTACGGACGAGCGTACCTTCGAGCGAAGATTTGGAAAAATTGAAAACGGCGGTGACGGCATTATCCGATTCGAGCGACATAAAAAGTTCATTGAGCGATCTCGAGAGTAGGGTGGCCAATCTCCCCACCTCCAAAGAATTACACGCTTTGAAAAGGAACATATCTCGAATGCTGAAACGACTAGAAACGGAAACGGCGAACGTGGAACAGATTCGAGATGAAATTACTTCGCTGGTGTCGACGCTGCCCACTTCACAGAGCGTCGCGGATCTTCACGCGCAGTTTACAGAGATGCGAAGCATCGTGAACGATCTTACCGAGAAGAGCTCGAAATTGAATCAAGTTGAGAACCTTCAGAACATTGTCGTCAACATCAGAGATCAAGTTGGAGTGCTGGAATCCACGCAGGAATCGACGCTGGCCTCTTTCGGTGCCAAGTTGCAAGAACTGAACGAAAACTACAAGCAGTTGAACGTGGAAGTGAAAATCAAACCGTCATTTTCTGCCGTAACGGATACCATAGTCGAGCATTTGCTGCCCATCGACTTGGACACGTTCACAGTAATCTGCTCGGCGTCGACACTAAAATCGCCAAATTGTTCACCTTGCAAGCCATCGAAATCAACAGCGTACCCAATCAACAGAGAATCTCCACGTTCGTCGAAGGTAACAAACTGTACATGTTACATCCTTATCATCCGTACTACAAGTTTCTCCTCGATGGCACGATTCAGATAAACGAATTTTCGTACTGGTCTCACGGCAGGAAAGCTAGCGTTCCCACCATGACGTTGATATCGAATCGTGGTGTCCAGAAAGCAGGAAACATTCCTCTGGCACGTTGGAACGAAACGCGGAACATATATGAAATACACGAAGACGAAGATCTTACCGTTTTCGACGTGAGTGCCGGCGATAAGCTGATCATTCAAAACACAAGTGAGGTGCCACCCTCTTTGAATCCCATCATACTCGTGCTTCTCTTCAAACGTAATCTCAATGTCTAGGCAAGCCATCGTCGAAGAATTACATAAACCTGCACGCCGCAACTACAAACGTTTGGCGGTAGTAGTGTAAAAGTATATACTATAAACCCGAGAAATGATGAGCCCCTCTCAGGCAGATTTGGCTACACTTAAAACTTGCTCAACATGCCCATATGAGCTTTTTGCTCAAGTGTGGTACTCCGTCTAATCCAAGATTTTTGTAAAAATGCCCTCGGGAAGTTCCTGTGAAATGATGAGCCCCCTCAGATTGATTTGTCCACACTTACAAAAGGCACTTCTGTCAGATTGTTGTCCATAATCCTGTCAAAAATATGCCCCTCTTGATATTTTTTTGCCCACGCCTAAAACTAAGCTCTTGCATCATGTTATGCATCAAATTATGATGCAAGAGCTTTTGTATTATGCAACAAATTATGATGCAAGAGCTTTTGCATTGTGCAACAAATTATGATGCAAGAGCTTTTGCATTATGTTGTGCAACAAATTATGATGCAAGAGCTTTTGCATTACACATCAGTTAGTATTGTGAGAGTGGCTGAGGAGTACAGCTGTGTTGTTGCATTGCTCCTCTTATTTTTTTTTAAATATAGCAGATTTGTATAAAATGAATTATAGGTTTGTTTGATTCAATATATAGAATTTTCTAATATATTGAACAAAGGGTTTATATTTGCCCTAGTTTGTTATACAAGATCAATACATGACAAATGGTATTAGGTCAATGCCTTTCCATGCACATCACGACATGCCTGTGCAGACATGCAATTGAGAAAGGTCAGTGCTTCAGTGGATCAATACTTATTCTATCTTTGTGCATGTAGGCTATCCTGTACAACCTGTCATAGGTTTATTAAGTATAGAGTTTTGATTTGAACCCCAAGAAATTTTATAAATACCAAAGCCAAAAATATTAACACACATACACACATACACACACACACTAAATATACAAAACACACTGCTGAACCCAACTGATATTTTTTATTAAGCATAGAATTTTGATTTGAACCCCAGGAAATCTTATATAATAAACAACAACAAAAATGCCAAATCAAAAATATTGTAATCAATGCAATAAGAATATAACCAGCCCCAATTGGGCCAGGCATCAAAGGAATTGTAATCCAGACAAATGCAGAACTCCCACAAAAATATGCCCTAAATGCCATAGAAAATATAGCATGGAATATTTCACATATAAACATAAAGGTACCTGTTCTGCACAGTCATCAACATTGCCCCCTCAACCATCTACATCTGGTCTAAAAAGGAAGCATGAAGCACCTGTTAATGCTAGAGCAGCAAAGCAGCCACGCTATGAACCCATCGATAGCAGTTTTAACGGCCAATTAAGGGATCACCGTTTTGTATCAGAGCCAAGATGTGACATTAAGAATTTTTTGAACAGTATAAATCCAGATGTGCAGGCAATTCTAAATGCACAAAATGGCTCTTATAAGCTGTCCCTCAAATTGTTTACACAATATAAGAAGCCAAATGGCACATAATTTACATAGCCCCACATAACTGAAACTGTACCGGTATATTCAAATGCAAATTCAGACAAAATAATAAGCAGTTTGATAGATCAATTGAATATTAAACACTCTGAATTTGCTGGAAAAGAGTCTGGATGGAGCCTATGCGGATCTTCACACAAGTTATATATTAATATTTCTGAATTCAACCCATTACAAGGATCTACATATTTGCCTTTACCTGCCAATATTAAAAACAAAAGAGCCGTGGCTAACATAGAAAATAATAATGAGAAATGCTTTTTGTGGTGTATTTTAGCTGCTTTGTATCCAGTTTCAAGGCATCCTGAGCGAATAATTTATTATAAACAGCATGAAAATGATTTTGATGAAGCAATGGAGGGTTTAGAATATCCAATGTCTGTTCAGAATATTGATAAATTTGAAAAAAAGGCCAGGAATATCAATGGTAAACAATTATCTATTAATGTATTTATTTGTTCTACTGGCCGTGGCAATTGCTTGATAGCATCTCTCAGAATCAGTACATTTGATGATGATTCTGCTATTCCGATTGATCTGCTCTTAATTGAAGGGGATGATACACACCATTATACTCTGATACATAATCTTGAAACTTTAGTCAGAACACAACTAGACAAAACTCATAGAATATTCAAGTTGTGCAGAAGATGTTTGTCTGTATTTGATGGTAAAAAAATAATAAATGGGGTTCGGGAAGTGAATGCAGAAATTGCTAAAAACAAGTTAATTGAGCATCTGAAATACTGTGGCAACCATAAACCTGTTCATATGCTTATGCCTAACCCAAATGAAAATGCCAAATTCAAAAAATTTGAAGCCTTGTTGGAACACCCAGCATATATAGTCTGTGATTTTGAATCAAACCTCAAAGCTCTTGCATTCTGCAGCCCAGATCCTGATGAATCCTCAATTACACCATACCAGCTACATGAACCTTCTAGTTTTTATTAAGTGGTTGTACAGGATGAGGTTGTTAGTAAAAAATATTTATACATGGGAGCAGATGCCATCAAAGAATTTGCAGATAGAATAGGAAATGAGTGCCATGACATAGCATCTAATATCTTATTAAAATCAAAACCCATGTTGCCTTTAACAGAGAAACAGATTGAAGATTTCAGCAATGCAGAAAAATGCCCGGTATGTGATTCTGAATTTTCTGATGCAAATATCAAGGTTCATCACCATTCTCATACAGATGGTAAATTCTTAATGGCCCTGTGTAATAGCTGTAATATTAAGATCCAGAGACCAAAATTTGTCCCCATATTTTGCCATGGTGCATCCAATTATGATTATCATCATTTGATCAGGTACGAGGGGTTTGACAAGCAGAATTTAAATATTTTAGCTGAAAATAATGAGAAATATATTGCCATTAGCAAAATAATTAAAGTTAATGGTGTTCCTATTCACTTAAGATTTCTTGATTCATACAGAATTCTGTCCGCTAGCCTGGCTACACTGGCCACTCAATTATCTGATGATCAATTCAAAATCACATGTGCTTTGTTTCCAAATCAGGACCTGAAATTAATTAGGCGGAAGGGTGTATATCCATATGATTATGTTACAGATTTTTCTAAATTTGATGAGTGTTCTCTGCCACCACAACAAGAGTTTTACAGCAAAATCAGAGGATCTGGAATCACTGATGAAGATTATCACCATGCCCAGTTGATGTGGAACAATTTAAAATGCCAGACATTTGGTGATTATCACAAGGCTTATTTAAAACTTGATGTGACCCTCTTAGCTGATATACTGCAGGCATTCAGAAAATCTTCCATGGAAAATTATAAGCTGGATCCAATGTATTTTTACAGTGCTCCGGGCCTAGCATGGTCTGCAATGTTTTTAAACACTAAAATGCAATTGGATCTGATCCAGGATCAAGATATGTATCTGTTTATGGAACAATGTATAAGAGGAGGCATGGTGCAATGTTCTCAGAGATATGCCAGAGCAAATAACAAATATATTCCTGATTATGATCCAGCACTGCCATCAAATTATATACTGTATGTAGATGCCAACAGCCTCTATGGTTATTCCATGATGAAAAAACTGCCATCTTAAGGATTTTGATGACAGTAACTATGGCCTGTTCTTAGAGGTTGATCTGACAATTCCTGATGATTTACACAACACATTTTCTGATCTGCCCCCAATTCCTGAGGTTAAGTGTTCACCTGGCTCTAAACAGAAGAAATTGATGATGACTCTAGAGATGAAACAGGATTATGTCATATATTACAAAAACCTCCAGTTCCTGATGAAACATGGTGTTCAAGTGACCAAAATTGGAAAAGTTTTGAGGTTCAGGCACTCAAGATGGTTGAAGCCATATATTGATACAAACACAGAGCTTCGAACATCTATTGAGCCAATTTGAGAAAACTTTGTTTAAATTGATGGTCAATTCAGTGTATGGCAAAACAATTGAAAATGTCAGAAAACATATTGATGTTAAAATAATTACTGACCCCAGCCGGAGCAAAAAATTGATTGCAAAGCCCAACTTCAATTACAGAAGAATTTATGATGAGAATATGGCACTTTTCAACATGAAAAAAACAAAGATTAAGTTTGATAAGCCTATTTATGTAGGGGCTGTGATATTGGAATTGGCCAAATTACACATGTTAAAATTGTATTATGATGTGTTGAAGCCTTTTTATAAGGATCGTGTAAAACTGATGTACATGGACACAGATAGTTTTGTTCTTGATATTCAAACAGAAGATGTTTATCAAGATATAACACAGCCTGAATTGTTTAAATATTTTGATCCCACTGAACATACAGAGATTCAATACCACAACAAAAAGGTGCCTGGCAAGTTAAAAGATGAGACACTTGGTGATGTTATTGTGGCATTTGCTGCGTTAAGGGCCAAGATGTACAGTTTTGAAACATGTAGTGGCGCTGTTGCCAAAAAGGCCAAGGGCATTGGCAGAGTGACTGTGGACAAAGAGCTTGAATTTGAAGATTACAAAAATTGTCTCAAATCCCAGAGTTTAATCAGAACATCAGAATCCAGAATTCAGAGTGTGGATCACTTGTTGACTAGCAATATTGTAAGAAAAGTGGCTCTGGACCCACATGATGACAAGAGATGCATTTTATCATGTGGCATACATACTTTACCATGGGGTCATTGTGATTTGAAAAGTGGTAATCAATGCCCAATTACAGAGCATGATTTGAAATAAATAAACATGGCTATGAACTTATTTGGGTTCAAAAAACAGGCTATTATGGACCTGTCAACACCACAACCCTCTTCTGATATTGTATCTAAACTAAGTGCTTTGTTAATTATTCATCTGAACAGCATAGTTACAGATGTTGATGATGAAACAGGTAAAACATTGTACATATTTAACAATAATTTAAATCATTACCAATTACCTGTAGGTGGTCAATTGCAATTTATTACAACCCCTGAGGGTAATGTCAAGATTTCAGTAGGGAGAAATATTTATAGAATTAAGCACTCAAACATGATTTCTGGCACTGTATATACTGTTTCTGCTGGTGACTGCTTATATATTGAGGTCCCGGGATCATATGACAAGCTTATACATTTTTTTATAGAATTAAGAATCAGATATTCAATAATAAATAACCACTAAAACAAAATGCCTAATGATATATTGGCCATACAAGGCATGAAGATCACAGTGATGAGATTCTGATGCTTGATGTCAGAGTCAAGAAATTAAGAAGTGATTTGCAAGCTCTACAAACCACACTGAATGCCAGTCTTCAACTAGAAATTACAAATTTGCAATCACAATGCATGGACCCTCTTCTTAAAATTGACTCAGAACTCAAATTAATGATTCAGGAATATACTGACTTGGCCACACTGGATAATTTTCAAAGTTTTGAAGAAGCTGTAGCAGCTCTTCAAGCCAAATTTAAGACCCAGGCCACCAACTCTGAGCAATTGAAACAGCAATTGGAAGAGCAGATAAATAATGTCCAGACACAGCTCCAAACAATTGTCAAAAGCATAAAATCACAAGAAGATTTTGATCTAGTGATTTCCACTCTAAAGGAACAGATTCAATCACTCCAGATACCTAATCTGGACCCCTTGAACAATGCCATAGCCGAGGTTAAAGAAAAAATTGAGACACTTGAAAATTTTATGAACAACTTGCCATCTTCTGATGCTTTGAGTGCAATAACTCGGACTGTTGCCAACATTAAGCTGCAACTTGAAACATATGAAGATTTTGGAAAAATTCAAAGTACCATAACCCATCTTGAGGGTACAATAGCAGCAGTGCAAAGTGATTTGACAAATGTACAAGAATCTCTAGAATCTCGCCTGCCTGGTATTGTAGACACACTTGTCAGTGTCCAGCAACAGATCACAAAGCTTGAAAACCTCAACACTGAATCTGAACTATCTCATTTTCATCTCTTGATCGATGATATCCAAACAAAACTTGAAATTTTACAACAATCAACACCCACTCAGGCAGATATAGCTCTGCTCCAAAATGCTATGCAAAATGTGGCTGATGCTTCTGAATTAAATAATATGAAATTGGCACTTGAATCTTTGCAAAATACTGTAACAAATCTGCCTACATCACAAGAACTTAAAAATATTAAGAGAGCTGTGAATCGCATATTGAAATCAGAAGATATCAAGAATATCCAGACAGAGATCAAACAACTTACTCAGACAGTGGCCACATTACCAACTAATCAACATATTAATGAACTGCATGCCCTGTTTGAGGATATCAGAAGACAGGTCCATGATCTTACTGCTCAAAATTCAAAATTGGCAGTTATTGAAAATTTGCAACAAATTGTAGCTAATATCAAGCAACAGCTAGGGACCATGGAATCCAATCAAGCAAATGCTCTGTCTGTTTTTGCCACCCAGCTTCAAGAGATTGTGCAACAATACAAGAAACTTGTTGTGGACATAAAAATCAAGCCAGGCCATGATGATGTTGTTAGGACCATCAATGAACACATTGAATCTGTAACAAGCAGATTGCTCACAGCAGAAAAAGAAATAACCGGCATAATTGAGAATCCAAAACATACAGTAATTCTTGAATTGTACAGCATCCCCAACAAAGAATATGATTCACCATTTACACCAGGTGGCAAAATATATATGCTGTCCCCTGCACAATTTTATTACCAGTTTTTTGTTGGGGGCACACTGAGACCAATCAAGATCAAATATTGGCTTCAACCACAGGCACACCACTACCCCACCTTATCAATAACAAATGCTGACAACAAACCAAAAATCACCAGTGTAGAGTTAGAGGATTTTACAGATCCCAATACATTAGAAACATCTTTTGCTGAAGATGATGGCTCTCTGGAATTTCATATACAAATAGGAGACAAATTATATTTAGAAAATCCTGTAGTATCAGCTGCTGAACACCCCATAGTTGCAATATTCTTGTTTTCATATTATGTCTAGACAAATTATTGTTGATGAATTACACAGACAAGCCAGACATAATTATAAGAGACTGCCAGTAGTCACAAAAGGCATAGATGATTTATGGCAGAGCGACTTGATTGAGATGGCAAGTGGACAGCTGAAAAACTTAGACAAAATCAACAAGGGCTACAAGTATCTACTCACTGTCATAGATACATTTTCAAAATTTGCCTGGGCTGTGCCACTCAAATCCAAGACTGGAAAATGTGTTACAGAAGCCTTCAGGACAATCATCAATCAGAGTGGAAGATCACCGCGCTATTTGCAAACAGATAATGGCAAAGAATTTTATAATTCTGTGTTCCAACAATTTATTAAAAGCCAGTCAATACAACATTATTCGAGTTACAGTGATCTCAAAGCCTCAATTGTAGAGAGATTCAACAAAACCCTAAAAAATCTTATGTATAAACAATTTACACTTCAAGGTAATTATAAATGGCTTAATATTCTTCCAGAACTTCTACATAAATATAACAACTCTGTCCGTTCCACAATCAACATGAAACCCTCTGAAGTAACTTCATCTGATGAGCAAAAATTGATCAGGACTGTTTATTATCCTAGATACCAGCCAACAACAAGAAAAGCCAAATACAAGGTTGGTGATCAAGTAAGAATCAGCAAATATAAGCACTTATTCAAAAGAGGCTTTACAAGAAACTGGAGCACTGAATTATTTACAGTAGTTCAAGTTAAACCTGGGACCCTTAACACATATATAATAAAAGATCACCGAGGAGAAATTCTCAAAGGCAGATTCTATGAAGAAGAACTCAGCAAAACTAACCAGCCTGACACATATCTCATAGAAAAAATCATCCGCAGAAAAGGCAACAAGTTATTTGTCAAATGGCTAGGACTTCCAGAACACAGCTGGATCGATGCAGACAAAGTGATAATATGAGCACCTGGGATGTTATAAAGAGGCTGCCAGAACCTGAACAGCAGATTAAGAGAAATGGCAAGTTGCTGCCTGATAATATTAGATGTCTTATTGTTGGGCCATCAGCTTGTGGTAAAACTACACTAATGATTGATATTTTTTTATTGGCACCCAACTGGTTAGACTGGAAAAACAGGCACTTGTATGTTTTCTCTAAGAGCTTGGAACAATTAAAATATCAGCAGCTGATGAAGCTATATGATGGATTGGATATTGCCACTTTTGAATCAGATGTTGAGCCACTCCATGAATGTCTCGATAATTCTGTTGTTGTGTTTGATGACATTATACTGGATAATCAAAACAAGGTTAGAAATTTCTTTACACAGGGCCGACACAAATACATTGATTGCTTCTTCCTGGCACAGACTTTTTCAAAAATACCGAAGCAGCTGATCCGAGACAACAGCAATTTTATATGTGTGTTTCATCAAGATCATACCAACCTCAAACACATACATGATGAATATGTAGGTGGGGACTTGAGCTACAATGATTTTTCCAAGTTTTGCAGTAGGTGCTGGAATCAAAACAGTTATGGGTTTGTCACAATTGATATGACAAGGAAACCCAATAGTGGCAAATACAGAAATAAAATCAACAATTTTCTAGACATTGAAACATATATAAATAACCATGAAAAGGCCAATCATTGATGATCTTAAATTAAGAGATTATCTTGTAAAAAGATTTAAGGGATGGAAATCACAGAACCGATGAATTTATGAACAACACAAGCAAACAGAACAGCCTATTATTGATGCTATTATTGAATTAGGTAAAAATATCGAAACTGTTACAGAGCAAAATCAAAATTTGATCACAGAGCTTGTACCTGTAGCTGCAAGGAACATATTAGATTATCCAATCACCCCACTTTCCAGTATTCATACACCTAGTCCTGTTGCTCCTCGAAGAATTGAAGCTACTCTGGATCCTATTGAATTGGGTCTTCTTGCTCAAAAATATTTAAGCACACCTAAAGACAACAAAGATGAGGTCTTTGGCTTATATGCTGACACAGAGCGTGATGGTAGCATCATATATAGAATTGGCAATTTCAGAGTAACATTTATGGGAGATGATCTAATTGTATATTCAGAATCTCATCTTGGAGAAAGAGGTGGTTTTGTCAAATATCCCGGCACACCTGGGTTGTGGGAACTGATGACTAGGAAAAGGCCTGTCAACTATACAGATCAAGATTATGAGCACTACAAAGAAATATTAATAAAATCAGATGCTCTATACCAGAACAATGATCCCACACAAAAAAGAGTCAAGTCTAGCAGTGGAGCAAAATATAACAACTTAATCAAGCCCATATGGTCACAAATTAAGACAGGCAGTGGAATCAAACAATACAACACCCTGCCTAAAGAATTTGTGTGGGTTGATGATGTCAGGAAACTTGTAGATAGGTTATTGGTGATAGCTGGGGAGGAAAATGCTGGCAACCACAATTTTTACAATGAAAAGTTTGGAATTATGGACATAAGCACCAAATTGTCTAATTTTATAGTGAATGACACTAAGGGGATTGGATATCTTATAAAAATTATTAATACTCTACCACCTAAATTTTGGAATATTTCTGAGGGTCGGGGGTTGGTTAATGACATTATAAACAAGCTGCCATTTGAACTACATATTCCAGGCTATCAGTATTGTGGTCCAGGCACAAAATTGGACCATAGATTAAACAGAGGGGACCCTGGTGTTAATCCCCTAGATGCTGCTTGTAGAGACCATGACATAGCATACAACACACATACTGATCTTGACAAGAGACATGTTGCAGACAAGAAATTAGAAGAGGCTGCATTTGGTAGATTTGTAAGCAAAGATGCTTCTTTAAGTGAAAAAATAGCAGCATTGGGGACCACCATAGCTATGAACACCAAACAAAAACTGGGGTGGGGGTTGTGAATATGTATATAATAAACCTACAATGAAGGCAAAGGGTGTTATGTATCAAATACCTTATGCAGGTCTTAAATCTCTTAAAACTATTGATAGCCTTTTAACCAAAAAGCATCGGAAGAAAAAAAAATTCTTGTCTTGCAAAGGGCCATGGTATGAAATTGTTTCTTAGCACCCCCCAATTAAAAAAATTACAACAATCTAGAAAAAAATTACATGTGGGGGGTTTCATATTTACTCTCCCGGCCATCTTAGCAGCATTTGGGGCTGTTGGGAGCTTGGCTGGGGGATCAGCTGCCATAGCAAAAACAGTAATAGATGCCAAGAGAAATAGGGCAGAATTAGATGAATTGAAGCGCCATAACCTGGCCATGGAGAAACAAGGCAAAGGTGTTAAGAGAGCCATGAATAAGTTTAAAAAAACAAGAGCCGCTTACAAACCAAGATATTGAAGCTTTAATCAAGCCACTGGGCATCAAAAATTTTAGAGGTGTGTACATGTCTGATTCTTTACCAAAGCAACCACTCAACAAAGAGTGTGGCATTGTTAATTTGGATAAGTACAAAAATCAGGGCACTCACTGGATTTGTTATCTTAAATATTTAAAAAATGAGGCATTTGTGTTTGATTCATTTGGAGGTGTTCCACCTGAAAATTTAATAAAATATCTAAAAACAACTAATCTTTATTACAATAATGCCCGTGTTCAAAATTTCAAAGATGTTAATTGTGGACATTTGTGTTTATCTGTTCTTAGATATATGTCTGAAATAAATAAACCATCAATTGAAAATTTTCAAAAAGCCTTGTGGTATTTAAAACATCATGGGGGTATTCCATCTCACCAGCCAAAATTCAATATTGAAACTCAAATTACATGATGATATAGTATATCCCAAAACAATAGCTCTCAGAGCATTTTATGGCATGTACTTGATCCCTAATATTACACACCACAACAACACAATTGCAGTTGGGGATCAAAACATTGTCATCACTCCAGGGCAGTATAATCTGTCCACTCTAAATGCTCAATTACCCAGAGGTATAGTATTAACTCAAAATTCTGTCACTCACAGAGTAGAGATTGTATCTGCTACAGAAACAGTGGATCTGGGTACTATAGGAGAGCTGTTAGGCTTTGAGAACAACACAAAACTTGAACCAGCCATCAAACACACTGCTATTAATATACCTAAATTCTTAGCCATAGAGACTCTGAATATTCACTGTAATGTGGCTGAGGGTATGATCACCAAATCAAATGGCATAGCCACTCACAAACAAACTGGCATCATTGCAACATTTAAACCTAATTCTGAATTTATGGAGCCAATCATCTACACTCCATCCCCAACGTTATATTTTCCTGTGTGCCATAATAGAATAGATTATATTGAATTGATGGTCGCTAATGAAAAAGAAGAATTAGTTGATTTTGCTGGAGCCACAACAACTGCAATCATGGAGATTAATATTTAAATAAAAATACATACAAAAAAAATGGAAAATATTGAGAGTTATGAGCTACAATCATTCCCCCCAAACAGGAGGACATTTGCAAATTTAAATCAACCCAACACAGAGATTGAGGTTGATCTTGATGTAGGGGATGGCTTTATACACCCCCACAGAGCAGATCTATACATCAAATTTGATGTTGTAAAGCTCGATGGAACAGATTATCCGCCAAATTCAAATATAAGATTGGTAGACAATTTTGTGCCGCATCTGTTCTCTGAAATTGAGATCAGAAAGCATGGTGTTGTTATAAACAGAGTGGATTATCCCGGCATTACCTCCACAGCTTTGGCCACACTAAAATTATCCAAAACCGAGGCTTCTTACTACAAAATAGGTGGATTTGAGGCTAGTGATAAAATATTATCCAAGAGCCACACAGTGCTGTTCCCTATGCGCCTGTTGCCAGGATTCTTCTCAGATTACAAAGATATTATGTGGAAGGGTGGTTTAAGAATCACATTTAGAAGAGCTGCCAATGATAATAATGCTTTGATGAGGTACAGCACATTAAACTCTACAGGGGAAGCTTTGCCTAATGCCCTACCTGATGAAGGCAAATGCATTATTCAGACTATGGAGCTAAGAATCCCGGTTGTTGAATATGAAGCCAGTTATACTCTTAAATACAAAGCAGATATAATAAAAAATCCACAAGTACCTTTACAATTTTATACATATCAATGTGTACAGAAGCCTGCCGCTGGTACTTATTATGAGTTTGATGCTACAAATTCATTCTCCAGTATACAATATGACATGCCGGATTTTGTGGTGGTATTGTTTCAGACTGGAAGACACAATAATCAGGAAAAAAATTCAAGTAGATTTGATAACTGCAACATCAAGAACATATATCTTAAAAATGGCAGAAATGAGGTATTCCCTAGATAAAATTATTATTTAGACATGTCCAAGGATGATTTCCTTAAATTATATGAAGCATTTACAGCATACAAAAGGGTCACTACTGGCAATACTGACATGTATTACACACCAGATGAATTCAAAGCACAGAGACCCATGTTTGTCATCAACACTTCAAAAAGGAAACAAGTTGTGGTTAATGACAGGACAAACATTAAAATTATCTGTGAATTCCACAATACACTCCCTGATGACACTATATGTAGTGTTATTCTCATAGGTGAAAAATCATATGTTTATGATGTAAGAAATGAGAGAGTCACAGAACAATTCTAGAAGAATTACATTGTCTTAGTACTAGATATATGAGTTGAGGCTGGTGTCCAATTGAACTTAAACCAGAAGTAAATATGTGTGGGTGTGGGTGGGTGTGGGTGTGGGTGTATCTTGGCTTAGTTTTAGGCGTGGGCAAAAAAAATATCAAGAGGGGCATATTTTTGACAGGATTATGGACAACAATCTGACAGAAGTGACTTTTGTAAGTGTGGACAAATCAATCTGAGGGGGCTCATCATTTCACAGGAACTTCCCGAGGGCATTTTTACAAAAATCTTGGATGAGACGGAGTACCACACTTGAGCAAAAAGCTCATATGGGCACGTTGAGCAAGTTTTAAGTGTAGCCAAATCTGCCTGAGAGGGGCTCATCATTTCTCGGGTTTATAGTATATACTTTTACACTACTGGCGGTGGTAACCAAGGGCATCGATGACCTCTGGGAAAGTGACCTCGTGGAGATGAGTAGCGGCAAGTTAAAAAATGTACATAAATTGAACAAGGCAACAATTACCTCCTCACCGTCATAGACACATTTTCGAAATTCGCATGGGCTCTACCTTTGAAGGCGAAAACAGGAACGTGCGTCACGGAAGCATTCAAGACAATTTTTCGCGAAAGCGGCAGACGACCTCGGTTTCTGCACACGGACAAGGGGAAGGAATTCTACAATGCCGTATTCCAAAAGTTTATTCGGAAACACGACGTTCCACATTACTCGACTTTCAGTGACGTCAAAGCCAGCATCGTGGAAAGATTCAACCGGACTCTGAAATCGCGCATGTGGTCACGCTTCACGCTTCAGGGAAGCTACAAGTGGGTCACCATTCTTCCGGAACTCGTTAACGACTATAATCACACGGTGCACAGAACGATAGGCATGAAGCCAGCTGACGTTACGAAGTCCGACGAGCAGCGCTTAATTTCTAGCGTTTACTGTCCAAAGTACACACCCACGACAAAAAGACCTAAATACGAAATTGGAGACCAGGTGAGGATCAGTAAATTGAAGCGAACGTTCGACAGGGGTTTCACACGAAACTGGAGCACTGAACTTTTTACCGTAGTTCGAGTTTTACCCGGGAACCGTCACAAGTATATAATAAAGAACAGTGGCGGTGAAATTTTATTGGGGCGCTTCTACGAGGAGGAACTCTCTAAAACTAAATACCCCGACACGTACCTTATCGAAAAAGTTTTGCGTAAGAGAGGTGACAAAGTTTTGGTGAAATTGCTGGGACTTCCGGAAAAGAGTTGGATCGATTCGAACGAAGTGATTCTATGAGTACGTGGAATGTCGTGAAACGTTTACCTGATTCGGAAAGTCAAACGAAAAAAAGGAACGGCGAATTGCTCCCCGATAGCATACGATGTCTGATCATAGGACTTTCGGGGTGCGGAAAGACGACACTGCTCATTGATAATTTTATCCTCGCACCCAATTGGTTAGACTGGGAAAACAGACACCTCTACGTATTTTCGAAAAGTCTCGAACAACCGAAATACCAGCAACTTATGAAACTGTACGAGGGACTGGGCATTGCAACTTTCGCATCTGAAATCATTCCACTGGACGATTGTCTCGAGAATTCCGTTGTGGTGTTCGACGACATGATCTTGGAAAATCAAAACGAGATTCGTAATTTTTTCACTCGAGGTCGTCACAAAGGATTAGATTGTTTCTACCTGGCACAAACTTTTTCCAAGGTTCCGAAACAACTGCTACGCGACAACGCTAATTTCATATGTTTGTTTCGACAAGACCACACCAATTTAAAACACGCACATGATGATTACGTAGGGGCTGACATGAATTACAATCTATTTTCTAAATTCTGCTCCCACTGTTGGAACAGTGACGATTTCGGATTCGTGACCATTGACATGACTCGAAAAGCAAACCATGGAAAATATAGAAATAAAATAAACGTTTATCTATATGTCTCAAAGGCTAACAAGAGGACAATTTCAGATTTGCAACAAGAAGAAAAAAATCCAAAAAAATCAAAGGTCGAGAATCTAAAAAATAAAATTTAAAAAAAACGTTTTTTTTTTCAAACGTCTGACAAGCATATATAAAATAACCATTACAACAAAAAGTGAGTGTTAGAAAAGTGGATAGTCTCAAGCGGGTGACAGCAAGAAAACTACGAGAACCGAACGTATAGGCTGAGAATTCGACGTTTCAGAAACGTTTCAACGTATATAGAAAAATGTCAAAACGTCAATTTCAAGAAGAGGACAATCTCAAGTTGCGGAAATACCTCGTGAAACGCTTCAAAGGTTGGAAATCCGAGAATCGCGGGTCCTACGAAGAGAAGAAACGTCAGGATCAACCTGTGATCGACGCCATCAGCGGTCTAGGTAAAGAAATTAAAAGTGTCACGGAACAAAATAAATATTTGATCAACGAACTCGTACCACTCGCAGCTAAAAGTTACGCTGTACCCACGCCCATTTCGAGCATTCCTTCGACGCCGTTCGAACTGAAGGACGTACCGGCACGACGTCGAGCCATAGGTAGCACGTCGTCGTCTTCGGATAAGATCGGGTTGGGACCTTTGGCACGAGACTACCTGAGCACGGGGAAATTCGACAAGGATGAAGTGTTCGGATTGTATCCGAGCATGGAAACCAACGAAGGTGTCGTGTGGAAGATTGGGAAATCGAAAGTCACCTTCGAAGGCAACGACATTAAAGTTAATTTAGGCGATAAGAATAGTTGGACCAGGTATCCGGGTACGGTGGGACTGTGGGAACTCGTTGCCAAAAAGCAGCCGAAAGATTACACGGACGAAGATTACCAGAGTTACAGGGAAATTCTAATCATGACGGATGCCATGTACCAGAACAACGATGCCTCGCAGAATAGGGTGAAATCGAGCAGCGGTGAGAAGTACAGGAATCTCATCAAACCGATTTGGAACGAGGTGAAGAGTGGAAGCGGCGTCAAACGCTACAACACGTTACCCAAAGAATTCGTTTGGGTGGACGACGTGAAGAAGCTCGTGGACAGATAGTAGTGGTATTTACGGTACTATAAACCCACGAAAGTATGAACCCCCCTCAAGCAGCTTTGCTATACTTAAAACAAGCTCAACATGCCCATATGAGCTTTTTGCTCAAGTGTGGAACTCTTGCTTAATCCAAGATTTTTGTAAAAAAGCCCTCAAGAATTTTTCGGAAAGGAAGAGCTTTTTCGGAAAGGAAGAGCCTCCTTGTCTATACTTACAAAAGGCACTTCTGTGAGATTGTTGTCCATAAACTTGTCAAAAAAATGCCCCTCTTGACCACACTTAAAACTAGGCCACCTACACCCATACACACACCCATACACACCCACACCCACCCACACCCACCCACACATATCTACTTCCGGTCTACTTCCGGTCCACTTCCGGTCCACTTCCGGTTTACTTCCGGTTTACTTCCGGTTTACTTCCGGTCTACTTCCGGTCCACTTCCGGTCCATTTCCGGTTTGCCTACTTCCGGTCCACTTGTGGCCAAGTTGTGGCCTATTTCTGGTTTTTATCCAATAAATTATTAGATATGTGTTGTTTTCTGATTGGCTGCTTATGACATAATGTGATGATGTGTTACGTTTAAATAAGCAGTGTTTCTATTGGCTCTGTAAATCTATATAAGCCAGGGCACAGTGCAGATTCTTCACCATTGCTGGATCGGCAGTGGAACCCACAAGTGGGGGGCAGAACCTGAACAGGCTCCACCAAAGTATAGGAGACTTGAAGCATATAATTTGGCGGAATAACCCAAGTAAGGTCATAGAGACAATATACACTGGTGCAGTAAAAACCAATTTTTGGCAGGGGGGCCAAAGTGGTTCCTAAATACAAAATCTCAAGAACTAATTGACATAGAGCTATGCAGTTTTTTTTTGTCTGCACTGAACCCAACTGATATTTTTATCCAGCATAGAATTTTGAATTGAATCCCAAGAAATTGTATATAAATACCAAAGCCAAAAATATTAAGTGTATACACACATACACACGTACACACACACACACAGCACAGTGTTGAACCCAACTGATATTTTTATCCAGCATAGAATTTTGATTTGAATCCCAGGAAATTGTATATAATAAACAACAACAAAAATGCCGAATCAAAAATATTGTAATCAGTGCAATAAAAATATATTTAGCTCTAATTGGGCCAGACACCAAAAAATTTGTAACCCGGACAAATACAGAACTCCCACAAAAATTTGCCCCAAATGCCATAGAGAATATAGCATGAAATACTTTACATATACACATAAAGATACTTGCTCTGCACAACCATCTACATCTGGTCTGAAAAGAAGGCACGAAGCACCTCTTAATGCCAGAGCAGCAAAACAGCCACGCCATGAACCTATCCGTAGCAGTTTTAATGGCCAATTAAGGGATCACCGGTTTGTATCAGAGCCAAGATGCGGCATTGAGAATTTCTTGAACAGTATAAATCCTAAAGTGCAGGCAATTCTAAATGCACAAAATGGCTCTTATAAGCTCTCTCTCAAATTGTTTATACAATATAAGAAGCCAAACGCTACAAAATTTATACACCCCCACGTAACAGAAACTGTACCGGTATATTCAAATGCAAATTTAGACACAATAATAAGCAGATTGATGGATCAATTGAATATTAAACACTCTGAATTTGCAGCAAAAGAGTCAGGATGGAGCCTATGCGGTTCATCACACAAGTTATATGTTAATATTTCTGAATTCAGCCCATTACAAGGTTCCACTTATGTGCCATTACCTGCCAATATTAAAAACAGAAGAGCCGTGGTTAATATAGAAAATACCGACCAGAAATGTTTTCTGTGGTGTATATTAGCTGCTTTGTTTCTAGTTTCAAGGCATCCTGAGAGAATAAGTTATTACAAACAGCATGAACATATTTTTGACGATGCAATGGAGGGTTTGGAATATCCAATGTCAGTTCAGAATATTGATAAATTTGAAAAAAAGGCCAGGCACATCGATGGCAAACAATTATCTATTAATGTATTTACTTGTTCCACTGGCAATTGCTTGATAGCACCTCTCAGAATCAGTACACTTGATGATGAATCTGCTATTCCGATTGATCTGCTCTTAATTGAAGGGGATGGCACATATCATTACACTCTGATACATAATCTTGAAGCTTTGGTGAGAACACAACTAGACAAAACTCATAAAATATTTAAGTTGTGCAGAAGATGTTTAACTGTATTTGATGGTCAAAAAATGGTGAAGGGGGTTCGGGAAGAGAATGCAGAAATTGCTAAAAACAAGTTAATTGAGCATCTGAAATACTGTGGGAACCATAAACCTGTTCATATGGTGATGCCCAATCCAAGTGAAAATTGCAAATTCAAAAAGTATGAAGCCTTGTTGGAACACCCAGCATATATTGTCTGGGATTCTGAATCAAATCTCAAATCTCTTGCATTCTGCAATCCAGATCCCGAAGAATCTTCAATTACACCATACCAGCTGCATGAACCTTCCAGCTTTTGTTATGTGGTTGTACAGGATGGTATTGTTACTAAAAAAGATTTATACATGGGACCAAATGCCATCAAAATATTTGCACATAGAATAGAAAATGAGTGCCGTGACATAGCATATAACATTTTATTAAAATCAAAACCCATGTTGCCTTTAACAGAGGAACAGATTGAAGATTTCAACAATGCAGAAAAATGCCTGGTATGTGATTCTGAATTTTCAGATACAATTATCAAGGTTCATCACCATTCTCATACAGATGGTAAATTCTTAATGGCCCTGTGTAATAGCTGTAATATTAAGATCAAGAGACCAAGATTTGTCCCCATATTTTGCCATGGAGCATCCAATTATGATTTCCATCATCTGATCAGGTACGAGGGGTTTGAGAAGCAGAATTTAAATATTTTAGCTGAAAATGATGAGAAATATATATCTATTAGCAAGATAATTAAAGTTGATGGTGTTCCTATTCACATAAGATTTCTTGATTCTTACAGATTTTTATCTGCTAGCCTGGCTACACTGGCCACTCAATTATCTGATAATCAATTAAAAATCACACGTGCATTGTTTCCAAATCAGGACCTGAAATTAATTAGGCGGAAGGGTGTATATCCATATGACTATGTCACAGATTTTTCTAAATTTGATGAGTGTTCCCTGCCACCACAAGAAGAGTTTTACAGCAGAATCAGAGGATCTGGAATCACTGATGAAGATTATCACCATGCCCAGTTGATGTGGAACAATTTAAAATGCCAGACATTTGGTGATTATCACATGGCATATTTGAAACTTGATGTCACCCTCTTAGCTGATATATTGCAAGCATTCAGAAAATCTTCCATGCAAAATTATAAACTGGATCCAGTGTATTTTTACAGTGCCCCGGGCCTAGCATGGTCAGCAATGTTTTTCAACACCAAAATGCAATTGGATCTGATCCACGATCAAGATAAGTATCTGTTTATGGAGAAATGTATAAGAGGGGGGATGGTGCAATGTTCTCAGAGATATGCCAGAGCAAATAACAAGCATATTATGCTGCCTGATTATGATCCAGCACGGCCATCAAATTATATACTATATGTGGATGCAAACAGCCTCTATGGTCATGCTATGATGGATAAATTGCCATATGCAGGGCTTGAGTGGGTTGAAAATTACAATATTGAGGATCTTAAAAATTATGATGACAGTGACTATGGCCTCTTCTTAGAGGCTGATCTGATAATTCCTGATGATTTGCACAATAAATTTTCTGATCTGCCCCCAATTCCTGAGGTTCAGTGCTCACCTGGCTCTAAACAGAAGAAGCTCATGATGACTCTGGAGCCGAAACAGGGATGTGTCATATATTACAAAAACCTCCAGTTCCTGATGAAACATGGTGTCCAAGTGACCAAAATTGGAAAAGTTTTGAGGTTCAGGCACTCAGAATGGTTGAAACCATACATTGATACAAACACGGAGCTTCGAACATCTGCAAAGAGCCAATTTGATAAGGGCTTGTTTAAATTGATGGTGAATTCAGTGTATGGCAAAACTATTGAAAATGTCAGAAAACATACCGATGTTAAAATAATTACTGACCCCAGCCTGAGCAAAAAATTGGTTGCAAAGCCCAACTTCAATTACAGAAGAATTTATGATGAGCACATGGCTCTTTTCAACATGATGAAAACAAAGATTAAGTTTGATAAACCTATTTATGTAGGGGCTGTGATATTGGAATTGTCCAAATTACATATGTTAACATTGTATTATGATGTGCTGAAACCTTTTTATGGTGATCGTGTAAAATTATTGTACATGGATACGGATAGTTTTATTCTTGATATTCAAACAGAAGATGTTTATCAAGATATGTCACAGCCTGAATTGTTTCCATACTTTGATACCAGTGAACATACAATAATTCAACCCCACAACAAAAAGGTGCCTGGCAAGTTAAAAGATGAGACACTTGGTGATGTTATTGTGGAATTTGCTGGGTTAAGTGCCAAGGTGTACACTTTTAAAACATGTAGTGCTGTTGTCAAAAAGGCCAAGGGCATTGGCAAAGTAACTGTGGAAAAAGAGCTTGTATTTGAAGATTATAAAAATTGCATCAAATCACAGAGTTCAATTAGAACATCAGAAAATAGAATTCAGAGTGAGGATCACTTGTTGACTAGCAATATTGTAAGAAAAGTGGCTCTGGACCCACATGATGATAAGAGATGCATTTTATCATGTGGCATACATACTTTACCTTGGGGGCATTGTGATTTGAAAAATGGCAAACAATGCCCAATTACAGAGCATGATTTGAAATAAATAAACATGCCTATGAACTTATTTGGGTTCAAAAAACAGGCTATTATGGATCTGCCAACACCACAACCCTCTTCTGATATGCTGTCTAAACTGAGTGGCTTGTTAATTATTCATCTGAACAGCATACTTACAGATGTTGATGATGAAACAGGCAAAATATTGTACATATTTAACAATAATTTAAATCATTACCAATTACCTGTAGGTGGTCAATTGCAATTTATTACAACCCCTGAGGGTGATGTCAAGATTTCAGTAGGGAGAAATATTTATAGAATTAAGCACTCAAACATGATTTTTGGCACTGTATATACTGTTTCTGCTGGTGACTGCTTATATATTGAGGTCCCTGGATCTTATGACAAGCTTATACCCTTTTTTATAGAATTAAGAATCAGATATTCAATAATAAATAACCACTAAAACAAAAATGCCTAATGATATATTTGGCCATACAAGACATGAAGATCACAGTGATGAGATTCTGATGCTTGATGTCAGAGTCAAGAAATTAAGAAGTGATTTACAAGCTTTACAGACCACGCTCAATGCCAGTCTTCAATTAGAAGTTACAAATTTACAATCACAATGCATGGACCCTCTTCTTAAAATTGATTCTGAACTCAAAGTGCTGCTTCAGAAATATACTGATTTGGCCACATTAGATAATTTTCAAAGTTTAGAAGAAGCTGTAGCAGCTCTTCAAGCCAAATTTAAGACCCAGGCCACCAACTCCGAGCAATTGAAACAACAATTGGAAGAGCAGATAAATAATGTCCAGGCACAGCTCCAAACAATTGTCAAAAGCATAAAATCACAAGAAGATTTTGATCTAGTGATTTCCACTCTAAAGGAACAGATTCAGTCACTCCAGATACCTAATCTGGACCCTCTGAACAATGCCATAGCCGAGGTTAAAGAAAAAATTGAGACACTTGAAAATTTTATGAACAACTTGCCATCTTCTGATGCTTTGAATGCAATAACTCGGAGTGTAGCAAATATTAAGCTGCAACTTGAAACATATGAAGATTTTGGAAAAATTCAAAGTTCCATAACCCATCTTGAAGGTACAATAGCAGCAGTGCAAAGTGATTTGGCAAATGTACTAGAATCCCGATTGCCTGGAATTGTAGATACCCTTGTCAGTGTCCAGCACCAAATCACAAAGCTTGAAAACCTCAACACTGAATCTGAACTATCTCATTTTCATCATTTGATCGATGATATCCAAACAAAGCTTGAAATTTTACAACAATCCACACCCAGTCAGGCAGATATAGCCCTGCTCCAAAATGCTATGCAAAATGTGGCTGATGCTTCTGAATTAAACAATGTGAAATTGGCACTTGAATTTTTGCAAAATACAGTATCAAATCTGCCCACATCACAGGAACTTAAAAATATTAAGAGAGCTGTGAATAGGATATTGAAATCAGAAGATATCAAGAATATCCAGACAGAGATCAAACAACTCACTCAGACAGTGGCCACTCTACCAACCAATCAACATATTAATGAACTGCATGCCCTGTTTGAGGATATCAGAAGACAGGTCCATGATCTTACTGCTCAAAATTCAAAATTGGCAGTTGTTGAAAATTTGCAACAAATTGTAGCTAATATCAAGCAACAGCTAGGAACCATGGAATCCAATCAAGCAAATGCTCTGTCTGTTTTTGCCACCCAGCTTCAAGAAATTGTGCAACAATACAAAAAACTTGTTGTGGACATAAAGATCAAGCCAGGCCATGATGATGTTGTTAGGACCATCAATGAGCACCTTCAATCTGTAACAAGCAGATTGCTTACACCAGAAAAAGAAATAACAGGCATAATCGAGAATCCAAAACATACAGTAATTCTTGAATTGTACAGCATCCCCAACAAAGAATATGATTCACCATTTACACCAGGTGGCAAAATATATATGCTGTCCCCTGCACAATTTTATTACCAGTTTTTTGTTGGGGGCACACTGAGACCAATCAAGATCAAATATTGGCTTCAACCACAGGCACACCACTACCCCACCTTATCAATAACAAATGCTGACAACAAACCAAAAATCACCAGTGTAGAGTTAGAGGATTTTACAGATCCCAATACATTAGAAACAGCCTATGCTGAAGATGATGGCTCTTTGGAATTTAAAATACAAATTGGGGACAAATTATATTTAGAAAATCCTGTAGTATCAGCTGCTGAACACCCCATAGTTGCAATATTCTTGTTTACATATTATGTCTAGACAAATTATTGTTGATGAATTACACAGACAGGCCAGACATAATTTTAAGAGACTCCCAGTAGTTACAAAAGGCATAGATGATTTATGGCAGAGCGACTTGATTGAAATGGCAAGTGGGCAGTTGAAAAACTTGGACAAAATCAACAAGGGCTACAAGTATCTACTCACTGTCATAGATACATTTTCAAAATTTGCCTGGGCTGTGCCACTCAAATCCAAGACTGGAAAATGTGTTACAGAAGCCATCAGGACAATCATCAATCAGAGTGGAAGATCACCGCGCTATTTGCAAACAGATAATGGCAAAGAATTTTATAATTCAGTGTTCCAACAATTTATTAAAAGCCAGTCAATACAACATTACTCGAGTTACAGTGACCTCAAAGCCTCAATTGTAGAGAGATTCAACAGAACCTTAAAAAATCTTATGTATAAACAATTTACCCTCCAAGGTAATTATAAATGGCTTAATATTCTTCCAGAACTTCTACATAAATATAACAACTCGGTTCATTCCACAATCAACATGAAACCCTCTGAAGTAACTTCATCTGATGAGCAAAATTTGATCAGGACTGTTTATTATCCTAGATACCAGCCAACAACAAGAAAGGCCAAATACAGGGTGGGTGATCAAGTAAGAATCAGCAAATATAAGCACTTATTCAAAAGAGGCTTTACTAGAAACTGGAGCACCGAATTATTTACAGTGGTTCAAGTTAAACCTGGGACCCTTAACACATATATAATAAAAGATCACCGAGGAGAAATTCTCAAAGGCAGGTTCTATGAACAAGAGCTCAGCAAAACTAAACAGCCTGACACATATCTCATAGAAAAAATCATCCGCAGAAAAGGCAACAAGTTACTTGTCAAATGGCTAGGTCATCCGGAAAACAGCTGGATCGATGCAAAGAAAGTGATAATATGAGCACCTGGGATGTTATAAAAAGACTGCCAGAACCTGAACAACAGAATAAGAGAAATGGCAAATTGCTGCCTGATAATATTAGGTGTCTTATTGTTGGGCCATCTGCTTGTGGTAAAACTACACTAATGGTTGATAATTTTTTATTGGCACCCAACTGGTTAGACTGGAAAAACAGGCACTTGTATGTTTTCTCTAAGAGCTTGGAACAATTAAAATATCAGCAGCTGATGAAGCTATATGATGGACTGGATATAGCCACTTTTGAACCAGATGTTAAGCCACTTCATGAATGTCTCGATAATTCTGTTGTTGTGTTTGATGACATTATACTGGATAATCAAAACAAGGTTAGAAATTTCTTTACACAGGGCCGACACAAAAACATTGATTGCTTCTACCTGGCACAGACTTTTTCTAAAATTCCGAAGCAGCTGATCCGAGACAACAGCAATTTTATATGTGTGTTTCATCAAGATCATACCAACCTCAAACACATACATGATGAATATGTAGGTGGGGATTTGAGCTACAATGATTTTTCCAAGTTTTGCAGCAGGTGCTGGAACCAGGACAGTTATGGGTTTGTCACTATTGATATGACAAGAACACCCAATAGTGGCAAATACAGAAATAAAATCAACGATTTTCTAGACGTTGAGACATAAATAAATAACCATGAAACGACCAATCATTGATGATCTTAAGTTAAGAGATTATCTTGTAAAAAGATTTAAGGGATGGAAATCAGAGAACCGTGGAATTTATGAAAAACACAAACAAACAGAACAGCCTGTAATTGATGCTATTAATAATTTAGGTAAGAATATCAAAACTGTTACAGAGCAGAATCAAAATTTGATCACAGAGCTTGTACCTGTAGCTGCTAGGAACATATTAGATTATCCATTCACCCCACTTTCCAGTATTCATACACCTAGTCCTGTTGCTCCTAGAAGAATTGAAGCTACTCAGGATCCTATTGAATTGGGTCTTCTTGCTCAAAAATATTTAACCACACCTAAAGACAACAAAGATGAGGTGTTTGGCTTATATGCTGACACAGAGCTTGATGGGAGCATCATACATAGAATTGGCAATTTCAGAGTAACATTTATGGGAGATGATATAATTGTTTATTCAGAATCTCGTCTCGGAGAAAAAGGTGCTTTTGTTAAGTACACCGGCACACCTGGATTGTGGGAACTGATAACTAGGAAAAGGCCTGGCAGCTATACAGATCAAGATTATGAGCACTACAAAGAAATATTAATAAAATCAGATGCTCTATACCAGAACAATGATCCCACACAAAAAAGAGTCAAGTCTAGCAGTGGGGCAAAATACAATAATTTAATCAAGCCCATATGGTCACAGATCAAGACTGGCAGTGGAATCAAACAATACAACACTCTGCCTAAAGAATTTGTGTGGGTTGATGATGTCAGGAAACTTGTAGATAGGTTATTGGTGATAGCTGGGGAGGAAAATGCTGGCAACCACAATTTTTACAATGAAAAGGTTGGAATTATGGACATGATAAGCACAAAATTGTCTAATTTTATAGTGAATGACACTAAGGGGATTGGATATCTCATAAAAATTATTAATACTCTACCACCTAAATTTTGGAATATTTCTGAGGGTCGGGGCTTGGTTAATGACATTATAAACAAGCTGCCATTTGAACTACACATTCCAGGCTATCAGTATTGTGGTCCAGGCACAAAATTGGAGCATAGATTAAACAGAGGGGATCCTGGTGTAAATCCCCTAGATGCTGCTTGTAGAGACCATGACATAGCATACAACACACATTCTGATCTTGACAAGAGACATGTTGCAGACAAGAAATTAGAAGAGGCTGCATTTGGTAGATTTGTAAGCAAAGATGCTTCTTTAAGTGAAAAAATAGCAGCATTGGGAACCACCATAGCTATGAGCACCAAACAAAAACTGGGGTGGGGGTTGTGAATATGTATATAATAAACCTACGATGAAGGCCAAGGGTGTTATGTATCAAATACCTTATGCAGGTCTTAAATCTCTTAAAACTATTGATAGCCTTTTGACCAAAAAGCAGCGCAAGAAAAAAAGCTCTTGTATTGCAAAGGGACATGGTATGAAATTGTTGCTTAGCACCCCCCAATTAAAAAAATTACAGCAATCAAGAAAAAAATCACATGTGGGGGGGTTCATATTTACCATCCCTGCCATCTTAGCAGCTTTGGGGGCTGTTGGGAGCTTGGCTGGGGGATCAGCTGCCATAGCAAAAACAGTAATAGATGCCAAGAAAAATAGGGCAGAATTAGATGAGCAGAGGCGCCATAACCTGGCCATGGAGAAAAAAGGCAAAGGTGTTAAGAGAGCCATGAATAAGTTTAAAAAAAACAAGAGCCGCTTACAAACCAAGATATTGAAGCTTTAATCAAGCCACTGGGCATCAAACATTTTAGAGGTGTGTACATGTCTGATTCTTTACCAGAACAACCACTCAACAAAGAGTGTGGCATTGTTAATTTGGATAAGTACAAAAATCAGGGCACTCACTGGATTTGTTATCTTAAATATTTAAACAATACGGCATTTGTGTTTGATTCATTTGGAGGTGTTCCTCCTGAAAATTTAATAAAATATCTAAATTCAGCTAATCTTTATTACAATAATGCCCGTGTTCAAAACTTCAAAGATGTTAATTGCGGACATTTGTGTTTATCTGTTCTTAGATATATGTCTCAAATAAATAAACCATCAATTGAAAATTTTCAAAAGGCCTTGTGGTATCTGAAACATCATGGGGGTATTCCATCTCACCAGCCAAAATTCAATATTGAAACTCAAATTGCATGATGACATAGTGTATCCCAAAACAATAGCTCTCAGAGCATTTTACGGCATGTACCTGATACCTAATATTACGCACCACAACAACAAAATTGCAGTTGGGGATCAAAATATTGTCATCACTCCAGGGCAATATAATCTGTCCACTCTAAATGCTCAATTACCCAGAGGTATAGTATTAAGTCAAAATTCTGTCACTCACAGAGTAGAGATTGTATCTGCTACGGAGACAGTGGATCTGGGTACTATAGGAGAGCTGTTAGGCTTTGAGAACAACACAAAACTTGAAGCAGCCATCAAACACACTGCTATGAATATACCTAAATTCTTAGCCATAGAGACTCTGAATATTCACTGTAATGTGGCCGAGGGTATGATCACCAAATCAAATGGCATAGGCACTCACAAACAAACCGGCATCATTGCAACATTCAAACCTAATTCCGAATTCATGGAGCCCATCATCTACAATCCATCCCCAACATTATATTTTCCTGTGTGTCATAATAGAATAGATTACATTGAATTGATGGTCACTAATGAAAAAGAAGAATTAGTTGATTTTGCTGGAGCCACAACAACTGCTATCATAGAGATTAATATTTAAATAAAAATACATACAATGGAAAATATTGAGAGTTATGAGCTACAATCATTCCCCCCAAACAGGAGGACATTTGCAAATTTAAATCAACCCAACACAGAAATTGAGGTTGATCTTGATGTGGGGGATGGCTTTATACACCCCCACAGAGCAGATCTATACATCAAATTTGATGTTGTAAAGCTCGATGGAACAGATTATCCGGCAAATTCAAATATAAGACTGGTAGATAATTTTGTGCCGCATCTGTTCTCTGAAATTGAGATCAGAAAGCATGGTGTTGTTATAAACAGAGTAGATTATCCCGGCATTACCTCCACAGCTTTGGCCACATTAAAATTATCCAAAACCGAAGCTTCTTACTACAAAATAGGTGGATTTGAGGCTGGTGATAAAATATTATCTAAAAACCACACAGTGCTGTTCCCTATGCGCCTGTTGCCAGGATTCTTCTCGGATTACAAAGATATTATGTGGAAGGGTGGGTTAAGAATTACATTTAGAAGAGCTGCAAATGATAACAATGCATTGATGAGGTACAGCACATTAAACTCTACAGGGGAAGCTCTGCCTAATACCTTACCAGATGAGGGCAAATGCATTATTCAGACTATGGAGCTAAGAATCCCTGTTGTTGAGTATGAGGCCAGTTACGCTCTTAAATACAAAGCTGATATAATAAAAAATCCACAGGTTCCTCTGCAATTTTACACATATCAATGCGTACAGAAGCCCGCATCTGGTACATATTATGAGTTTGATGCCACAAATTCATTCTCCAGCATACAATATGACATGCCTGATTTTGTGGTGGTACTGTTTCAGACTGGGAGACACAACAATCAGGAAAAAAATTCGAGTAAATTTGATAGCTGCAACATCAAGAACATATATCTTAAAAATGGCAGAAATGAGGTATTTCCTAGAGAAAATTATAATTTAGACATTTCCAAGGATGATTTTCTTAAATTATATGAGGCATTTTCGGCTTTCAAGAGGGTCACTACTGGCAATACTGACATGTATTACACACCAGATGAATTCAAAGCACGGAGGCCCATGTTTGTAATTAACACCTCAAAAAGGAAACAAGTTGTAGTTAATGACAGGACAAACATTAAAATTATCTGTGAATTCCATGAGGCTTTACCTGAAGACACCATTTGTAGTGTCATTCTCATAGGTGAAAAATCATATGTTTATGATGTAAGAAATGAGAGAGTCACGGAGCAATTCTAGAGGGTCTCTGCATATTGCATTGTCTTAGTACTAGATATGCAAGATGAGCCTGGTGTCCAATTGAACTTAAACCGGAAGTAAACCGGAAGTGGACTGGAAGTAGACCGGAAGTGGACCGGAAGTGGACCGGAAGTGGACCGGAAATAGACCGGAAGTGGACCGGAAGTGGACCGGAAGTGGACCGGAAGTAGACCGGAAGTGGATATGTGTGGGTGGGTGTGGGTGGGTGTGGGTGTGTATGGGTGTGTGTATGGGTGTAGGTGGCCTAGTTTTAAGTGTGGTCAAGAGGGGCATTTTTTTGACAAGTTTATGGACAACAATCTCACAGAAGTGCCTTTTGTAAGTATAGACAAGGAGGCTCTTCCTTTCCGAAAAAGCTCTTCCTTTCCGAAAAATTCTTGAGGGCTTTTTTACAAAAATCTTGGATTAAGCAAGAGTTCCACACTTGAGCAAAAAGCTCATATGGGCATGTTGAGCTTGTTTTAAGTATAGCAAAGCTGCTTGAGGGGGGTTCATACTTTCGTGGGTTTATAGTACCGTAAATACCACTACTACAGATTGTTAGTGATAGCCGGTGAAGAGAATGCAGGCAATCGTAATTTCTACAACGAGAAGGTTGGCATCGTGGACATGATCAGCACCAAACTTTCCAACTTCATCGTGAACGACGACAAGGGCATCGGCTACCTGATCAAAATTATCAACACGCTGCCTCCGAGATTCTGGAACGTGGCCGAAGGAAAGGGACTCGTGAACGACATCATCAACAAGTTACCTTTCGAGATGCATTTACCTGGCTACCAGTACTGCGGACCGGGTACCAAACTCGAGAAAAGATTGGAGAGAGGAGACAAGGGTGTGAATCCGTTGGACGCAGCATGCAAAGATCACGACATCGCTTACAACAACACTCGCACCGATCTGGACGCACGTCACGAAGCAGACAGAAAGTTAGAGCACGCAGCTTTCGAAAGATTCGTCAGCAGAGATGCATCGTTGGGAGAAAGAGTTGCGGCACTGGGCACCATCATAGCCATGAACACGAAACAAAAATTTGGGTGGGGTGTATAAATAAATAACATACAGTAAAAAAACATGTCTTGTATAACCGACTTACCGCACGAACTGCTATGTAAAATATTCAAACACGCAGTAAACGGAAATGTAGGGAAACTTTTGATCATAGCAAAAACGACGCCGGAATTTCGTATCCCTTGTGAAATGGTTGTCAAGGATTATCTTCGGGAGATCAGTGGCATGAGGTGCGGTGATCTCGACACTCTTCTTTCGGCCGCAGGGGAAAAATTAAACGAGAGGATGGACGAACTGCACGAGGCGAGGCAGGGGAGAAGACGATACACGGATGATTGGCGCAAGTCTAAACAGGAGACCGAAGAAATCATCACGTACATCATCGCGTTTTCCGAAGCACGAACTTTCTTCCTCTGTTAAAGAAATAATAATATATATACGTCTCAAAACTTGATATATATAAATAACACACATCGTGAAAAAAATAATCTTCGGTATATATAAATAACACACATTGTGAAAAAAAAATTAAATTTCTATAACACCCTGAAATTTCTCTTGGATATGACGACTGAAAAAAAAATGAGTGACCTCCAAGCATTAAAACAAATGCTAAATTTGTCAGTCGAGTATGTAAAAATTCAGGAATTGGAAGTCGGCAAACCTTGCACGATAACTTCCGGTTCAATCGTTTCTACCCAGTACGGTCCCAAGGTGCGTCTGTTGCTCAACGGACAATACAGTCTATTTTTACCAGATCGATACGCTAACATGTTATCCGACGAGAAGCTAGCTATTTTAATCGAGAACAAAACTCGAATCGTGTACAAGGGGACAAAGGAACTTCTTGGTAAGAAAACGAAGCACGTAATAGAATTTGTTTAATCACAGACACCCCAACCCCCGGAATATATATATATATAAATAACATACCATGAAAAAAATGTCAACTTGTATAACTCAACTTCCTCCCGAAGTGTTGCACAAAATATTTACGTTCACGTTCGACGGGGATGTAACTAAACTCATAGACTTGTGTAAAGTAACGCCAGAATTTCGTTCACCGTGCAAAATGATTTTTATGGATCACCTCCGAGAAATAAGCGGAATGAAAAAAATGTTCCGATCCCCATAGACTTTCTTTCGAGCCGCAAACAAAAAAATTGACGATAGGTTAGACGAGCTGCACGAGTGGAGGCAGGGGAGAAGAAGATTTACCGAAGACTGGTACGCGTCGAACATTGAAACTGTCGACCTTGTAAACCACATGATAGCATTAGGCAAAGCAAAAACTTTTTTTCTTTCCCAGAATACATATATATAAATAACACATCGCCACCTATTCTGAGTGAGACGATATAAATAACACATACCTTGAAAAAAAAAATTACACGAGACAAAAAAAAATCTCAGAACATTTATATATATAAATAACATACCGTGAAAAAAAAATGAAGCCCAAGGGTGTCGTGTACCAGATACCATATTCGAATCTGAAAACGCTGGGTGCCCTCGATGGGTTACTCACCAAGAAACAACGCGAGAAGAAACGTTCTTGCTTGACGAAAGGACACGGAATGAAATTGCTTCTCAGCACTCCACAATTGAAAAGGTTGCAGCGTTCGCGGAAACAGCAAAAGGTCGGAAATTTCATATTCAGCATCCCGGCCATCCTGGCAGCATTGGGGCCCGTTGGAAGTTTGGCCGGCGGAAGCGCTGCCATCGCGAAAACCGTCATCGACTCGAAGAAGAACAAGGCGGAATTGGAAGAACAGAAACGTCACAACCTGGCCATGGAGAAGAAGGGGGGAAGGGGGTGGGCGTAATGAAAAAGTTTAAAAAAAAGAAACAGCACTCACCAACCGAGACATTGAATCTCTGATCAAACCATTACGAATCAAACACTTCAGAGGCGTTTTCATGTCCGACTCGTTACCTTCAACCGTTAAAAATAGAGAATGTGGAGTAGTCAACTTGGACAGTCAAGAAAATCCAGGCACGCATTGGATATGTTACCACAAAAATGATAAAGCATTCGTTTTCGATTCTTTCGGAGGTGTTCCACCTACAAATTTAGTTCATTATCTGAAAACGAACAAAACCTCTATATACTACAACGACGAACGCATTCAAAATTTCGGAGACGAGAACTGCGGTCATCTCTGCCTCTCCATGCTCGCGTTTCTCTCTAAAATAAATAAGCCCCAGGTGGAAGATTTCCAGAAAGCATTGTGGAACCTGAAACAGCATCACGATTGGCGTGTTCCATCTCACGAGTGAATCTTCGATCTTGAAACTCACGCTGCACGACGACATCGTCTATCCTAAATCCGTAGCTCTGCGTGCATTCTACAGCATGTACCTCATACCTAACGTCACGCAGCACAACAACAAAATTAGCGTCGGAAGCGAACATATCGTCGTCACGCCAGGTCAATACAATCTTTCCACTTTGCAAGCTCAGTTACCCAAAGGCACGTACCTTTCTCAAAATTCGGTCACGCACAGAGTGGAAATCGTGTCGGCGACGGAGACCGTGGACCTGGGCACCATGGGAGAACTTTTAGGTTTCGAGAACGACACCAAACTCGAAGCTGGCATCAAGCACGTAGCAACCAATATTCCTAAATTCTTGGCCATAGAGACTCTGAACGTACACTGCAACGTAGCGGAAGGCATGATCACGAAATCCTCGGACGGGGGGTTGCTGGGAAGTCACAAGCAGACGGGAATCATAGCCACTTTCAAACCCAGTTCCGAATTCATGGAACCAATCATCTACACACCCTCTTCGCCGATCTATTTTCCAGTATGTCGCAACCGCATAGACGACATAGAGTTGGTGGTGACGAACGAGAAAGGAGACGTGGTGGATTTCGCAGGTGCAACGACCACTGCCGTCCTGGAGATCAACGTATAATAAATAACCATACACATCATGGAGCAAATCGAAAGTTACGAGTTGCAATCTTTTCCTCTGAACCGTCGCACGTTCGCAAATTTGAACGAAGCGAACCGGGAGATCGAATACGACGTGGACGTAGGCGACGGGTTCGTTCATCCTCACAGAGCGGACCTCTACCTTCAATTCGAAGTGGTGAAGAAAGAAAGCGGAGAAGCCTTTCCCGCAGCAGCAAACTTGATACTCGTGGACAACTTCGTGCCTCACCTGTTCTCGCAGGTGGAGGTGAGGAAACACAACACCGTCATCGGCAGAATAGATTATCCAGGCATCACGTCGACGGCAGTGGGAACATTGAAATTATCCAAAACGGACGCAGCATACTATCAGGCGGGAGGATTCGAAGCGGGGACGAAAATATCGACGAGAAGTCACACGGTGCTCTTTCCCATGCGTCTGCTTCCGGGATTCTTCTCGGACTACAAGGATATCATGTGGAAGGGAGGACTGAGGATCACGTTTCGAAGAGCGGCCAACGACAACGACGCACTGATGCCATACGCTACTTTAGGTCCGGACGGCACCACGCCGCTGCCCAACACATTACCCGAAGCAGCCAAATGCGTCATCCGGAGCATGGAGTTGAGAATGCCGGTGGTGGAATACGAGACGAACTACGCCCTCAAGTACAAAGCGGAGATCTTGAAAAGTCCGCAGGTGGCCATTCACTTTCACGGTTACCAGTGCGTGCAGAAATTAGCGTCGGGAAGTCACATGGAATTCGACGTGACGACGCAGTTCAACAACATACAGTTCGACATGCCAGATTTCGTCATTGTACTTTTTCAGACCGGGAGGGACAAGAATCAGGAAAAAGATTCCAGCAAGTTCGACGACTGCAAGATGAAGAACGTTTATCTCAAGAATGGTAGGAATGAAGTGTTCCCGCGCGAAAATTACAACCTCGACATGACCAAAGACGATTACCTCAAACTTTACGAAGCTTACACGGCTTACAAGCGCGTGACAGAGGGAAGCGTGGACGTGTACTACACGCCCAGCGAATTCAAAACCCACAGACCCATGTCCGTCATCAACACCACGAAGCGGAAGCAGGTGGTGGTCAACGATCGAACCAACATCAAGATCGTCTGCGAGTTCCACGACGCGCTGCCTGCCGATACTCTATGCAGCGTCATCCTGGTCGCAGAGAAGTCCTTCGTGCACGACGTGAAGAACGAGAGGGTCACGGAGCAGTTTTAAAAAATATTCCTAAAAAAAATTGCCACATACTAAAAAAAAATCAACAAGGTTATATAAAATATAATGTAAGTTAGTTCGGTGTGCAAATAAAAAAAATGATAGGTCACTGAAGATCGTAAAAAAAAAATCGTAAGATAGGTTAAGTTATATCACGTAAGATCGTGATCGAGTAAGATGTTGGCAACACTGCGAGAAAATAAGGCTTGTGTCTTACAAGAGCAAACTATGAAGTCGAGCCCCACCGAGCCCCACTTTCGGTTGGTGAACTCTCTCCATTTGGGTCTACTACAGTTCGGTGTGCAAATAAAAAGAATAAATGATAGGTTAAGTTATATCACTGAAGATCGTAAAAAAAATCGTAAGATAGGTTAAGTTATATCACGTAAGATCGTGATCGAGTGAGGTGTTGGCAACACTGCGAGAAAATGAGGCTTATGCCTTCCAAGAAAAAACCATTAAGGCGAGCCTCACCGAGCCTCACTTTCGGTTGGTGAACTCTCTATTTGGGTCTACTCTAAAGTAGGTCAAAGCATGTAGAGGCTCTCGTGTAGTTTAGCACGTAATAAAAAAAAAGGATAGGTTAAGTTTTATCACGTAAGATCGTGATATACCTACCAAGTGTGAGTGGGAAAAAAGGGAAATTGTACTAAAACATCGCTAAACGCTAAAACATCGACAAAAAATTGTCAAAATATGTCAAAAACTGATATTCGATTCATAAAAAAAAGAGGCTACAAATGCATACCTACCAAGTGTGAGTGGGAAAAAAAGGGAAATTTTACTAAAACATCGCTAAACGCAAAAACATCGACAAAAAATTGTCAAAATATGTCAAAAAGTGATATTCGATTGATAAAAAAAAGAGGCTACAAATGCATACCTACAAAGTGTTACTTAGAAACAATACACTTACACTACTCTTGACCATCCCAAATATGGCATTTTCTTTACTGTGAAGTGAAGACTATAATATATTTTTTTCGCCTTTACTTTGCTTACTTTTACTGTCGACAACCAGCTTGTGCAGCTGTAATGAGATTAACACTACACGAAAATCGGTTTCGAGTGCTTCATTTCTGTTTAGATACGAATGTGATTCTTTATTGTTGTCATTTAGCGTCGCTTATCTGTTACTTTTGGCTAATCGCAACAACATGGATGAGTGATAATTGGATGAAGTTTATGAAGGATAACTCACAAAGAACATTCATGGCCAGGTCGGAATTCGAACCCGTGACCTTTAGCGCCACAGCGCGCTGTGCTAATCACTCCGCCATGGAGATCAGTAGGTCCAAACTTATGAAGAAATTGAAAAAACTTGTATGATACCATACATGTTTTCTTGCTATGTAAATATTGTTAAAGGACTTTAATGTTGTTTTGTACTGTTAAAGATTTGTAAAAGCTTCTCAATTTTCCATAAAATTCCTGCACTTCATTTGTTGGAACAATCAGCATACGTAACAATAACAAATTCTTCAGAAAAATAAATTTAAAAGCTTAATTTTCCATTTCCATATTGCTTTTCCATTGTAATTTGTAATACTTTCTCCTTCGATTCTACTCATGTGGTTGCAATAGCGTACCGAATATTTTGGGGGAAGCTAAAGCTGGACACTATTTTACCTGTAGGAAATGCTTGCAAAATTATCAAGTAGGAATGGATTTCCCCATCCTCTCTCTCTCTTCCTCTCTCTGTGTGTTTTCTAGCCTTTAGAAAATCAGATAACAACTGTAATGGAATTCAATACGCTAATATGAAAGAATTAAAACTACTTTTCAAATGTAAGAGAGGTAGTCAGAATTGTGATAGTGTATGGTTAAAACTTGAATTTGCATTTTCCAAAAACAAAGTAGAAGAAGAAATAAAGGTACGACTATCATGATGACGAGAATTAATTATGATACATGAAAGCCATGAGAGAAAATACTGAATGGAGTGCCCAAGTCTGGACTGGACGTCGAAGCCTTCGCTAAGTCTGACACTCAACATGCTTGGACACGAAGGTTCCTGTGTGTGTAAGACTAATAGAAAACACAGAAGAAACCTATGCACTAGGCTCATGCTGACCAGTAAGGCTGAAAAGAGATTTATTACTAAACGACATTTTTTCACAACATTGTATTTGATAATTGCAAGATCCCCACATTCTTAACTATTCCCTTAATTTTTTCTCAATTTTTTGGCTCCGTGCATTTGGGGGGCTGCAACCCCATCACGCCCTCCGCTCGGTACGCTATTATATGGTTATTCCGCCTGTTTTGAAGTTATATTGAGTCTTCTTCTAGTTGAAATTTGTTTCACGAATAACGCTTCACTGTAGAACGCACGGACTCCTCGCAGTCCTCTCCAGCAACGATTATGACGTCATGCGCCGGAAGGGAAAGTTTTCAGGATCGGCTTGTTCCTGAGCGAGGGAGGGTTGGGGGTGAGACGAATCCCTTGAGCATACTTTGCCGGGTGTCAGATTTCTTTCTAAACAACCCGCGAAACTCCACGTCGGTTTTCTCTTGGGTGGGACGCATCCAGTAGCGTGCACAGGATTTTTAAAAGGGGTGGGAGGTGTATATTATTTTTCAGTATAATAGTCTGCCCTATATTTTGCCATATTTACCGCTATTTAATGCTATTTAGATTCTGAGCCAAAGGGGGTGTTAACCACCAGCCCCCTTCTCCTTTACCATTGAGCACACGATTGGACACATCTCATTCCACGCAGCGTATACGACCAAATGAATCACGAACAATGCATTGTGCTTGTATTGCATTATTTGATAGTTGAATGTATTGATATATCTTTTCATGAAATTATAAATGTATGTCGTAATCAACAAAGTGGCCAATTGAAGAATTGATAACAGAATATGGTGGGAAGAAATATGTGAACAATTATAAAAAAACATTGCTACATTTAGTCCTCTATTGTCAGCTATCACTGGGTCAACACAAAACTTACAGGGATGACATAGGATAGGCTAGACGAAACGACACAAGGCACAGCTTCGTCTATCTGTCTCAATCTACCTATCTTTCTATTCATGTTGTTAGTACATAGTTTTTTCTATCTATTAGGTTAATCGTCATGACGAGGAGGTGAATGATGGGTTCGATCCTGGGACATCTGCCTTCATACATGTAGATTCTGACGCAGACCACTCCGCTGCGGTACGCAAGACGCTCTTGGTCTCAAAATTAAATTTTAAGAAATTATTTGTTCTTTTAAAAATAGAAAATAACATATGCAGCTGCATTCTATTAAAGATTATGACATTTTGATGTTGGCAATCCGTATAAATATTAAAGCAGAGGTGTTAATGATGTTCATGTATTAAGATCACATCAGCACGTAGTCTATATTTCCTGTCATATAATACGGTGATAAGCCGTTTAACCAAAACAAGATTGATTGATCGTTTGAAATAATTTCTGGGTACGTCAACACTTGAGTTATTTGCTCCAATCACATTACACGTGGCCCAGATCCCTGCCGTAACTGAACTCAGCACGTGTCTCTGCCAGGCTTTAGGTTCTGGCTACGGGACGCACGCTGATTTGATTGAGTTGGTCTTTCAAGTTCACTTTATGCACAGATAGGCTAATCGGGACTGGACCTACAGTTTAAAGTGAGATCCGAACCACTACAAGCCTCCACAGGATACAAGGCTGCAGTGACGGTGCCCGCCTGAAATAGGTTTGGGGACTACAGAGTTCGGAGTCAAATTCTCGGGCGGGTAACTACTACTGCCTAAAAGGTATTTCCTCATAGCTACTTACTTTACTACTGTATAATTTTAAAGCGACATATTTCACAGTCAGATCCAAAGATAAATCACTGAGATGTTGCATTTTGTTCCATCATATTCCAAAGTACTTTCAGGCACGAATCATTTATGTCAAATAAAATTCAATAATTACTTTGTTTTCTTTTCATAAGTCATTATTGAGTGGAGCAATATCACAGATTTATTTTTCATATTAACAGAACAAAATACACCATAAAAACTACTCATTATCAACTACTGTAGCTGGATATAGCCTACGTATAAATACTACACGTATCATAATTTCTATGAAAAGAGAGTGAGTACCTTTTTGTCAAAATGAGAAAATGAACCACAGCAAGAAACTACGATAAGATTAATTTGTTTTTATGAGCAGCTGCAACCTTGTTTAAATCCAAAGATTTTACAAGCTCTTTCTCCACGGACAACAGGCCTCCCCGATGGCGCAGTGGTAGAGTCGTCGACTTGCAATCAAGAGGTCCCGCGTTCCATTCCCGGTGCAGGCACATAGTGGTTCGGATTCCACTTTAACTGTAGGTGCAGTCCCGATTAGCCTTACTGTGCATAAAGTGGACTTAAATACCAACTAAATCAAATCAGCGTGCGTCCCGGAGCCAGAACCCAAGGCCTGGCAGAGACACGTGCTGAGTTTAGTTACGGTAGGGGGCTGGGCCACGTATAATGTGATGGGTGCAAATAACTCAAGTGTTGACCTAGCCAAATCAATAAAAAAAATCAAAGGACAATAGGGTCTCTGCAGCGCTCTCCCTGATCCCGGATATTGCACCAGGGATACAGGGCTCATAGTATCGCCAATTCGATTTCGAAGGTAACAATTTTATTTCAGAATATATTATGCATATATAAATACTAATCAAAATTGAATCAGTAGTTTTAGATGTGCTTCAAAAATTAATTTTCTTACACAGAATCCAATTTGTCCACTTTGACGGTACTGCAGAAGTTGTTTACTAACCTTACAAATGATAATTAATTAATGACTGCGAGCAAAGAAAATTGCCCAAGCATGCTGATTTTCGCACCGTATTGCAATAATTAGTTGATTTGATTTGTATTATGGTCCACTATATGCACAGAGGTCCTCCTCTGTGGCCGTGCAGCCTAAGACGCTGTGCTTTGAACTCCGACTGCGGGACGACATGGGTTCGAGTCCGCCTGGCAACCGACCATCGTGAGGAAATTGGGGAGCTACGAGTGAGTAGCGTAATCCGGTCTCGGAAATCTCCTTTAAGGCTGGGAAATCGACGTGCTGACCCCACGTCACCCCATTAACGGTTGATAAACTCCAGACCTCTAGCGTAGGATTGTGGGAGGGGGACTTGCAGTCGGGAGATAGGCCCAGGCCCGTAGCCAGGAATTCTTTGTGGGGGGGGGGCGAAGTCAATCCTAGAAGGGGCAAATTTTTAATATATTGTGTCACATTGGCAGATATGGTAGGGTACACAGAGGCACTTGCCCCCCTCCCCCAAAAGCTATAAGTAACAGAAAAGGGATATCTTGAAACTGCAACGAAAAAAAAACTTCGAGCAACATCAAATAGCAATATTTCGATAATGACCTTTCCAGGTTGCCAAAGAATATAAAGTTTAACATAAATAGGCTAATAGGGACTGTACCTACTTGATATTGTAATTGATTGATTTGGTGTTTTGAGTCCACTTTATGCACACTAAGGCTAATTGGAACTGGACCTACAGTTTAAAGTGGGATCCGAACCATTATGTGCCTCCACCCTACTTGATATTCACAGGTCGATAATGTTAATTGATGACTAACAACAGCTTTGGGTCTCTCTGCAGAACTGATTAAGGGAGCCCTTTATAAAACATGCTTCATAATGATTCCCTCTAGTTTCCAGTATGCAAGATTTTTACGCACAAAGGAATCTATCGAGAATGCAACAACACCATTGTGTTGTGTTGTACAAGCAAAATCGGATTAATTACATAATAATGGTTACATATTATCTGCGCTTTGATGAATTGTGTAAAAATGTGTAATACATTTTTTCTTGTACTTGCTAAAAGATTAAAGCATGGGTCCCTTAGTCCACCATATTTCCTTCAAAGGGGAGATTCTTGCATCACTACAGACAATGTTTGCCTACTGGTTACGGTAACCATTTTGCAAAATATTGTGTGAATTGTATTATATTATACTGTAGTTGAAATACATGTGTCCACACCTGCCAAACAAATAGGAATACCTTGATTGATCAATGACTTCTTGGATTACAGTGTCATCATTAATATTTGATATTAAGTTTCATAGAAAGAAATTATTTTAATAGGGCGCAAATAATTTTACGGGGGCTCCCAGGGCCGACTCCCGCCGCCACATATAGCTAGCTATCTATGGCTCTGAACTTGTACTATAAGAATAGGAGAAATTGCGAGCGAAGCGAGCAATAAAATTTTACGAAATGTATGTTTATTTGTATAAATTTTAAATCGAAGGGGGAAATTGGCCCTCTGTGCCCCTTGCAAGTACCCTTGGCCGTCTGGAAGAAACATGCAAGGAACACGTCCTCCTCGATGGCGTAGTGGTAGCGTCATCGCCTTGAAATCAAGGGGTCCCGGGTTCGATACCCGGTGGAGAAACAAAGTGGTTCGGATCCCACTTTAAACTGTAGGTTCAGTCCCAATTAGCCTTACTGTGCATAAAGTGGACTTAAAATACCAAATCAATCCAATCCAAGGAACACGTAAAAACTAATTCCATCATGAGTATCCAATTGTCCTGCTATTCTTAGATTCTCCTAGTCTTGTTTTTTTTGCTTCAATGTTTGCTTCCCCTAGAATGAACATCCGTCCAAGGTCGGGAGGGGGTGATATGGCCCTTGCCCCCTGTGGTTGCGCCACTGTCTGTGAGTGTCTCTTCATCAATTTCACGTCATCATTCATTATTGAGATTAGCTAGAAGTGGCAGAAAAGCAACAATATTCAAATATCTACTCCCTTCGTCTACCACATGAATCACTATTACCAAAAAGGAAGGGAAACAAAAATTTAAGCAGTTCCAAGTTCATAGCAACACATCCAAGAAAAAAACATCGGAACACATTCGGCACAATTAATACAAGAGTACTCAAAATGTCACAGCTGTTCTAGATACTGAAAATTGTGAAATCATTTCCCGAAGTCTGAATCTGGAAGGGAATCCCCCCCCCCAATCCTGATACCACATTATACGGAATCCCATACACCCTAATGAATCACAAAATTAATTAGTGTCTTTGTTATGTTGCTGGAGTAACACATGATATAATTTTAAACATTAGTGAGAATTTCAGGTAGGAATGTGTTCTGTATTTTTCACAGGGGGCAGAGCGAGCGGACACGGAAACTAGTTGCTCCGTGAAGGTCAGTGAAAAGTTGCCTTCAGGAAACAACGAGCGGGAGTGCGGTGTGCGTGTTGCTCGTGGCGTTTGGTGCAGTTGGCTGGCGAGTAAGTAGAATTGGAAAAGTACTTTACAATAGTAAAAAGATGAATATCATTAGACAAAATACCATCCCGATACGTTTTCTGTTCGGGGCACCGAGGCCGTCGGCGCGAGAAATTCATGACTTTATACATGGACAATTTCAACTCCACGTAGATAAGATCTTGGGAATACAAATACCTACGCATTTTCGATGTGTTTTCGTAAAATGTATCAGAGAAGCAATAATGACGCGAATATTAGAGAAATGTGGTCCGGAAACAAACTTTTGCTATGATAATGGTCAATGTGTAAAAGTGCTTTTGAGTGATGCGGTGAGGGAAAGAAAAGCGGTAAGAGTGTTTAACTTACCACTAGAATTAGATGATGACTGTGTGAAAGAAAAAATGACGGAATTTGGGAAGATGGAATGTATAGACAAAGAAACGTGGTCTGAAAACTTTAAATATCAAGTTTACAACGGGGTGAGAATAGTGAAAATGGAATTAAAAAAACCGATTCCGTCGTTCATTACAGTAAAATCTCATCAGTGCCATGTGATATACGACGGACAGCCGAGAACGAGCAGGGCGTGTGGAAAAGAAGGACACGATAGCTGGCAATGTGATAGTCGTCAGATAACAACGCTTCGTGTGAATAAAAACCGAGAGAGAAATTATAGTGATATAATAGTGGAAAAGGAGAGTTCCTCTAACGTGAACAATCAGTTCCAACCAGATAATAATCAAAACAAGTCTGAAGGTCTACAAAAGCTGATAACACAACAAAAGCAAGATAAGGGGATAAAGAATGTGCCTATTGGTGAGCCCAACTTAAGAGGGAGGTGGAGTTTGGCGAAGGTCGCCGTGGAAAGCGCTTAAATTTAACATGGGCTTTTTTGCATTTTGTTGAATATAACGTTTTAGGGCAAAAATTTGCCGGAAAACACGCAGTGGATGTGAACTTAGTTTATGAAACTTTGAGTACATGACACATTTATGCAATTTCAGTTCGTTAAATGTGCACAAATTCCATTATTTTTTTTCAATTTCCCATAAGGAAATACGTAAATAAGCACAGAATGGTTATAGGATTTGTGGGTAGCACCAACGAAAATGGCCATTATGATGCATACTAACGTAATGCTCAATCCTTTTATGACTGAGCTAGGGAGGGCTTTTCTTTCAAAAGTCACTTGCACCGCCCAAAATGATTGTTTAAAAATGTCATGTATTATCGACGGCGAAAGATACGGCCGCTTCAGCCGAATTTCATTCATCATAGTTCGCCACTTGGCCACTAGATGTCTCTGTTCGAAAATTGCCCCAGGGTGACGGGAGGGCTATTTCGCGCGGGTGTTTGAATCCTCTGCACAGCTGGGTTCCGTCCCCTCCTCAGAAGGTCCCGTAGCTGTCACAGCTTGATTTATTGCCTCTTTCCCAGGCAAGAAACCAAGAAAGCAGGAAGGCCATGAGTTTGTGTATGTTTGAGTGTAGAGAAGCAGAGCATATTTACCGTGAATTGGAACCAGTGACAGTAAATTTATCTCGATCCCTACCACGAAGGACGTATTCAGGGGGGTCCAGGAGTCCTAACCTCCCCCCGAAAGACTTACCAAGTACAAAAATTAATGAGATCATAAAATAACTTCAATTAAGTAATGGAAATAAGGTTGTTGTCTAATCGCAATTTGTTTATTTCCGCAAAAATATTGGAAAGCAATACGACTTTGAATGACAGTACCAAAGAAGATTTATGCAAGAATTATTACTACTTATAATAACATGCAAAATATTACCAGGAATTTTACTTTCGTCAACTGGATCTAACATCATTTTTTCATACTCAACAAATATTATATTCTTTATCTATTTGGCATTAATTTCCTTGCCAGGGCAGTTTCTATTTATTTACAAATTTTGCCGACCTTAACTACACGTAAGCTAGATAATGAATACGTGATGTTATACTGTATCACTGTTGTTATATCGCCTTCTTATCTATTAATGTAATAAAAATACGTATATTAATTAATTTAATATAATTATACTTATTTTAATTTAACATTATTAATATTATTATTTTGAGACATTACGTTAGGACGCCCCTCCGAAATATATATCTCGATACGTGCCTGGTGTTCGATTTGAATAAAATGTAGAAAAGGCGGGGAGGGTGGTAGCGCTTCCTCTTTTTACATTTCGATAGTTTTACCTCACATGTAGTACTTTGTGAGTCAACGGTGCAGATAGGAAATACGTGTACACACACACACATAATTGATGATTCGCAAAGGAACTTCGTTAAATCCCCATGCTTGTTCCGCTCACAAATCATATTCTCTCCAAATTTCAATAGCCTACTATCGTTGTTCCTTACATATGTGTGTGTGTGTGTGGTTCCTAGAACTTCACTATTTCCAAACATAAACTTGATGTGACTCTTACAAAACATTTGTTTTTGGAGTGGAAGGATCATGAAAAGGTCTACTGTTTCTTTGAAAATCTTCAATTAATCTAAAATTTAGTATAAAAACATAATTTTGGCTGACTTGCTAACTTGAGATTTAAAGACAAATTATTAATTTGAATTCTCCATAACAATAACAAAAGTGACATAAAATGTAGAAGGACAAGACTAGTGTTGCCCACGGGACGAGACGGGACAGGCTTTTAAAAATTCGAGACGAGATGAGATTGATCATGTGTCCCGAGACAAACGAATATTTTCGAGACGAGACAGCATTTCACAGCATTTCCACGAGACGAGACAGGCCAAAGTCTCGTCTCGTGGGCAACACTAGACAAGACTCTTGGCTTGGTTGAGAATTACATTAGAGATGTACAGGTTAGGAAAGGGGAGGGAGAATTCAGTCTTCTTCCCTTTCAGCGCGAACCCTGCCTCCTACATTCTACATGTCCATTCAAAATGTCTTCTTAGTTTCAGATATTTTTGCCTCCCCTATAGCGTAATGGTAAAGATGACCCTCGTAATGTCAAAAAAGGTCCCGAGTTTGGTACCTGGTGGACGCCCAATAGTTCAATCCCACTATAAATGTAGATTAGCCTATCTATACATAAAGAAGACTTACAGAAACTCAAACTCAAGATACTCAAACGACCGGCATAGGGTTGACGGCGCTTGGTGCAGTGAGAGAGCTCCCCTTTGCCAAATCAAAATTAGGAAACAAAAACTCATCTTCAGGGGTTCCCTCACTTTTTCGCCCTTAGATGGCAGCTGCTGATAAGGGATGAGCATTCCAACCCCCCCCCAAAAAAAAAATCTGCCTACGGGCCTGCTGTCCTGCATCATGACCGTCCGGTCTAAGGCGTCATGCTTTGGGCTCTCCAGCTACGGGACGCGCGCAGGTTCGAGTCTCCTGGAAGAAGCGTAACGACTTTTCTCCTGATATTTCGGCCAGTCAAACTCGCGGCCCGCGGGCCGCATGTAGGCCCCAGCATCCGTTAATGCCTTGGCCCCACTTAACACTTCATGCTTGAAATTATCTATACATTTGTAGTTATCCCGTTTTCTCTTTTCTCGTGATACAAGACCAGACTCATCCAAACTTCAACACATTGACCAATTTTCCCTACACAGGTATACATTCCATTATAGAGTAGATGTTGTGTCAACTAAGCAAGCTGATGGACATGTTACTTCTGAAGTACGAAAATATCTTGCCAGCTGGGGGAGGGCAGCGTGCATACTTTCTGTGAGTTTGTTTCTTGATTTTCAAGGATTTACCTGGAAGAAAAGTCAGTTTCTGTAAAAGTTTCAGAGAACCATATGGCTTTTCAAACTTCGTGGGAGTAAGAAAAGGACTATAGACGAGGAATGTAGATTTTTCAAGTGAAATGCTTACTTTTGTTGTGAAGTGAATAGTGAAAAGCGTAGAAAATTTGTACCCTGATAAAGTTTATTCATCCAGAAGTATTTCTATATCACGAAATAAATTTGCCAACCTCTGTGGCAGAGTGGTTAGCACAGCCCGTTGCGACACCAGAGGTTGCGGGTTCGAATCCTGGCCTGAGCATGGGTGTTCTTTGTATGTGTCTCTTCATCAATTTCATCATACCATTACTCATCCTCATCGTCGCCAGTAGCCAAACGTGGCAGAAAAGCAACGCTAATAAAAAAAATATAAAAAAAAATCAGAAATACAGTTGAGGAGAGGATTGATGACTTAGTCAACGAACAATTGAAAGCAAAAATTGTTCGTGGTGTTGCCTTTTCGCTCACAATATGTGAAATTACGAACGTCTGCGAGCTAGCTCGGTTAGCTCCCTTCATTCGTGGATGCGATTCTCATCTCGATATGACAGTAAAACTACTTGAATGATTCCTCCCCGTGACACAAGAGCTGATATTTTGAAGGAAGTGGAGGCCATTTTGCAAAGTTACAGTCTTCCGTTATATTAAAACTTTTTTAATAAAGTTATAATTTGTCCTTCTCAACTTCTCAGGAATACCAGGTATGGCAGGAATATTTGTCCACAGTAAAAATACTACGTGATGAATTTGGAAACAGGTTTCAACACTTCAGAGGGTGCGAAGGGCAATATACTTGTTCTGCTCTGCTCCCTTTTCTTTTGATGATGTGTGTGCAAGTCCTGCGTTCGAATGGAACTTATTGAATTGCAGTGCAACTCGTATTGAAAAATAAATGTCGCGAGGTGGGTTATCCTTGATTTTTCTCATATCTCCCATAGCAGTATCCTCGAATAAGCTATTTTGCTGTAGAAATTATATTAATTTTGCTTTCACTTGCCTTGGTGAAAAGTTGTTTTCCATAATGAAGATTAATGAAACAGCCTTGCCGAATGATCAAGAATGACTGACAAAATATTTGTTGTCTGCATTAAGAGTTTCATGCTCACAAAAAAACTTATTGCAGACTTTTGAGAAGCTTGTTAAAAAAAACTGTCAAATCTGTGCGAAACGAAACTATAATTGCACACAAACAGTTTCTTGCAAAAAATTTTGCACAATTGTAACCAGTTTATACTCGAAAGTAACATGTAAAATACTATAACCATGAGAAAATATGGGGGGAGGTCTATATATAATTTACATATCGATGCTGCAATAATAATCACTGGAATCCCGGCACCGTTGGGTCGAACCACTTACTTCTGGACTTCAAGGTGTTGGGGTTCTAGATGTGTGACCCGGAAAGTTTTGACATTATCGTTATGCGGCCCTACTCACGAATTGAGTTTGACATGGCTGGTCTATAGGACCTGTTGAGGAGATTGGGGAAACCTTCAACAACGATTGGGGGGGTTCGTCGTGCTGACCACACGTCACCCTGTAACTGATTGGTGTGCGAGTGAGGCCGGCCCTTGTGAGTGAGTAGGCCCTTGCCTTCACGGGCTGTTGCGCCACGGGTTTACTTACGTATATTGGCGTAAGGTGTGGTCTTACAGCGGCTCGACCTCTCCTCGAAATTCTGTCAATTTATTTTGACCAATTCACTGGGGATTTTTTAAGAGTACTTTGTAACACGTATAGTGCTCATCTCGAAGATCATACTATCGTTACTTGGACTGAAATTTCAGTTTGAAACCAATCAATCGAATCCAGGCCTGGGCATGGGGGGGGGGTTCTTTCATCAATTTCATATCATCACTCATTCCCTCCCATCTTCGCGAATAGTAAGAAGTGGCAGAAAGGCGAAGTAAAATAGACCAAACAGATCAACCTCGGCCCATTATATCTGCTGTAAACTCAACGATGAGAACTGCACAAAGGGACTTGAAGATTATAAGAAAGGAAACTGTGGCCGAGCGCGCTCAGCAGTTGACCGAAGGTCTGACCATGGAAGGTTCCACGTTCCAGCCGTGGCATCAGCCTGGACATAGAGTGTTAGAGTGTAAAACAGAGAGTGAGAGAGAGAGAGAGAGAGAGTGAGTGAGTGAGTGAGTGAGTGAGTGCATGCGTGCGTGTCTTCATTCATCCTCCTCGTCGCTAATTGTCAAATGTAGCAGAAGCAGAAAATAAAATACAAATACAGACGTGTCAAACGTGTAATTTTCAACTACGAAAATGTATAATTAGAAACATATGCAGAGGATAAACACTGTATGAAATTAACAATATATTATTCACGCAAGATGGTATATTTCCTCTGCTTTACATACATATAAAATTTAATACACTAAAGCATGCAAGAAATATCCATTTCTCATTCAAGCAGAGGAACTTAGTGCTAGCTGTCAATGACAGAGCTATTGCTTGTTATTTATTCAGTTTATTTTCTCTTTAGGAAAAAAGTTCCTGTACCTTCATAAGCATGGGAGTCCGGAAGGGAGGGCAAGAGGGGCCATGTCCCCCCTACGGGAGAATGAATGTCCACATAATAATTATATATATATCTTCCACAGATAATTTAATTTCCATCACAGTAATTTATGTTACTCATTATAATTGTGTTTAAGGAGCGTGATAATTTCAGACTGAAATAATGTTATTTTGAGCGGGCATCACTATCATGGGAAATCTGCCTTCTTTGCCCCCCTCCCCCCGCGCCCTGGAAAAGATCCTGCGGACGTCCATGTTCATAAGATAGTTTACTGTGGTGCAAAAAGGATTTTAAACTCGTCGCGATTAGCCAAAAGTGACGGGAAAGCTACGCTAAATAACAAAAATCAACTCAAATCAGTAAAGAAGATTTATGTCGAGTTAACAACTATTGAAAAATACTGTAAAATATATTCACTCATGATAGTAATGGAGAGGTGCGTATTATCAATTGAAAGAAATGGGGAGTTGGGGATTATAAGTTGCCAGGGCACGGATGTTCTTTGCGAGTATCCCTTCATCAATTCCATGTAATCACCATTTTATGTCGTGATTAGCCAAAAGTGACAGAAAGCGACGAAAAATAATCAACCAATCAATCAACGTATCTACACTCTCGGTGGTGTTACATTTCAATTGTTCGGTTTCCAGTAAACATTCCATCTTGACGTCATCCGTAAGACTGCCATTGTGACCGTAATACTTGTAGTTATTTCGGAGCAAGATGACCAGATATGATACGTGACTTATCCTGAGGGGTGCGAAAGCCAAAGCTAAAAACTAAACACAGTCCATAATTACCATAGCATCAGGTCTTACAAGATATATACATACAGGTGAGTCACTATTCTGTGACATCATCAGTAATAGGTCTTAATATTAACCAACACAAAAATCACGCAGCAAATTAAAGGTATTACGAATAACATTAAAAATATTTCTAGAATTTAAAAGAGCAATAAACATTTGTGCAACGAGAAAAGAAATTAACAACAATAAATATTAGTTCGAGGGAAAGCACGTGTCATAATGATACAAAATGATAACATGTAGAAAGTTTCAAATACGTTTGAGCTGTTTTTAAGATGGGTAATACATAAACTGTAAGTTCAATGTTTACCTATTCGTTACCTTACATCATTGCTACTACTGTAGTTGTACATTTTGTTCCATTGGTTTGTCTTTCGCCTCTTCTGATTATCTTTAGGTCATTCCACATATCCGAGACTTTTTCCTTTAAATTCGAAATAGTCTCGCTCCCGTCCACCTCGAATTATTATCAGCACTGTTCGTAGTAGTTAAAATAATAACTGTTACTATTTTTTGTACTTATTACTATTAGATACAAATTTTGTATCAACACGAAACCCCCTACAAAAGAAAAAAGAAAATGGCGACTAGTATGCCTCTGCCTTGTTATCACTGCCACTGGTATGCTATACATTTACACAGCGTACTTTCAATTAGTTATTCTTACTTGATTCGTCGTTACTTTCAACTGATAATCTCTACCTCCTTCTTTACTCTCAATTTATAATCTCAACCGCACAAAGAGAAATTCCACATAATTATAGCAGCCACTGTAATCAACAACATTTATTCAATCCAAATCTCATTTGTGAAGGTCCTGACTGTTTGCCGTTGCCACTTCCCTTGCAGTGAATATTTTGCCAGTGGAGAAATCTTGAAAGAAGCTTGTAATATACTGAGAAATTCATTTTCAGGGGTTCTATTCCCCACTTTTTCGCCCTTAGATGGCAGCTGCTGATAAGGGATGAGCCTTCCCCCCGAAATAAAATTCTGGCTACGGCCCTGCTGTTCTGCATCGTGACTGTATGGTCCGATGCATCATGGTTTGAGCTCCGTCTACGGGTCGCGCGCAGGTTCGAGTCTCTTAGGGGAAACGTATCAACTTTTCTCCTGAGATTTCGGCCTGTGTATAGGGCCGGTTGCCACCCACCATCGTGAGGAGATTGGGAAGCTATGAATGAGTCACGGAAACGTACAACAAAGATTAGGGGTTCGTCGTGCTGACCGCACATAACTGGTTGGACTGGAAGTGAGGCCTACAGTCGGTAGGTGGGCTCTGGCCCTCAGGGGCTGTAGCACCACGGGTTTACTTACGTATATTGGCGTAACCAAGTGTGGGTCCACAGAGGCTCGGCCTCTCCTCGAAATTCTGTCACTTTATTTTGACCAATTCACTGGGATTTTTTTAAGAGTACTTTGCAACACGTATAGTGCTGATCTTGAAGATCATACTATAATTAGTTGGACTGAAATTTCACTTGGCAAGCAATCAATTAACATTGGGAAAAATCACAATAGGAGAGAGCAACTAATGTGATGCAGGAACTGGTCATATGTTTCCACAGGGGATTCCCATCATCACTGAGAGTTTGTCCCCACCCTTGGCCGATTAGCCGGCCCCGTGGCGGAGTATTTATCTCATTTCGCTACGACGCCAGTGGTCCCGGGTTCGAATCCGGTCTGGGCATACGTGTCCTTCGTGAGCGTCTCTTCATCGATTACATCATATCATCATTAGCCAAGAGTGGCAGAAAGGCGAAGTAAAATAAACAAAATCAATCAATCTTGGCCGATTAAAGCTGCTGTGAACTCCAACGATGAGAACTGTGCAAAGGGACTTAATTCAGATCATAACAAAGAAAACTACTTCATCAAAGTGTATGTTCAATATTATACTATTGTTTCCTGACATCTTTGTTACTACTGTACATTTTGTTACATTGTTTTGTCCGTCTTTCTCCTTTTCAGTTTTTCCATATGTTATTACGCATGTCCACGTTTCCCCTTTTTAAATTCCAGGTAGTTTCGCTCCTGCCCATCTCTAATAGGGACTCGATTCGTTAATAGTTGAAATAATAATTGTTACTAATTCTTGCCTTATTATTATTATTATTATTATTATATTGATTTTGTATAAAAAAACACCCCCTTCAAAGAAAAATACTTTCTTTCAACTGATATTCTCTACCGCCTTCTTTACTCTCAATTGATAAAATTCCAACCTCAACAAGAAAATTCAACATAATTATAGTAGCCACTGTAATCAACCACATTTATTCAATCAAAACTTCAGTGATGAAGGTTCTGTCTCTGGAGCCTGCCACTCGTCTCGCTCCATGCAAGAGTCAGCCAGGAAGCAGAGAAATGCGAATTGCTTTGCCAGTGGAGAAATTTTAGCCTCCGAAACCAGAATTAAAAGAAACAGGTGGGTGTCCTTTTCCTGGAAACCTCACTGCGGGAGTCACGCGGAGGGGAGGGGGTGGTGAAGGAAGGAAGGTTCTCTGGCCTCAGGCTTAGGACAGCCGAAAAGAATTCCTAGTCCTCTGATATGTCGCTAGGTGTCTCTGTATCGCATCGGGCCAGGAAACTACTTTCATGCCAACCTCCAGCCCACTCTTAAGAGTTCAGTATGGGGCTTATGGGGACAGTGTTGCCGCATGGTGCGCAGTGGAAGAAGGCTCCGGCGTGCATCGAACTTCTGCTGTAGTACACGCCGCAACAAAAGTTAGTGATTAACGGAACGGGTACTGTTCAATACAAGAATGCAAATCCTATCGCCATGATTTGATGGGAAGCTGTTCTTTCATGCGGCTGTGGTACAGAGTAATGACGGTCCATGGAGGGAGATTTGCAAATAACTGTTCCCGAATCTACTTGTCATACGTCTTGCTGTCCATTTCATCGTGTACGTTGGCCGTGTTTTTTCCCTTTAAGTCCACTTTTTGCACAGAAAGGCTAATCAGGACTGGACCTACAGTTTAAACTGGGATCCGAACCACTATATGCCTCAAAAGGTTATCAATTGATTGATTGATTGATTTAGTTTATTTTACTTCGCGTTTTGTGCCTCTTGGCTAATTTGCGAAGATGGGGATGAGTGATGAAATGATGAAATTGATGAATGGACATTCACAAACAACCAAGCCCGACCAGGATTCGAACCCGGGACCCTTGGCGTCTTAGCGCGATGTGCTAACCACTCGGCCACAGGGTCGGGCAAAAAAAGGTTATCAAACCAGGACGTTACCACTGTGCCATCGGGGGAGGCCTGTTTCACATTTATCGGCACACTGTCTCGTTTGAGACAAAACCGTGTTCATTACCGGCATGCACCAAAGCAAATCTCTCCCCCCGACCTGTAGGTGCTCGCAAACCACTCCTAAGGCCGCAAATAAAGTCTTGTTGTGTCTTTATTGTTTTGTCCCTCCATTCGTTTTGCACAGGAGCAGCTCGACAGTCATAGGCGGGTCTAGATTTTTTTCTGGGACGTGCACAGAATATGCTGTAAGCATTACGTAATATTGGAAATACACAGTATAATGTGCAGATTTGCAACTTATTCGACACATCAAAAAGTGCCCTTATATCAATGTTGTGCCCATCGTTTTCGAAGGGGGAGGGGGGTATTACGTATTCTTTTTAGTAGCTGGTCCTCATATGCCATCATCTCCTGCTGTTGACCCTCTTCTTTTAGGAATACTTATCCAAGGGGCAGTTATGACCAGCACATACGCCCATTGGACACGTCACGTCATTCACATCAATACAATTAAAAGGGTTCGTTCTAGGTCTAATTTTTGGTCAGATGAACTAATCGGGACTGAACCTTCAATGTATAATCCATCCTAGAATGTACCTCCGCCAGGAAACGAACCCAGGGCCCTTCGATTCTAAGGGGATAGCATTAGCAGAATTTCCGTCGTCGCATTATAATCAAGTGATCCAGGGTTCGATACCTGCTGGAGGCACATAGTACTTCGTATCTCACATAAACTGTAGATCCAGTCCCAACTAACCTATCTGCGCATAAAATTGGACTTAAAACTCAATCAATCAATTATTAGTAGAGGTATGAAATAAAAGAAGTTCTATTGTATTTTTACTCATATGAAGGATAATTACAGAAAGGAGACTTACATTCTTTTAACTATCTAGGAAAAATGGCTCGATCATTTTTTTTATCTTTTAATATAACGCTCTCAATACTTTTCATAATACTTAGTCATCATTTTGGGAGGGGCAAGTGAACCTCCTCCCGAAAAATCCGGCAATGTATTATATACAATGTGCCTGGGAAGTTTCGCCGCACATCGCCTCCTATTAAAGTTATATTCGAAGTCGTTGGATTTTGCGTACCTCTTGACGTTTTTTCTGCTCGTTTGGTGTTGCAAGAGGACCTTTAATCGCTTCGCTATTAATTTTGTAAACAGTTTTGAACGAAATTCCAGTCGTTTCAGCATTTTCGCTTGCAGTCCAACTAACACTTTTACCGGGATTTTTCTGCTTGAAGTATATTTATATTTATTACAATTTGTCTCTCTTTACTTGTAAGACTCTGGACACTTTTATGCTTGATAATACCACCCCTTGCCATTTTGCTGTTGTAGAATAATTATAATAATAAATTCCTTCAAGAAATACCCAAAATGAGAAAGCGCGCACGCAAACAACAAACCACTTGACCCCCGACAGAAGCCTATTCACGAACTTTTGCCTGAACATTCCCCGCCCCCTTCCCTCTTCCCAACACGTGTTTGCAGCAAGTGGCAACCGTCGGACGGCTGTTAGTTTTAACTCCCCAAATCGCGGTAAACACAAGAAAGGAAAACGTCTTGTTTTGATCGTCCGAATTGCAAAAGAAGGTGTAAACCATCAAAGCCTTACATTTCCTCTGGTTTCTGCTTATTTATTATTTTCTCTTCGAATGATAACCACTTTTGTTTCTGACAGAAACACACTTGTTTAGGGGTGGTGATCTCAAAAGTAAAAGCCCATAAGGGCCCATACTGAACTCTTAACTTGGGCTCCGCTATAGTGAAACCCGCCCGGTGGAACTGTTCCCACCGGTAAATACGGCGATCACAAAGGAAGAACACAACCAGAAAATCCTATCGATGGACACAAAACAACCGGGAACTTCCCACCTAGACAAACAAGAGGAAAAAGGAAGTGAAGAAATGCAGGATGCTCAGATGCAGGACGAAGGGAACTCAGTTAATCTTCCTCCCATCCCAGCGGCAAAGGACAACCTTCCAAAAGAGGAGGACAAGGGACCATCGAAAGACTGTGAGCTGGAAAGTGAATTGAATACAGAAGAAGAAAGTGACGAAAGTGCCACTTCAATGTCAAAGTGGAAAAAATCTCAGCAGATGGGTGCAAAAAAACGGACGAAGAATACTTCGAAAGGTAGCGAGAACACAGTGGCGAAGAGGAGATCAGTGAGAGAGTTAGGAGGTATGAATAAAGTAATGAACAGAAGAAGTATACCCTAAAAAGGGAAATTTAATTTGATATTTCATTTGTTATTTGTATATTTTTTTTCAACGTTATGAGGGACGATCGGAAAGTACTATTAACTGTGTGCTACATTATTCATTTATTATTGGTGTATATCACTAGAATATGTACTATTAATATTAATGCAATCTTTTCGCCTGTAAAATGTAAAATGTTAGAAGAATTTGTAAGGTTACACTCCATAGACGTATTGTTTTTGCAGGAAGTTTGTATGTGTGACTTTCCATCAATATATGGTTACGAAGCCATAGTTAATACTGGTATCAATGGCCGTGGGACAGCAACACTTTTTAGACACGGCCTAACCATTAATAATGTAAAAAAGTTAGTAGATGGGAGAGGCATTAGCTTTCAAAGTAGCAACTATACTTTTGTAAATATTTATGCGCCATCAGGCAATCAAAATAGACAGTCACGTGAACAATTTTATAATCAGGACATATTATATTTGCTACCGTTAAATGAATCTAAAATAATACTTGGGGGTGATTTTAATCAGGTATTGAATTCCAGCGATTGTAGAGGAGCCTATCAAAAGAGTCCAGCACTTGCAACATGAATTGAAGAATTGCATTTGAAAGATGTTTGGTTACAGAAGAGACAGGATATAATATTTACATATTTTAATAATAAATCTGGATCGAGAATCGATAGGATATATACAAATACAGATCAAATGAAAAATATAACATCCATAGAAGCATTGCCAGCGCCCTTTACTGATCATATGGCAGTAAAAATGGCAATTAACCTGGAAGAAACAAAACTAGTCAGGGGTCCTTCATATTGGAAGCTAAATATACAGTTATTAGAGCTTCCACATATCAATGAAATACTTGCACAAAAATGGGGCGAATGGTGTAAACAACAAAAGCATTACAGTAATCATAATGACTGGTGGGTTCGATATGTAAAACCAAAATTAAAAACATTTTCTGCTGCCATGGAAAAGAAAATGCAAAAGACAGAAACGGATTGATCAACTTTTATTACCAGTGTTTACACGAGGCATGTCAAGGGAGAGATGTCACCAAAAATTACCAAGCCATACAGCAGTATAAAGCCAAACTTTTAACACTCCAGAGGCAACAAATGGAAGGCATAACAATAAGAACCAATTCCAAGAATTTAATTCAAGATGAAAGAACTTCGATGTATCACTATGTACAGATGCAAAAATAACAAAAAAACACTCATGATAAACAATATTGTGGATTCAGGTGGAGAATCGCATGTGAGTCAGCCAGGAATCATGCAAACATTTTATGACTATTATGGGGAGCTTTATCAGACCGGGGAGGGGGAATCAGAAGCAAGAGAGACACTACTGAAATCTCTAACTAATGGTTTGCAAGAAGAGGATAGACAACTTTTAGATACTGAAGTAGCAATAGAAGAAGTATATGAAGCGTTACGAACATGCAACCTTAAAGGAGCACCAGGAAAAGATGGTATTGGTTAGAAGTTTTATTTGCAGTTTTTGAGATTATAAAATATGAACTAATTAAAATCATAAAAGATGCCTTTAAAAATAGAAAATTTACAAATTGAAGGCATCATCATATTGATACCGAAAAAGCCACACGCAAAACAAGTAGACGACTACAGACCAACAACATTACTAAACTGTGACTACAAATTAATGGCAAAGATCTTAGCAAATAGGTTAAAGATAATTTTACCACGGATACTCAGCGAGAAACAAACATGCATTGTCAAAAAGCATAACATATTCAGTGCAGTTGGAGGGATTCGCGATCTTATATCCTATTATATGGTGCAGAAACTTGATGCATGTGTGCTTTCTTTTGATTTCACGACTACCTGTTTGAGGTGCTAAAGGCATATAGATTCAGTGATAAATTTATTAATATTTTGAAAGGTTTCTATCAACAGGCAAACATCTCGGATAATGGTCAATGGATTCCTGTCGTCCCCAATAAATATAACAAGATCAATTCGGCAAGGATGTCCACTAAGTATGCTCTTGTTTGCTTTAACCCTGGATCCTTTGCTGCAATATACCAGGAAAACTACTCCCGACGAGATACACGCCTTTAAGGGAAACCAAGTGTTTGCTTTCGCAGATGATCTATCTGCTTGTATCACCACAGAAGAGCAAATGCAAAAAATGATGGCAGGGATACGTATATACTGCCGTGCTAGTGGGGCCAAAATAAATATGGAAAAATCAAAGGCGCTACCCTTTGGGACATGGGATCAAAAATATCCAGATATAGGGATCCCATATGCACAGGAGATGAAAATATTAGGAATAAATTTTCACAGGGACGAGGAACAAATGTTAGAATCCAATTGGCAAAAGATAGCGAGAGACATTCGCATACAATGTTATAAAATGCGAAGCAGACAGTTGAACATGATACAACGAGTGTGGTTCTTGCAAACATATATGTTTAGTAAATTAAACTATACGGCACAAGTGATCCCAATCAATCAAAAATACCTCAGAATAATGAATTCAGCAATTGGTTGGTTTATGTGGTATGGACATTTTTTTCGAATACCACTATCCAATCCATGGCAAATGAAACTAAAAGGAGGATTGGAGCTCACAAATATTGAGATCAAATGCAAATCCCTATTCCTGGCAAGATCCTATACGCTATATGGCATTGAAGATTCCATTACATCATTATGGATACAGTTATGGACGGAGGAATTTCCATCTCAAAATCCGCCAGATCTAAGCAGATTGAAAAAAGGACGGATATATCTACGAAGTTTGATGCAAGAATTCAGTTATGTGGTGCTTCCGCCAAAAGGTGAAGACATATAACTGTATCAATACTTATATACACTTTTTCACAAACAGTTGCAGATACCGACTCACCGCATTGAATAACATTTTCCCAATAACAGATGGCAAAATATTTGGAAAAATTTAAATAAGAAATTTCTGGAGACATCACTGTATAGTGTTTGGTACAATGTAATACATGATATTATACCCGCTTATGAACGCTTACATAATATCAAGAGACTAACAACTAACAAATGCCACATATGTGGAGAGATAGACACCACTGAGCATAGAATAGTAACATGTAATGGAGTAAAGGGAATTTGGAAATGCCTGACGACATATCTAGGACAAATATGTCGAACAGCACCCCAGTACTTTCAACCGTCTATGTGTACAAGACCAGATTTCAAATATTTTCCAGAAAAGAAAAACAATGCAGTAATTTGGTTAATAGCTAATACAATATATTATGTATTTTGTAAAAAGTATTTTGTTCACACAGTATTTAAAAAGAACTAGATGGAAAATGTTACAATATCCAAAAATGTATGAGTATTTTGGAAACTACCTCAGTGTTGTTTAGAAAACAATAATTGTCTACTTGTGGTGTGAAAGTGTAAACAGGTATTTAATATATGAAGAAATGTATATTTATATTACAGGTACAAATGTATGTTTACGCCAAAAATCTTGTATGTGATAGCGAAATTAGACTCTTACTATATTACTTACTATGTTAAAAATTCTATACAATACAGAATTACAGAAATTATGTAAGAAAACAGACCTATTTTGTATATATGCTAATAAAATAAAAGTTTGTTTAAAAAAAAAGTCGGTAACGCGTCTGACTACCATGCTGAAGGTGCTGGGTTCAATCCCCGGCCGGTTCAAAAACGGGAACTTTTCTAACGTTGGAAGTGGCCCCGGCGCCTACCCAGCGTCGAATAACATGGGTACCTGGGGGAAACCCTGGGGGGTAAAGGCGGTCATGGACGTGATGCTGATCACATCACCCCCACTCACGACCGGATCAAGAAAGTGTGGGGCGTTACCCCCACACCCCCTATACGCCTTCATGGCGTGGTGCTAAGCACAGGGGAGCACTTTTATGTAGCTAGTAAATATGGTCCTTTTTTATATACACACATTTATCGTCAAGAATAGTTATTAGAAAAAATATTTTTTTCTTCTGTTTCATGTTTCGCAACCTCTAGGGATATCATATTTACAGGTATTATAATTTTAAAATTGTTGTTACCAAGAAAAAGAAGGACGAAAATAACAGGGGGCAATATCTGCTTAATACAATGAAAACATACGTTAATATTAAATTATTGGATAGGGCATAATGTCAGTCATAGTGTATGATAATATATATCATGCGCTTACGCACTTAATATTTTTTCTTTATATTTTTGGGAGTTTCTTCGATTCCTACTCCTGCCGTTGAATTACACATGCTCGCAACCAGAAAAGAATCAAAGCATAGTGTAAAAATTAAAATCTTTGTATTACCGACCCATGGCAGCTAGAAACGACCCAAATGACGTAGCTCGTATTCGCAACCATTCCGTTGCTCTTTAATATATTAATTCTTAGGTTCAGGAGAATGTAACTATCGGGAACTTATGACTGGCTACGTAATCTTAAAACTTTTCTATACCCATTTTTATTATCGATTTACACGAGAAATTCTTACCTTTGTTGAAAATAACGTTTGAATAGCCATCACATCGCGCTCCAATGTAAAGCTAAGGGCAACCAAATGACAAACGAAGATATTTAGGAACACAACAGGGGTGGCGCCTCTAGCGGAAAAGTTTGGCAATGAACAGTCCCATTGTTATACCACTTATGATATCCTCAGTCGAGTAGCCGATCGCCATCTACGTGTTGACAGCCGCCATATTGGAAAGAGTCCGCTAGATTGAATATTGTTTGACGACATCTCTTCCTGGCTACTTGAGTTCCTCTTAGAATTAAACTACCAATTGACAATGTAACAATCAATGTTGGTAGAGAAAAATCACCCTGTGAACTTCAAATTCTGTCAAACAAATTCAATGGCAGAGGGGGAGGGAGATAGAGAGAGAGAGAAAGGAAGAAAGAGAGACAGAGAAAAATATAAAATTGGAGAGAGAGAGAGGGACAGAGAGAGAGAGATAGAGAGATAAAGAGATAGACAAAGAGCGACAGAGAAGAAGAGATAACATAAGAAGGGGAGAGAGAGAAAGAGATATGGAAGAAGGGAGAAAGAGACAGATAAGAAGAGATAAAATTAGAAATAGAGAGAAACGAAGTAGAGATAGAGAAAGAGAGATAGACCAAGAAATAGAGAAATACACACACGCATACACACGCACACAGAGAGAGAGAGAGAGAGCTGGGAGGGAGGGATAGATGTATGTATATGTAAATAACATTGAAATCACTAAGCCGTAGATACCTCCCAGTGTAGGACAAGGATTAGAGCGATGCTGAGGAAAATAAGGACCTGGCTGCCACAAGATCAAACAGGAGCTTATTGTTGTGCATAATCCCCAAATAATCTCCACCCGAACAACTAACGTCAACAACAAAGGATCTCTGTTGAGAGCGTTCGAGTGTCTCCCAGACAACATGCATTCAATCATATCTCGCATTATAGAACAGATCTTGTCTCTGGACAGATGCACATCCTGTAATTTTACAGAAATGAATTGTCTCAGAAACAGCCTTCAGCTAAACTTCGCAATAATTGTGGAATGTTCTGCGTGGCAGCGAGAGTTGGAATGCAAAGTCGATGCGCGTTCAGAATCAGCTTTTACGTTAAAGGCACAGGGTGTATAAAATGTTATCTGCCCTTTCTGAAATGTTAAGATGACATAGTGGATTCGTTAGAAATTAAAACCTTCAATCTGTGAATGAGAGGGGGAGGAGGGCTATAGGGAAAAAGAGGCAGAGGAAGATAGAAGAGGAAAGAGGGACTAGATAAAAGGGAATGAGGGAAAACATATACAAAAATGAAAGAGAGAGGGAGAAATGGAGAGGAAGAAAAGGAAAGGAGAAATTGAATTTGGTATAATTTAGAGAGAGAGAGAGAGAGAATGGAATAGAGTGAGAGAGGGGGAAGAGAGGTAGAGAAAGAGAGAGAGAGAGAGAGAGAGAGAGAGAGATAAGGAGAGGGTAGGTGCGAGAGACAGAAAGACAGTGATACAGGAGGAGACAGAAAAATAGAGAGAGAGTAAGGGACAGAGAGAGAGAGAGAGAGAGAGAATAGAGACAGGGAAGGGAAGAGGGAAGGGAGAAGAGAAGGAGAGAGAGAGAGAGAGAGAAAGAAAGAAAGGATGATAGACAGTTATACAAGAGGAGACAGAGAAGAGCACAGAGAGAGAATGGGAGATAATATTGCGGGGGGAGAGAGAGAGGGGGAGAGAGAGACAGTTAATGAGGGAAGTGATAGGTAATTGATTGATTGATTGAATTAGCTAATTTTACATCGCTTATCTACTGGCTATTCGCAACGATGCGATGAATAGGGTCCCTCCTTAAATCCTAGTTTCCTTTGTATTCCGGATCAAAACTTTAGTACTATTTGTAATTTATAGTTATATTATGACACTCGAACCTGGGACCTTCAATAGCTAGCTCGACAACCGAGGCGACTAGTTTACTTCTACACCGTTAAGAGAGACCGTGAAAAGTTTTAGAAAATCAAAAGGTTCTAGAAAAAAATGAAGGAAGTTGTCAACCCTGCGTCATTGTTGTTAAACACCCTTCCACGTTTTATTTGGCTTTCCGCCCAGGGAAAGTAATGTGACCTCGGCAGCCTGAACGCTTGAAATAAGAATCTCATTCCTGTGAACGCTCTAAGGAAGCTCCCGAGGAAGTTAAGGAAGATCCGGAGATTTGCCAACCCCTGGCAATTTGCTCCTGTGGGATGCTATGAATTGATTCTCAAAGAATTCTCTCACCTCAACAGTCTCTTATCTCTGGCCTTCTGTGCAACCTTGCTGGGCCATTTCTCCAGATTTGAAAGGATGCTTTGAAATGTAAGACCCTTTAAATTCGCTTCTCTACATTCTTGCGCCTCTGTGACCAAGATATCAATTCATAATCTCGTATGCCGAGCTCCGTGGCGGAGTGGTTAGCATAGAGCGGTACGACGGCAGGGCGGCTCTCTGTGAGTGTTCCTTCATCAATTTTATGATATATTTACTCATCCTTGGAGTCCCGTGTTTGATATCTGGTGGAGGCACATAGTAGGTCGTGTCTCACTTTAAACTGTAGGTCCAGTCCCAATTAACGGACTTAAAACACCAACTCAATCAATCAATTTACTCATCTTCACCATAGCAAATAGCTAAAAGTGGAAGAAAAGATAGAGAAATACCAAATTAATCAATCAACAATCTCCTATGCGAGTGCTATGGGTGCGAATGTTCCTTCAAAATTTCTATTTTTGATTGATTTGCTTTATTTTCCTTCGCTCTTTTGTCAGTTCTACGTAATCGCGAAGATGAGATGAAAGGTGGTAAGATTAAGTTGATTGATTGAAATAACACTTATGGGTGCGTCGTCGTTTGGGCTATTTTCACCCATCTTATTATCACTGTACCAGCCCATTACATAACTAATATCAAGACCTGTCTTTGAGGACTAAGATACCCTTATCCATGCTAAACTCTGAGGCTGTAAAGAGGCTCTTAGCACACACACAACCCTACAGAGGATTATACTGACTTTAGGTGCAGATGCCAGAGCTTCGTTAGTCTCAAAAATACGTGGATGAGATGTTGACATTTGGGTGTATTCAGAGGGCAACCCTTTACCACAATCAATTCCATGTAATCACCATTTAATCGTACATCAAACCCGTTACTCTTGGAAGAATGATGAAGTGATGTTCCGGAGGAGAGAATGAAACTCACACTTGGATTACCTGGGCCTCTGGCTAATAGTACATATACAGGGTGAGTCAAAAGTCCCTGACCACCCCTTATAAAATGAATGGGAGTGTAGATTGCAGAAATTGGTCATGGTAGTAGTATGTTAGGCCTAGGGGGAAACGTTTTGGTGCATGTCATGACAACGTCCGCCATATAGGTGACCGCCATCTTGGATGAAACTTCATTTCTGTAAATGGGAAAGGGAGCATGTGAGGTATGGTTTTGGGATAGAATTTCACCAGGAATTCAGTGAAGAAGTCAGATTTATGAAAACTTTAGGGGGGGACTATACTCTTGGACACGAAATTAGGCAACTGGCAGCATTAGCAGTGATGTCAGAGCCCTGCTCACAGCTTCTTCTTACTGAAGTAAACGATAAGGTTCTTTCTGAAGACACCAAAATGTAAATCTCTGTTCCACGATGTACACCCTGGACTGCATTTTGCAGACTAGCGAGGCTCTGGCGTCTTATCTCAACCTGTATAATCTTCTGTGGGGCTCGTGTTGTGTTCTGTCCAAGTGTGTTTGTGGTTCCCTTGTCCTCAGTTTCATCCCATAACATTTCATCGTGAACTTTACGTTTAGTCCAATGTGGCAGAAAAGTAGTATAAAAGTATATAATATAAACCCGAGAAATGATGAACCCCCTCAGGCAGATTTGCCTACACTTAAGAAAAGCTCAACATGCCTATATGAGCTTTTTGCTCAAGTGTGGTACCCTATCTAATCCAAGATTTTTTTAAAAATGCCCTCGAGAATTTCCTGTGAAATGATGAGCCCCCTCAGATTGATTTGTCCACACTTACAAAAGGCACTTCTGTCAGATTGTTGTCCATAAATTTGTTAAAAATATGCCCCTCTTGATATTTTTTTGGATAAACTTAAAACTAAGCCAAGATACACACACACACACACACACCTACACACACACACACACACCTACACACACACCTACACACACACACACACACACACACACACACACACACAAAGCACATTGTTGAACCCAACTGATATTTTTTATTAAGTATAGAGTTTTGATTTGAACCCCAAGAAATTTTATATAAATACCAAAGCCAAAAAATATTAACACACATACACACACACACACACTAAATATACAAAACACACTGCTGAACCCAACTGATATTGTTTTATTAAGCATAGAATTTTGATTTGAACCCCAAGAAATTTTATATAATAAACATAACAAAATTCTAATATTTTTTTTTTTTAACAGGTACAACAAGTTCTGAGCACATAAGCAGTTTCTGAGGAATACAAGGCAGCAGCAGCAGCAAGCAAATAACTTATAGAAGGCAGTGTGTATCCTATCTAATTGCATGGATAATCTTGACACAGGATTTTTTGAGAGAAGATGTATTTCAAAATACATAAAATCTAAGTCACTTGTTGATGATTTAAAGCTTAGATTCTTTGGCCTGTCCGAGTATGACCTGTTTACAGTGCAAAATGAAACTGAAATGCAGTGGGTGCTTGCCAGTGACAGGCCATTCCAATGCCTCTATCTCAATTTTATCACCAAGTTTGAAAGGCTGGTATACAGCAGGTTAAGGAGAATTGTTGGATTGTTTGTTAATTTTTATACAGACAGGTGCCATTATGATTTAAGGTTGAAATTGTTTGACAATTATTGGTTCAACAATTGCTATGAGCATTGTTTAGAGTATAGGATGCCTATGATTGCATCTCAGAGTTTAAATTGGAGACATTATACATATTCAAATAAAATTATTAACAGAATATCTATAGATAAGAAGATTGAATTTGTTACAACTGATAATGGGAATTTGTACAGTGGTGAAGATTTCAATCCAGAGTTTGTATCATATTTCAACTATATATATTTGAATGAGCTTGTCATGTATTTTATAAGGCAAAAATTTAGAGATTGCACTTATGATTGTATTGTTGAGGCACTGGGGCAGAATAATTTGCATGACATATGCAACTGTGGGAGAGTTTTGTCCAGCCTCTCAGTGTGATTTCAGGCACAGGAATCTGGCAGTTGGGAATCAACTCGCAGCAGGCAGCCCTGATTATTTCAGCAGAGACAGCAATCAAGGTAAATAAATATTTGCTGCAAGTGTAAATCCCTGCCCATCATAGCCAGGCTCTGGTCTGTATGCAGGAAGAGGCAAGATATTTGTTTGAAATCTGCTTGGGTATAATTTTCTGAATCCTGTACCTAATAATAGCATCACAGCATAACTCTGATAGAGATAGGGACATTGAGTATCAATATTCAGAACAAACCTCTATAAGATATGACAACCTGCAACAATCTGGATGTATGAGATGTTTTATTGATTCTCTATTTTTCAGGCTCTCTTGTTACAATCTTGTTTCTCTCTATTGCCATCACTATAATAATATCTGCCACATGTTCTATGATTATATGCTGTATAGGATCTTCTCATCAGTGTAACAAATTTCCTGTCTTGTTTCACATGCAGTTCCAAATCCCTGCCCATCACAGCCAGGCTCGGGTCTGTATGCAGGAAGAGGCAAGATATTTGTTTGAAATCTGCTTGGGTATAATTTTCTGAAGCCTGTACCTAATAATAGCATCACAGCATAACTCTGATAGAGATAGGGACATTGAGTATCAATAAAATATTCAGAACAAACCTCTATAAGATATCACAACCTGCAACAATCTGGATGTATGAGATGTTTTATTGATTCTGTATTTTTCAGGCTCTCTTGTTACAATCTTGTTTCTCTCTGCAATATTGCCATCACTATAACAATATCTGCCACATGTTCTATGATTATATGCTCTAACAACGTAAACCTGAAAACATATCTGTAATCAATAACTTGTCAGTAATCAATTCTAACAAGTTTAATTTTTAATAGGCTCTTCCTGTCTTGTTTTACATGCAGTTCCAAATCCCTGCCCATCACAGCCAGGCTCAGGTTTATGTGTAGGAAGAGGCAAGATATTTGTTTGAAATCTGCTTGGGTATAATTTTCTGAAGCCTGTACCTAATAATAGCATCACAGCATAGCTCTGTCAGAGATAGGGACATATTTTTCAGGCTCTCTTGTTACAATCTTGTTTCTCTCTGCATCACTATAATAATATCTGCCACATGTTCTATGATTATATGCTCTAACAACTTCAATGAAAACATATTTGTAATCAATAATAATTATTCTTGTCAGTAATCAATTCTAACAAGTTTAATTCTTAATAGGCTCTTCTCCTCATCAGTGTAACAAATTTCCTGTCTTGTTTCACATGCAGTTCCATCCCTGCCCATTAGTGTTGTAGAAATATCAGCCAGGCTCGGGTCTGTGTGTAGGAACAGGCAAGATATTTGTACTTGACATTTGCATGCAATAATCTGGATGTATGAGATGTTTTATTGATTTTATATTTCTGTATTTTTCAGGCTCTCTTGTTACAATCTTGTTTCTCTCTGCAACATTGCCACCACTATAATAATATCTGCCACATGTTCTATGCTAACAAATTCATAATCTAAACCTGAAAACATATCTGTAATCAATAACAGTAATCAATTCTAACAAGTTTAATTTTTAATAGGCTCTTCTCCTGTCTTGTTTTGCATGTAGTTCCAAATCCCTGCTCATCAGTGCTGTAGAAATATCAGCCAGGCTCGGGTCTGTATGTAGGAAGAGGCATAGTTGAAATCTGCTTGGGTATAATTTTCTGAAGCTTGTACCTAATAATAACATCACAGCATAACTCTGATAAAGAAGCAGCCATTAATGCAGATATTTGTGAAAACATTGACAGGCAAGACAGTGACCCTGGAGGTAAATCCAGAGGACACTGTTGCTGCTATAAAGCAGAAAATACAGGATAAGGAGGGAATCCCTCCCAATCAACAGAGGCTCATATTTGCATGCAAGCAGCTTGAGGATGACAGGGTGCTTTCAGATTACAACATACAGAAGGAATCAATAAAATATAGTTATATTCAGAACAAAACCTCTATAAGATATGACAACCTGCAACAATCTGGATGTATGAGATGTTTTATTGATTTTATATTTCTGTATTTTTCAGGCTCTCTTGTGACAATCTTGTTTCTCTCTGCACCATCACTATAATAATATCTGCCACATGTTCTATGCTAACAACTTCATAATCGATGCATGAAAAAATATCTGTAATCAATAATTGTCAGTAATCAATTCTAACAAGTTTAATTCTTAATAGGCTCTTCTCCTCATTAGTGTAAAAAATTTCCTGTCTTGTTTCACATGCAGTTCCATCCCTGCCCATCAGTGCTGTAGAAATATCAGCCAGGCTCGGGTCTATGTGCAGGAAGAGGCATGATACCTGCAGTGGTACATAAAATTTTGAAATCTGCATGGGTATAATTTTCTGAAGCCTGTACCTCATCACAGCACAGCTCTGTCAGAGATAGGGACATTGAGTATAAACTTAATTGAAAACATATCTGTAATCAATAAGTCACTAACAAGTTTAATTCTTAATAGGCACTTCTCTGTGTTGTTTCACATGCAGTTCCATCCCTGCCCATCAGTGCTGTAGAAATATCAGCCAGGCTCGGGGGGGTCTGTATGCAGGAACAGGCATAGTTGAAATCTGCTTGGGTATAATTTTCTGAAGCCTGTACCTAATAATAACATCACAGCACAGCTCTGTCAGAGACAGGGACATTGAGTATAAACTTTATTGTGAAAACATATCTTTAATCAATAATCATTATTCTTGTCAGTAATCAATTCCTTCTCATCAGTGTAACAAATTTCCTGTCTTGTTTCACATGCAGTTCCATCCCTGCCCATCAGTGCTGTAGAAATATCAGCCAGGCTCGGGGGGTCTGTATGCAGGAACAGGCATAGTTGAAATCTGCTTGGGTATAATTTTCTGAAGCCTGTACCTAATAATAACATCACAGCACAGCTCTGTCAGAGACAGGGATATTGAGTATAAACCTCTATAAGGTAAGACAACCTGCAACAATCTGGATGTATGAGATGTTTTATTGTTTTTATGTTTCTGTATTTTTCAGGTTCTCTCTTGTTACAATCTCATTGCCCTGCCACATGTTCTATGATTATATGCTCTAACAACTTATCTGTAATCAATAATAATTTTTCTTGTCAGTAGCTCTTCTCATCAGTGTAACAAATTTCCTGTCTTGTTTTGCTTGCAGTTCCAAATCCCTACCCATCAGTGCTCAGCCAGGCTCGGGTTTGTATGTAGGAAGAGGCAAGATATTTGTTTGAAATCTGCTCTGAAGCCTGTACCTAATAACAGCATCACAGCATAACTCTGTCAGAGATAGGGACATTGAGTATAAATTTAATTGAAAACATATCTGTAATCAATAAGTCAGTAATCAATTCTAACAAGTTTAATTTTCTTCTCATCAGTGTAACAAATTTCCTGTCTTGTTTCACATTTCCAAATCCCTTCACATCAGTGCTCAGTCAGGCTCGGGTCTGTATGCAGGAAGAGGCAAGATATTTGTTTGAAATCTGCTCTGAAGCCTGTACCTCATCACAGCACAGCTCTGTCAGAGATAGGGACATATATCTATAATCAATAATTCTCAATAATCAATTCTAACAAGTTTAATTTTCTTCTCATCAGTGTAACAAATTTCCTTCTTGTTTTACATGCAGTTCCAAATCCCTTCACATCAGTGCTCAGCCAGGCTCGGGTCTGTATGCAGGAAGAGGCAAGATATTTGTTTGAAATCTGCTCTGAAGCCTGTACCTCATTACAGCACAGCTCTGTCAGAGATAGGGACATAGAGTATAAATTTAATTATATTCAGAACAAACCTCTATAAGATATGACAACCTGCAACAATCTGGATGTATGAGATGTTTTGTTTCTGTATTTTTCAGGCTCTCTTGTTACAATCTTGTTTCTCTCCGCAACATTGCCATCACTATAATAATATCTGCCACATGTTCTATCTAACAACTTCATAATCGATGCAAAAAAATAAACCTGAAAACATATCTGTAATCAATAATAATCTTGTCAGTAATTAATTCTAACTCATCAGTGTAACAAATTTCCTGTCTTGTTTCACATTTCCAAATCCCTGCCCATCAGTGCTGTAGAAATATCAGCCAGGCTCGGGTCTGTGTGCAGGAAGAGGCAAGATATTTGTTTGAAATCTGCTTGGGTATAATTTTCTGAAGCCTGTACCTAATAATAGCATCACAGCATAGCTCTGATAGAGAAGCAGCCATTATAAATATACATATAATGCAGATATTTGTGAAAACCTTGACAGGCAAGACAGTGACTCTGGAGGTAAATCCAGAAGACACTGTTGCTGCTTTATAGCTGCTGCTGATAATCTGATTCTGATATTTTCCACCATTGTTCCTATATAAACGTTTCAACATACGTTAACAATATATAGGAACAATGGTGGAAAATATCAGAATCAGATTATCAGCAGCAGCTATAAAGCAGCAACAGTGTCTTCTGGATTTACCTCCAGGGTCACTGTCTTACCTGTCAAGGTTTTCACAAATATCTGCATTATATGTATATTTATAATGGCTGCTTCTCTATCAGAGCTATGCTGTGATGCTATTATTAGGTACAGGCTTCAGAAAATTATACCCAAGCAGATTTCAAACAAATATCTTGCCTCTTCCTGCACACAGACCCGAGCCTGGCTGATATTTCTACAGCACTGATGGGCAGGGATTTGGAAATGTGAAACAAGACAGGAAATTTGTTACACTGATGAGTTAGAATTAATTACTGACAAGATTATTATTGATTACAGATATGTTTTCAGGTTTATTCTTTTGCATCGATTATGAAGTTGTTAGATAGAACATGTGGCAGATATTATTATAGTGATGGCAATGTTGCGGAGAGAAACAAGATTGTAACAAGAGAGCCTGAAAAATACAGAAACAAAACATCTCATACATCCAGATTGTTGCAGGTTGTCATATCTTATAGAGGTTTGTTCTGAATATAATTAAATTTATACTCAATGTCCCTATCTCTGACAGAGCTGTGCTGTGATGAGGTACAGGCTTCAGAGCAGATTTCAAACAAATATCTTGCCTCTTCCTGCATACAGACCCGAGCCTGGCTGAGCACTGATGTGAAGGGATTTGGAACTGCATGTAAAACAAGAAGGAAATTTGTTACACTGATGAGAAGAAAATTAAACTTGTTAGAATTGATTATTGAGAATTATTGATTATAGATATATGTCCCTATCTCTGACAGAGCTGTGCTGTGATGAGGTACAGGCTTCAGAGCAGATTTCAAACAAATATCTTGCCTCTTCCTGCATACAGACCCGAGCCTGACTGAGCACTGATGTGAAGGGATTTGGAAATGTGAAACAAGACAGGAAATTTGTTACACTGATGAGAAGAAAATTAAACTTGTTAGAATTGATTACTGACTTATTGATTACAGATATGTTTTCAATTAAATTTATACTCAATGTCCCTATCTCTGACAGAGTTATGCTGTGATGCTGTTATTAGGTACAGGCTTCAGAGCAGATTTCAAACAAATATCTTGCCTCTTCCTACATACAAACCCGAGCCTGGCTGAGCACTGATGGGTAGGGATTTGGAACTGCAAGCAAAACAAGACAGGAAATTTGTTACACTGATGAGAAGAGCTACTGACAAGAAAAATTATTATTGATTACAGATAAGTTGTTAGAGCATATAATCATAGAACATGTGGCAGGGCAATGAGATTGTAACAAGAGAGAACCTGAAAAATACAGAAACATAAAAACAATAAAACATCTCATACATCCAGATTGTTGCAGGTTGTCATACCTTATAGAGGTTTATACTCAATATCCCTGTCTCTGACAGAGCTGTGCTGTGATGTTATTATTAGGTACAGGCTTCAGAAAATTATACCCAAGCAGATTTCAACTATGCCTGTTCCTGCATACAGACCCCCCGAGCCTGGCTGATATTTCTACAGCACTGATGGGCAGGGATGGAACTGCATGTGAAACAAGACAGGAAATTTGTTACACTGATGAGAAGGAATTGATTACTGACAAGAATAATGATTATTGATTAAAGATATGTTTTCACAATAAAGTTTATACTCAATGTCCCTGTCTCTGACAGAGCTGTGCTGTGATGTTATTATTAGGTACAGGCTTCAGAAAATTATACCCAAGCAGATTTCAACTATGCCTGTTCCTGCATACAGACCCCCCGAGCCTGGCTGATATTTCTACAGCACTGATGGGCAGGGATGGAACTGCATGTGAAACAAGACAGGAAATTTGTTACACTGATGAGAAGGAATTGATTACTGACAAGAATAATGATTATTGATTACAGATATGTTTTCACAATAAAGTTTATACTCAATGTCCCTGTCTCTGACAGAGCTGTGTTGTGATGTTATTATTAGGTACAGGCTTCAGAAAATTATACCCAAGCAGATTTCAACTATGCCTGTTCCTGCATACAGACCCCCCGAGCCTGGCTGATATTTCTACAGCACTGATGGGCAGGGATGGAACTGCATGTGAAACAAGACAGGAAATTTGTTACACTGATGAGAAGGAATTGATTACTGACAAGAATAATGATTATCGATTAGAGATATGTTTTCACAATAAAGTTTATACTCAATGTCCCTGTCTCTGACAGAGCTGTGCTGTGATGTTATTATTAGGTACAGGCTTCAGAAAATTATACCCAAGCAGATTTCAACTATGCCTGTTCCTGCATACAGACCCCCAGAGCCTGGCTGATATTTCTCAGCACTGATGGGCAGGGATGGAACTGCATGTGAAACAAGACAGGAAATTTTTTACACTAATGAGGAGAAGAGCCTATTAAGAATTAAACTTGTTAGAATTGATTACTGACAATTATTGATTACAGATATGTTTTCATGCATCGATTATGAAGTTGTTAGCATAGAACATGTGGCAGATATTATTATAGTGATGGTGCAGAGAGAAACAAGATTGTAACATGAGAGCCTGAAAAATACAGAAATATAAAATCAATAAAACATCTCATACATCCAGATTGTTGCAGGTTGTCATATCTTATAGAGGTTTTGTTCTGAATATAACTATATTTTATTGATTCCTTCTGTATGTTGTAATCTGAAAGCACCCTGTCATCCTCAAGCTGCTTGCATGCAAATATGAGCCTCTGTTGATTGGGAGGGATTCCCTCCTTATCCTGTATTTTCTGCTTTATAGCAGCAACAGTGTCCTCTGGATTTACCTCCAGGGTCACTGTCTTGCCTGTCAATGTTTTCACAAATATCTGCATTAATGGCTGCTTCTTTATCAGAGTTATGCTGTGATGTTATTATTAGGTACAGGCTTCAGAAAATTATACCCAAGCAGATTTCAACTATGCCTCTTCCTACATACAGACCCGAGCCTGGCTTATATTTCTACAGCACTGATGAGCAGGGATTTGGAACTACATGCAAAACAAGACAGGAGAAGAGCCTATTAAAAATTAAACTTGTTAGAATTGATTACTGTTATTGATTACAGATATGTTTTCAGGTTTAGATTATGAATTTGTTAGCATAGAACATGTGGCAGATATTATTATAGTGGTGGCAATGTTGCAGAGAGAAACAAGATTGTAACAAGAGAGCCTGAAAAATACAGAAACATAAAATCAATAAAACATCTCATACATCCAGATTATTGCATGCAAATTTCAACTACAAATATCTTGCCTGTTCCTACACACAGACCCGAGCCTGGCTGATATTTCTACAGCACTGATGGGCAGGGATGGAACTGCATATGAAACAAGACAGGAAATTTGTTACACTGATGAGGAGAAGAGCCTATTAAGAATTAAACTTGTTAGAATTGATTACTGACAAGAATAATTATTATTGATTACAAATATGTTTTCATTGAAGTTATTAGAGCATATAATCATAGACCATGTGGCAGATATTATTATAGTGATGCAGAGAGAAAGAAGATTGTAACAAGAGAGCCTGAAAAATATGTCCCTATCTCTGACAGAGCTATGCTGTGATGCTATTATTAGGTACAGGCTTCAGAAAATTATACCCAAGCAGATTTCAAACAAATATCTTGCCTCTTCCCACACATAAACCTGAGCCTGGCTGTGATGGGCAGGGATTTGGAACTGCATGTAAAACAAGACAGGAAGAGCCTATTAAAAATTAAACTTGTTAGAATTGATTACTGACAAGTTATTGATTACAGATATGTTTTCAGGTTTATGTTGTTAGAGCATATAATCATAGAACATGTGGCAGATATTGTTATAGTGATGGCAATATTGCAGAGAGAAACAAGATTGTAACAAGAGAGCCTGAAAAATACAGAATCAATAAAACATCTCATACATCCAGATTGTTGCAGGTTGTGATATCTTATAGAGGTTTGTTCTGAATATTTTATTGATACTCAATGTCCCTATCTCTATCAGAGTTATGCTGTGATGCTATTATTAGGTACAGGCTTCAGAAAATTATACCCAAGCAGATTTCAAACAAATATCTTGCCTCTTCCTGCATACAGACCCGAGCCTGGCTGTGATGGGCAGGGATTTGGAACTGCATGTGAAACAAGACAGGAAATTTGTTACACTGATGAGAAGATCCTATACAGCATATAATCATAGAACATGTGGCAGATATTATTATAGTGATGGCAATAGAGAGAAACAAGATTGTAACAAGAGAGCCTGAAAAATAGAGAATCAATAAAACATCTCATACATCCAGATTGTTGCAGGTTGTCATATCTTATAGAGGTTTGTTCTGAATATTGATACTCAATGTCCCTATCTCTATCAGAGTTATGCTGTGATGCTATTATTAGGTACAGGATTCAGAAAATTATACCCAAGCAGATTTCAAACAAATATCTTGCCTCTTCCTGCATACAGACCAGAGCCTGGCTATGATGGGCAGGGATTTACACTTGCAGCAAATATTTATTTACCTTGATTGCTGTCTCTGCTGAAATAATCAGGGCTGCCTGCTGCGAGTTGATTCCCAACTGCCAGATTCCTGTGCCTGAAATCACACTGAGAGGCTGGACAAAACTCTCCCACAGTTGCATATGTCATGCAAATTATTCTGCCCCAGTGCCTCAACAATACAATCATAAGTGCAATCTCTAAATTTTTGCCTTATAAAATACATGACAAGCTCATTCAAATATATATAGTTGGAATATGATACAAACTCTGGATTGAAATCTTCACCACTGTACAAATTCCCATTATCAGTTGTAACAAATTCAATCTTCTTATCTATAGATATTCTGTTAATAATTTTATTTGAATATGTATAATGTCTCCAATTTAAACTCTGAGAGGCAATCATGGCATCCTATACTCTAAACAATGCTCATAGCAATTGTTGAACCAATAATTGTCAAACAATTTCAACCTTAAATCATAATGGCACCTGTCTGTATAAAAATTAACAAACAATCCAACAATTCTCCTTAACCTGCTGTATACAAGCCTTTCAAACTTGGTGATAAAATTGAGATAGAGGCATTGGAATGGCCTGTCACTGGCAAGCACCCACTGCATTTCAGTTTCATTTTGCACTGTAAACAGGTCATACTCGGACAGGCCAAAGAATCTAAGCTTTAAATCATCAACAAGTGACTTAGATTTTATGTATTTTGAAATACATCTTCTCTCAAAAAATCCTGTGTCAAGATTATCCATGCAATTAGATAGAATACACACTGCCTTCTATAAGTTATTTGCTTGCTGCTGCTGCTGCCTTGTATTCCTCAGAAACTGCTTATGTGCTCAGAACTTGTTGTACCTGCTAAACAAAAATAAATATTAGAATTTTGTTATGTTTATTATATAAAATTTCTTGGGGTTCAAATCAAAATTCTATGCTTAATAAAAAAATATCAGTTGGGTTCAGCAGTGTGTTTTGTATATTTAGTGTGTGTGTGTGTGTATGTGTGTTAATATTTTTTGGCTTTGGTATTTATATAAAATTTCTTGGGGTTCAAATCAAAACTCTATACTTAATAAAAAATATCAGTTGGGTTCAACAATGTGCTTTGTGTGTGTGTGTGTGTGTGTGTGTTGTGTGTGTGTGTGTGTTGTGTGTGTGTGTGTGTGTGTGTGTGTGTGTGTATGTGTGTGTAGGTGTGTGTAGGTGTGTGTGTGTGTGTGTGTGTATCTTGGCTTAGTTTTAAGTGTATCCAAAGAAATATCAAGAGGGGCATATTTTTAACAAATTTATGGACAACAATCTGACAGAAGTGCCTTTTGTAAGTGTGGACAAATCAATCTGAGGGGGCTCATCATTTCACAGGAAATTCTCGAGGGCATTTTTACAAAAATCTTGGATTAGACAGGGTACCACACTTGAGCAAAAAGCTCATATAGGCATGTTGAGCTAGTTTTAAGTGTAGGCAAATCTGCCTGAGGGGGGTTTATCATTTCTCGGGTTTATATTATATACTTTTATACTACTGAATTAGAATAGAGCAACAAGCATGTTTCCCTCTTTGGCGTCATTCGTGTGTCGTATCAAATATATTTTCCCTTATGACTGTGCATTCGTGTGTTACGACACACGAATGACGTCAAAAGGGGGGATATGTTTGTTACGACACACGTATCAACTTCTGAGATTTTTGTTTCAAGCGTGAACTTCACGTTACAATTACTTGAGAACTACTTGAAGTATTAGTAACAATCGCCTTTCTTAATGTATTATTTCCTACTTCCATTTGCACTAAAATAATATGGAGTCTCCATTTTAAAAAAGAACGTAAATTTGTGTTGAAAATCGTACTGTGTCCACTAATTTCATGAGCCCCTCTCATACCTTTACATCTGCGAAAGTAGTTTTTAAATATTTATTGTTGTTATGTTAATCTACTCTCGGCATTTTATAAATCCGCCTTCTAGGATTCCGTTGACGGATGTTTCTGATATGATGTCACTCTTTCGCCAAAAACCTTTCCTTTCCCGTTGCATACAACATTAGGAAACCGCCATTTTGTATCCTGTTAGAGAATATGTGTTCCTAACTAATTTCGGCTGCTGATTTCTGATTTGCCACTCATTTTTCTCCATCACGTACCATTTTCGAGATGTACAGGGTGTCCCACAAGTCACGTAACAGACACTTTGAACGTGAAGTTAAGTATGGAATATAAGCTTGTAAGGTGGAAAAAATATTGTAGGACGGAAATAGAAACATGGATAAAATACATATATTGAGTCGCTTGCAATAATTCTCGATGTGTGTGGGTGGTGTCGATGGGTATTTACCGAATTGATAAAGGAGCGATACATTTTCATGCATTCTATGCATAAAAGGTAAGGAAAAGAAGGCAACGTTCCCCGCCATAATATAATAATATATAATCCGTTGCGCAACAGCCCATGAAGGGCCTAGGCTTACCTACCGACTGCCGGTCTCCCTCCCACACTTTCCTTCGTCACCTCTAAGCGTGGAGATCTTCAACCAGTATTGGAATAGTCGGGGGGTCGGCCCGACGTATCCCCAGCCGTTATAGTAGGTCTCCGTGACCGGATTACGCTCACTCACTCGGAGCTCCCCAATTTCCTCCCGATGGTGGGTTGCCACCGGCTCCCCGCCATATAGCACCGTAACATGAAGGCACATTACGGGATATAGGAGTAATTCTATGCATTTATGGGGTTAATCATGTCATATTCATAGAAATATATATATTTAAAATTACGAAGTGTACTGGCAACGCTGCAAACTGTTTGAGTACCAAATCATATGTATAGTCTCAGTCGTCTCTTATGTCTTGGTATGTGAGGTTTTTTGTAACCTTGTTTGCTACAATAAAGGATATTACTTACTATACAGGGTGATCCGCTTGGGATGTCAGAAAAATAAACCGTTATCTACAAGAGGTCAATGCAGATATCTGTGAGCAGTATTTTGTAATATAAGCAGAAAGGATGTAAGATTCGAGTGATTGGAGGTTTACAGTCTTCAGTTGCGTGGCGACAGTAGCATGCATGTAATACTCGAAAATTTCGCATACCACACGACATGCTGCGTGCGCTGTTGTGACGTGATCACCACCTTTGTTACCATGCACATTAGCCTGCCATGTGGCTGAAGTCTCTAAACCTCCACTCACTCGAAACTAACATCTTTTCTGCTTATATTACAACAAGCTGCTCGGAGATACGTACATTAACCTCTTGTATATAACGGTTTACTTTTCTGACATCTCAAACGGATCACCCTGTATATCGTAATGAATAAACATGGAGTTTACAGCGTTTGTTTTGCGCAGTGACACAGTGGACTGTGCTGTGAAAAACTATGTCGACTGAAAGAACCCCTTAGCTGTGCATATCATTCTGACACGTTGTGTTACATTTCTCACCAATGCATTCCAAATTGCAATGTAAAAACATCACAGATTGTGTAAAGATAGTGTACCGACTCTACTTTGGTTGTTGCTGGGAGATCAAGATGGGCCTCACATGGTACATGTCATAGTTGCGCTGTAACACTAAGAGAATGGTTGAACGGTATTTATTGAATGTCTATTGAAGTATCTATGATACGGCTTGAACCAAGGGGCCACGTGACAGATTGTTATTTTTTGTCGCTCCGTAATGCGTGGCTGGCTATTCCTCGAGCAATAAAAGAATATGCATATGCCGATGTGTACTGAAGCCTGTGCCACCCGCCTTGTAATCAAGGGGTCCTGGGTTCGATACCCGGTGGAGGCACAAGTGGTTCGGATCCCACTTTAAACTGTAGGTCCAGTCCCGATTAGCCTTACTGTGCATAAAGTGGACTTAAAACAACAAATCAAACCAATCCAAGCCTGTGCCACCTAGTGAGGGATCCCCACGTCCTAAATCACTATCCATCGCAGTGAATTGAACATTTCTCGTGACCAAGAACGTTCTTTCAAATATAAAAGATAGGCAGGTTACTTTTGTGCACGATAAATTTCAAATATTTTTTTTCTCCTGGAAATTGATTGAATATCATCGCCTGGTACCGATCTCTGACACGAACAATGTTGCCAGTACACTTCGTATTTTGTTTTAAACAATAATATTTTTATTGAATATTGCATGATTAACGCCAAAATCGTCTGTAATACACAGAGTTACCTCCACATTCCCTAGTCTGCCTTCATGGCACAGTGCTATATGCATGGGGAACTTTGCCTTTGTTTTTTACCTCTTACGCATAGAATCCATAAAAATGTATCCTTTTTTATCAATTCGATAAATACTCATTCAGACATCAACACACATACAAAATTATTTCAAGCGACTCCATGCATTTTTCTTTCCTTCATACACTATTGTTTCTTACACCTTACAAGCTTTAATTTATACTGAACGTTGATTCAGAGAATTATTCTCGTGTTTAACGTTTAAAAATATCCATAAAGTTAGATAAAAGTTAATATCTAATACAAGCTTCATGTCTGTATCGTTTTTTGTACAAAAGTTAAGCACGTTCAAAATCCTGGTTGCGTGACTTTTGAGACACCCTATATATCTCGGAAATGTGACGTGAGATACAAATTTTGAAATTTCACTGAATTTCTTGCATAGAAATTTGTAAAGAATACGTTATTTCATCCAGGATACAGAAAACAAGTTGAAATGTGTTCCCTAGTTTTATGTGGCCTCCCTGATGGCGCAGTGGTAGCGTCGTTGCTTTTTAATAAAGGGGTGCTGAGTTCGATACGCGGTGGAGGCACATGGTGGTTCGGATCCCACTTTTAACTGTAGGTCCAGTCCCGATTAGCCTTACTGTGCATAAAGTGGGCTTAAAACACCATCTCAACCCAACCGTTGTGTTTGTATTCTTCACTAAGTCAAACTTCGCTCTGATTGGCTGTTCCACAGAATCCAGTCGAGGAAAGCGAAAAACAGTCAAGCAGTCAGGCAGCCAGTTCAGCGCCAACTAACTGGAAATACAGTTCCGTGTGATTCGGCCTCTATTCGCTAGCGAGGCAGCGAAAGGGGTTGAATTCGGCATCGAGTGAAGGGGTCAGCGAGGTTATACATTGAGTGAAAACAACACGACTGAGCTGTAAATGTGACGAGAAGGAGACATAATAATTGCTACCAGCGTATAAGTTATCGGGTTCGCACAATTGAAGAACCGATGAAGCGCATTGTTGGCAGTGAATATAAAAGGAAAATCGTTGCCCGGTAATTTAGAGCTGCGTACACAAGTTTTCGGGATTGACGTGTGAAAAAACTAAGAATTGAAAAAGTGAAAGAAGACATGGAAAACGCCAATGATCTTGTGTCACAACTCAAGACGCATTTTCTTTTGTAGGTAATTGTGATACGATACAACACAAGTAAAAAGATTCCGGTTACTGATGCTTGCAATGTACCATAATAAAAACACAACAAAGGTTCTTTCAGTGAAGGTTTTCGGTTGCTGTGTAGAGCAGGAAGAGAAAATGTTTCATGCTTGCCAGAAAATAAAATTCACACGGCAAGTTAACGTTAACCTACAACAAACTTCAGATTAAAATTTCTAGATTCGTTAATTTATCACTTTACGACGGAAATAACATATATGAGCATAGTGATACGTACGTGCTTAATTTCGCGTGACGTTTTATTTTTTCCCGAGCTTGCCAACAGATGATTAGCTTGTCCGTCTGTTTGTGCGAACGTGGCAACGCAGAAAACCTCCAGCCACATGGCAGCCAACGAGGAGACAGAATTTGGTCACGTTCTGCGTTCTGATTGCACACCGCTTCTTATCGCGGCCTCACACGATACTTGTCCGTATACTTTTGTACCCACAAGGCATTAGAACAATTAGAACGTGGTCTATTCGTCAAAGCCAGTCTAGCAGCCAGCCTGGCAGGCATCATTTCCAGCCAGGTAACCAGTCCAGCGCCAAGTAGGGCATTCCTACCGGAAATCCAGTTCGTGTGATTCGGCATTTAGGTATATTTCCATTTTCTAGTCGCAATTTGTGTAAGTGCACTTTATGCTGAGACATGCTAATCGGGACTGGACCTACAGCTTAAGGCGGGATCCGAACCACGTGCAATGTGTCTCCACCAGGGATCGAACCCAAGACCATTTGATTACAAGAAGACATGGTCGCCACTACGCCATCGGAGAGGCCTCCATTTCTTGGTCATAATTAGGCAACGGCAGCACCTTTCCAAAAATATAGCTGTTTTCATACCAAACGTTTGAGATACGATTTTTAGGACATGAAATCAAGTAAAATGAACACAGTCTGTTGCACCTTTTTGTGAGATTAGCACATTTATCCCTCTTTGATGCTTCAGCACCATTTTCCTTCCTTTTCTGCCATGTTTTGTTGAGAAATTGGACAGAAAAATAAATGATTTTCACTCTTTTCGAGGAGCCACATAAAATCACACCGTCTCATTTTGTATAGCAGAACGAGAACTATAAAATGGCATAATATTAGGCGCATCCAGAAAGTAAGTTTCCCTTGGGTCGTGCACAACAAGGAAACATTGTTTCATTCAATGATTTATTGCCACAGATATAGCACTTGCCCAGTTACTTGTCAACATAATTCCCGCCGGAATTCAAGAAATTGTCATAGCGTGTATACCGCTACTGAGAACTTTCGGGAGTAGTGATGGGTCGTGGCAGTTCCTTTTCGGGAAGCAGTTCACCGGAGCTCGCTCACCGAAAGGAAGCGTTCACTGGAAGTCATTCAAAGGAACTACGAGACCACGGAGCATGCTTTGCTCTCGGACGAGGCAGTTCCTTTTAGAAAGGCAGTTCACTGGTGCTTCCTCGTTGAAGGAGTCGTTCACAGGAGACGCTACCATACCAACACAGCTCGAAGTTGGCTTCGTTGGGCGGAGGAGGGGATGTGGGAGACTGCTTCTGGAGTGGGTGAAAAGAATTAGAGTGGCGGAATTCGCCTTCGCGCAGATATTAAACAGCTAATGTATCGACTGACCGACCGAGGTTCGGGAGCTGCTTTCAGGAGGGGGGGGGGGGGGCGAGGGTGAATAAAAATACATTTTAATGGATAATTGAACCTTAGCGGACAAAAGTCCTCATCGGAAAGTCGAAGGCAAACCTGAACAAAGCGGTGCCGTTAATAAAGGAAAAGTTGGACAAGTTATATTCTCCCCTCTTCCTTTCCAAAAATGAATTCCTACCCCTTGTTGTCGCAGTGCATTACAGCGCCTGGTGATAGATGAGGATAAATAATTGTAAATATTTTAAACATGGACGTCCGCTGCATTTTTTCCAGGGAACGGCAAACAAGGTATTTTTACAAGGTGTTAAACGAGGCATATTTTCTTTCAAAATAGTATAATCTCCTAAAAAAAACTTGAGTTTGAAGTTGGCATGCACCTGTAACGCCCTTCTAATGATTAACATAAATTGAGATGGAAATGAAATTATATGTGTAAATTGTACAAATTTTAGATTGTAATTTATTTTCTAGGGTAGCCGTCGCCCCCTTTCATGCAATGAAATGGATACACGGTCAAACAAAACACCCATAAGAGAATGGAAGAAATGACGCTAAACCTTGGACTACGAAGAATAGCATTCGTATTTTTCAAGCTCTCTCCGCCTCCCGGCCCCACTTTTACTTTACGATAATGGAAAAGCAAGGAAACGGAACGTTGTCGTAAGTTAGATATGATGATCTTCTATCTGTCAAGTTCCTTCTACAGTTCATTGCAATGCGAGTTGCGAAAACATGCCACAAAAGGGTTAAAAGTGAATTACTTGCCCATCCCTCCCTCATTGTTGAGCTTCTGCAGCATTGCTGTAAACAGAGTTGCACGCATAGTTTAAGCAGAAAACCGCCACTATGAACAATCAGCAACAAAAGAATAGACCTCGCGCGCGCTTTCTCTCTCTCGCAGGTTCGTAGAAGCATACATATGCTGTGGCTTATGCAATGCAAAATGGACCGGTAGCAGGCGCAGAGCGTCCATGTAAGCCGTGTAAGGAGGGCTTACACTTTATTAGTTCTAGTAAAATGTATGTAATTAATGGCAAAATTATTAAAAACTTCAAAGTTCAACTCGACCCGATACCAGTCTTCGAGATCCTGTTTGTTAGTTGCAACACTTCAGCACCAGGGGACACATGAGAACTCCCGCCTTTTGCTTGCGGAAAGTTGTAGGCCGGAATATAGGGAGAAGAGCGGACTAAACGCTACGTTTGTAAACCTACGGTCACAGGCTTACAGCAGCGTTGCAAACCTCATGTTTAGAAAAAGTGTTGTTCATGGACGTCCGCAGTATTTCTTTCCACCAGGGAGGATTAAGCAAAGTATTTTTTTTTCAGGGATTGGGGTAAACTAGGTATATTTCTCTTCTCAAAATATACTAATTCAATTTGAAGTTAACATTTTTCTGCAACGCCCTTACAATAATTAACAATTTGATGTGACTGAAATGAAATTGTATGTGTGAAAATGAATGACATTCATTTTTCAGGAAGCGTCTCCTTGCCTTGCCCCTTCTAGACATCCATGGTGTCGTTTAAACTCCGAAATTATACTACATACTATTAAATTGTTTTGTGATTTTCATATTATTAATATTAATTTATAACAAAAATATAAATATAAATTCGAATGGTTCAACCAACGGCATGGGTTCGACGTTATACGTGAAAAGTTTGAGAAAATTCAACCACAACGAAAAGTGGCCCTCTTGTTTTATTTATATCCCCAACTTACAAACGACTTTTTAAACTTGTGCGAAATTTAGCACCATTATGCTTGGGTTGGCTTCAATGAATACGCGCCAGCGAGACACAGGTCCTGCAAGAGGAGGGGGTCCAGCGTTGTCGGGTATGAATGCTTGACTGGTGGTGCTTCAAGGAGGTTTTTTCCAGGAACAGGGAATTCTGAAGCAAAAATCTAACAGGAAGGGGAAAAAGGAGAAACCTAAAAATGAGCGGGATACGGGAAAACTAGATACACTTGTTGTGCTATTCTTGTTTCTGTTTTTTAGCTTATAGGAGAGCATAAACATCAGAAATATTAAGATCTCTGTTTTCCGTTTATGTATGAACTCAGCTGGTAATAATTGAGCTAAAAAGTGCAAAAATAAATAAATAAATGTTAATGAAAGCTGAAGATTGAACCAATTTTACAAATCTCATGTCAAATGGGAACCAAATATGATTAATTACCTAGTCCGTGATTCAAACACTCTTCGAAAAGCCTGTTTACGATCTTTTAGGTGCTAGATTTGCTTTTACACTACAGTATCCTAAGAAAGCACTTACATGTCCTTTGATAGAAATTCTGGATATGTCCCTACAATTAGTGAGCATTTCTTTTGTAATTAATCTTGTATTTTTTTAAAAATAAATATAGGGAATTTTAAGGCAAGAGAGGGATTTTTTATATCCGAAAGGGATATTCCCCTCACAGTCCGAAAGATCACTGCTTTGAGCAGTGACTAATTTTGGATCTGGTTTCTTTTTGTTTCCCCGTTCTTGTTGTCGAGGTATTGCTTTTGCGAATTCCATCTATTCAAAGTGAACTGTCGGCCCTGTGCTGATGTGTGATAGTGAAGTGCATTATGGAATAAAACGAGTGTGATTGTGCGGTGGGGTGGAGAACTTGGTGCAGACGCTGTTATCCAGCAAGGATTTTGCTGCCAAGGAGAAACTTGTGGATGTAGGTAGGCCCACCCCTTCCTTCTCTAGCAGGCATAGTAACAGAAACGAAAAATAAAGTGCGCCGATTTTGTGATTCAGGGCACGAAGCTGATACTTGGTTATGCGGTAGTAAAAAGTATTCAGCACTTTTCTGTTTCCTTCTGTTTTCGTTTCTTTATTATTGTTATTATTATTATTATTATTATTATTATTATTGTTCATTTTATCTAACTTTGCATATTTTTTATCGTTACGTTACTCATTGTGATAGGAATAAGACTGGCTTAATTATCAGTTGAAATGTAGGAGATACACAGCCTAACAAACTAACTAACTCCCTAGCCTTCTTAAACCCGAAGGTTCATGACTGCAGCAACACAGGCCTTCCATCTTCCCTATCTTGAACAAGTTCTATATACTCTTTTCCATCCCTACCGACTTCCCTTAGGTCCATCTCAACGTTGTCCCTCCATCTTCGTCTTGGCCTTCCTACAGGTCTCTTACCAACAGGTTTCCCAACAACAATCCTCCTCTTTCCTCTCCCATTCGTGCCACATGGCCTGCCCACCTAAGACTTTTTGATTTAATTATTCTAATAATATCTGGACATGAATACAAATTATGTAGTTCTAAATTATGTAACCTTCTCCACTCACCTGTCTCCTCATCCCTGTTATGTCCAAAGATTTTCCTAAGGATCTTATTTTCAAATACTCTCAATTTATGTTCCTCTTTCAATGTAAGGGACCAAGTTTTACATCCATATAATACTACAGGCAAAATTACTGTTTTGTATATTTTAACTTTTAGTTTCTTAGATATTAAACGAGAAGACAAAAGTTTATGAAGAGAGAAGTAACATGCATTTCCCGAATTAAGCCTACTTTTTATTTCCTCTTTAATATAATTTTCATTTGTTAATATTACTCCTAAGTATTTGAATTTGGAAACTGGTTCAAACGAGTTGTTATCAGTAATTAGATTTTGATTATTACGTAACACTTGGTTTCGGCCTGTAAGCATATATTTAGTTTTCTCTTTGTTAACTTCCAAACCTATCTATCTCTTTAGCAGTTTTCAAAAATATTTTAGCATTATTCTTAATTCTATTCACATCATCCCTAGTAAGTCTACATCATCTGCATATGCTAACAACTGAGTCACACCATTTAATTTTAGTCCTTCTTTAGTTTCTTTTACCTTCCTAACAGCATATTCTAAGGCAAAATTAAAGAGCAATGGAGATAATGCATCTTCTTGTTTTAACCCATCATGAATTGCAAATTTGTCAGACATGTTAATACCCACACGAATTTTACTTTCTGTTTCACTGGTGCATATTTTTATCATACTAACAAGCTTCTTAGGTATTCCGAACTCTACTAATATATTATATAATTTCTCTCTTTTGACCGAATCCTAGCAAAGAAAACACCAATCCCAGAGATTTATCCATAATTTTTAATTTGGTGAAAAATTCCAGGAAAGTGTTCTGAAAAAGGGGGTCGATGTGTGTGGATAAATCACTAACCATGTCAACCCAAAAATAAGCACAACCGGAAATAACCTTCATCATGATAGGCTTACACTGTTGGAAAGGTCACGCTCCGCCACTGACCGGTAGTGAACGTGTTAATTTGGTGTTAATGTACGAGGATAAGAATTTGACCGCGTGGCAGCAGCAAGAATGAGCGTAAAATTTGCTACTGCCACGTAATTCGTCTGCTAACCAATGACAGAGGATGTTACAAATCTTAAGAACAAATGAAGACGAGTGACCGAACTGTCACAAATTGACGATACAATAGAAACCTGTGCCCAAAACGAGTTTCAGTTAACACGTGTAACAATAATGCATGTACCAATATTTTTGTTTTCTTACATTAATTGAAGTGAAAATTTTGTCCCAAAAAATGCAAGTTTATTATGTATTTAGAACACGGAGTATCGTAGACTAGTTGGAATGAATGTACAGGTAATGTAGAACTTTCTTTTAGAAAGCATTTAGCGATATTACTTTAGGTTATACTAACAGATCGTAACCTACTAGGGATCTATACTTGACTCGCGTAACAGAACTACTAGATTTTGATCAAAATCTTAAAACATTTTTGTCTAAGTAATCGCTAAAACTTCACATATGTGTTACAGACGTAATTGCATACATAGCATGATGAAATCGCGATAAAACAAAAATAAATTGGTTTGTAAAAACAATCTGTATACACACTAAAGTAGTGAAAGACAGTAGCGTACGGAGGATTTCATCAAGGGGGGTGTTATTTCTAAAACTTTTTTCCAAATTCACATTACCATTGTTTTATTATACTTTAATAAAATAAAATAACCACAATTAATTAATAATACTTACAATTAAGTAATTTGCTGAATTAATACTAATACTACTACTAATGCCACTACTACTACTATTAAGTAGTAGAGATCTACATGAATATAGTATTTATGAAAACAATAGAACGAAATTACTTTCTAGTCATTCGATTTTTGTCAAATCCTGGGAGCATTTTTTTTCCTTCTTACGAAATAATTGTCTGGTCAAAGGTGAAGAAGATCCATAAATACAAGAAAATATATTAAAATAAATTGAAATAATCAAAGTATGGAACCCATCCAAGGAGCTGCGGTGATCTGGTCGGTAGAGCGTCTGACAATCACGCGGGAGATCCGGATTCGATTCCCGAAATTGGTTGAAATTTTTCAAGCTTTTTTCCCGCATAAATGTCCCCGATAATTCACATCTGGATTATCTAGCTGTTCTTACCAACAAAACATTTTACAATAGTTAAGCTTATTGTCGTTTGAATAATTGTCTAGTCAACAAGGTGAGACATTTTAAAGAAAGACATTCAAACGAGCTGTGGTAAACAATACAATGGGAAGTCGAATTCGTGACTGTATTCTTGTCCGCCTAGCCTTTGTCTATACATTAGCCTCTTACAACGTACCAAGAACTTTATTTAGTTAATTCTCATTGTTCACACACAAAAAAATGCATGTTCGTTGAACACTGGCGTACGTAGAGGGATGGCCGATGGTGTTCCAGCCCCTACCGAAATTTTGAGAAAATCATAATTTTCAAATAAAAGTCCGTTAAGAACTTTAAAAAAATCAAAATGTGTAAATGCAAAACCTCTTTTAAAGTGAATCCCGCTTACCATTTTTGTCTTTGAATACAATTGTAATAGACTGAAAAGCTCAAAAAATACGGAATATTTTATTATGCATTCTGCCCTCCAAAACGAAGCCACGTGCTATCCACATTTACTATTCCAGCTCCTCCCGAAAAAAGAATCCTGCGTACGCCAGTGTGTTAAACATTGTTGCAACTGAGATACAAAACAACTTTTTTTTCTCTTTTAAATCATAGTTACCCTAACCTAACCTCATAAACTCGTGTTTATATTCAAGGCATCACTCTGAAAGACGCGTGTGTTTGGAATGCTATGCTTTTCTCCATGCTGCATGGAAATAATAATTCAAATCATTATTATTATTATTATTAGTAGTAGTAGTAGTAGTAGTAGAAGTAGTAATAGTAATATTATTGTCCAAGATCTTTGACTGTGAACAATTGGCCATTTAATTTTTTTCCACAGCATTTTTCATAATATTTCACAAGCTCAAGGGGGGGGGGTTAAACCCCGTATCACCCCCCTTGCGTACGCTACTGGTGAAAGAACAGGAACTACTTTACTATACCGGAGACACCTATCAATGATTTATTTCGCAATTTTTTACATTGCTAACGTACTATTCTGCATTGCGGAACATTTCTTTAGATGAAATAATGGATTTCTAACGAAAATAATGTCTATTTCTTACATACGATAGCCCCACGAACCATCACGGGGACGAGGTATGCCTACTAGGTTAGGTTAGGCCTGTTAGGTTAGGTTCCATTAGCATTCCTTTCGTTCAATTTAGCATATACGGACATCTGCTTGTAGCAGCAGCAATAGCGCGTCGGAAATAGATTTTCGTAGAAAACCACATGCATTCGCATTAAAATGGATCAAAACTACATTCCCGAACATCAACAACGCTACAGAAAATGATTTGTGTAAGTACTTTCTCCTGTAAATTTGAAGAAATTCGTCTCCGGTATAGTAAAGTGTTACCAAAGAAGACATCGACAAATGCTAGTAACTCCAAACTTAATGATGTAAAATTATAGTTGCTGTTGTAGAATATCATGTTTGGTGCTATGTTCCCTTTCGGAAGCCTTCAGACTGTTGTGCTTCACAGGAAGGTAAACGTGGTAACGGTTCCGATTGTTTTATGGGTATGACTTGAGATGACCGAACCCCTCTCCGATTTTTTTCATATTTGACATAGTTCACTAATAGAGGCCTCCTAATCACGAATCTGAAGTTAAAATTTGTCGGAAACGTCTAGAAATTGCGAACCATTGTCGCTAGCCTCACGAACCATTGGCGCTAGCCCCACGAACCATTGACGCGTGGTTAGGTTAGGCAAACATAGTTAAAATTTCGTGTCGTGGTAGTATCAGGATCTAGAAATTGCAAATAATTGCGAACCATTGACGCTAGCTAGCCCCATCAACCATTGGTGCGTGGTTAGATTAGTTTAGCTGGTGGTGTCGTGTAGTATCAGGAATATATATATATTTGCTTGTGAAACAAAAAATTTCGCGAAAATAGATTGTTTCCATTCCGAAAACTAACGCTTTATTTTCGCTTATTTTGCAATTTCTAGACGTTTCCGACAAATTTTAACTTCAGATTCGTGATGAGGAGGCCTCAATTAGCGAGTATGCCAAATATGAAGAAAATCGGAGAGGGGCCGGTCATCTCAAGTCGTTCCGTTTTATGATTTCTCCTAGCACAAATACTAATTATTGTAGAATTTTGGAAATCATTGTCACACGAAATTTGAACCTTCCTTAAAGTAATGAGCACTGTTTGGACTCTAAAAAAGTTATTTATGTTGAAAAAATCAACTTGAAAATTACCTTACGCACTTCTCATGGACAAGATATTCTCCGTCGACAAGCGACAGTAAATAACGTAGAAGCATGGGAATGAATGTAGAAGTAAATCGGAACCTTAGTTGAATGCATTTAGGGACTTTTTCTATGAAATTTCGCCTACTCACTAATTGTGAACTCCTAATCACGAATCTGCATGTAATAATATGGAAATCGAGAAAAAATGAAATAAACTATGTTTTCTTAACGTAACGTAACCCTACCATAAAAACGATAGCTCCACGGAAGACTCCATTTTCTCAACATGAAGAAATTAACAGGCAAGACAAGGCATAGTTTTTTTTAGCTAAAATATTATTTTTTCTTTGTATTTAAGCTAATGGAACCTAACCTAACCTCGTAGGCATACCTCGTCTGACGTCAGCAAGATTGTTGTGCGTAAAGGAAGACCATTAACGAATTGCGAAAGAAAGATGGTTCCGAATTGCTGTGTATGGACAATCACCGTGGTAAATTGAAAGGTTATTTTACAAGTTCTACATGTAAATGTACAATTTTAACAAGTGACCGCCAAATATGAACTACAGATACGTCATCAGGACACCGAAATTAGTAAGTAGGCGAAATTTTATAGAAATTGGAGAGTGGTCCGGTATTGTAAACTCATGCCAACTCCGCAGTATGTGTTAACAGACATACATCGAAATCAAACCATGTAAAAATTGCATGATGAAGTCGCAACAAAACAAAAGGAACTTAGGCCAAAATGTTTGCTGGTGAAATCCTTTTACTTTATTAAGTAACAATTACATTGCAAGCTTGGGATTGTTTATTGTTTTTCGATCTCAAACTTCAGTTTGGTTCCAATTTTTGTTGTGCTTAATTTTCAAGTAAAAGTAGCTACATCCTTTTATTTAAGTGCCCATAAAATGTAATTTAAGTGGTTAGGTTATTATAATGTTGTCATAATTGACACTTCAACCCTCTTGACTAGAAAACTGAGAATATTCGGTCTTGGGTTCTGGATTCGAATCTTGACCTGGGCATGTGTGTTGTTTATGAGTGTTCCGTCATCAATTTTATTTTACAGGGGCATTACAGTGTTCTTATGTGACATTTCACACTTGTATAATATAAGGCTCTAGCAATGTGATGGGATTAAAATATTTCATAACGAACTGATTTCACATAGAAGTATAAAGTACGTTTTGCTGTCTGCTAACGAATTAAAAAAAATACTGGAGTTGATGATCTAGCCTGAATGCATGAAAAGTATTAATGAAAATGTGATATGTAGCAACATTTGACTTCAGAAGCTAATATTTTTTTGTTGGTGAAATATGTATTCACAAACAATAATGCAATTAAAAACAATAATAATTTCCAGATTAATTCGTGTTGTTATTTACATGGAGTAAGGGCACTTCATGAAATGCCTCACTATCATCACTTATCCCCATCTTTCAATTAGCCAGGAATAAAAGTAGTGCATATTGATTGTTTCAACGCAATACTTGGTACGAGTGTTTTTGTAGTCTTTTTTTTATCAATTGAAAATCAGTTTTTGACATATAATGACAATTTTTTGTCATGTTTTGTCGATGTTTTAGCGCTTAGCGATGTTTTAGCAAAATTTCCTATTTTTCTCTTTTTTTCGCACTCATACTTGGTACGAACGCCACGATCTTATGTGATATAACTTAACCTATTTATATTTTTTTTTACGTATAGGTGTACATGATGAATCCCCAAACAGATTTTTCCTAAGTTTTACGGTTTCCAAGATAATCCCACTTCCGGTTGCTATTTTGGATTTCCGAGAATAGGTTTTATTCATATTTTACTTACATATAGGCGTACGTGACGAATCTGCAAACAGATTTTTTCTAAGTCTTGCTGTTTCCAAGATAACCCCACTTCCGGTCGCCATTTTGGATTTCCGAGCATAGGTTCTATTCATATTTTACTTACATATAGGCGCACATGACGAATCCGCAAACAGATTTTTTCTAAGTCTTACCGTTTCCAAGATAACCCCACTTCCGGTCGCCATTTTGGATTTCCGAGCATAGGTTCTATTCATATTTTACTTACATATAGGCGCACATGACGAATCCGCAAACAGATTTTTTCTAAGTCTTACCGTTTCCAAGATAACCCCACTTCCGGTCGCCATTTTGGATTTCCGAGCATAGGTTTTATTCATATTTTACTTACATATAGGCGCACATGACGAATCCGCAAACAGATTTTTTCTAAGTCTTACTGTTTCCAAGATAACCCCACTTCCGGTCGCCATTTTGGATTTCCGAGCATAGGTTTTATTCATATTTTACTTACATATAGGCGCACATGACGAATCCGCAAACAGATTTTTTCTAAGTCTTACTGTTTCCAACATAACTAGTAGACCCAAATGGAGAATTCAACGCCCGAAAATGGAGCTCGGTGGAGCTCGCCTTAATGGTTTGCTCTTGTAAGGCATGAGCTCCATTTTCTCGCAGTGTTACCAACTCCTCACTCGAAAAAATCACCAGGGTTTTTGTTTTTGGGTATAACCTAACCTAAAGCAAGGAGGTGGCAACCTTGCTTGAGGTATTTTCTTGCAGTGTTGCCAACACCTTACTCGAAAAAATCACCAAGGTTTTTTTTTGGTCTAACCTAATCTAAAGCAAGGAGCTGGCAACACTGCTTGAGGCTTGTCTTACAGTGCATAAAGCAAGGTTGCCAACCTACTGGTACTTTTGCCATGGCCTTTTACAAAAAAAAAGAGAGAGGAGAGAGAGAGGGAAGAGTTAAACAACCGACAGCTGCCAACACCCACCTACAGCCTTTTTTGGTCTAACCTAACCTAAAGCAAGGAGCTGGCAACACTGCTTGAGGCTTGCCTTACAGTGCATAAAGCAAGGTTGCCAACCTACTGGTACTTTTACCATGGTCTTTTACAAAAAAGAGAGAGAGGGGAAGAGTTAAACAACCGACAGCTGCCAACACCCGCCTACAGCCTTTTTTGGTCTAACCTAACCTGAAGCAAGGAGCTGGCAACCTTGCTTGAGGCTTGCCTTACAGTGCATAAAGCAATTTTTGCCAACCTACACACACTGGGGAAGGAGAGCCGGCAACAAACATGCACTGCCGTAAAAGAGAGAGATGGGCGGATGGCAATACTGCACGGGTTCAACGTCAGAAAGTGGAGCTCGGTGGAGCTCGCCTTAATGGTTTTCTCTTGTAAGGCATGAGCTCCATTTTCTCACAGTGTTACCAACTCCTACCTATACCTTTTTTTACTTGGCAAGGGCTAGAGAGGGAGAGAGATGGATGGATGGCAACACTGCACGGGTTCAACGTCAGAAAGTGGAGCTCGGTGGAGCTCGCCTTAATGGTTTTCTCTTGTAAGGCATAAGCTCTATTTTCTCGCAGTGTTGCCAGCACCTCACTTGATCACGATCTTACGTGATATAACTTAACCTATCTTACGATTTTTTACGATCTTATGTGATATAACTTAACCTATCTTACGATTTTTTTACGATCTTCAGTGATATAACTTAACCCATTATTTTTTTTATTTGCACACCGAACTGTAGTAGACCCAAATGGATAGAGTTCACCAACCGAAAGTGGAGCTCGGTGGAGCTTGGTGGAGCTCGCCAAACCTCAAAAACTCACTTTCTCTCCACGTTCCGCGTCTCATTTATTGCGCTGACGATGTTTTACAGCGAAGAAAACAGCACCAAAACATCAAAAACTCACTTCAATTTACTGAAGTGAGCCACAGTGTTGCAAACCTACGAAAATTTTATCAAAACCTCAAAAACTTATTTTCTCTCTATGTTCCACGCATTTATTTGTTGTGCTGACACAGCGCGATGAGTAAATAATGCACTCTCTCATCCTTGAAGGATGAATGCACTGTATTGTAATTTTCCAAGTCCCGGTCAAATGTTTATATATTGTGACCTTTGTAAACCTCTCGGAACGATGTGATCTCTCTGCCACACACACACACGCCTCTCATTATTTCTGTATTGTGATGTGTTTATTTTGGTATGGGAGGACAGAGGACACCGAGACTCGGCCGACACACTAAACCCAACCTCTCTACGCGTATTCTACGTCACCAAAAAAAAGGTTAAAGGTTCCAAATAACAATAGTTAAGAGTTTCCCCAATCTAGTAAAGTGGATTGGTTGAAATCTCCAAGGCGTATTTTTGCATTTTTTTTTCAAATATGAACACGTTAAAACTGAACTGTCTTGGATTTTTGAGTTTTGTATTCCCCCTGAGAAAATTCTATATAAAATAACATACCTGAAAATTATATTTGCAGTAGATTGATTTTTTTTTAGTTTTGTAATCACCTCAAGAAATTCTATATAAAATAACATACCTGAAAATTGTATTCACAGTAGATTGAATTCTTGAGTTTTTTGTATTCGCACACAAGAAATTATATATAAATAACATACCCGAAATTCTATTTACAGTAGATTGAATTTTTGAGTTTTGTAATCACTCTAAGAAATTCTATATAAAATAACATACCTGAAAATTGTATCGCTAGACATTTTTTGATTTCTGTGATTTTTTGGAGAAAGCATAATGGCATCCACCACCAGTTTCAATCGAAAAAATGATAAAACTGAATGTGTTACTTGCGAAAAATTAATATCTAAAACTAATATTAGCAAGCACAGGGCAAGATGTAGCGAAACAGATTCGAGAATTAATTGTTTGTTACCTTCTAAGTCTTGTGCTCGATGTGGAAAGATGATCAGCATTGCAAATTTAAGTAAACACCTCAAAATTTGCAAACTATCGATCGAACGAGGAACATTGAAAAGGAAAATCGATAATGCAGATACGGAAGCTTCCACTTCCAAGCAAATTAAATTATCTAATGAACGCAAACCAATTAGATCTGCATTCAACGACCAACTCCAGGATTTTTCAATTAGGTCAGAACCAGGCCGTGACATTCTTAGTTTCTTGGACGAAACGAAAACATCTGTACTAAATATTCTAAAAAATAAACTTGAAAACAACTCTATAAAAGTATATGTTGTTCTGTTTTCTGAATACGAGAAAGTTGATGGCACAACGAGTATTTTTTATCATTGTACAAAAAACCAGACTCTTCATTTGGCGGACGTCGAAAATTTGGACAACTTCTATTATAAAGTTACCAATGAGCTGGTTAAGAAACATGACGATTTCGAGGCTAAAGGGTCGGGATGGTCTCTGTGTGGAAGTCCTCACACGTTAACCGTTTACGTGAACCGATTCTCGCCTCTTCGCGCTTCCAGCTACGTTCCTCTTCCACCGAACATTCAACACAAGAGGGCTGTGTTAAATATACAGAACAGCGATAACAAGTGTTTTCTCTGGTGTATATTGGCTGCACTGCATCCTGTTTATTGGTTAAATCATCCAGAACAGGTTTCTCATTACAAGCAATACGAGTCCGAGTTTGAAAGTGTAATGTCTGGCATCGAATACCCGGTGACATTGTCGGATATAACAAAGTTCGAAAATCGTGCGGGAAAACGCATCGCTATTAATGTATATTCCTTCACGTCAGATAAATATCTCGTGCATCCCGTCAGGATAAGCGATATCGACGATGACGATGCTCGTGTGATTAATCTTCTTCTTATTTCAAACGAGGATGTTCATCATTACACGCTAATTCGTTCTCTATCACGTTTGGTCAGAAGTCAAACTACCAAGTATGCAAACAACATCGAAGTTTGCCCGAGATGTCTAACCACGTTCGACGATCGAAAACAACTCAATTATCGAAATTACACCGGACGTCAAATTGCTATCGAGAAACTTGCAGAACATAAAATTTATTGCGGCGACAACAGACCGGCTAGAATGTTGATGCCCGAAACGAACGAAGTCGAAGAATTCAAAATGCACAAGGCATTGTTGGAACATCCGGCCATCATCGTTGCTGATTTCGAGGCGTTCCTGAAACCACTCTCCTACTGCGAACCGGATCCTGAAATTTCCTCCACAACGCCGTACCAGCTTCATCAACCAAACAGTTTCGGCTATGTTGTTGTGCGACGTGATAAAATAAATGAGGCATATATATACCGCGGGCCAAATGTAATCGAACACTTCCTGGAAAAAATGGTGGAGGAGGTTGAGGTAATTGGTAGCGTATTGTTTACATCAAAACCGATGGCACCTTTAACTGAAAATGAACTTCAAGATTACAATTCCACTGAGGTGTGTCCGGTATGTGATCAAAGTTTCACTGATGAGAACAAAAAAGTATTCCACCACGATCATTTCAGCGGAAACTACATAGGTGGAATTTGCAATACGTGCAATCTTAAAATCCAGAAACCTAAATTCATCCCCATATTCTTTCACAACGGAAGCGGATATGATTTTCACCACCTGGTGAGACATCTTGGCTACGATCCGAAACGTATAGGTGTCTTGGCCGAGAATGAGGAACGCTACATTAGTCTCAGCAAGCAAGTGTCGATTCCGGGAACGAAAAATACAATCGAGATGCGCTTCCTGGATTCGTATAGATTTCTCTCTGCAAGTCTGGATGCTTTAGCGAACAAACTCACCGACGATCAATTCAAAATAACTAGAGCTAGTTTTCCCAACGTGGACATAGAACTCGTTAGACGTAAAGGGATTTATCCTTACGAATACGTCAGTGATGATTCTAAATTTAACGACGACGTTCTCCCACCTCCAAGGGAATTTTACAGCAGACTCAGAGAGAAAGGAATCACGGACGAAGAATACCAACACGCGCAACTCATGTGGGAGAAATTAGAATGTAGGACACTCGGAGACTACCACGACGCATACTTAAAATTAGACGTGACGATACTCGCGGATGTTTTTCAAGCGTTCAGGAAAACGGCAACGAATATTTATAAATTAGATCCAGCGTATTTCTACAGTCTACCGGGATTAGCGTGGTCGGCAATGTTATTCCAGACAAAGGTCAAGCTGGAACTGATATCGGACGTTGACATGTTGCTATTTATCGAAAGAGGGATACGAGGTGGAATGGTGCAATGCGTACAGAGACATGCGAAAGCTAATAACGTACACATGAAAGAAGATTACGATTCAAATCGAGCATCGAATTACATCTTCTACGCCGACGTTAATAATCTCTACGGACATGCCATGGTTCAGAAACTTCCTTACGGGGGATTCGAATGGTTAGATCCCACTTCGATAGACATTATTCATTTCGACGATAGCGAGTGGGGTTTCTTCGCAGAGGTAGATCTCCAATTCTCCGACCACCTGCACGACACGTTTTCGGATTTGCCTCCGACTCCCGAAATCAAATGTCCACCCGACTCGGTTCAAGACAAGCTTTTGTTAACATTGAACCGTAAACAGAGATACGTCGTCCACTACAAGAATCTCCGGTTTTTGATTGGGAAGGGTGTTGAGATAGTAAATGTTAGAAGAATACTAAAGTTTAAACATTCCACGTGGTTAAGACCTTACATAGAAACTAACACACAACATAGAACAGCTGCCACTTCCGATTTAGACAAGGACTTCTTTAAATTAATGAACAATGCGGTGTACGGAAAGACCATGGAGAATGTTAGAAAGCACGTAGACGTGAAATTAATTTCCGATAAGAATAAATGTCGGAAGTGGATAGCCGATCCTAGATTCAAGTCGAGAAAAATTTACAACGAGAATTTGGCACTTTTCAATCTAGATATAAAATTGATGAAATTCAGAAAGCCAATTTACGTTGGCGCAACGGTTCTCGACTTGTCGAAACTTTACATGTTCGAATTTCATTACGACGTGATGAAGCCCTTCTACGATGATAAAATATCACTTTTGTACACGGACACCGACAGTTTCATTTACAGCATACAAATACCTAACCTATACGAAGACATAAAAAATCCTTCCATGCTCGAGTATTTCGATACGTCTGCGTATCCTCAACCCAACAGATTTGGAATTCCATCTCGTAACAAAAAAGTCCTAGGTAAACTGAAAGATGAATGTAACGGTGATGTTATTGTCGAGTTCGCGGGTTTGCGTTCGAAGATGTATGCCATGAGAACAGAGACTAGCGTCACGAAGAAAGCAAAAGGTGTGGGCAAGAATACGGTAGAGAACAAACTCACCTTCCACGATTACATCGATTGCCTTTACTCACAATCGACGATACTAAGTATAGAACAAAGAATCCAAAGCGCAGACCACGTGATTACAACAAACGAAGTTAGGAAAGTAGCATTAGATCCGCATGACGATAAAAGATGTATTTTGTCTTGTGGAATCCACACGTTGCCTTGGGGGCACTATCGTTTAGAAATTAGTAAAAATTGTAGGCAATGCAATTGAAAAAAAACTTAAAATAACTATAACTAAAATAAATAAAAAAAACTTTAACTGTCTCAAATTATCACATACACAATAAATAACTAGCAAGGACAATGAACCTCTTTGGTTTCCGAAAGCAAACAATGGAGACTGTACCCCGCACGGCAGATCATGAATTTCTACCTTCCATCTTATCTAAACTCAACTGCCTGTTGATCAATCAATTTTCGGAACGCTGTTCTTCTTGCTGGAACAGTGACGATTTCGGATTCGCGACGATCGGCATGACGAGGAAACCCAACGACGAAAAATACAGAAACAAAATCAACGACTTTCTAAACGTTGCAACGTTGTGAGAAACGTTTCTCACAACGTTGCAACGTTTAGAAAGTCGTTGATTTTGTTTCTGTATTTTTCGTCGTTGGGTTTCCTCGTCATGCCGATCGTCGCGAATCCGAAATCGTCACTGTTCCAGCAAGAAGAGCAGCGTTCCGAAAATTGATTGATCAACAGGCAGTTGAGTTTAGATAAGATGGAAGGTAGAAATTCATGATCTGCCGTGCGGTGTACAGTCTCCATTGTTTGCTTTCGGAAACCAAAGAGGTTCATTGTCCTTGCTAGTTATTTATTGTGTATGTGATAATTTGAGACAGTTAAAGTTTTTTTTATTTATTTTAGTTATAGTTATTTTAAGTTTTTTTTTCAATTGCATTGCCTACAATTTTTACTAATTTCTAAACGATAGTGCCCCCAAGGCAACGTGTGGATTCCACAAGACAAAATACATCTTTTATCGTCATGCGGATCTAATGCTACTTTCCTAACTTCGTTTGTTGTAATCACGTGGTCTGCGCTTTGGATTCTTTGTTCTATACTTAGTATCGTCGATTGTGAGTAAAGGCAATCGATGTAATCGTGGAAGGTGAGTTTGTTCTCTACCGTATTCTTGCCCACACCTTTTGCTTTCTTCGTGACGCTAGTCTCTGTTCTCATGGCATACATCTTCGAACGCAAACCCGCGAACTCGACAATAACATCACCGTTACATTCATCTTTCAGTTTACCTAGGACTTTTTTGTTACGAGATGGAATTCCAAATCTGTTGGGTTGAGGATACGCAGACGTATCGAAATACTCGAGCATGGAAGGATTTTTTATGTCTTCGTATAGGTTAGGTATTTGTATGCTGTAAATGAAACTGTCGGTGTCCGTGTACAAAAGTGATATTTTATCATTGTAGAAGGGCTTCATCACGTCGTAATGAAATTCGAACATGTAAAGTTTCGACAAGTCGAGAACCGTTGCGCCAACGTAAATTGGCTTTCTGAATTTCATCAATTTTATATCTAGATTGAAAAGTGCCAAATTCTCGTTGTAAATTTTTCTCGACTTGAATCTAGGATCGGCTATCCACTTCCGACATTTATTCTTATCGGAAATTAATTTCACGTCTACGTGCTTTCTAACATTCTCCATGGTCTTTCCGTACACCGCATTGTTCATTAATTTAAAGAAGTCCTTGTCTAAATCGGAAGTGGCAGCTGTTCTATGTTGTGTGTTAGTTTCTATGTAAGGTCTTAACCACGTGAATGTTTAAACTTTAGTATTCTTCTAACATTTACTATCTCAACACCCTTCCCAATCAAAAACCGGAGATTCTTGTAGTGGACGACGTATCTCTGTTTACGGTTCAATGTTAACAAAAGCTTGTCTTGAACCGAGTCGGGTGGACATTTGATTTCGGAGTCGGAGGCAAATCCGAAAACGTGTCGTGCAGGTGGTCGGAGAATTGGAGATCTACCTCTGCGAAGAAACCCCACTCGCTATCGTCGAAATGAATAATGTCTATCGAAGTGGGATCTAACCATTCGAATCCCCCGTAAGGAAGTTTCTGAACCATGGCATGTCCGTAGAGATTATTAACGTCGGCGTAGAAGATGTAATTCGATGCTCGATTTGAATCGTAATCTTCTTTCATGTGTACGTTATTAGCTTTCGCATGTCTCTGTACGCATTGCACCATTCCACCTCGTATCCCTCTTTCGATAAATAGCAACATGTCAACGTCCGATATCAGTTCCAGCTTGACCTTTGTCTGGAATAACATTGCCGACCACGCTAATCCCGGTAGACTGTAGAAATACGCTGGATCTAATTTATAAATATTCGTTGCCGTTTTCCTGAACGCTTGAAAAACATCCGCGAGTATCGTCACGTCTAATTTTAAGTATGCGTCGTGGTAGTCTCCGAGTGTCCTACATTCTAATTTCTCCCACATGAGTTGCGCGTGTTGGTATTCTTCGTCCGTGATTCCTTTCTCTCTGAGTCTGCTGTAAAATTCCCTTGGAGGTGGGAGAACGTCGTCGTTAAATTTAGAATCATCACTGACGTATTCGTAAGGATAAATCCCTTTACGTCTAACGAGTTCTATGTCCACGTTGGGAAAACTAGCTCTAGTTATTTTGAATTGATCGTCGGTGAGTTTGTTCGCTAAAGCATCCAGACTTGCAGAGAGAAATCTATACGAATCCAGGAAGCGCATCTCGATTGTATTTTTCGTTCCCGGAATCGACACTTGCTTGCTGAGACTAATGTAGCGTTCCTCATTCTCGGCCAAGACACCTATACGTTTCGGATCGTAGCCAAGATGTCTCACCAGGTGGTGAAAATCATATCCGCTTCCGTTGTGAAAGAATATGGGATGAATTTAGGTTTCTGGATTTTAAGATTGCACGTATTGCAAATTCCACCTATGTAGTTTCCGCTG